>NC_137786.1:59622084-60307102 GCF_963383645.1 Muscardinus avellanarius | reverse complement strand
GAAGAGGAATAGAAGAATAAAGAAGCAACTTGAAAACTTAGGAGGGTAATCTTGCTTCTCTGTTCAGGAGTACTATTGGAGACACAGTGGAACAGGATAAATGTTAATGCCCGCTTGTGGCTGGTCCTTGGCAGCACATGCCAGTGATAGGAGCTTGGCTTTCGGAAGTCAACTAGATGGACTCAAAACCCAACCTCATCCTTTAGAAGGTATGTGAAGCTGGGCATGGTGACATGTGCTTGTAATCCCAATACTTGTGAAGCTGAGATAGAGGATTGCAGGCTTGGGACCAGCCTCAGCCATTTAGCAAGACCCTGTTTCAAAATTAAACAGATATATATGATAGATGATAGATGATAGATAGATAGATAGATAGATAGATAGATGTAGATAGATAGATAGATGTAGATAGATAGATAGATGTAGATAGATAGATAGATGTAGATAGATAGATAGATAGATAGATGTAGATAGATAGAAAGATAGATGTAGATAGATAGATAGATGATAGATAGATAGATAGATAGATAGATAGATAGATAGATAGATGATAGCCAGCTAGGGGTTTAGCTCAGAGGTAGAATATCTCTGTGTTCAACACCCAGTACAAAAAAAATCAAGAGAGACAGGGGTGGGGTATATGCAGTGTGTCAACTAGCCTCTTGGAGACTCTCTTTATCTACTAATAAAAAGTAACCCCACCCGCCTTCCAGAGCTGTAGGTGTAAATGAGAAGCTGTGTTGGGTGCCCAGCCGGAGGCATCACACCTCTTTCTGAGGCACCAACAGCTGGAATGGAAACTGGACGGCTGGTGGTTCCTGTTGACGCTACCTAAAAAATGAGAACACAGCCAATGCTATCATTTTTTTTATTAAAAACACAAATTAAATAAAATAGTGATTCATTATGTACAAAACAGCACTGTAGCCCACAGTTCATGGTCGGGACGGCTCAGCAGATGGAGGTAAAGATTCCGTTTCCTTTTCTTCATATCTAGGGGGTGGTTCCGATGAAAGATGTGGCCCGTGTGAGACCCCAGAAGGGGAATTAGGCCCAGAAATGGTGTAGATGAGCTCACGTCCTCTCTCAGAGGCCGCGCGCTGCCTCTCGGGAGTCGGGGTCCTGCTAAAAAGCAAAGAAATCATGAAAGAGGACGAAAACAGTAACACCCCTTAAGTACTAGGTTCCTGGCAACTGTGTAATGACACACACTTGGCAGCATTTGCAAAGGTCTAAGAAGTCATTTCTCCCACATTCTCCTTTTTATAAATTGTTTTGCCTCCCTACCCCTTACTTTTTTTTCAAGTGGACTGTAACACTAAGATGGCTTCATTCCTATCGAGATTCCTCTTGTCACGGAGAAGGCCTCGAGGACAAAGATACAGGTGCTATATCCAGAGAGTGGGTGAGCACATGCACGCACACGCACGCACACGCACACATACTGAATAACTGTCTTTCAATGCCCTGACTTCTACACCAACTTACATAAGGTAGACAAACTTATACAAATAGAAAATAAAAGCAGAAGCCACACACTTGAAGGGAGGCAGGAAGGCACACTGCTTATTAGAGAGGCCCAAGGAACAGCAGACCCACGTCTGAATTTCACTCTGCCACTCTGCAGCTGCATGGACATGCCTTCGATTAACCTTCTAAGCCTCAGTTTCCTTATCTGTAAAGTGAGAATAACCATGCCTTGCTCCCAGAGTAATTGTGAGAATCATATCAAGAAAAGCCAGGCCCGGGGGTGCGGGAGTCATGGCAGCAGAGGCGACGATGGCTTATTTTTGTTTTGTTTTTCCGGTTTTGTTTTTAGTGCTGGAGATTGAACCTAGGGCTTCACACGTGGTAGGCAAGTGCTCTACCACTGTTATGTCCCCAGCCCAGCAGGGGTTTGTATTTATTTGTGCTGTGCTTCGCCTATACATTGACTTTAAGGCTTGGGGAAGTTTGTCAATGGAGGGACAAAAGTACAGAATTCATTATTAAACTCTACAAATGGCCAGCCCTAACCTGCCCTTTCTCCATGCAGGGCAATTCCTGTATTCACCTTCTCATGTCCCAGCTCATTACCCAGGAAGCTTGTAAACTCCTCTGTCCTTACCAGCCAACTCTTTCTCTCTCTTACCAGATAACCAGTCCTTCTACTTCCGTGGAACAAAGATTCTCTATCCAACTTCACCCCCCTGGTCTTCAAGGAAAGACCAATGTCTACCAGCTCCCTTCTCTGGGGCCCGCACACCTTGGTCTGGTCTACCTGGGCGGGGGGCATTCCTCAGCCAGGAGTTGAGGGGGTAGAACTTAAACCTGAACGCCAAGGCAAGGCATCACCCGTCCCCAGCAGTGGTCACCAGGTGCCTGGAGCCTCATTTCTCCCTGCGGTCCCAGGCATATTTCTGGAGACTTGCTCACACTTTCCATTTTACCTGGGATGTTTCCCATCACCCCTTCCTCCTTCCCTAGTTTCCTGGCTTCTTCTTTGTGAAGGTAGACTCCATGTAGAGGGAGGGGCCCAGCTAGGTCAGCTCAGGGTGTAGGCTGATCTTGGCCAGTCACCCAAGCACCTCCATGAGAACACTAAAACTTTTCTACACTCCCTGGGGACCCCAGGCCTCCTTACAATGTAAAGTGATGAAGACTAACATGGTGGTCACCTCCCAGCCCCTGCACCAGGCCCGAGGATGGGTTGTTAGACATCTTGAGGGCCATCCCTGCTAGAAGAAAAAAAGGATGCTCAAATAAGGTGTCATATTAACCCAGCCTTAAAATCTTTTATCATATGTGCTGCCCAAAGTTCCCCAAAAGGTACTTTTAATATCAAGGAAATAATCCTGACATAGCACTCAACACACTAATGTTTATGTCTACGCCAAAGCTTTAAAGCCAGGTGGGCCCAAATTCAGGCGTAAGCCCGAAGCGTTGACACAAGTTAAACAGGAAGTCTTACCCATAGTTAAAAAGACTGTAATATGAAGGTGGATTTTCAGTGGGAAGCATGCCGTGAGCCCCATTACTTCGAGTTCCTGCAGAAGCTGAAGATTCAGGAAAGTAGGGTGGTGGAGGGGGCGGGAATATTATCACTGAGTCACCTGGGGAAACACAAAATTTGGCTGAAGACCACAGGAATGGAAGTGAATTAGCAAGAGCAAAATAAACTAATTCTCTATTTTGTTCCTCTACCTACAATAACGATCAACACGTCTGCAGCTCACTCCAGAACTAGAAAGTAGTCCTATCAAGTTCATATATAAATTAGGATACATTATCAGGGCTAGGAAGGAGAAGGTTACTACTTAGTGGGTACAGAGTTTCAGCATGGGATGATGAAAAGTTCTGGAAATGGATAACTGTACAACACTGTGAATGTACTTAACACCATTGAAATGTACACTTAAAAATGGTTAAAGCAGCCGGGCGTGGTGGCGCACGCTTGTAATCCCCGCGCTTGGGAGGCGGAGACAGGAGGATCGCGCAGGTTCGAAGCTAGCCCCGCGCGCTGGCTTAGGAGACCCTGTTTCCAAATAAAAATGCAAAAATGGGTCTGGGAGTGTAGCCCGGAGGTAGAAGGGCTTCCAGGAACCCCAGTACCACCAAAAATAAATAAATAAATAAATAAATAAATAAATAAAATAAAAGAATTGTTATAGCTCAGAGGTAGAGGTAGAATGCCCCTGGGTTCAATCCCCAGTAAAACACACATACATACATACACTCTCTCTCACACACACACACACGCACACGTTAAGACAGCAAATTTTATGTTACATATATTTTACCAAGATTTGTTTGTTTGTTTTTTAAAGCGGGCCTATATGACAGAATCCAGAGCATTCATCGTTGCCACATGGACATGGCCCGAGCTGCTAAAACATTTGCATGAGGTGTTCTATAACAAGCTCCCTCACCTTCCTGGGAATATTGACTGCTGATAAAACTTTTCTCATCTTCAAATGATAGTTTTAATTCATCAAAAGCCAGCAGTAGATAAAGAGCCTCGTTCCTCATTTGTAGCTTCAGCCTCTGAACAAATGACAAGCAGCTGTACTCTGCTCTCACGGTCCTCACCAAAACTTCCCCTAAGCTGCACAGACGAAGGTCAAATGCAAAGTTCACCCTAGAATACACCCCCATGTTTGAGGAAGAGAAACCTGAAAGCAGAAGCAAGCTCTAGTTTATATTCCAGTCCCAATATCTTGAAATTCCAATGCACTGTACCAAGGTCCGACACAACAGGGCCGCTTCTGTGCCACTCACCGGACAAGCACATTGGTTTTTCTGATGAAGAAACACGCCCACCTGGCAGCCTCTCCTGGCACCTCACAGGTAATCTGATTACCCCAAAGGTGATCTGCCCTTTTGGAGAATACGTTAACTCCATCTCCACTTATGCAAGGAGATGGCCGTTGGACCTTCAAATAAAGGTCACTAATCTCAGCTTGATAACACAGAAGGGCTCTCTTGGGATTCTCATTAATTTTTTTTCTCTCATATCATCCCTCTGGTCACAGGAATTAGGTCAAGTGCTCATTTTAATTACACACTGTAGAATAAAGGACCTGTGAAACAAGCCTCCTGGGCAGGCCATCACTTGTCCAAAGCAAACAAGGAAATGCTCAGATTGGCCCTGTTATCTCCCAAGGCAGCCATCCCTCTGTCAACAGGCTCTGCCACCCAGACCTTGCAACCTGCTCTCCCTGGAGACGCCTCTCCCTGGGGCTGGCCTCTCACTACTCCTCCAGGACACCATGTCCTTCGAGAGGTGACAGCATATACCTCTGGAGGGAGGCAGGGCTGTCTCCTGCACCTGCTTGCTCGCCCAGGCTCTAGCATGAGGTGTGCCCGTGAAGGACAGTGCATCTGAAGATGTAAACCTCCTCCAAGACCTCCAAAGAGAGAGACAGCAGCAAAGATGCCAGTGTCACAGGCTCAAGGGGCAGAGAGGGTTAAGTGGAAAAGACTTTGAACTATGTGGTGCCAACTTCAGGACAAGGGCACCCACCCAGGAGCAGCACCCACTGCTTTGCTCACTGTCCACACCCATTCCCAGCCACCAGTGGGGAGGCTGGGCCTGGCAACTTCGCTGCTAGCAAATCCAAAGAGTATGCCTCAAAATGCTCCCCAACAAAATGCAAACACCTGAACCTCCAGTGAATGCTTTTACTGCTACCCCGTGCATCCCCCCAAAGGGCTAAGGCCAGCTAAACACTGTGGGCCATTTTCGCATTAAAAACTGCATGCCTGGCTATGGCTTTAGAAGCTTGGCCTTTCACAAGGAGGAGACTGCCAAACGGAAAAAGAGAAAGTGTTTTGCAAATGAGCACTGACGAGAGTGCATCCTTGGTTGTGTGAAGCTGAGGCCAAAGTTGCTGATGTTGCTCTGCGGAGGGCTGAAGCTGGCGAATGGGAAGCTGCCACTTCTGCAGAGCCCAGGGCACCCAAGAGGAATTTCTAGGCATCCCATGGGAGAAAGAAGTGCTGTTGCATTTCATCTCGGTTTATGTCCTCGCATCCAAACCTTGCCCCAATCCTGCAGCCAAGTATGACACTACAGAAAGTGAAGAATAGCCGGGTGTGGTGGCGCACGCTTGTAATCCCCGAGCTTGGGAGGCTGAGACAGGAGGATCGCACAGGTTTGAAGCCAGCCCCAGCTACTTAGTGAGGCTCTCAGCAACTTAAGGAGACCCTGTTTCCAAATAAAATATAAAATAGGTCTGGGAGTATAGCCTGGAAGTAGAAAGCCTCTGGGTTCTACCCCCAGTACCACCAAAAATAAAAAATAAAAATAAAAAAAATAGGGCTGGGGGTGTAGCTTGGAGGTACAATGCCCTAGGTTCCATCCCCAGTACCACAAAAAATAAAAAAAATAAAAAAACAAAAAAAGAAAGAAAAGAAAAAGAAATTGAAAATAGTGAGGAGGCTCCTCAAAATGCCTGAAGACTGATGGACTTGTGTCAGAGCAGGACGAGGATGTTCAGAAACATAATGCTCATCTTACAGATTCACAAACTGAGGCAGGAGAGGAAGAGGACTTCCGGAGGACAGCCTGCCAGCAACAGCAGGGAGGGAGAAGCCAATCAGGGTCCCTCAACTGAAAGTGCTCATGTTTTCAGTGTGAGAATAACAAGGGGAACAGGAGCCACTTGGTGGATTCCTAAAGTGACAGAAGGCTCCAAAGAGGTCAGGACAGTTCTCACTTTTTTGGGGGGGAGGGGTTGATGGTATTGGGATTGAACTCAGGGGCATTCTACCTCTGAGCTACACTTCCCATCCTATTTTATTATTTTTATTTTGAAACAAGGTTTCACTAAATTACTGAGGCTGGCTGTAAACCTGCTATCCTCCTGTCTCAGCCTCCCAGGTACTGGGGTTACAGGTCTGCACCACCACGCTGGCCCTCAATTTTTTCTTACTTGGTTTCTGTGACCTTAGTCAAGGGCACTACTTAAATTTTTTGCTAAATCACAGAGTTGTTGGGGTGGGGAGAGGAGGTATGGCATGTACTGGGATCCCTAAGGGGCATACCATGTTGGCAGCACTATGTATGTATGCATGAGGCGTGTGTGTGTGTACGCACACGTGAGAGAAAGAAATGGAAAGGAGAATCTAGGCAGACGTGAGGGTGGCCCAGGGAACTAACTTTCCATGTCCATTCAGGACCAAGTGAACGAGTGGCAGCCACTCACCTACAGTGACCTGGACGGGCTCGGTGCTGCAGGTGTGTCCTTCTTCGCCCTCTGAGGCATCCTGGCTCACACTCACGTTGTTTCTCTTCTTGATGTGGGCAACCACGAAGAAACACAACCCCATGAGCACAATCAAGGGCCCCATGATCTGCAGTGAAAGGAAGCCGCAGATCTGGGGCTCGGCGTTGGCGGTGTCCGTCTCATTCAGCGGCTCCTGCGCCCATTCTGAGCCACATCCCGGGACCCAAATACCCAGGATGCTGATGAGCATGCCACTCGTCAAGAAGAGGAACCCAAAGATAAGGCACTGGGCAAACTGGCGGCTCTCTCCACAGATGAAGGCCCGGTTGGGGTCCACCGGGTCACCTCGCTGCCGCCCCTCCAGGAACTGAAGCCGTGCCCGGGAGCGGGCCAGGATCACAGCCCCAAGCCCAATCACAGCGCATGATGGCCCGGCAATCTTCAGCACCAGGCTACAGTCGGGGAAGGACTCGTACTGGCAAGCCTGGTACCCAAAGATGGAGAGCAGGACTCCCACGCACAGTAGGGCGGCGCCGAAGACAAAGAGGAAGAAAATTATTTTGGTGACATGCCCATCCCGCTGGTCCTCTTCCGGCTCGGCAGTTCCTACAGAAGACATGGCCAGAAAAGGACCTTTCCAGAAGTGAGGTGGGAGGCCCTTCCGACAGTGTCAGAGCTCTGCAAACATTAACAAATGCCTAATTAGAGTGGGCACAGGTGTTCCTGACCAGCCCTGTTCTTTTGCTTGCCATTTCAGAAATCACCCAAGGATGAAATCACAGCAGGTTGAACCTCAAGCAAGGGCGACACTGTGGGACAATGAGGTGGTGTGTGAGTCAGAAGAACTGGCATTCAGAAACTCGTGAGTGTGTAATTTTATGAAGATATTCAGAAAAAGAGGAAATTCAATGGCCATGCAGCTGAGATAACTGGGTAGGTGTGGCTTTTCCTGCTCTGAGTCTTACAAACTCATTTCCCCCAGACAAAACAAAAAACAAACAAAAAACAATAGCAGATGAAAGGAGAACCGTTTCTGATTTATAGATGCCCCACATTTCATCACAGCTGCCCCGAGCATTCCCGAGCTGGTAACTAGCTTTCCATTTCCTGTCCTAGTCTTCAGCAGCTTTCCATCTCGTGCTTTATGCCATGGCTACATCTACAGAAGACCCATGTTTCAAGAGAATGAAAAGGCAGTTCGGGAACATAGTGGGTTTGTAGGCTTTTAAGTTAACTCCATCAAAATGTGGTCCAGGGGTTCTCAAGAGCACGCACTGGAGCTGCCCTGCCTCTGCACACCGGCGGCCTGGCTGCAGGCGCCTGCAGTGACCCTGGACAGAGGATCTGGCACAGCAGGCCCAGCGGAGCCCCATTCCAAGGTAGACAGTCACCGAAGGCAGGTGGCTCTCACTCGCCTTCTTCTACAGAGCCACCCACTTCCACAGAGGTTTAGATCCCCAGAAAAACAAGTGGCTGATAAAACCATCAGTTACAAAGCATTAACAGCCAGCAGAACTTGACTTTGAAGGGATATGTGTGGAACAAAGTGGGAAAACACCTCCCACAAACTCACCCGAGCCCTGTGCCTTGAGGACTAGGGTTATGCACCAGTTATCTTCTCTTATGAAAAAGATAACTAACTGCAAAGGAAACACAAAGCCACGAAGGCCATTTTCACATTTGTGGTCACATGAAGGAGTTGGAGACTGAGGCTCTATAGCCAAGACCATCTTGATGGGCCAAAAATCATTAACGGGAGGTCAGTTTAGTTAAAGGAAGCAGACAGCTGACCATGTACCAGGAAATATGTTTCCAGGGAAAAGTGTGATAGAATCAGAAACAAGTCCAAGGGGGAAAAAAGGAAATAGAGAAGGAAAATAAGCTTTCATCTCAGGCAGTGAAAATATACATTTAATGAAAATTCTGTAAGCTGGAAAAAAGACTTAAAGCTTCACACTAATAATAAAAAACTTTTTAGTCATATAATCCATTGGCTGGTTTTGGAGATATGGCAATTCTGGGTTACAAAGTCCTCTCAGGAACTTCCTGGAACCATCAACTGGGCTGTGAGTCACAAGGCTTCAACTATCTTAAAGCAAATTCCCAAACACCAATATAATAAGTATAAGCAACAAACTGAGTTTGTAGCTTTTTTTCTTCCCCCAGACTAGTGGCATAAACACCTTGCACATGTGCAAACCTTGGTTCGAAGGTGTGTGTGTGTGTGTGTGTGTGTGTGTGTGTGTGTGGTCTCAACGCCCTCCCTCTGGCTCCAATAGATGGACTGTAACAGAAAATACAACTTTTCTAGCCGGGCGTGGTGGCGCACGCTTGTAATCCCCGCGCTTGGGAGGCTGAGACAGGAGGATCGCGCAGGTGCGAAGCCAGCCTCAGCTACTTAGTGAGGCTGTCAGCAACTCAGTGAGACCCTGTTTCCAAATAAAATATAAAATGGGTCTGGGAGTATAGCCCAGAAGTAGAAAGCCTCTGGGTTCCACCCCCAGTCCCCAGTACCACCACAAATTTAAAAAAAAAAAAAAAAAACTTTTCCAAATACCAATCTAATCCTTATTTCCCAAAGCCAAATTCCCCTTCCTCGCACCAAATTTGCCTTCCCAACGCTCAGAGATACGGTTTTCCAAAAGAACAGCTGTTCTTTTTTTGGGGGGGGGGCATAGTTTTGTAAGTCCCAGGGGGGCGCGATCGCAACCCACAACCCAAAAGGGCCTGGGCGCGCGGTTCCCAGGGCGCAGGTTTCAGCGCGAGTCCTGCGCATCTCTGGCTGCCGCGGCTCCCGCATCCCGCCCACCTCCCCCTGGCGCGGGCCGGGCTGCTGACCCGAGGCGGGTTGCTAACCTGGGGCGGGCGGCTGACCTGAGCCGGGCGCTGCGCTCCGGGATCCCGCGCTGCTGGGCGCCGCGGCGCGCATGGGTCAGGTCCAGCGCAGCGTCGCCTCCGCAGCCCGCACAGCCCCGCGGGTCCAGGAGCGGAGGGCGGGCCGCGGCCGAGCGGGCAGGGGCGGGGCCCGGGGGCGGGGCGGGCGGACCGGCGGGAGCTGGCCGCCGCCGGGTGCTGGCCGAGGGGGCCGAGGTGCTGCCCACCGGGAGCGGAGAGCCAGGGCCGGGAGGAGCCCAGGGCCGCTCGGCTTCGGCGCCGGGATCGTGCACGCGAGGAGTCCGGGGGAACCTCCTCAACCGAGTTGAGTGTCCCCCAGGCTGCGATCTGCGCGCCCGCAGCTAGGAGGGGAGTGGGTCCTCTTCAAGGCCCGGGGCGCCGAGGGTGGCTAGATCCGCGGGAGGGCAGAACGCAGCGGCCCCCTGGGCGCGGGCGCCGCCCGGGCAGCGCAGGGTCCGGGTTTTGCCTCGGTCACTGCAGGGCCTGGGGTGTTCCATCCGGTGGCCGTGTGGACCTCCTGCCGCCCCGGAGACCTCGGCTGGGATCAAGAACCTGACTTGGAGCACTCTAGGAAGAGAACTGGGTGACGCCAAGACCCCATCAGAATGTGAGACAGGAATCCTCTGTACCCCTGCCCTGACCCAGGAGCAGGCCCTGTGCAGGGCCCTACTGTGCCTCAGAGCCCCTTCCTACCGCTCAGGAGCCGCCTGAATTACACTGTAACTTTCCCTGCCCTTGAACCCGGAGTTTCGTTTCAGGATGGGTTTTGCTAATCCCTGTGCTATTTGTAACCTGCCCCGTGACACGTGACACGGATCCAACTGTGTTAGTTTCCACACCAGAGGTCAAAGAGTTGTGGAAGGTGAGTCAAGGGCTCTCTTGGCCCAAACAGGAGGCACCCTGAGCGCTGGGGACTTTCCCAGACACGCCTTTTCTCCCTAGCTTCCTCTCCACCACATGGAAATACCTTCAGAGTTAAAGCCCTTTGGATTAACGTGCTCACTTACCTGACGGAGCAAGTCATCCCAGTCCTTGCTAAGAGTAAAATATGAGTTGGGGTTAAGGTCTAACTTTCTTAAAGTCAGAGGGGACACACAGGGAAGGGTGGTTCCTCAGGCTTGGGGGCTGGCCGGGTAGGTGAGTGAGCTAGGGCTTCACCAGGGAGGGCTCCCTGGACAGGGCTCCCCGGACAGGGCCACATGTGGCCTGTCTCACAGTCCAGGGCAGTGTGAATGCAGCCATCACTAAACACCACCGCTGGTCGTTAGCAATAAGGAGTAATTCTGACAGCCAGCACCCTGGCCCTGTGCAGATTCTGCACTTTGCAGCCTGTGTTTCTGTGCTATGTCTCTGACAGCTCAGAGAAGGTTGGAGCCAGAAGGGACAGGGGTCCTAGAAAAATTCATGTTTCAGTTCAGGAACGGGCCCCAAAGAGGAAAAGTGACGTCCGCAGCTGGTTGATGTGAGCAGATGTCCTGACTCTCTCCAAGTACACCTGTCACCCAGGCCACACAGGATGCTGGGAACTGAGAACCTGCTTTGTATATTACATGTTCTGTGATACCAGGTGGGTGGTCTGCATGCAGCATTACAACACAGAAACCATATCCCAAGGGCACTGCCATCATCTATGTCTGGGGTGGAGATAGATACTTTGGTCCACATGTCAAAATATATTGCCTCTGGAAGGGCACCAAGCTAGCAAGCAGATAACCAAGGCAGAGACTGCACGGTGACAGTGGGCACAGGCTTTCAGGTCCTCGCTGTGAGATGTGTCCCTCTGACCCAGGCCTGCTAACCGCTCCCCGTGGTCATACAGGAGGACTTCCATTTCCCTCCCCTACTCAGTCTCCCCTTCTCCTTTATTTGAAAGTCAGTCTGGAGTGGAGTCCGGTGTGGACCTGCAAGGGGCCTGTTGATACAGCTGCCCCTTTGTTGCCACATGACTGCGGGCTCGCCACCCATGACAGACTCAAATGTCCTGGCACCAAGGACAATCAGATTAGCCACCCCTTGCGATATCTGCTGCTCAGAGTGTTTGTGTCTTTTGGAGCCTATTTGACTAAATTAAACTCCTTGGAAACTGATCAGCACTCAAGTAAGAAAGACATGCCCACCGGACCTCAAGGTGCTTGCCTTGGTAGCAGCCCTAGACTCAGGAAAGAGGCTGGATGACCTTGTCACCACCTAGAACCAAATGGTCTCCCGCAGCCTGTGTGGAAGTGAGAAAAGATAAGCCCAGGTGAATCCTTAGAAAAATGGCATCAGAGCAGGATTTACAGCCTGCAGGAGCCCCCCATCCTGGAAGCGAGTAGGGAGGAACAGAGCGTAGGCGGCCTCGGTCATTCACTTGACAAGCGTCTACTGAGTGCTTATCAAGCAACAATAAAGAAGATAGAACTCTCACTGGGCTTGTAATCCCCGCGCTTGGGAGGCGGGGACAGGAGGATCGCACAGGTCTGAAGCCAGCTGCACTGGCTTAAGACACCCTGTTTCCAAATAAAAATATAAAAATAGGTCTGGGAGTGTAGCCCAGAGGTAGAAGGGTTTCCAGGAACCCCAGTACCACAAAAAACAAACAAACAAACAAAAAAAACTTCTCTGCCCCAAGGAACTTCCCATGTTTCAACAAGAAGACAATAAAATATGTGAATATACAGATATACAGGGTATTCAAAGGCTGCAGGAGCAATAAACCACAGAAGGAGACGGGGCAGTGCTGCATGATTCCAACTTAAACCAAGCAGGTAAAGAAGGCCTCTCTGCTAGGTGACTACACTCAGCAGAAGCCTGAAGAGAACGAGGAAGCCAAGTACTGTCTATTATTGCACAACAAATTACCCCAAAACTTAGAAGCTTAAAACAACAAAGAAGTATTATCTCTCCCCGTCTCTGAGGGTCAGGAATGTGGGAGTGGCTTATCACAGGGCTGCGGAAGAGCAGCTGGCCAGGGCCGCAGGTGTGGGCAGACGTGACCGGGCTGAGGGAGCTGCTTCCAGGTGGCTCTCTCACAGGGCCGTTGGCAAGAGGCCTTGGTCCTCACCGCCTGTTCACGGAGCCTCGTGGTCATCCTCCTGCATGAGATATTCAAGAGAGAGCATCTGAGGGGAAACTCCAGCAGCTTTTGTGATGTAGCCTCTGAAGTCCCACACCATCAGGTTTGGTTTATTCTAGCTCTTAGGAATAAGATTGAATCACTAAGTTAGGGAAAGAGGATCAGGTGCTATTATGTAATGTGTGTGGAGAGTACTGGGAATGAACCCAGGGTGTTCAACCTCTGAGTTGCACCCCCAGCCTTCTTTATTTTGAAACAGGGTCTCACTAAGTTACCTTGGATGTAGCTTTGGTTCCAGATTCTGGGGCCTGAGCAAGTGGAAGGATGGTTCTGGCATTAAGCAAGACAGGCAAGGCTGGGAATAGAAGTCGGGTGGGGGAGCCGCAGAGTTCCGAGCATATTAGCTTTGCCCCTTACCCATTGAGTGGAGGAGTTGAGTAGGCAGTGGAACACACTGGAGCGCAGGAATTCTGCAAGGTCTGTGTTTTGTCCACCATGCTGATTACAAAACCAGGAAGGTGGGGCCCTGCTCTGGCACAGTCTGCATGAGGTGAGGTGACTTAACAGTCTGTTCTGCATGCACAAGGCAAGGGGCAGGCAGAGAGGTGCCAGGCAATATGTGGATGTCAGATGTTTCCCAGGACAGATGGCAGCCAGTGCCAGTCATCTAGTGGGCAGGGGCTTCTGCCCTAAGAAACACCAGGGAACATGTACCCAGCACTCCAGGATGGGCCACTGTCAAACCCAGGAAGAAACCTGGGGCAGGTGGTGTGGATGGGCTTGCCGAGTTCAGTGTCAGCGTTTTGTAGGACTCACAGATTGCAGAAAGATGATCAAGCCTTCCAGACTCTAGTCCTCTGTTATTTGTTCTCTCTGCCCATATTCCCCTCAGTGCCCAGAAGCGGCCATTCCTTCCTTAAGTTCCTGATGGTTCCTGAGACACCCGTGGGCCTGGTTTATAGGGATTGCTCTCCAGGGCTCCGTCTGTGTTTTGAGTCCATGTCTCAGCAAGTATTCCTGAGACTCCCAGCAGCCCCTCCAAGCCTACTCGACCCATCCAGCTGCTTACGTCCCTGCCAAGGTCCCTGGAGCATTATCTTCCTCCCCCAGCCTCCGTGTTGGACTTATATCCACAGGCCTGGGAGACATGTCTGGGACAGGGGTAGAGACTGACTGACCTGAAGGCTCAAGAAAAAGGTGTCAATTGTGCTCCTCAGCTGACTGACCCCCAGTGCACAGGTTAACCTATGGCAGAGTCTCTTTATAGCCCAGGATGGAGCCATTGATTTTGCGTGGTTGATAACGGCTGGGCTTGGCCTGAGTGCCTCTAGTCTGAGCCAGGAAAGTGGAATGCAAGCAGTGGTTTCAGGAAGAGAGAATTTGCCCGGAGCACCCATGGCCTTATGCGGGAGGCTTCTGTACTGCAGAGGGAAAGAGGCCTCTTCTGCCACTGCTGCTCAGCACATTAAAGACCACTGTGTGGACAGTAAGGGTTTTAAGGTAAAGGGTGGTTTCCTGGCACCTTGTACTGCTCTTCCACCTAGGCTCCCAAAGGATGGATGACTTCTCCCCAGCATGTAAAAAGGGGATGAGTCTGAGTTTAGATCTTGGCTTTGACGCTTACGAGCAATGCTACCTTGGGCACGTTGAAGAATCCATGGCCACAGGGACGTGAGAGGAGGAGGGAGGCAGAACAAGCCCAGGGAGATTCCTCACGCCCACTCTGCAATGGTTTGATTTGAACGCCAGCTCAACCAGGCTGCCGATTACTTGTAGGAGTCCAAGGGTGCATCTCACATGAGCTCAAAAACCACCCACCCACATGGTCATCCTGCGTTATCTGACCAGTCGTTCTGCCTTTGTTCTACCAATACCTGTAGCCCCCAAAGCCAAAGGTGCCTCGCTGCTGCTGGTGTCCTCAGAGGGACCTGCGGTGGCCTGCCAAGGGTGGCCTCCAGCCAGGGGTTAGGGACCTACCTGCCTCACATTTCAGATCCATCTGCAGGGTCTCCACCCGTCCACTTCATGGTGCCATCGATGACTCCAAGGTGGATTCAGATCAGCTCACTGTCCTCCAAATTCAGAGCCTGGTGAAATAAACATCAAAACAAATAATAAAAAAATAAACGTTTACCTTATTTCCTGCCTCCTTCACACAGTCAATTAGTAATGTGCTAGGCAGGCTGGAATCCTTCCCAGGTTATCTGTATAGGTAACTTATTTTATTTAGGATCACATGTGAGAACTTGACATGGACTTTTGGGGATGGCTGTCAGCACAGCCTGACCCAGACCCAGGCAGCATCACCTGCCCATCCTGGGCTGCTTTTTGCAGGGACCACGGCACCTGGCTGGGGTCTCCCCAGGTATGGCCGTCCATCTCACAATCACAAGTGTGAACCCTCGGCCTCTCCCACGGCAACTTCTGGCCTAAAAACTTGAGCAATCAGAATCTGAACACCTGAGAGTGGAGCGGCTTTGATAAATTAAAAGGCAGCTTGGCGGGAAGCCAGTTCCAGAATGCCCCACATTTTAACAAAAGGCTCTTTGTGGAAGCCACCCAGTGCAAGTAAAGCCAGGACTTGGGCTACGCTGATTCAGAAAGAAGGAAAAGAAAACGACTCTTTATGGTTTTTTTTTAACCTACCTCAAAGGTTGTTGAAATGATTAAAAGAGCAGAGAGAGAGAAAAACCTGCTGCCCTCTGTGCTAGGGTGTTATTGTGCGAGATATCCCCACCTACATAATCAAAACAGCCAGCCCTACACCCAGTGGGGAGCCTTGCGGTGGTCTGTAGAGTTGCCCCTTCCTCACGTTTCCTGGGCATCCCAGGAGCGGAGGGGGTCCTACTGCAGCCTTTGCACAGGTGCACAGAGGCTGGGCTCTCTGCCTCACTGCCCAGGAGTGGGGTGCTGAGTGTGAATCGCCACGCTTCCGTGCACCAACTCCGCCGGGGGCCCCCCTTCTCATCCCACCTGGGAGGTGTCTCTGGCTCGTAGCCAGAGTCCAGCCTACGAGCTCCCGTTCATTCCTTTCCCCTCCAATGCCATTCCCAGCCTGGGGTGGTGATGCGCCTGTGATCCCCATGTTAGGGGGGGAGGAGACAGGAGGAATGCAGGTTCCAGGCTAGCCTCAGCAACTTGGCAAGACTCAGCAACTTAGCAAGACCCTGTTTCCAAATGAGGAAAAAAAAAAAAGAGGGCTGGGGGTGTAGTTTGTAGGTATAATCTGGGTTCAATCCTAGTACATATATGTATATGTGTATGTCTATAATATGTAATTTATTTTATATTTATATGCTTATTTATGTAAATAAATGTTATATATAAAAATTACAAATGCCATTTCCCCAGCCAGCCTCCGCTGACCTTCTAATCTAAAAATAAGCCCCCAACCCCAGTCCCTTGGTATTCTCCGAGTATCTGCTGGGACTGGGGATCCTCACATCCTGGTTGTTTCTTAGCCCTCTCAGACCATGTGTGCTGCTGCCCACCCTCTGGCCACTGTCGTCTTGCCGGCCCAAGCTCCTGTGTCCAGTCTGGGTTCTGGCAGCTGGTCCCCACCACTTCACGTCCTGCTTCAGTCCTGCATGCTCTCCACCTCCACACAGATGGCCCCTGGGGCACGCAAGCCACTGCACTGCCACGTCTTTCCACTCTCATCCACCACCCCGGCCACCTCCTGCCTGCTCAGCCAGGCCCGTGATGGCTGAAACAGCTCCTCTTGCAGAAACAGGGTCTCACTTCCACTCCGCTGTCCAGCCATCCCTGCCACCACCATTCCTGCTCCCACCGGGCCAGCTCTCTTCTCCTTTTTTCTTCTGTAGTTTTGATTGTATGGCCTCTTGGTTCAGTAACACTCTTTCTCATACCATCTGAGTCAGTGTCTTCTCACAGCTATCTGGCGATACAGCCAGCGCCTACATTAGTCAGCTTGTCCTTGCTGTGACAAAATACCTAAGATAAACAACTTAAAAGAGAAACGGTTCGAGCCTGGTGTGGTGGCACGCACTTGTCCCAGCATTTGGGAGGCTGAGACAGGAGGATCGCGGTTCATGGACAGCCTCAGATACTTAGCAAGGCCCTCTGCAACTCAGTAAGACCCTGTTTCAAAAAAAATGAAAAGACTCAAAAAATAGGGCTGGGGGTGTAGCTTGGAAGTACAATGCCCCTGGGTTCCATCCCCAGTGCCACAAAATTTTTAAAAAATTAAAAAAGAGAAAAAAGGTTTGTTTTGGCTCCTCATGGTTCCACAGGTTTCTGTCCATGGTCGCTTGGCTCTGTAGCTTTGAGTCTGTGGTGAAGCAGAACATCATGGCTAACAGCATGTGCTGGAGCAAAACTGCTCACCCCTGGGCAGTTGGGAAGCAAGAGAGAAGGAGGGCTAAGTCCCAGGATCCCCTTCAAGGGCACACCCCAGTGACCTCACTTCCTCCCACTTAGGCCCCACCCCCTAAGTGTTGCGCCTTGTCCTAATAGTGCCCTAGGCTGGCAACCAAGCCTTTAGCACATGGCCTTTGGGGGACGTTTAAGATCCTAGCCTGCAGCCGGGTGTGGTGGCGCATGCTTGTAATCCCCGCGCTTGGGAGGCTGAGACAGGAGGATCACACAGGTTCGAAGCCAGCCTCAGCTACTTAGTGAGGCTCTCAGCAACTTAGTGAGACCCTGTTTCCAAATAAAATATAAAATTGGTCTGGGAGTATAGCCTGGAGGTAGAAAGCCTCTGGGTTCCACCCCCAGTACCACCAAAAAAAAAAAAAAAAAAAAAAAAAAGATCCTAGCCTGTACCTCAATGGCTGAATGCTGCTGGGTCTCGTGCTATCTGTGTAAACCGCACTGCGAGGCTGAAGCAGGCCTTCAACAGCGCCTGGCGACACAGCCCCACGTTGCTCCCAGACTGGCTTTGCTCACACCGACCTGAGTGGGTGGTCCCAGAGCCCAGCAAGCCTTTCCCCTGCCCAGGTGACACCCCTGATGGCTCGGATCCTTGCCTGGCAGCATGGTTCTTCAAGAAAGAAGACAAAAAGCAGAGCCAACCCCTAGGCCAAGCATGCGCTGCCCACATACCCTGGCTCGGGACCCAGTTGCTGCCACATGCTTGGGTCCTCATGACAACCAGCCCCGGTCAGGGCTTCAGGGGCTTGCCTCATGATGTGCCAACGCCAGGTGCCCTTTCATGGAGACTTTACTCCAACATTGAACCCAGTCATCATCTTAGGCTTCCTTCCCTGTGATGAGTTCTTCCTTCAGAGCCCTAGATATTTCTTGCAAGAAGCTTAAGTCAGAACTACCTCCCTCTAGCCGGGCATGGTGGCACACACTTGCTATCCCAGTATTTGGGAGGCTGAGATAGGACAAGGAGCCTCAGCTACTTGTGAGACTTTGTTTCAAAATAGAGTATAAAAAATAGGGCTGGGTTGTAGCTGGAAGGTAGAATGCCCCTGGGTTCCATCCCAGTACCGCAAAAAAAAAAAAAAAAAAAAAAAAAACTTTAGTACCCACCCTCAATAATGTACAGAACAAACACACAAGTAAGATAATTAAGGAAATGGAGGGACTATAAACAACACAGTAAACTGGGCGTGGTAGCACATACTTGTAATCCCAGTATTTGGGAGGCTGGAACAGGAAGATTGCAGATTCAAAGCCAGCCTCCGCAGCTTAGCGGGGCTCTCAGCAACCTAGTGAGACTCTTGTTTCTGAATAAAAAATAAAATCAGGCTAGGAGTGTATCTTGAAGGTAGAATGCCTCTGGGGTCAGTCCCCAGCACCAAAAACAAAACAAAAACGCAGTAAACCAGCTAGATTTACTACAGAACACTTAATCGACAACCACACACATTTTCTTAGGAACACGCAGGACACGTGTTCCAAGCTAGAACATGAGAATATGTATTAGGCCACAAATGAAGTCTCAATAGATTTAAAAAGAGAGATATCAAGGAAAGTATATTCTCCAACCACTATGGGATGAAGTTGGAAATCAAAAACAAAGAAGCCGGGCATGGTGGCACACGCTTGTATTCCCTGTGCTTGGGAGGCGGAGACAGGAGTTATCGCGCAGGTTCGAAGCCAGCCTCGCTGGCTTAAGAGACCCTGTTTCTAAACAAAAATATACAAAATTGGTCTGGGAGTGTAGCCCAGAGGTAGAAGGGTTCCATCAAAAAAAAAAAAAACAAACAAAAAACAACAACAACAACAAAAATAAAACTGGAAAACTTATAAAATCACACTACACTCTCTTAACCATTTGGTGGATCAAAGAAGAAATATGATGGAAACTGGAAAATACTGAGAGGTTAATGTGAACAAAAGTACAACATACCCAAACTTACAGGATGTAGCAAAAGCAACACTCCAGGGAGCAACTATAGCTATAAACACTTGTATTTAAAAATAAGAAAGATTCCAAGTCAACAACCTACCTTTACTTATTAAGAAGTTAGGAAAATAACAAGCCAAACTAAAGTTAGCAGATGAAAAGGAATAGGAATGTACATCATGTGCATGACGTACATTTACAAACATCAAAGTCAATTACTAAGCCAAACATGAGAAGAAGGGAGAGGGAGGGGATGAGGTGGGAACTGGGGAAGGGCTAAATGAGTGATGTGTGCATGTATGCCTCTGCCATTGTGTACCCCATTAAGATGTACAGCTACAATGCACCAATAAAAATAAATAAATAAAAAAGAAAAAGAGTAGCCAGTGTGGTGGTGCACGCTTGTAATCCCCGCGCTTGGGAGGCTAAGACAGGAGGATTGCGCAGGTTCGAAGCCAGCCTCAGCTACTTAGTGAGACTCTCAGCAACTTAGTGAGACCCTATTTTCAAATAAAATATAAAAAATAGGTCTGGGAGTATAGCCCAGAGGTGAAAGGACAAAGCAGGACCTAACCTAGTACCATACATAGAAATGAATTCAAAATGGATGAAAGACTTACAAATAAGACTGAAAACTCTGAAGTTGGCCTTACTTAGAATTATATACAAAAATGAACTCAAAATTTATGAAAAACCTAAATGTAAGACCTAAAACTAAAGTTGGACCTTACCTAGTATTGATATACAAAAGTGAACTCAAAATGGATGAAAGATCTAAAACTATAAAACTAGGTGAAGAAAACACAAAGCAAAAGCTTTCTGACATGGGATTTGACAATAATGTCTTAGATATGAGCAAAATCTACCAAAGGTGTAGACAACCACAAACTAGACAAATTAGATTTCACACACACAAAAAAAGTTTTAAATAAACATTAAACAGGGCATGGTGGTGCACACTTATAATCCCAGTTCTTTGGAGTCTGAGACAGATGGAGCATAGGTTTGAGAACAGCCTCAGCAACATAGCAAGCCCGTTTCAAAACAAAAATTAAAAAGGGCTGAGGTGTAGCTCAGAGGTAGAATGCCCCTGAGTTCAATCTCAGTATGGCAAAATATATATAATATAGAAATCACCATATTAAAATAATATATGTATTACACATACATACATACACACACATAAAAAGACACTATCGACAGAGTAAAAAATGTGACAACAGAATGAAAAAAATACTGTCCAATATTTTCAGTAGTAGAGGGAGTAATATCCAGAATGCATACAGAACTAAAACTCAACAACAAAAGCTACCCTTATTTAAAAATGGGCAAAGATTTGAAGACATCATCCAAAGAGGATATATAAGTAGCCATTAAGCATATAAAAATGTTCAACATCACAGTTTATTAGGTAAATGCAAATCATAACTACAGTTACATGCTATTTCATACCCCTTAGGACAGATATCAAAAACACAGAAAACAAATGTTGGTGAGACTACAGAGACCGTTGCTGGAAATGTACAACTGCTGTGGAAACCAGGTGGGTACACATTAGAAAACGAAAAACCGGGATTACCATCAGTTAAGCAATCCCACTTGGAGGTGTCTACTGGAAAGAAATGAACACAAGGTCTCAAAGGTGTGTTTGTAGACCACAGGTGCACCTGAGGGAGCTGAGGTCAGGGGCTTTTAAAGGCAACAGCTGTTGTGAAGCAAAGACCATCGGTGGCCGGCCATGGCATTCGTTCAGTGGTGCTGGCTGTTGCTAGGAGAGGATCTTCAGAGGAGTGTTTTAAATGAAAGTTTCCAGGTGGGAAATTCCTTCATGGCAGTTCTTTCACAGACACACATTCCTGAGGACCCTACCTCCATGGCCTCTTGGCTTTACTAGAGTTGGACATCCTGCTTTCTTTTTGCGGGCCTGGGGATGGAACACAGGGGAATTTGACCTCTGAGTTACACCCACTGCCCTATTTTGTATTTTTATTTTGAAACAGGGTCTCACTGAGTTGCGGAGGGCCTCACTAAGTACCTGAGGCTGTCCACGAACCGCGATCCTCTGGCCTCAGCCTCCCGAATGCTGGGATTACAAGCGTGTGCCACCACGCCTGGCTACTGCTTTCATTTTGGCAGGCCACTTTCACACATGCAATGGAGTATGTTTCAGCCTCAAAAAGGAAGGAAATTCTGAGATGAATACTACATGCAAGAACCCTGAGGTCACTATGCCAAGAAAAAGAAGCCAATCACAAGGAGACAGATACTGTGTGACTCCACTTATGTAGGGTACTTAGAAGAGTTAAACTCATAGAGACAGAGTGTAGAATGGTTGTTGTAAAGGGCAGGGGGTAAGGATAGGGAGTTATTGTTTCAAAGGAATTGTTTTCATATTGAAAATAAGAAAGAAGCAATGGAGATGGGCAATGGGGACAGTTATATGACATTATGAAAGCACTGACGTATGATTAAAAATAATTATGATGGCAAATTTTGTGTCTGGGTCACCTTGCCTCAACAACAAAAATAAAAATTCATTTTAAAGGAAGCGGTGTGGTCATTGACTCTGCCGCACCTCCTCTCCCTGGGTGTGCCCAATTATCCTGGACAGGAGTAACTTAAAGAAGGATCTAAGCAGGGGACCCCTGGTTGGCTTTGGGCTCAGACCTTGATGGCCGAAGCACTTACAGATGGAGTATCCACCTTCCCCAGTTCATGGTCTCCCAATGGGGTTCTCTTTTGTGTGTGGTACTGGGGACGGAACCCAGAGGCTTTCTACCTTCAGGCTATGCTCCCAGACCTATTTTATACTTTATTTGGAAACAGGTTCTCACTAAGTTGCTGAGAGCCTCACTAAGTAGCTGAGGCTGGCTTTGAACTTGTGCGATCCTCCTGTCTCAGCCTCCCAAGCGCGGGGATTACAAGCGTGAACCACCACGCCTGGCCCAATGGGGTCCTTTTATACGTAGCTCTCGCTTCTCTGCGATCCAAACTCTCCCCACTGCCTATAGTCTGCATCACAGACCCATCTCCAAACTCTGCCAGATTCAGGGTGGCGCTAAATAAACCACCAGTCTTGAGACTGGGATAGTGGGCGTGGGAGACTGAGAACATCCAAGGGCAGGAGCTCGGGTGGTTTCAAAGGTACTGCTCTTTCCCAAACTAGAACTGCCCTGAGGCATGAGAGAAGAGCTTCCCCTGGGCTCTACTTGCTTCACTTCACTGGAAGTAAAGGCCTCAGGGTTTCACACAAAGGAGCAATTCTAAGTACTGTGTTGGAGACAAGCCATTACTCAAAGTAAAGGGCAACCAATCTTCCTGAGAGTCAATGCTTTTCGATTTGGGCCTATACCAATACTAAAGAAGGACAAAATGGCCAGCTAATACGGTCATTAGAAATATGTTTTATAAAGAAAATCATTATGTAATTCTTTTGGTCCTGGGATTGAACCAGGACCTTACACAGACTAGGCAAGGGATCTACCACTGAGCACATCTCTAGCTCTGGATACATATTTTAAGGCATTACTATTTTTGGGGGGTAATGTCCAAGACATACAGTAATTCTCCTTTGACACTAGGTTAAGTATATGAGAGCTACTTCTTTTAGTTCTCCTTCTCCTAAGCAAACAAAGATTGTAAGATTACAGAGTTCCTCAGGTGGATCTTGCCCTGCAAATATGACTTGTATGTGTGAATGCACATTCCTTGCATTATCTCGATACAAATCAGCTCCAGAGGAACTCCTGTACTAAACAGTTTTATCCCTCAGAATGGTCACCTGGTTTTGGAGAAAGAAGTATTTGTTTGGCTTTATTTGGAACTTGCACCTATATCCCCAAAGGCATTCTTCCCATCTGAGATGTACTTTTTCACCCGTTAGGCAGATGATGGGGCCTCACTCACTTCAGCCTATAGGGATACTCTCATGTTATTCTCCTATACTGTGCAACTCCCACTGCACTGACAGCCCTGCACTATGTTTTGTGATTTTGAGTTACACGTGTCCTCTGCCTTTGTCAAGGGGGAAATTTGCCAGCCTCAGCTACTTAGTGAGGCCCTTTGCAACTTAGTGAGACCGTATTTCAAAATAAAGAATAAAAATTAGGACTGGGGGTATAGCTCACAGGTGGAATGCCCCTGGGTTCGATCCCCAGTACCACATACACATGAAAAAAAAATCTGTGGGGAGAAAGTATATAGAAATATAAGTTTACAGCAACAGAAAATTATAAGAATGTATTTCTATTGTAAAAGTGACTCTAAAAAATAGAATATTTGTGGTGAGGCATGCAAATACTTAGTAGGCTGACACAGGAGATCTCAAGCTCAGTATCAGCCTCAGCAACTTAGTAAGACTCGCAGCAACCTAGCAAGACCGTATATTGAAACAAAAATTTAAAAGGGCTTGGTGGTGTTAAAAAAAAAAAGGAAGAAAAAATAGAGGTGATTTTTCGCAGTTATCAAAGATATCTTGAAGTAATCAAAACCTAGCTTTTGCACTGTTCTGCCACTGACAGGTGCATGTGAATAGCTGAAACATCTCAGATCAGAGACCATTATTAAACATGGATTAATAATCAGGCACGCTGGGCGTAGTGATGCACACTTGTAATCCCCGCGCTTGGGAGGCGGAAACAGGAGGATCGCGAAGGTTCTAAGTCAGCTGCACTGGCTTAAGAGACCCTGTTTCCAAATAAAAATATACAAAAAAAAATAGGTCTGGGAGTGTAGCCTGGAAATAGAAGGGCTTCCAGGAACCCCAGTACCACCACCCAAATAATAATAATAATAATAATAATAATAATAATAATCAGGCACAAAGCAGTTTGTACAGCAGCACTGTTCATAGCTTGCTGACATTAACTCGACTAGAGGCAGGAACTGAAGCAGCTGAGAGTTAGGTCCTCTGTATAGGACCATCAGACATTTTCTCTTTTCTTTTCTCTTACTTTTCTTTCCTTTTTTTCCCTTCCTTACTTTTCTCTTCTTTTTTTTGTTTTTGATGGGGCCTTGCTACATTGCCTGGCTGGCTGTAAAGTCTTGGGCTCAAGTGATCTTCTTGCCTCAGCCTCCTGAGTAGCTGTGACTACAGGAACCACCACGTCCGATTAGACACCTCTTTAACACCCTAGGAGAGAACAAAGCCTATGACACCTTCAGACTAGGGCATGAGACTTCTCTACAATCTTTTAGCTAACCTATATGTCTTTTCCTTTTTTTTTTTTTTTTTTTTGATACTGAGGGATGGAACCCAGGGACATTTTACCCCAGCCCCAATTTTTATTTTTTATTTTGGAGAAGGTTCTCACTGAGTTGAAAGGGCTTCACTAAGTAGCTGAGTCTGTCCTTGAACCGCAATCTTCCTGTCTCAGCCTCCTAAATGCTGGGATTACAAATGCATGCCACCACCCCCAGCTCAATCTCTGTGTCTTGATACCTCTAATTCTCCAGAGAGGGTCCTTGTTAACATTCTTCATGCCAGTTAAAAGGCTATTGTTTTCACCAATGAAAATGGTAATTAGCAGTCTCTAGTATCATAGCAGCTGAGCTGCAGCATGGCAGAAGCCCTGTGGATGGCCGCCTCTAGACTGCATCAGCGACTTCTTCACTGATACCCTAGTTGACCTGGGCACAGTATCACAAACTGCAGAATTTTTAAGTAAATTCTGGACATTTAACTCCGAGCACTGAATCACTGATGTATATCCCATTGGGCATCTTTAAAATTAATGGATATTTTATT
Source organism: Muscardinus avellanarius (assembly GCF_963383645.1). Taxonomy (NCBI): domain Eukaryota; kingdom Metazoa; phylum Chordata; class Mammalia; order Rodentia; family Gliridae; genus Muscardinus; species Muscardinus avellanarius. Next base: position 60,282,380 of record NC_137786.1, on the reverse strand, counting down.
ACAAAATGTAAGCTTTTACAACATACTATAAGTATAAATCTTTTCTATTTGAATTTATGGTGAAAAATCTTACTTGTCAACCTAAAAATGACCAAAGGGGTATGTAATTTTTAGAAATTATTTTAGAGATCACCTAAAAATTTGGAAACCCACTTGGCAGGATCTCTTAGGGGCAGGGGAAGGTGTCCCCTTGGCCTTCGAGCATGATTGCTCAGCCCCTTCCCAGAGCCCTGTATCCAGAAGCTGTATCCAGAAGGATTAGATAGCTTTGCTGCCAACAAACCAAGTTCTTGTGACATCTCCAAATAATCTGGCCTCACAATTCTAGAGCTACGAGAAGCTTCTCAGGAGATTCTCCCGGAACAGAAATCTTCCCCTAAGGGACATGTTTGCTCTACTTAATCTAAGAAGAATTGGTTAGTTACATAGTGAATTATCTCTTTTTTAAAACCCGTTGGGTAGGATTCTGAATGTTGCCAATGGAAGAGAGGGAGAGGCAGACATTCCCAGCAGAGTATGAACCTTGATGGGGAAAAAAAGTTTTACCTTTCTAGTTGCCCTCTAAACCACATATGCCTATTAGACCATATGCATTGTGAGAGCAGAGACATTTGACTTGTGAACTACTATATTCCCATGCCTGGCAAAGTGCCTGGCTGGTCCGCATAAGTGCTCAAAAATATTTTCTGGATGAAGAAAGAGAGGAGATACTACTACTAAGATGAGATGAGAGATGGAAACGAAACAGAACCAGGGAATTCCCTGTATCAAGGCTGAGATGGAGAAGCTAAATCAGGAATCAACCCACAAAATCCAGTGGCCTTGATAAAACTGGATAAAAAATGGAAGACACAGGCTGGCTAGGCCAGAGTCCAAATAGAACAAGTCATAGTTCCTGGAAACTCCAAAGACTGAGCCTAAAAATGAATTTATATAATTGACACTTGACATAAATAAAAATCAGTCTTTTTTTTAGGCTAAAGAGCTGGACAATATTAGAGGAAATGTGAGAAATTTACTTGGAAAAGTCAGAGGAATGACACTTTGGAAATCCTTCACTACCAGATTATGGGGGTTTTGTGCGATTCTTCAGGCAAAAGAGGGTCTTGGGAATTTTTTTGTGCAGGGAATTAGTTAGCAAGGTCATAGCTAATAAATAGGACAGGTGTAAGTGGTGAGGGCATGCAGCAGCAAGGAAAGCAGTGAGGAGGACTTGCTGATGCTCAGAAGATAGGTGGTGAGGAACCAACCTTAATGATATTGCCACCTCAGTTCAAATGATTTATTCACAAACCATATAAGTCTAAAAATATTTAATCTGTCTTATAAAATACACATAATCAGGGCTGGGGTAGAGCTCAGTGTGCCAGAGTACTGGCTTCAATCCCCAGCACCACAAAACAAAAACACATTAAGACGACTCTATAAAAGGAAGTCGAATGCTACCCTTCTGAATTGAGTTCTTGGAAGGCCACTGTGTTTTGTAAGCCTTTACAAAAGGAGGCCTGAGAATGAATGGAGAAGAGAGACTAGTAACAGGAAGCCACACGCCATCTATTCTGTACAATGTCTCTGGACAATAAGGTGTGTATTGTTACATGCGTTGAGTCATCGGTTGCCAGTTGTTTAAGAGTAGGGATTGGTAGGGTGAACTTTCTGGGAGTCTGCATGTTCCTACAATCCAGGAAAATTCATGAAAATGCCAGGCCCAGACCCTGCTCCATCAGCTCCTGCGCACACAGAGTCTCTGGATGCTGGTGGCCTGTGTCCACAGGTCCCCAGAGTCTGGAGGGATCTAGTTCTACTACTGATCAGCTTCGCTACACAATGACTTCAGCTAAGAACACACCTGCTGATAGGTGGGGCATGTGTCTATCAGAGGCTGCTATCTTACTGGTCTGGAGACAGAAAAATAAAATCAGCTCATATTTCTGATATTCCTGCCTGCTCAACTGTATGATGTCAACACGGAGGATTGAAAAGGAAAAAAAATCCTGACATCCCACTGCAAACCCTGATTTGAGTTTTATTTTTATCCACTCATCATTTAAAAGAAAAAATTGCCAGGTGTGGTAGTGCTTGCCTGTAATCTCAGTACTGGGGAGGCTGCGAGAGTAGGATTGCAGGTTCAAAAATAGCTTCAGCAACCTAGCAGGACCATGTTTAAAAAAAAAAAAATCGGGCTACAGGTCTAGCTCTGAGGTAGAATGCCTGGGTTCAATCCTCATTACCAACCCCCCACACAAATTATCCCCAGTCCTCATATTCTTTATCAGACTTATCCACTTAGAACACACACTATCAATGAATTATAGATATCACCACTGGAAAAAAAATAAAAGAAAAAGAACCCCACACATATATAAGTAGTGGGTTCCTGATAAGGGAAGTCTTAGGAATATGGTTGCAAGACATTAGGTCATCCCCAGAGACTAGTGCCTCTGCCAACCTGCAAGGCTACTTTATGGTGTTGTCTCTAGAAGTACTTCCCTGGGACAGATATTCTTGAGTCTATGGTTTGGCACTTTAGGACCAAATTCTCATTTAGCCCTAAACATAGAAGGCAAGCTATGGTGTTTCCATATCTGAATTGGGAATGACTCAACAACAGGCCTGCTCCTTAGAACTGTTTCCTAACTCTTACCAACCACTAGGATGGCGGGCAGGGGGAGGGCTGCCATGTTTCTTCATCAAATGGCCACTTGCTAAATAGCCATTTCACATTTTAAAGATGCCCTTCAAACACACACAGCAACGGCAGGCTATGTGCCTACGCCCATGACTCAGGGATGTGTGCTATGGGATGATTGTTAACAAGGTCATATTTCTAGAACCACAAGGACACAGCTGAACATTATAGATTGTTCATGTCACTTTAACTTTTGGACAAAGAAGTGGCATTTCCTGCAATTGAAAGGCGTAACAATGAGTGGTGGGTTTTAAAAGTTGCAAATTAAGAGGCTAATAGAAGCCTACCTGTGAAGGCAATGCATGCGTGCATAAATACTTTCAGTTTAAAATCTCCACAGAAAGCTGAGTGTGTAGCTCAGTACCTGGTGGAGCATTTGTCTTTGGTTTCTCTCCTCTTCCTGGGGCACCGTGCCTATCACTACAATGCCTCTGTGCTTACCAGGCAGCTCATCTGAGGGTCAGGCCCACTGGCTCAGGGGCAGTTTAAAATCTTGATAAGGAAAACAGATTCTTTCCAGGGTTTCTTTTGGAAAGCTGACTTCAGAGACATTGATGATATCTAGGTATTTTTTCCTTGACTGCTCTAAGCAATTCTAGGGGATATACAGGTTTTAGTTATTCACATGAAAAACATCAGTTGACATTTCCAGGACTTTTTATAGCAAAGTAGATAAAATCTAGAACATTTATTGAAGCCATACAAAATATGCATGCCTTGGAATGTTTGACAGGCTTCAGTATTACTTCTGGCTAATTACTGAACTTGAAAATATTTATGTTCAATAATGCCTACATAATATTTGTAGTCCAAAGATTTCAGGAAGCACAGAGATTAGTCTTATATCTTTTTCTCATAGATCACTTACAAATCAAACTCCTATTTTTCAGTACTCATTAGCAATATTGTTTTACATATTTCAAATAATGACTTTTCTTTTTCTTTTTTGGTGGTACTGGGGTTCCTGGAAACCCTTCTACCTCCGGGTTACACTCCCAGACCTATTTTTATACTTTTTTAAAATTTGGAAACAGGGTCTCTTAAGCCAGCATGGCTGGCTCTGAACCTGCACGATCTTCCTGTCTCTGCCTCCCAAGCGTGGGGATTACAAGCGTGCGCCACCACGCCTGGCATATAATGACTTTTCTTTCAGAGGCAGAAACCTGTTCATACACATGAATCCTTAAAAATGCCCTCTTGAAGTGGGGCTTCTGTGTTTGACTTCCAAGAACCCTAACTTCTGAAAAACAGGACTAGAAAGGGGCCAGTAATAATCGTAGGTGCTTTTGCAGATGTGTGAGATATGTAAGTTTTGGATTGCTTACTGACTTCCGTCCTAAAGTAATGGCACCTTGAGGAAACACTGCTACAACTCTAACTGAAGGATAGACTGGGGTCTTGCCATGGGCCTGGGGTCTTTGATTAAATATTGTGGGTGCCACTCATTGTAAAGAAGTAAAGCCAGCAGCTGTAATTCTGCATGGACAGGATTCTAATTCTGATGAATACAGTCAATCACCAAAAAGCTCAAGAATTATCTGACCTCCAGCAGCAGCTGTGGTTTGGGTATTTGGTCACAATGTCAATATAAAGTATGCATGAGCCATGCAAATTGACATGGAAATGGTTTCAAAGGATGTCTTTCACACTTTCTGAAGATTTTAAAACTCCCTCAAGTTTTCTAACTAAAGTATTTCATTAACAAGAGATGGAAACCCAAACAACCTAAGCTGGGTTGCATCCTTCAGGTTATTCTTTCTGGAATTCCAAAGGTGCAAATTCATTGATGAGATACTAAGTTTCTGAACTTAAAAAGCCCTTAGTTTTTTCCAAAACTTATCCTCTGTCCCTTCTCTGGATCATACTTATACTTTTATTGGTGCATTGTAATTATACATTATAACGAAGTCCAGAGTGAAAGAAACATGTTTGCCCATAATTGTTAGTGTGTGTCCCTCTGGTCCCTCCCTGCTTCCTGTGCATATTACCTAGATTAGTGTTTATAATTTCATATATGTAAAAGCATTGTTTGAACTATCACCATCAAATCAGCAAAGTTCAGAACGGTCAAATTATGAAACCAGCACAGGTGTCCATCAACAGACTAGTGGATAATAAAAGTGGTATAGTCTCATAATGGACTTTTACTCAGCCATAAAGGACAAAATTAGGTCCTTCGTAAGAAAATGGATGGAACTAGGGAATATTAGGCTAAGTAAGAATATCCAGTTTCAGAAAGCAAAAGGTTGTATGTTCTTTCTCATATATGGATTATACTTTGTAGAAAGTAATTTGGGCAAAATATATTCCCAGAAAAAAACAAGCAAGCATTTAGGCAAAATAAATCATGACTTAACTTTGATATAAAAAGATTTAAAAATAAAACAAGAAAACTTGTATCCTTTTTTTTTTCCTTCTTGGTACTGGGGCTTGAACCCAGGGACATTCTGTCTCTGAGTTATACCCCGTCATTTTTATTTATTTATTTTGGAAACAGATTTTTGCTAAATTGCTGAGGCTGGCCTCAAACCTGCAACCCTCCTGTCTCAGCCTTCTAAGTACTGGGATCACAGGTATGTGCCACTGCCCCCAGCCCTCTCATACTTCAATGAGCAAACACGTCAACAAAAAGCCTGGCTATGCTGGTAGGACGGCTAAGACAATGATCAAAATAGGAAGGCCCTTCCTTTATATTAAACTTGCACTCTTTCTAAAACTATTTAAAAAATATGAAATATATATTATGAAAAAAATCAAATTTATACAACACCAAACATTTGTAGAAAATAAAAAATTCCATCACCTAGATGTCATAACAGCTTGATGTAGGTTTTTTTTTAAAAAAAAAAAACAACACACAAAACTATTTGTGCTCTTGATGTATGCACTTTAAAAAAATAAAAATACAACTGGATGTGGTAGTGCACACTTGTAATCCCAGTACATAGGAGGTTGAGGCAGGAGGAGCACAGATTCACAGCCAGCCTCAGCTACTGAGGTCCTCTGCAACTTAGACCCTGTCCCAAAAATAAGAATAGCCATGTGCCATGGCACACGCTTGTAATTTTAGTATTTGGGAGGCTGGTACAGGAGGATCAGGGTTTGAGGACAGTCCTAGGTATTTACTGAGGGCCCTTTGCAATTCAATGAGACCCTGTTTCAAAATAAAGAATAAAAATAGGGCTGGGAGTGTAGCTCAAAGGTAGAATGCCCTGGGTTCAATCCCCAGTACCACAAAAGGGGGGGGGGGGCTGCTGGAGGGGTGTAGCTCAGAGGTAGAATGCCCTGGGTTCAATCCCCAGTACCACCTTTTACCATTAATCAATATTGTGTCAACATTTCAATGCCAGTGACTACAGATCTTCATGATTATTTTTATACCTATTATTTCATTATGTACAAGTTATTCATTTAGCCAGCTCTCCCGCATTTTAAACAATGTTCCAACAAACATCCTGGTATTTTGTCACATTATAAAAAATGTTGCAATAAACATTCCTGTATACATCTATTTACCTGTCACATTATTTTCTTAGGGCAAATTCCCCAAAGAGATTAACTACTTGTTTAAATAATACATAGATTAAAAAAAAAAAAAAGGTTTTTGACCCCTATTGCTCTCTGCCTTAGCAAGCCCAAAGCAAAGGAACCAGCTCACAATGGACTAAGTTATGAAGCTGTGAGCCAAAATAAATCTTTCCTCCGTTAAGTTGTTTTTCTCAGGAATTTTGCCACAGCCAAGGAAAGTTAATGCAATAGACTTATAGTATAAATGGTAAGCCTGTTTTTATTTTTTCCAAATCAATGTCTAATAATGTGGGGCTTATTCCCAGCTTGAACTAAGTAACTTCCTTTTTATGACAGAGATTTGACAAGATTTTCAATATGTAGAATGAATTATTCTATTTTCCTCTTTTCCTTTTTTTGTTCCTTTCTAAATCCAACTTTTGGGGGGGGGGGTTAGGGGGAAGGAGTCTTGCTGTTCTTGACTGCCTGGAACAGTCATACTGTTTGGAACAGTATGGTTTTTAAATTGTGAAGCTGTTTCTGAGCAATTGGTCAGTAAAACAATTTCCTCAGAAACCATATTTAGAAAAATCTTACAGAGTTCAAAACTAAATGGTTGTATAGCGTTCAAAACTAAAGACACACAAACCAATTGACAAATTATATATTACATGTTTATTAAGGGTACAACTTTTATGTAAAATTTACATTTTATGAAAAATCAAAAATATTTACAAAATTTTGGAAGATAGATGTTCACTGTTCTAATTACAACCCAAAGTAGTAAACAACAATCTGTAAAAACTCTTATCTGTTAGCGTTCTGTGTTTATAAATTCTTGGTTATAGAGGCAGCTACAAAGTTTATCACTATACATAAGCAAGAACCAGCTTGCTAGACACATTTCCCATCAAAAAATCTACTGGTCTTTTTACACCATTAGTGAAATTTTTAGTGAAAAAAATCAATATAAATTCATATGGCTTCAAAATTGTAACCTGTATCCAATACAAATTTACGTATCAACACTTGGTATGAAGACTGTAGTAATTAAGAAAGTGCGGAAGTTTAACCATTTCACTAATTTGTACATTTTAAGGTAATACTTGATTAAAAACAAATATGGTGAGCAAAACAGCATCTGAATTCCAATAATATTAACTGCTCAATAAAAGCAGCTTGACTGCAAAGCAGGCTTACAGTTAAAATTCCAGTAAGTGACTGTAACTGGCATTTTAAAGAGCACAATATAAGAGAATTCTCATTCTGCTATTTAGTAAAGACTAACATTTTAGCAAATTGTATCATGTGTTGCATTAGTCAAATCTTAATTTAGAATTGGGCTAACACTAAATATATAAAATGCACATACTGTGTTACATAGTGCTAAGGAGTAGAGTTTCTGCTGTATTTAGTAGCAAGACTACATAAATGTCTAACAATAGAGGTTTATTTTCTGTAAAGCTTAACAGAACAATTAGTGGTTTATATAAATTATCATATATAACACAAGTTATCATTTCTATGCACAATGAAGGACACTAGTACTTGTCATTATAAGTTCCCATCTGTAAATTATGAAATTTTGTTTAAAATATTTCATTTCAATTAATCATGTTTCACTATAAAGTTAGGCTATTTAGTATGAGTAGTTTTAAGAGTTTAATCCAATCCATTACTTTAAATAATTTACTTATTTTTACCAAGTAGAAATTAAGAATAAAAACATACAAATTGGTAATTTTTTTCAATTGTTTAAATGAAAACAAGTGACAGTACCTCTCTCTGTTGCCAAAATTAATCTTTTAAAAACTGTACTCTTCATAAAATACTATAAAACTCATGTTCACAATACAATCAGTAAAAAAACTGTAAATTTTTTTATGATAAACAGAGTCAAGGTAAATGCTAAATTGAAGTTAAAATACCTGTTACCAATTTACTTTCATAGCTTTTTAGAATTTATCTGTTTCACATACTTTTGATGAGGTTAATGTCAAATATTTAAAGGTAATCTTTTCCTCCTGTAAACATACTCCCTTAGGTTTATTTCTCTTTCTAGTGGCTACAGTGTATCACTAAAGCAGTGAGCCAGGGTTCTTAAATATAAATTATTCTTCCCAATTGCAGCCCAAAAGTATTTACAAAAACTGCAAATATCTTGTAAAAATGAAAAACCACTGTAAGATTCTGAATAGAAGATCCAGAGTGTGTGAAAAAAAGTGAGGCACATTAATGAACACAAACTTAGGCACATTTCTGGTTTTTGTTATTGTTTTAAAAGGCACACATTATGCAATCCATATAAAAATAAATTAAATCTACAGCATTAATTCATCAAAACAATCACAAGTTCTATAAAGTTAATTAATTGCAGAAGTAAATTTCTCTGCTGTCTTTTGCAAGCTTATTTTAATACACATTGCACTTTAGAAATTTTTTTAAAAAATCATATAAAACATCATTTACACTTTATTAATATGTCTGAGATTCAAATTGTAGGTTTTCTTGCATACATCTCGGACTCCGGTCTGATTACTTTATGGCACATAACTCAATTTGATTGAGTGCATGAGTTAAACATTCATGTTCTTTCATTTCCATTCAGTATCAAATTTAAACTTCAAAACTAACTGACTAAAAATTTATAGAAAGCTCAATTATTTTGTGCTTGCTCTCCTGAAATTTTGGGTCTGATATTATATTATAGCCCCCATTTTTCAATATAGACACTTAAGATAATTTAAAATTTCAGCCTATGAAAACTTCATTTTTACTGAGACTCTGAGTAAATGTGTTTCCTGAATATTGCATTTGATTATTACAAAGTAGAAAATCATTTCAGTGCTATTTCTTTCAATGACTCACTTCAAAAGTGCGATTTAATGTTTATAGTTAGCTCTCAAATAAGTCTAATTTTTAAAGACATCACACAAGTTAGAATAGTATTTGGGAAGAACAGGTAATGCAGAGTGGCAGGTTTGTCCTACTCCCTCAAGCCAACTTCTTTCCCAGGTCCATCAACAATCCGCCAGGTATCGTCCTGAAAAACACCAAGCAATTAAGAGTTTCACAAACACTTAAAGGAGGACATTTCTCACTGTGGTTACAGACACAGAACCCTAATTCCCATCTGCTGTTTACACTACATTAGAATTACATCATAGGTGTTCAGCTCTGCTGACCTTGGTAACTCTCTACCAGCTCTCTATCTGGCACCTTTAACCAAGGATTAAGGCAAAAAAAATTCCATGCTTTTAGATTATCAACTAATCTTCAATTGACTAATGATGATTATTTAGTAACTATTAGATTACAAAGATTCCCTATGTACATTTAAAAGTTCAAAACCTCCCAACTTACCAGTGGCAAACCGCTTCTTTACTAAGGAAAGCCGATAGCCCGTGCCAACAAGTTCAATATCTACTCCTGAGAGGGTACTCCCCTCACTGAGGAATTGCACTGCAAGTGTTGTGGGTTTACTGGGTCCTTCTGAAAGATCAAATTTTGCTCGGAGGGATCCAGAACCTATATAAATAAATAAGTAAATAAATAAATAACTTACATTAGGTAAAATATCTTGAACATTAAACAAATCACATGAGCACATAAGCTAAATTACATCAGTCCCATACTAATCCATAAGATCTATAGTTTCCAATATACAGATCTATCCTATTTCCAAATCATATTTTACTCAATAATCTGAATTTTCATTAAACAAGTAATCTTAATCTATCTTCTTTGACTTAATGGTAATCTTCAGAGATAATTACTATGGAGACTTATGCTCTGTGCATGTTAAAATGAGTTAAAAGAAAGTAACTAGGGGTAGAAGAAAGGGAAAACTAAGGAGAGATATAGGTAAGATAAAGCAGAGAAGAAATGACTTCTGAGTGCCAGCTAAAAAGAGATAAAAAGATAAAACAGGAGAGGAAGCTACTGTTAAGAAGAGTTGTATCAATATTACTATTTTCTATTCACTGTTCTTTCAAAAATTTTATGTGTCTAATATTGTGCCTCAGGTATTTCAGAAGTTCTTTATTTTTGGTATAACCATTCATTTAATTACACCTTCAGCCTAACAGCATGGCAGCAACAGTACACCAGTAATTATAAAGGATATGATAAATGCTGTAAAAGAGATCTCAGGAGTGAAAGACACAAAAGCACATGCAGGAAGCAATAAATGGTAGTGGTAGAAATGTGTATTTCAGACAAACATTACTACAGGTAGAGTCAGGAGAGATGCAAGAGCATGATGCATTTAAAAGAACTGCATCTCTAAAATAAAAATAAGAGAACTGCATCTGTATCAGAAGAGCTGGAGAATAAGACACAAAGAGAGGCTGAGCAGTGGCAAGGACCAGACCAAGGAAATTTATGACATGATCATGGGGAATCATCCAAGATGAGAAAAGTAAGAACACTGCAGATTAGTGCCCTAGAGGAGAGAGGATCAAGATGTGAGTAGTGGACCAACTGCAAGTCACTAAAATAGATTAGGGGACAGGAAAAGGGGATTTGAACTAGAGTGTAGGGAGGGGAGCAGGATGCATTTAAAAGATTTGTAAGAGTTAGACTTAACAGGTGAGAAAGGAAAGAAGTAGGAATCTAGTAGGCTTTCCGGGTTTGTGGTTGGGGCAGGTAGACAGAATTATGAGGTAACAGAAGAACTTTGTGATGATGCCCTGTTCAGAAATTTAACAGTACAGGAAGAAATGTGGAACAAGATGGTCAATTGATCCATTCTATACTTTCATGCCTGGTCACACAGATCAGAGATATGAATTGCTACCTAACCCATAATTATTGTCCAAGTTCTCCTTAAACCTTTACAACCCAATTTTACTTTTATAACTTACTTCTGTGAAAATTCAACCAGGGGCAAAGGGCAATCCTCAAACTTCAGAATTATTTCCTATCCCTTTCCTTCCTTCCTGGGTATTGAGCCAGAATAGAAGAGATTTTCTTCTTCTTCTTCTTCTTTTTTTTTTTTTACAAGCGTGTGCCACCACACCTGGCTTATTCTTTATTTTGAAACAGGGTCTCACTAAGTTATGGAGTGCCTCAGTAAGTAGCTGAGGCTGTCCACGAACCATGATCCTCTGGTCTCAACCTCCCAAATGCTGGACTACAAAATGTGCGTCACCACGCCCGGCTAGGAAAAGAGATTTTTATTTTATAGTGTTTGAATTTGGATATTTCTTTTCAAAGTTTTGACTAGCCATATCAAAACCACATTTATAAGATTTCCCCATTTCCTCACATAGACACTCTCACACCTGAATACCAGAGGGAAAACAATAAAATATTTGGTTAAAAATTTGGATCTTATTTTTAAGAGAACAAACTCCTTTCGTGGTAAATATCCCCAATTATAGTATACAGTTTTGCTAAATAGGGGGGAAAAATTCTCTCCCTTGCTGGCTGATTGTAAGCCCTGTATGCATGAAGGATTTCTGATTTATTTCCTGATTTCAACTAGGAATTTCAGAGTGGTTCCCCAAAAGCCATACAGCTAGGGTAAAAAGTCAGTGCATATGAAAATAAGCACCATTTGAATACCAAAGAGCAAAATGGACTGCAGATTAGCTTTGTTATCTCATTTAAACCACAGCTCTTCAGTAATAATGTCTGATTCTACATAATAGGTATATAAGTAAATAGATAATAGAGATATGCTTATGGTTTTTCTCCTAAGTATTTTTGTATAAAGTACCATAAGCATGTCTCTATTGTCTATTTATTTATATGTGTTCAAAATCTTAAAAAGAAAAGACTGAAAGCCGGCCATGGTGTTACATGCTTGTAATCCCAGCATTTGGGAGGCTGAGACAGGAGGACTTCAGTTCTCAAGCAGCCTCAGGTGTTTAGTGAGGCCTTCTGCAACTCAGTGAGACCCTGTTTCAAAATGAATGAAAAATAGGGCTGGGGATATACCTCAGAAATACAATCCCCCTGGGTTCTACCACCAGTACTGGAAAAAAGAAAAAAAAAAGCAAAAAAGAAAGAACAATCTGAGCAAAATTTGAAAAGCCAAAATAAATAAATAAATAAATAAATAAATAAATAAATAAATTGAAGAAAAAAAGAAATTCAATAGGATCAGTTATTTGAGGATAATTAGGCATTCAAAAAGAGGCAGGAGAATTACGGGTGCATGCCACCACGCCCGTCTAGAGTTCTCTTTTAATTAAGAGAAAATGAGAAAATCTATGTTAAAAGTCTTAATTTGGGGGGGAATTATAGTCTAATTTTGAGTTATGGGAGATACTAGGAGTGATCAGTAAACAAAGACTTTTCATTTTGAGCACAAACAGATGTAGATTTAATGGGAAGAGGCAATTTTTCCTCCTTACAATAATCATTACAGAATTGAAGGCTGGTGATGGTTAGTTCTAATAGGAGAAAAAGGCCAGGAATGAGTATAATTCTAATACTTGGGGAGCTGAGACAGGAGGACTGCAGGTTCCAGGCCAGTGCTCAGTAACTTAGTGCAACCTTGATTCAAAATAAAAAAATCAAATTGAGATAGGGGTGTAGCTCACAGGTAGAATGTCCTGGGTTCAACCCTCAGTATCACACATACACAACAAAAAGAAAAAGAAAAAGAAAAAGAAAAAAAGAGAGAGAGAGAGAGAGAGAGAGAGAGAGAGAGAGAGAGAGGAAGAGAGAAAGAGAGAAAGAGAAAGAAAGAAAGAAAGAAAGAAAGAAAGAAAGAAAGAAAGAAAGAAAGAAAGAAGAATGTAAGTGATCAGCAGGAAAGGATTTTTTTTTTTAACAAGATGGAGTAGGCAGGGAAGCTTTCTAAAATCTGGAAGCTTCTACATAATTTCTGGGGAGCCAAGAGGGCTTCATTAACAGAATGAATCAAACAGTGTGTTCAATCCGTTTCAATTAATTATCAGGTTACTTACCTAAGATAGACAGTTTTAGTTCTTTAAATTCATTTTATTAGATATTTCCTCTTAATGTTAAAATAAAAACCTAAGAATCATTTACATAATATCTTATAAAGTTATAACAAAACAAGTTATTTTTCTTGAAAGCATATTTAATTTAGTAAGGAAAAACTGTTCTTAAGCTCAGCTAGTTCTTATTTACAGTATTAACTTCCATCTAGTGGTCAGTTTGAGAACTGAAGGCATAAAATTCCAGGAGGAAACTTTCCGTAACATGCCTAAAAAAACCAATTGAGACTGAGAGGGTGTAGCTCTGTGGAGACTTGCACAAGACTCTGAGTTTGATTCCCAGAAACATTAAAAAATAATAATAATAAAATAAAGAAATAGAAAAAGGAAAAAAATCCTGTTTATACTCACACTGTAAACGAAAAAGTATGTATATGCTTACCTCCATTTTCTGATTTTTCTGAAATACCAGACAATTTCCATAAGGCTTTCATTTGTTCTGCATTCCTGTAATACAAATATCTTCAGATTAAATGTCTAATATATTTCCTTATACATAGATGGGACCAAATAAAAAGCATCTTTAATATTTTTGCTACAACAATTACAGTGCTAAATTTAAGTAGTATTACCTGGTGAAAAGTGGTTATGAGATAGTATAAATAAACATAATATTATAACTTTCTCAATTAATGGAAGTTTAACAAATGATAGGATTCCTTCCATTTCTGCTGGACAGGAAAAGGAAAGAATGTGTTCCTATAGCTTAGTATTTTCATTAGTTGAAGAAAATACTGTTACTAAAAGTGACGCATACGCCGGGCATGGTGGCGTACTCTTGTAATCCCCGCGCTTGAGAGGTGGAGACAGGAGGATCATGCAGGTTCGAAGCCAGCCTTGCTGGTTTAAGAGACCCTATTTCCAAATAAAAAATATATATAAAATAGGTCTGGGAGTGTCACCCAGAGAAGGCCCCTGAGTTCCTCCCCCAGTACCAAAAAAAAAAAAAAAAAAAAAAAAAAGTGATGCAGAGCCAGGAGTGGTGGCACATGCTTGTAATCCCAGCATTTGGGAGGCTGAGACTGGAGGATTGCAGTTCGCAGATAGCCTCAGCTAGTGAGGTCCATGGCAATTCAATAAGACCGTTTCAAAATTGGAAAGACTTAAGAAACAAAATAGGGATGGCAGTGTTGCTTGAGGTAGAATGCCCCTGGGTTTCTCACACACAAAAAAAAAGTGGTGATGCAACTCTACACTAACTAATATTAATAGAGACTGCGAGGTGGTCAAGAAGTCGAAGTAACTGATATTATTAAACACTAAGCAAATAAGTGTTCCTAGAGATATGATAAATGCTATACATAACCTTGTAAATAATTATCATCATTTTTGAAAAAGAGGTTAAGCAATGTGCTTAAGTACTGATAAGGTGGTTTGAAGCCTGGAGGTACTTAGAGCAAAACTAGTCTTGTGTGGTTTGGATTGAGGCTACTGTGGCTTGACTAGAAAAATGAACAGCATCTTTTATAGTATGGTTTCTATGCGAAAATGCACTAGAGCTTGAAACTTACAACTTTCAAAACCTGGGTTCTAAAAATTGGGGACCGCAACAGAAATGTAGCAGGAATTCAGAAATTATGCCGGATGTGGTGGCACACACTTGTAATCCCAGCATTCGGGAGGCTGAGACCGGAGGATTGTGTATAGCCTCAGCTACTTAGTGAGGCCCTCCTCAACTTAGTAAGACCCTGTTTCAAAATAAAGAATAAAAAATAGGGCAGGGGGTATAGCTCGGAGGTGGAATGCCCCTGGGTTCCATCCCCAGACCCTCAAAAAAAAAAAAAAAGTGTTTTAATTACCATATTGCAGGGGGAAGGGACTGCATGTTTGTAACCCCTCCATCCACTGGTACTACCACCTGTATGTTGGAAAGTACACTAGGTGCCACCATAGCTTCTGGGTTGTACTTATAATCCACTCTAAGATCTGTGGTACTGGCACTGCATTTCCAGTATGTTGCAAGATTCAGAGGAGTGGACTGGATGCCATTTGATGAAACCTTTAAAGAGAAAACAAACAACTGTCTTTGGCCTGAAGAGTACATATGTTCATTACATAGATACTTAAACATAAAAATTTAGAGAACCAAAACTAATGAGAGGACTAATAGAGCAAGACAGACTTGTCTCAAAGGAGTAGGAGCACTCTCAACTTGTAGACCTGGGATGACCTCATCAGTACTGCTAGAACACTTGTTTACACTGCATGCTCTCCTAGATCCAATTGCTGAAAATCGATTCAACTGCTTAGGGACAGTGTCCATAAATCAGCACATTATCAGATAATTTTTATTTATTTGTGTAAAGTTTGAGAACCTGTGAACATTCCACATAGAATTGTAAGATTCTTCACAAATTATAAGAATTTAAATGTAAAACAGTGCAAAAAGGAGTGAAGGTTACCACACAGTTCCACAAGCCTGGAATTAGAATACGTCCAACTTTAAATATTTGGCTTTAATCATATGACCCATAGTAAATGGTATAATTCCTTCCTCAGCTTCTTGCTCAAATGGCTCTTTTTCAAGCCATTTGAAAGGCCACCCTGGGCTGGGATATAGCTCAGTGGTAGAGTGCTTACCTAGCATGTACAAGACAGAGAGAGAGAGGGAGGGAGGGAGGGAGGGAGGGAGAGAGAGAAGAGAAGAGAGAGAGAAAAGAGGGGAGGCTACCTGGGGTGAGAACTTCATACTTTTCTTAATCTTCTCTATGACATTTATTTTCTAACATACAGCATTATTTACGTATTATTTTTCCTGTCTCCCTGTCCTCCCAGCCACTAGCTAGAATGGAACAAATATCTGCTAAATCAAGGAATAAATAAATACTTAATAAACTTCAAGTCAACTTACATGGCAGCTTTTTTTTTTTTTTTTTTTTTTTGCAGTACTGGATATGGAACCTAGGGGCATTTTACCTCTGAGTTACACCCCCAGCCCTACTTTTTTGTGTTTTTATTTTTAAAACGGGGTCTCACTGAGTTGCAAAGGGCCTCGCTAAGTAGCTGAGGCTGTCTGTGAACTGGAATCCTCCAGTATTCGCCTCCTGAATGCTGGGATTACAAGAGTGCGCCACCATGACCAGCTAAGTGGCAGCAACTTTTTATTCTTTAAGTATGTGTTTTCTACAAACATAAAATTTTATCTTCTATAACATATGTCATTTAAGTACAATTATCCTATTAAGAATTCAAACTAAATAATAAAGTTTATCAAAATAAGAAATCTACTCCTTGGCTGTCTCTGTCTCTCTCTTTTTGCAGTGCTGAAAATTGACTGAACCCAACGTCTTGTACATGCTAGGCAAGAGATCTACCACTGAGCTACATCTACAGCCTATACCTTGGCATTCCCCATTGTTAAAATTAGTGGTATAAATCCTTCCAGACATTTTAGGCATATGCAAAGTTGGTTCCATCTCATTCTTTCTAATGGTCAAAATAATGCATTTAATCACTCTCCTCTGCTGTTGTGTATATAAATGGTTTCTAACCAATTCTGCAGTGAATATCTTAACTATCCCTCCGTGTGTGTGTGTGTGTGTGTGTGTGTGTGTGTGTGTGTGTGTGTGTGTAATACTGGGAATTGAACCCAGGGCATTCTAACACTGAGCTACACTTCCCAGCCCTTTTAACTTTTTTTTCTCTTGAAACAGGGTCTAAGTTACCATGAGCTAGCCTTGAACCTAAAATTCTCCTGTCTCAGCCTCCCAAATGCTGGGATCACAAGTGTGTGCCACCATGCCTGGCTTAATGTGATTTGAAGAACAGATTTAAGGAAGCAGAATTAAATTAAAGTTATACCCATCCAGCAAACTAATACAACTATCTTCTAAGAGGTTCTGTTCATTTTTATTCATATTATCAGGTGGTCATATCCCTTAATACTAAATAGAACAATCTTCCATTTTTGTGAATCTGGTTGGCTAAAAGTGATACTTCACACTGCCTTATTTTTACTAGTGACTAGAGCATCTTTCCCTAAGTTATCTATTGAGTTACTATTCATTTGGGGTATGGGTACTGGAGATTGAGCCCAGAGGCATTCTATCTCCAAGCTACACCCCAGGCCCCTTTATAATTTTTTTAAATTTTGAAACAGGGTCTCACTAGGTTACTGAGAGTCTTGCTAAGTTGTTGGGGCTGGTCAAGATCCTGTGATCCTCCCCTCAGCCTCCTAAGTACTGGGATTACAGGTATGTGTCACCACACCTAGCTATTTACATTTTATTTGCCAATTTATAAGGGCTCTCTGTGGGATAATCCCTGTAGTCTACCTTTAAAAAAAAAAAAAACAAAACACTACATATCAATTATACAAAACGGAGAGTGTTCTTGTTATTTTGTGGTACTGAAGATTAAACCCAGGGCTGTTCTAAGAGAACAAAGTTGGGAAACCCCATCCCTACTTTATTATTTTGAAACACAGAGTCTTGCTAAATTACCCTGTGCCACTGGCCTAGAACCTGAGTTGATCTTTCTATCTCAGTCTCCCAAGTACTGGGATTACAGGCCACCACACCTGGCTAAAATGGTGGGGTTTCATTATGCATATGTGTGCAAAGGAAAAAAAAACCTTTATCAGTTTCATTCCCTAACACCTCTTCTACTCTCCTTTCTACCTTCCCCTAATGCTCTTTCTCTACCCTACTAGCCTTCCTTCTAATTTAATGAAGTCCGTTTTCTTATTTGGTAGTAGAGGTACCGGGGATTGAACCCAGGGGCATCCTAGCTCTGAGCTACATCTCCAGCCCTTTTTATTTTGTTTTGCAATAGTCTTGCTAGGTTGATGTGAGTCTCTACATTGCTGAGGCTGTCCTCCAACCCGCAATCTTCCTGTCTGTCTCCCAAGTACTGGTATTATAGGAACATATTCTTTCTTTCATTCTATATTTCACATATAAGAGAAGACATAAAATACTTTTCTCTCTGATTTATTTTGCTCAAAATTATGATCTCCAGTTCCATCCTTTTTTCCCCTGAAAATGACATGATTTTATTGTTCTTTAGTGCTCAATAAAACTCCACTGTATGTACGTGTGCACGCATGTGTGTATACACACACTTATGTGTGTATATACACATTTTATTTATCCATTCATCTATTAACAGACACCTAGGCTAAGTCCATAACTATAGGCTATTGTGAATTATGCTGCAATAAATATACATGTGTGTATATCTCCAAAATATGCTGTCTTTAATTCTTTTGGATAAATACCAAACAGTGATATAGATGGACAATGATTGATCTATTTTTGGCTTTTAGAGGGACCTCCACGTGACTTCCATAATGGCTATACTAATTTACATTCCCACAATCTGTATTAAAAGTTCCTTTTCCTCCTGCATCTCATCAGCATTTACTGCTATTTGTACTCTTTTCCATTCTAACTTGGGCAAGATGCAATCTCAGTGTAGGGTGACTTTCCCTATGATCTATTTTATGTGTTGCAAATATTGTTCCCTAAAAATATTGATTCTGTTTAAGAGTTTTTTTTAAAACAAATACTTTATAAATGTACATTTATTTATTTTCACATTAAATATCTCACTGTCTTCTTATATACCTTCCAGGTTTTACATCATACTTAAAAAGGTCTCCCATACTTAAAAATTAACATAGGTATACATACATACATACATACATACATACATACACATAGATGGACATATATTCATTCATGGTTTATTTTAGTTGCTTCATGGCTTCATTTATTATTATTAAGCCTTTGATACATATGGATTTTATTCTGAGTTAAGGATTCAACTTAATCCCCCCCCCAAATGTCTAGCTTGCTCTCCCCATACTATTTATTAAAAAATCCATTATTTCCACATTGCATTGAAATGCTACTTTGTCATATAAACAATTCCCATTTATTTTTAGATCTATTTCTGGATACTTTATCCCATTCATCTGGCCATCTATTTTTATACCAGCTCTAAACTATTTTAAATAACGGTGCTTATAAGTTTTCCCATTAAAGGTAAAATATTCCTCTGTTTTTTATTTATTCTTACTGTGCTTGGAATTGAACCCAGGGCATTCACAGAGCTAAACCTTTCAACCCTTTTTATTTTAGAACGGGGTCTCACTAAGCTGCTGAGACTGGCCTCAAATATGTGATCCTCCTCTCTCAGCTTCCTAAAAAATGGGATTACAGGTATGTACCAGTGGGCCTGTCCAATATTACTCAATTTTACTGTTTAAACACTTTATGAGTCAGTCTTTCAAGCTTTTTTCTTCCATGGAACATAAAAATGATTATCAACCTTCAAACATAAACAAGACACAGCAGCTATAGAGTATCTGATCAGAATTCCTTTAAATTTTTAAGTTAATTTAGAAACAACTAAACTTTTTATAATATGTATCTTCTTTTAAATGAAAAAAAAAATACATCCTTCTAAATATATTCCAGTCTAAGTCGAGCGTGGTGGTGCACACTTGTAATCCTAGCATTTGGAAGACTGAGACAGGAGGATCACAGTTCACAGGCAGCCTCAGCTACTTAGTGAGACCCTTTGCAACTCAGTGAGACCTTGTTTCAAAATAAAGAATTTTAAAAAAAGGATCTATGGGTACAGCTCAAAGGTAGAATGCCCCTGGGTTCTATCCCCAGTACCACAAAAATAAATATATATATTCCAGTTTCAAAATAAAGAAACAAATAAATTCAAGTCCACAAGGATAGTGTTATTTTCTCCCCTTTTTTGAGGTGCTAGGTATTAAGCCCAGGGGCATTCTACCTCCAAGCTACACCTCAGCCCTATTTTATCTTCTATTTGGGAACAGGGTCTCACTAAGATGCTGATGACCTTGATAACTTGCTGAGGCTTGGCTTCACACCTGCTATCCTTCTGTCTCAGCCTCCCAAGTACTAGGATTATAATCTGCGCCACTGTGCCTGGCCTCTTCCTATTTTTTAGTGTGAATATTTTTCTATATCGTTTTTCTGATTACTAATTTTTATATTAATTTTTTAAGTTGGCCACTTTTACAAAATAGTTTTCTAACTGTTTTTCTTGAGTTTTCTAGAAATATATTACCTGTGAGTAACAATTCTGGTACCACTTTTCTGATGTGTACTACTGCTTATATTATTCTCTCATTCAACTGTACTGGCTAACATATAGAAAAATCTTCAATCCTGTTAGTATTAACAGGAATGAGTGTTTATGGAATACCTGACTTTAATTTTTTATGTGTTTTATTATATAATAGGACTGCTCCTGCTGGTCTTTTGAAAAAGGTTAAGTACAATTTCATGTACTTACACTTACTTAGTATTTTAGTCACAAATACATGATTTTCAAATCAAAACTGGTTGAAATATCCTATCATTTATAAACATTTTCTTATTCTGAAACTTACTTGCACTCCTGGAATGAACCTCATTTGGCTATGACATATATTCATTTAGTAATATGGTAGATTCCATTGGTTAATGTTCTAGAGTTTTTAAAATGACATTACACTCACCTGATACTTTAATACATCTACATTATAGTAAGAAGCAGCTGGATTTTGCTCTGATAGCTTCTTGAGGTAGACAGTAACAGCTTGCATGTTCATCCAAAAATCTTTTGTGTTGGAATCACATTGTGATGGGTCACTATGTGTAATAAGAAACATTTTTGTTACTTTATTTGACTTATTTTTTTCTTTTGCTTCTATATAGTAATTTGGTGAACAGGAAAGACTGCAGAAATGAGCCAAAAGGTGGGATGAAGGAAAACTAAGATTAGGGGATAAAGGATGGAACACAACAGAGGCTTGCCTGAAAAATGAGATGGGAGTAAAACAGAAGGCTTTACAAGTAACTATCACTAACAATAAAAACAAAAATGAAAGACAACAGTTTTAAAAAAGAAAAACATTTCTTTAAAAGAAACTTCAAAAGTATACAAACCTGAACACAAGTTGTGCATTTGGAAGAATTTGCTCAAGTCTGCTAATATTTTTCACCCTGAAGCATAGAACAGCTGGAGAGGGATTGGTAGTAAAGACTTTAATAATTCCACTTGGAAATGATATTGTCACGTCACCAGTAATCTTTACAATACACCTGAAATTGGGGATGTTGACAAGTGCTTAAATAAGATGCTTAATCTCCACTTAAAAGCTATATTTACTTTAAAAGGCATACATATATGTGTGTATATGTGTGTGCATGCAAATACACATGATATCCTTTATCATAATTACCAAAATGAGTTATTTTTTCAATTTAATTGTAAAAATGATTCCAGGAGGAAATGTCATACTCATCTAGTAACAACATTTTTCTGGAATTAAACTCCAAACACAATGAAAGCACAATGGTAATGATATTTACTTTTTTGCAGTAACCATCCTGTAGATGTAACACTATCCCTAGTTGGAGCTATTTTTCCTCTCAAACCCCACAAATCACTAGGCCTGGTGATGATGGTGGTAAATATATTCCTTGCTTCTTGCAGCCTGTATTTCTTTTTCTTTTAAAACTCATTCACCGACCGGGCATGGTGGCACATGCTTATAATCCCTGCACTTGGGAGTCTGAGACAGGAGGATCTCAGATTCGAAGCCAGCCTCAGCTACTTAGTGAGGCTCTCAGTAACTTAGTGAGACCCTGTTTCCAAATAAAGTATAAAATAGATCTGGGAGTATAGCCTGGAGGTAGAAAGCCCCTGGGTTCCACCCTCAGTACCACACACACAAAAATTGTTTAATTAAAAAAAAATAAATCTCATGCATTAGACTACACTACTCAACAACCTTCCCTTCCAAGTCACTTTCAACACTCCCTTTCATTTCCTGGAAATAGAAGTTCTGGCTCACTGCCAGTCTGCCTCTGTACCACTTCTCATAATTTCAGTGATTTCAGTATCCATGAAATGGTCCTTTCAGTATCCTGGTCACCTAGTTCTTCAGCTCCTTACTTTCAATGATCTTTCCAGTCTCCTTCAGCTACCAAAAACCCCTCCATAATCTCAATTTCACACTCTCACTCATCTCCCTCACCACTTCCTGTTTCTCTACTTCACTTTATCTATTATCTTTTATCTAAAATAATTCCCCAACATCATCAAAATCTCCACAGTGTGTCCTGCCAGCTTTTTCACTAACTTTCACTCACCCTTCATATCCTCACTTCCTATCTTTGAATTTTTGAATCCATCATTACATGCTTCTCTTTTAAAAGATACCCTCTCTTGCTCTTCTTTCACTGTGACTGCTTGATGAAACAAGAGTTTTGACTAAATCCACCTCTGTATCCACATCTGCACAGCTGAATGTGACTAGAGAGAAAAATATAACCACAAAGCCCAAACTCTCAACCTGCCTTCTTAGTGTGACCTGGTAATTTCTATAGCATGTCCGTGTCTAGACGCTCTGTTTCTCCTATAGCCCCAAACGTTCCCTTCTCCCTGCTCTCAGATGATGATTGTGCTTTTAATCTTACTGAAGAAATAAAATCAGCAAAGAACTTCTTCACACTCTCGCAATGAACTCCTAATCTACCTAAATCTTTATCAGTATTTTCTGGCTTCCTTCCTGTTTCAAAAGATTTCTGCAATGAAGGCCAATCACACTGATTCTGCATTGGAGATTACTTCCTCTTACATACTGATCGACCTCACTCAGGAATTATCAGTTCTCTTTTCTGTAGGTCTTTATTTTCCATAAGTATTTTTTCCATCATATAGATATATGCGTATCATCTTTACATAAACACATAAAACTAAAATAAATAAAACTCTCCTCTATTTCTGCCATCTCAGTCCTATTATCATTCCATTTATCTGCTACCACTTAGAGCAAAACTTCCAAAGAATTATCTAAACTTGTTATTTCAAACACAGATGTTTAAATCTGTCATCTCCTACTCCTGCATTCCCCTCCAAGCAGGCTTTCATCACCATCAAACTCCTACTCCTGCATTCCCCTCCAAGCAGGCTTTCATCACCATCAAACTACAATTGTTCCTGTGAAAGCCACCAATGGCCTTCATATTGCCAATGGTCAATTTTCTTGACCTCTTGACAGCATCACATATAACTTCACACCTCCCTTCATGAAATGATTTACTCATATAGTTTCTGGACAATGCTCTTATTGGCTTTCTCCTCCCCTCTCTTGTTGCTTGCTACCTCAAATTCCTTTGCTGGATCATTCTTATCTTACTGTTTTCAGTACTGGAGGAGACCAGGACTTAATTCTCCAATCTCTTTTCTATCTACTTTAAAGCTCCTGACATTGATTATTATATATAAACTAATGACTACCAAATAGTCTATCTCTGGCCTGGACTTACTGAACTCCAGAATCATGCATCCTCTATCGACTCAACATTGCCACTAAAATTACTTAACAAGTATTTCAAACTAAGCATTCGGTCTGGTAGCACATCTCCAACAATTCTCCAACTTCAGAAATACTCCCTCAGCAAATCTTAACAACTCTTTTCAAAATATATTCATAATCTCATTATTACTCACCACCTCCTCCGCTAATGCCCTTACTCAAGACACCATCATCTCTCATCTACACTTGAAAAGTTAATCCTCTAACCCTCTCCATATCTACTCTAATTTCCTCCAGTTTTTTCTCTACATAGGAGCCAGGAAACTCCTTCAAAAATATAATCTCATCATTTCTTTACTCAAAGCCAAGCCTTCCCATATAACTGCTCTCCCTATGTTTACTCCTGTGCTCAATGACATGGCTCTCCTTTGGCTGGTTCCTGAACATGCCAAGCATGCTTTTACCCAGACCTTCTACTTGCTGGTTCCCTTTTCCTTCAATAGTCTTCCCTCACATATCTGCATACTTATACCTCTCTATTTTAAAAATATTTGCTTAAATTAACTTCAGAAAGATTTTTCCCTGCTTGTTATATCTACAATAGTAGCCTCCTACCCCCAGTTATTCTCTACTCTCTTACTCTGGTTTATTTTTTTCCACAGCATTTATCAATACTCAAACATGTATCTATTTATTAGTTTTTCCTTACTATCATGCAAGCTCATTAGGGAACTTTGTTTTGTTTACTGAAATATGCTTAGTGCTTATCTCAGTCTTACACATATTTCATGAATACGTGTAATTTCATGAATAAATATTACTCAAGGACTGAATATAGCTCAATGGTAGAGCACTTGCCCAGCAAGCACAAGGCCATGAATTCAATCTGCAGTGCAACAAAAAAAAAAAAAGTAATATTACTCCAGAAAATCAGAAATCGTCTTTTTGCCCAATATAATTTTCTTAAAAGCAAGATGATGCTGGGCGTGGTGGTGCATGCTTGTAATCCCTGCACTTGGGAGGCTGAGACAGGAGGATTGCGTAGGTTCGAAGCCAGCCTTAGCTGGCTTAAGAGACCCTGTTTCCAAATAAAAATATAAAATAGGTCTGGGAGTGTAGTCAGGAGGTAGAAGGCCCCTGGGTTCCATTCCCAGTATCACCAAAAAAAAAAAAAAAAAAAAAAAAAAAAAAAAAAAAAAAAACAAGATGATAAACCAATTCTGCAAATCTTATATTAAACATGTATTTTTAGCTGAGCGTTGTGGTGCCCTCTACAACTTACTGAGACCCTGTTTCAAACTAAATAATAAAAAGGAAAGCTGAGGATATAGCTCAGAGGTATAATGCTTCTAGGTTCAATCCACAGTACCACAAACAATAAAAAATAAAAATTAAAAAATAAACATGCATTTTAGGTTTCTCTAGGAAATGTCATATTTTCACCAAATACATGGCCATCAGATGTTTATTATATTGGTCAAAAAGCCTTAGCAGGAATGTAAATAAAGTAGGGAAAAGGTCATCACTTACTACTGATTATAGTGATTTTTAAATTTGAAAGACAACGCTCAAATGACTAAATTGGAAAGCAAAAAGTAAATAGAGTCCAATCTACAAAGAATCCAAGTATAACTCTTAAAATTTACCACAAACTCCATCATTCTACCCCTGACTACCCCCACCATGCACTCAGGTATATATTTTAAACTAACCTGGTGGGATCCGCTCCTTTAAAGTAGGCATTAACAGATTCTGTTAGGGCGATTGCCACAGGTAAGGTGTCCTGATTTCCAAGGCTGACAGGGCTTGGACCCCGTGACACACCTAGAATACATACAATTCATTTGTTTAATCCTTCAGAAAGGTATATATTAAAATACCAAGACAGCTGCATTCACAATTGTCACAAAAAGCTCTATTACTGGTTTCAATGATACTTCAAACAAAAACCTAGAGATTAAAAAATACAGCATAAAACAAATTGAAAAAGGGAGGGAAGGAGGAAATTAGGAAGACACATCATATTCCTTTTTTTTTTTTTTTGGTGGTACTGGGGTGGAACCCAGGGGCTTTCTACCTCTGGGCTATACCCTAAGACCTTTTTTTTAATATTGTATTTGGAAACAGGGTTTCACTAAGTTGCTGAGAGCCTCACTAAGTAGCTGAGGCTGGCTTTGAACCAGTGCAATCCTCCTGTCTCAGCTTCCCAAGTGCGGGGATTACAAGCGTGCACCACCACGCCCAGCTTCATATTCACTTTTAAATGCAAAGACCCAGAATAGTTAATAAATATGAGAAGGAAAAAAGCCCTAGACTTGAAGAGTTAAAATTATTACTATGGTTTCCAAAGCCTTCTTGCATATATTCCTGCTATAGCACTATCAGGTTTTTGTTTTTAGTTTTTAACCTAAAATGAACTGTTTTTCTTTACAAGTGCACCCTTCTTATGTATGCTTTACCACTGCTGCTACTGATTTTCCAAAGTGAAGCTTTTTTTTTTTTTTTGGTGGTACTGGGGTTCCTGGAAGCCCTTCTACCTCTGGGCTACACTTCCAGACCTATTTTATATATTTTTTTATTTGGAAACAGGGTCTCTTAAGCCAGCTAGGCTGGCTCCGAACCAGCGCGATCCTCCTGTCTCCGCCTCGCAGGCAACGGGATTACAAGCGTGCACCACCATGCCCGGCGTCCAAAAGAAGTTTTTAACCTAGGTTAATACTATCTGAAATTTGAAAGTATGTTTTTCTTTTATAAATGTTATGCAATGTTAATAACCATCAGCTATTTTTATTTGATGTGGTTCTCAGCAGTGAAGGACTGAATTATTTTTAAGATAATCTGGTGTGCTCTCATATGAATGTGGTTTGTCTCCCCCATCCCTTGTAGTTCATATGTTGAAGGTCTGGTTCCCAGAATGGTGATGTTTGGGTTGAAGAGCCTTTAAGAGGTGGGGCCTAGTGCAAAGTAGTTAATTCCTTGGTCATGCTGTCCACTGAAAGGATGAATGCAGGTCTCCTAGAAAGAGTTCTCCTGAGAGTGAGTTGTTATGCAGTTAATAGCATTGCATAACAATGCACCTGAATTCCTCTCTCGATTCCTGTCTCACCATATATGATCACTCTCAGTGTTCAGATGTTTTCTGACATCTGCCAGGAGACTTTCACCAGAGACCAAATCAATGAAGTCAACCAATTTGGACTTCCAGCCTCCCAAACTGTGAGCTAAATGAACACTTTATAAAGTATTCAGCTTCAGGCATTCTCTTATAGCAAGAGAAAAACAGACTAATCTACCTGGAATGTTAGTTGATAAAAGTCAGTTTTACCTTTCTCTGTCTTATAACTAACCCCAAGAGCCTACAAATATTGAGAAAAGATATTTTGTTGGCTTGATAGACTGGGAAGATTTTGTGGTATTCTAGATTTTGAGGAAATTTTGATTCATAGTTAAAATAGCTCAGTCATTAAAAAAACATACAGAGACAAGAACTGCTGCTTCTAGGCCACTAAGAAAAGTAAATCCTCAAAAATGAGACAATTTAATATTTCAGGTAAAACTAAAAAGTTTAACAACGTGAAAATTTATTCACAAAACCACAATAGCAACTACACAGGCATTGGAATGTCCCTTACATGAAATTCATGGGACAAGGACCATTTCATACTTGGGAGTTTCTCTAATTTTAGAATATCTGTATAGACTCTTCCTAAAGTTTGACCATCCCCAAACTGAAAAATATGAAATGAAGTTTCAGATCTCAGAGTAATTTGGATTAGGGACAGCTTCATTTGTATTTACCAAACACTAATGGGTCAGGCACTTTGCTAAGGTGGTATGAAAAAATGATGCCTTTTTGAATTATAAATAGTTTTGCAAAGAAATACATTTGGGAGCCTGGCATGGTGGTGCAGCTTGTAATCCCAGCATTCCAGAGGCTGAGACCGGAGGATCACAGTTCACAGACCGTCTCAACTACTTAGTGAGGTCCTCTGCAACTCAGTGGGACCTGGTTTCAAAATAAAGAATAAAAAGTAGGGCAGCTCGGATGTCGAATGCCCCTGGATTCCATTCCCAGACCCACCAAAAAGAAAGAAAGAAAGAAAGAAAGAAAGAAAGAAAGAAAGAAAGAAAGAAAGAAAGAAAGAGAAAAGAAAAGAAATATATCTGGAGCTGAGGGATAGATGGGCTGGACAGAAAAATATGAAAATGAGGCCAGAGAGGTTGTTTATGATCCAGATCAGGGAATGTAAAACATTTAACTTTATTCTTTTCGATACTGAAAAACCACTGATAACATTCAAAAGAAACGTTCTTATTTAGTGAGATCACACTGAATACATAGTGGATGCTGGGTTGAAGAGAAAAATGACTGTTGACAGAGATTCAAATTTGGATCAGATAAAGACTGATTAGGTGCCAGGTGCCAGGGGTGCTGGCATGCACTTGTATTCCCAATCCTTGGGAGGCTAAGACAGGAGGATCACAGGTTTGTGGCCTGCCTCAGCTACTCAGTGAGGCCCTCTACAACTTACTGAGACCCTATTTCAAAATAAAAGATAAAAAAAAATAGGGCTGGGAATGTAGCTTGGAGGTAGAATGCCATTGGGTTCCATCTCCAGTGCCCCCCCCCCACAAGATTAGGTAAAAGATGAGTGGCTAATTAGGAATGGTGGTTTATGCCTATAGTCTCAGTACTGGGGAGGCTGAGATAGGAGGATCGCAGGTTTGAAGCCAGTCACAGCAACTTAGTGAGGCCCTAGACAACTTAGTGAGACCCTATTTCAAAATAAAAGATAAAATAGGGCTAGGGGTATAGCTCAGAAGTAGAATAACTCTGGGTTCAATCCTTAGTACAAAAAAAGGAAAGGAAGGAAGGAGGGAAGAAGGAAGAAAGGGGGAAAGGTCTAATCAAGAGGGACTAGTTACATAGCAAGTGAGAAAATACTAAGGAAAAAAGCATACTAAGTATAACTGATTATAACCTGACTACAACTACACAAATACATATTTGTGTACTAGGAAACTTGCACTATATATCTAAATTAGCTTTTTTTTTCCTAACACTGTCCTAAGTTAGAGGGCCATCAAGAATTCAGGAAAGCCTATTTGTAGAGAAAGATGAAGCACATACTTTTTTATATTACTTTTATCATGATAAAACACATAAAATTTATCATCTCCACTTCTTCTGAATGGTACTAGGGATTGAACCCAGGGGTGTTCTCTGAGCTATACTCCCAGCCCTTATTTTTTATAAGGGCTAAGCTATCATGCAATGGCCTGGAACCTGTGCTTCTCCTGTCTTTCTTGGCCTCTCAAGTACTGGGATTCCTAGCATGAGCCACTGCACCTGGCTCATCTCAGTTAAATAGTATGAAATACGTTCATAATACTGTGCAACCATTACCACTGTCCATCTCTGTAACTTTCTCCTATAAAACTGGAACTCTATATCCACTAAACAATAACCTTCCATACAGCTTTTCCTTAGCTTCTGGCAACTGCCATTCTACTTTCTCTGAGTTGACTACTCTTAAGTATCTCAGATAAGCAGAATCCAAGTACTTGATAGTATAATGTCCCCAAGGTAAATTCACACTGTAGCATATATCAGAAGATCCTTTCTTTTTAAGGTTGAGTAATATTAAACTGTATGCATATATTTTACTTTGCTATCCTTCAATGGACAGGTGAGTTGCTTCCACCTTTTGGCCACTGTGAATAGTGTTGTTATAAAATGGGTATAATGCCAGGCGTGGTGGCGCATGCTTGTAATCCCAGCATTCGGGAGGCTTGAGACCGGAGGATCACGGTTCACGGACAGCCTCAGCTACTTAGTGAGGCCCTCTGCAACTCAGTGAGACCTGGTTTCAAAATAAAGAATAAAAAATAAGGCAGGGGGTGTAGCTCAGAGTTCGAATGTCCCTGGGTACCATCCCCAGACCTGTAAAAAAATAAAATAAAATAAAATAAAATGGGTATAAAACCAACTCTTTGAGGTCTGGCTTTCAATTGAGGGGAATACACAGAAGTGGAATTGATAAAGCTGGGTATGGTGGCACATACTTGTAATCCCAGCATTTGGGAAGCTAAGACAGGAGGATCCAGGTTCACAGACAGCCTCAGCTACTTAGTGAGGCCTTTGGAACTCAGTAAGACCCTGTTTCAAAATAAAGAATTAAAAAATAGGGCTGGGGGTGTGGCTCAGAGGTAGAATACGCTGGGTTCCATCCCCAGTACTGCAAAAAAAAAAAAAAAAAAAAAGTGGAATTGATGAATCACACTGTAATTCTATTTTTAAATTTTTGAGGAATAACTATATAGTTTTCCACAACAGCTATACCACTTTGCATTCCCACCAACAGTGCATGAGTTCCCAATGTTTTTCATGTCCTTGACAACAACTTTTATAAAATATTCATAAAAAGTATTATAAAAACATTTCTCTCCCTCCCCTCTCCTCTCCCTCCCCCCGATTTCCCTTTTATAGTACTGGGGATTGAATTCAGGGCCTTAGGCATGCTAGACAAGCTATCTACCACTGAGCTATATCCCCAATCCAACAATTTTCTTTTGGTGTGTGGTACTGGGGATTGAACCTGGAGTATTCTGCCTCTGAGCTACACCCCCAGCTCTATTTTATTTTGAAACAGGACCTAAGTTGCAGATGGCTTCACTAAGTTGCTGAGGTGGGCTGCAAACCTCTAATCTTCCTGTTTCAGCCTCCCAAGTACTTGGATTACAAGTATGTGCCACCATGCCTGGCTCAAAAATATTTTTATTAAATAAAATTATATAGCTGGTCCTCCATATAAAAGATTATGTATGTATCTACAGATGCAACAGTGGACTGAAAATATCTGAAGCAAAACTGTGTCCAATGAACAGACTTTTTTCTTGTCATTATTGCCTAAACAATATAGCATAACAACATAATACATAAAATTTACATTGTATTATGTATTATAAGTAACCTAAACATGATTTAAAGTATATAAAAAGATATGTGCAGGTTTTACACAAATACTACAAATATATAAGTGACTTGAGCATTGATGAATTTTGGTATTCACAGGAGAGACTAAAAACCATTCCCCTATCAAAAACAAGAGCAATTGTATTCAATATGAAATTATTATTTTTTCTTTAAATAACTCACTTAAATAGAATTTTCATACAGTCAGGGATAGCACGCATGTTTGCTACTACTTTGACTATAAAAATAAACTCTACAAGGGTTGGGATTGTAGCTTAGCAGTAGAGTGCTTGCCTAGTAAGTAAGGGACTCTGAGATGAATCCTCAGTACTAGAAAAAGAAGGGAGGAAGGAAAGGAGGCAACAACAGTAGTTATTCTCCTCTATTTTGGTCATATACAGAATTTTTTTTTGTGTGTGGTACTGGGGATGAAACCCAGATGCATTTTACCTCCGAGCTACACCCCAGCCCTATTTTTTATTCTTTATTTTGAAACAGGGTCTGAGTTGCAAAGGACTTCACTAAGTAGCTGAGGCTGTCCATGACCACAATCCTCCTGTTACAGCCTCCCGAATGCTGAGATTACAAGTGTGCACCATCACACCCAGCTCAGAAAAGTTCTTAAAACAGTTTCTGTATAAGCTATCATGCCTGTTACTAAGATATTGGCAAGTAGGGAAAAGTGTTAGAAAGTAGGGAAGCTGGGCATGTGGCACATGTGGCCTGTAATCCTAGTACTTGGGAGGCTGAGACAGGAGGATTGCAGGTTCTTGGCCAACCTCAGGTAAAGTGAGGACCTCAGCAACTTAAGTGAGACTTAAAAAACGGGGGGGGGGGGGGGGGCTGGAGTTATAGCTCGGAAGTAGAATGCCTCTGGATTCAATCCCAGTACTGGGGGGGGGGGGGGAGTAGGGAAAAATACTCAAAGTCTACTTAACACTTGGCATATATCCACTTTGATGCTTTCTAATTTTTTTCTCCTTTCAAGGTCACATTGCATAAGCACAATTCCAAAATAAAGAAATATTTATTCAAGTCCTTAAAAATTCTAAATTTATACTACATTGCTCTAACTCATTTTTTAGAAATGAAAATTCTTTGTATTCTTAGTAAGAATTTGGTTTCTAATTCTGGTTTAATTGCTGCATATTTAGATAACCACATATTCTGAAAATACAGTTTGTAAACTTGATATAAAGATACATGATGCCTTCCTGTAACGATGGGTATTTATAATGAATAATTCTTTTCAGCACAGGAGTGAAAACATGAGGCTCACTTCCAACTATCCCCTACTTATTTATTTCAAAATTCACCTATCTATAGTTTTCTTATTTCCTCTATTATAATTTTTTTAAGCCGATAAATTCATTCATCTCTTTTAATCGCTTTTTTCCTCTGATTCTGGTAGCTCTGTAGTTTATTTTTATTTTTTTAGTGGCACTGGGGGTGGAACCCAGAGGCTTTCTACCTCCAGGCTATACTCCCAGACCTTTTTTTAAATATTTTATTTGGAAACAGGGTCTCACTAAGTTGCTGAAAGCCTCACTAAATAGCTGAGGCTGGCTTCGAACCCATGCGATCCTCCTGTTTCAGACTCCCAAGCGCGCGCCACCACGCCCGGCTCTGTAGTTTAGTTTAATAAATACTTCTTCATGCAAAGGCAAAGAATAGGGAAATGAAGAAAAAAATGTATGTTTTTATAATTGGGGATTTTATATCAATGGCCCTTATACAGCAATCGGACAAAATCAGCACAAAACTGTGATAGTTAATCATAGCGTTATTCTTGATTTCTGAGACACCACACATTGCTGGAAAAGGAAAAAGTTAACAAAACATTTTAGATACACTTTAGAATCATTAGTCAACACATATTAAGATACAATACCTGGTGATGTCTCACAGTGCTTTCCAATTTCAGAGAGTGTCCCAATCAAATTATCATCTTCTATCATATTTAAATAAAACAAAATATTGCAGGAAAAGAAAACATTTTCAAGAAACAAGAAGAACTGAAACTTTAAATCTCAACAGAGAGATGAATAAACATCATGACAAAGAACCTTTTAGTTCACTTCCACCTGTCTTGCTGCATCATCACTAACACCTGCTTGGTTCTCCTATTGCCAGCACTGGCTGAAAACATACGTGTGCACCAACTCAATCAAAATTAATTTAATGTTTCCATCACAAAGAGAAAACCTTCTGAATAATCCAGATAATGAAAAAGAACAGAAGCTTATTTTGGTTACACAGACTACCTGCCTGATTTCAACCCACACACAGATTTTTTAATGTAGTTTTCTTTTTCATAAATTAATTGTAATTAGCACATTTTAATGATCAGAACGGGTTTTACTGTGTCATGCATAAACATATTTTGATCAACTCTACCCCTCATCACCTTTTCTTGCCTTTCCCTCCTCTTCCCTATCCTTTCCTCTTCTCAATAGATTCCCTGCTTTCATGTAGTCATTCTCCTGTAAATTCCACATGAGAGAAAACATGTGATACTATCTAAGTCTGACTTATTTTGCTTAACACAATGATCTCCAGCTTCACCCATTTTCCTACAAATAACATAGTTTCATTCTTATTTATGTATGAATTATACTCCATTGTTTACATATCAAATTTTCCTTATTCATTCATCTACTGAATGGGCTCCTAGGCTGATTCTATAGCTTTGCTATTGTGAATTGTGCCACAACAAATCCAGGTATGCAGGTATCTCTATAGTATGCTGACTTGAATTCTTTTGGATATATAGCAAGAGTGATATTGCTGGGTCATACGGTAGCTCAATTTTTAGCATTTTGTACCTGGCTATAGTAGGGCCTATGTTTTTATGATTTAAATAACAGATTCTCTGGAAATAAAAATTAACAATGAACAAAAATAACAAAACAAACAATGAAATGTTCACTAAACCAAAAAAAGGGACAAGTTTTTAGTATATTCAGTTACATGAAGTAAAAAGATGAAAAATGCTGTAGAGTTATAAAATATGATGGTAACATGCTTGTAAATTTAAAAAACAAACCATTTCATATTTCCTTTCAGCCTGTATTACTTACGAGTTTTACACATACAAGATCTATTTTTCCTATGTGAGTTTTGACATGTTAACTTGGATATAATTAAATCAGCTTAATTAGGGCACTTTTCCTCCCCCCCCCCCCGATACTGGGGATGAAACACAGGGGCATTGTTCCTCGAGCTACACCCCCAGCCTTATTTTTTAGTCCTTTTATTTTTTTAAACAAGGTCTCACTGAGTTGCAAAGTGTCTTGCTAAGTAGCTGAGACTGTCTGCGAATCATGATCCACCAGTCTCAGACTCCCAAAAGCTGGGATTACAAGTGTGCATTACCACTCCTGGCAGGGCGTTATTCTTAAACTAAGCATTTATTTGAAGTACCTGGAAGGTCCATTAAAGCTTGGTATTGCCACTCCCACAGTGTCTGATCTATCTATCTATCTATCTATCTATCGTACTTGGGGTGGAACCCAGGGGCTTTTCTACCTCCAGGCTAAACTCCCAGACCTATTTTTTTATACTTTATTTGGAAACAGGGCCTCAGTAAGTTGCTGAGAGCCTCATTAAGTAGCTGAGGCTGGCTTCGAACCTGTGTGATCCTCCTGTCTCAGCCTCCTAAGTGCTGGGATTGCAAGCATGTACCACACCTGGCGCAGTGTCTGATTTAAAAGCATCTACAATTCTAATAACTCACCAGATGAAGCGGGTCCAAAGACCAGATTTTGAGCACTACTGAACTGGTGCTCAGTTACCAAATCAGAAATTGGCACTATAAAGGCTAAACCCAAGGTTTCACAGAGTTGCTATTTGAGAAGTTGTTGATTCCAAAACACAACTGCTGTTTTTAAGTTGCTTTGTGCTTTGTTCTTACACTGAGAAAAATAATAAGATCTTACAGAAAGAACTGAGTAAAGGTGATGACAAAAAAAAAATTTGCACAAAATTCAGATGTACTAAGTAAAATACCAGATTTATTTGGTGAGATTTAGGTTTATATAGCTATATCATCCTAAAAGCCATTTTTAAATCCTTATGATTTTTGAGCTGGACATGGTGGCACACACCTGTAATCCCAGTACTTGGAAAGCTGATACAATAGGATCCCAGGTTTGCAGCCAGTTTCAACCACTTAGTGAGCACCGTTTTTCAAAATAAAGAATAAAATATGGCTGAAGGTATAAGCTTGGAGGTAGAATGCCCCTGGATTTAATCACTAATACCACCACCAAAAAAAAAAAAAAGAAAAGAAAAAAGAAAAAAAGAAAAGAAGAAAGCACCAAACCACATTTTTTTCACTGAACCAACTGTTTTTAAAACACAAACTTAAAAAATGCAACTATCTACACAGTAGTGCATGCCAGCCACTTCACAGGCTCAGACAAGAGAACTGTACGTTTTTTGTTTTTGTGGTACTGAGGGTGGAACCCAGGGGCTTTTCTACCTCCAGGCTATATTCCCAGACCTATTTTTTTTTTATGCTTTTTATTGGAAACAGGATCTCACTATTATACTGAGAACCTCACTAAGTATCTGAGGCTGGCTTCGAACCTATGCGATCCTCCTGTCTCAGGTTCCCAAGTGCTGGGATTACAAGGATGCACCACCACACCTGGCTTGAAGACTATACGTTTTAAGGCCAGCTTGGCAACTTAAAAAGATGCTATCTTAAAATAAAAAGTAGAAAGAGCTAGGAATGTATCTCAGGGGTAGAACACCCTTGTGTTCAATTCCTAGTACCCATTAGTGCCCAAAAAACAAACAAACAAAAAAATGCAACTCTGGCTAGGCATTGTGGCACACACTTGTAATCCCCGCACTTGGGAGGTGGAGACAGGAGGATCGCACAGTTCGAAGCCAGCCACACAGGCTTAAGAGACCCTGTTTCTAAATAAAATATAAAATAGGTCTGGGAGTGTAGTCCGGAGGTAGAAGGGTTCCATCCCCAGTACCACCCCCCCCAAAAAAAACTCTGTTCACAGAGCACTGTATTTTATTTTGCCTTCACCTATTTATATTGACCAGTAATTTATAAATTTGGATCAATTCTTAATAGCCACTGTAAAAAAAATCTCTTATTCATATAATAAAGGCTGAGGTAGAAAAGAAAATGTGGCCATGTCAGGTATGTTCCCAGAAAAACAAAATTTCTAGTGTTAAATTCTTCACTAGCCTATTTAAAAAATATATATATGGCCGGGCGTGGTGGCGCACGCTTGTAATCCCCGCGCTTGGGAGGCAGAGACAGGAGGATCGCGCAGGTTCGAAGCTAGCCCCGCGCGCTGGCTTAGGAGACCCTGTTTCCAAATAAAAATGCAAAAATAGGTCTGGGAGTGTAGCCCGGAGGTAGAAGGGCTTCCAGGAACCCCAGTACCACCAAAAAAAAAAAAAAAAAAATATATATATATATATATATGCCTGATCATCCTTTATGCTAAATTTTATAGTCAACAATAACCACTTACCTACTGTTGGAGTATTGGCAGCACTCAATGAAGTAGATGATGAGATAGAAGAAGAACTTTCTGCCCGGGCTAAAGGAGCAGAAGGAGGTGGGCTGGTGTTTGAAGTTACAGGTGGGCTGAATGGCCTAGGCTTAAAAAAAAAAAGTTACTCATGAAGATGCTAAAACAATTTCTTCCTGTCAGAAAAGATTTTCAAGTATCATATAAGTAAGTTTAATTTTAATATACTAAACCAAATTTACTGTGTTTCTTGTTACTCAAAATCAGAGATGCTATATTTCAAATCATTTTCAATGATATACTGAAAGGTGAAAAGGCTGTATTAAAATAAAGCTGTCAAGAGGGTCTTTATAAAGTATTTTCTGTATTTCAGAAAGTATACTTAATATGATTCTCAAAAATTAAATTACTGGCTTAAATAGTCTGAATGCTCTTCACATGTACTACCATACTGCTTCCCAAAAGGGTTGTTCAACTTTGTCCCACTATCTGTATACATAAAATTTATTTCTCTGTACCCTGTTAGCAATGACTGGATGAATCACAGGAGGAAGAGAATAATTAATTTCTTTCTAGTTGATTTCATAGATAAAAAATAAAGTATGTATTTTCACTTTTTATGAATGATCTGATGTGATTTTGGGAGGTCTTATATTAGTATTATCTGAACTCACACTAACCTGAACTCTAACCTTTTATCTTGTAATAAAACAAATTATTTTTCTCCATTAATATTCCCTTTATTTTTAATATCTACAAATCTGTCCACATTTTCCTTTGTAATGATTCATTAAGAAAGCTCATCTTGTGCACATGGAGGCATATGCTCCCAGTACTTGGGAGGCTAAAACAGAAAACTAGCAAGTTCATGGCCAGCCTCAGCTACTTCATGAGGCCCTCCCCAAATTAGTGAGACCCTGCTTCAGAATAATAAAAAAATAGAGCTGGGAGTGTAGCTCAGAGATAGAATGCCCCCTGGGTTCAATCACTAGTACCGCACCACATACACACACAGGAAAAAAAAGAAAAGAAAAGAAATAGAAAAAAAGAAAGCTTATCCTTTATAGAGGTTTGAGAAGATTTTAATGCTGTTGTCTTCCCACTTTTCTAGTTAAACATAAAAACAAATTGGGAAAATATATCTCCGATTCATTTATCTTTTACCTATGTGCATGGACTTTTTCTTTCCAAATTCTTAGCTGTTTCAAGGACACATTAGCAACAGTTCCTAAAGTGTGCATATTCCGCTTAATTAAAAATAGTCTTTTCCTGCTTTTAGAGAAAACAAATATTTACTTCATGTATACTACATGGCAGGCCCCAGATAATGGGTAAAAAGCAATAAACAAGAAAGATACTTTCCTAATACTTATGTGAGGGACATGAAAAAGGAAAGGCAATAATAAACACATATCACCCTATAAGTAATTATATAGCAATCAAGTTTTTGTTACATTAAAACTTAAAAGACATACTATATATTTTAATAAAAATTAGATTTTGCTAGAGAAAGTTTTATAATTTGTAACCACCCATCAAAATAACTTAGAGGGCTTTCTTTTTTGTACTTGAGATAGAACTCAGGGACACTCTGTCTCTGAGCAGTTACAACTGCAGCCCTTTTTATTTTGAAACAAGTTCTCACTCAGTTGTCTCACTAAATTGCTGAGGCTGGTCTTGAACCTGAGATCCTCATGTTTCAGCCTCTCAAGTACTAGGATTACAGCATGTGCCACCACACCCAGCTTTGGAGGGCTTTCTAAAACATAATTTCTGGGATCCTTTTCTGAATTCCTGATTTATCTCAGATGGAGGCAAAGAGACTATTTCTACCAAGTTCCCAGGGGATGCTAAGTGCTACTAGTCTGGGACCTCACTTTAATCACCACAGTTCTAGACTAATAAGGGGGTTCTCTCAGAGGTGAGAAGGGTTTGGCTACCTGGTAGGAATATAGCAATAATTATCAATAGACTTAAAGAGGTATATACCATTTAGTTCATGAATTTTATTTTAAAAAATTTTACTAAGGAAATAAGAGTACCTGTAAAGAAGTTAACCCAAGACTATTCACTAACCACTGTAATAATAAAAATTTAAAATAAACTAAATATCAAATGAACTTTTAAAGTTTTAGAAATTTAATTCTGACAAGAGAGGAAGACACAGCACTTATACACTAAAATGTTCTGCATTCACTTCAAATGGTGCTACCGGAAGTCCTGAGCATAATTTCTAGAAGGATCTCAAGGTGTGTATGTGGGGGGAGGGGGAGTGGTATGTGAAATATTCAACTATAAGAATCTAACTTCTATTTATTTTAATATACTTACAATTTATAATTATTTGGCAAAGAAGTCTTCTACTTAAAACTTGATTATGGAGTAAGAGTAAACCATAATACAAACATTCTCAAAGTATTTTCAAGTAAATTAAATATGAAAATCATTGCTTATTTAGAACTGTATACTTCATAGTAATTTTGTGAGCAAGTATTTGCATTAGACAGAGTCCTGAGTGTGTTACACATATAAAATCATTTGAATCTCA
This sequence comes from Muscardinus avellanarius, assembly GCF_963383645.1. Taxonomy (NCBI): domain Eukaryota; kingdom Metazoa; phylum Chordata; class Mammalia; order Rodentia; family Gliridae; genus Muscardinus; species Muscardinus avellanarius. Next base: position 60,243,891 of record NC_137786.1, on the reverse strand, counting down.
CAACAACTTAGTATCACTATACTATTTTATTCAGGAGGAATCAGACTCTGAATAAATAATTTACCTAACATTGCTCACTTAATACATGGTGCTTTATTTCCTCTGGAAAAATACCTATGCATTAAGAAAAAATGAAAGGCTATAAATGAAAATGTTAAAAGTGGTTATCTTTGGAAGGTACAATATAGAGGGAATTTAAAATTTTCTGTGTTTTCTGTATTTTCCAACATAGCTTTAGTAAACACACACATCCAGTTATTAAGATGCAATAATTCTGTGTTTGCCAGTGCTTGCCTTTTCTCTCAGGGCTCAAAGCCTCAAGTCTGCCTCAGTGCTTCACTAACAACACAATGTGTAGGCAGCAGTTGCCTCATGGATGAAGCTCAACATCTTGGCGACTGAGATTTATACCTTCATAGGATACCCCCTCTCAGAAAGCCCTGCCCTGCAGGATGGACTGGAGGAGTCCTGAAGCAGCCACTCTGCTCATCCCACTCCACGCTGGGCCATAACTCAGAGAAGGCTGTTTCATACTAACCTATCCAATAAACTCCTTTTAGGATAAAAAAAAAAAAATCAGTAGTTTAGCCAGGTATGGTGGCACATGCTTGTAATCCCAGTATTTGGGAGGCTGAAACAGGAGGATCACAGGTTTGAAGCCAAGCTTAGCAATTTAGTGAGATCCTCAGCAACTTAGCAATACCCCTGGGTTCAATCCCTAGTATCATAAAAAAAATAAAAAATAAAAAATAAAAAAGATGGGCACCACAATACGTATCTATAATTCTAGTATTTGGAAGGCTTGAATTAAGAGAATTTCATGTTTGAAACCAGCATGTAGTAACTTAGGGCAACCCTGTTTCAAAATAAGAAATGAAGCCGAGCGTGGTGGTGCATGCTTGTAATCTCAGCATTTGGGAAGTTGAGATAGGAGGATCGTGATTCTCAGGTAGCCTCAGCTACTTACTGAGGCCCTTTACAACAAAGTGAGACCCCATTTCAAAATAAAGAATAAAAAAAGGAGCTGAGAGAGAGCCGGGCGTGGTGGCGCACGCTTGTAATCCCTGCGCTTGGGAGGTGGAGACAGGAGGATCACGCAGGTTCGAAGCCACCTGCGCGCGCTGGCTTAGGAGACCGTTTCCCAATAAAAATGTAAAAATAGGTCTGAGAGTGTAGCCCAGAGGTAGAAGGGCTTCCAAGAACCCCAATACCACACACACAAAAAAATATATAGAGAGAGAGAGCGAGCTTAGGGTGTAGCTCAGAGGTAGCAGGCCCCTGGGTTCCATCCCTAGTACTGCAAAACAAAAAATAAAACATAAAACAAACTCAGGGAAGGTATAGCTCAGTTGCAGAACTCTCCTGGATTTTTATCACTAGCACCCCCCCACATAAATGCAGTAGATTTTTTATTACTTAAATAATATTTACTTGGCAGCTTGTACCTAGTGTGATCATTTCACTTCCAGTAAATCAATTCACTGAGATGAGTAAAAGAAAATTGTCACCATTTCAGTATGTTGGGATTCAAGCCTTTTCACTTATTCATTAAATATTTTCTGAGTATGTACCATATGACAAGTATTATGCAAATATCATTCATACTGAGGATATGATATTGGCTAAGACACAGATCATAAAGTGAATAGAAACAAAGGAAGTCAGTGTGATATATGCACTTATAGACATATAGGCAAAGTATATGAAAGTAAGCAAGAGAATGATTAAATATGCTGGGGGGATGATGGAATGATCAAAAGGGCTTTATCTAGGTGGTAATATTTAGAGGGGTCTTCAAGAGCCAGGCCAATTTACTACATAGAAAACAGAAGGTTGCCTCAGATAAAAGCAGCACAACAGGAATCACAAGAATGTATAAAAAAGCATGATGTACCTCAGTGTGTGCTTAGCATAAATGAGGCCCTGAGTTCAATACCCAGAACTAAAAACAAAACAATAACAATAGAACATGATGTGTGTGGGAACACTGGAATGTTCTGAGTGGCTAGAATGTAGACTGGAAGAAGTAGATAGTTGGGCAGTGAGACTGGTGATGCAGAGTGCTAAGATAACTTTAGGAAGAATCATGTACATTCAGCTAAAACATTTCACCACATGGATTATGGGGCACGCTGGAAATGAGTGGCAAGGTGAAAAAAGTTTGATTTTTAAACATTTTACTCTGACAAACTAGCAATTCATGTAGAAGATGAAGCAAAGCAGACTGGAGGCAAGAAAGATGGTTTGGGAGAGCTTCATTTTAAATACAGGCCACAGATTTTCTCTTATTTTCTGATGACTTTAGAAGACAAGTGCTCTCTACCCCATTCCCTTATGTACTTTTAGGTCAATTAATTGATACTGACTCCAGTTTCCTATGCATAAAGCAAAGAAAGCTGAACTAGATGCTTACCAGGACCCTCCTAGCATTATACTTCTAAGGCCTAAACACATACCACCATTTCTTCCTTACTCTTTGACTAAGCAGAAATATATGAAAATCACTTCTTTACTGTAAGACAATGAGCACTGAATGATGTTTCTGTAATATATCAACTTTCTCAGGAAATCTCTTTCTTCCTGAACAATGTGTTATTCCACAGGTAGACAGTTGAGGTTATAAGGGAGTAAAGAAATATTAGCTGAGGAAGTTTTTGAGGGGTTCAAAACTTTGAGCATTTAACTCTATAGGGGCACACAGAAAAAATATCATTTGCATCTTAAATCAAAACAGTTATATAATTTTAAAAACACCTGAGTACATACTATTTCATTAATCCCACTGAGTTTGCCTGAAGTAAGCTTTGGTCTGGAAGCAGGCCTTGGAGGTGGGACAATGGTGCCTACAGAAAGAGGAGTTGTAGGCCTGGCTGGGGGGAGAGAATTTGAAAAAAATTATTAGTATGTAGCAATCCTTACATAAAGAATTCTATTATAAAGGAACTATTAGCAATCAAAACTCATTTTCCAGGAGTTTTTAAAATATAATTATAGACATTTGTTGAAATATTGGGACTCTATTAAAATATGCTTTTTTTGGGTGCTGATACCCCTGACAAAAACATTAATCACACATACACAAATTTTATTTGTTTCAATTATTTATACATGCAGCATTAAATACAACACACTGAAAATAAACTATATAAGGCCAAAGGTCTTATATAGTTTATTATCAATTTATCTATATAGTTCATTATCAATATATCTACTTTAGAAACATTACTCTGAGATCAAACCTTTGTAGTTGTGCCTTTAGAATAATAACCTGAACTCTAAATTTAAAAAAAAAAAAACTTACCTTAGCTGGTTAATTTGACTTTAAGTTAAATCATTTTGTAACATTTTAAAGAATAAAGACATTAAAACAATGAGTTTGCTAAAACTATTTTCCCAAATCATTACAATTAATTTTGGTGTTTACAATAGTATCTTTTCTTAAATCATATATAAATTTAATGTGCAGTTTTTCAATTCCATTTGCATATTTTACAACTAAAATCAAATTAATTAGCATAATCAGTAAGAGTCAAATATGCTTAAATCATCTTTAAATAAATTGAAATGACATCTAACACAGCTTGGTGTAATCTAAAATACAGCTATAATTCAGAGACTGGAAAATATAATGGGTAGAAGTTTTTCCAAGTTTACAGATGTACAAAATTAAAAATATATGAATGGATCTAAATGTATACAAGAAGAAAAAAAAGCAATAAAGCTGAAGGCCCCTGGCCACCAATGGAGAAATGGAGCCATGAAAGGAATGGGAAAAAGAGATCTAAAGAAAAGGGTCACAGAATTGGAAATACATGCATGGGAGATGGGGGATCATTTACAAAGATGCATGTACAGTTCAGACTGCTGGAGGAAAACATTAAAAACTGGTGAAAAATGAAGTTGGGATTCTGAAGATGCTGCATTCTTTCAGTTAGTGCCAGTCCTCTCATGTTATGCTAATACTTTAAGCTGTACACCAACTTGAGGACCACAGCACATCCCTATATTATGACACATCTACTTTTAAAGATACAGCATCTAAACAGTCAAACCAAATTGGTGTCAAGTTCAGCTCCTTTAAACAATCAAAAAAATTAATAAAGGCTAATAACAACTTATTATCACTACTGTTTATAATAAATGCATATTAAATCTGCATTATGTAAATCAGATAAAGCAGGGGTGGGTGGGGGATAACAATTGTTTCCATTCTTAAATGCTCTAATTGTGTTTTGTTTTTTTAACTGCTGGTGGTAACAGTGAAGCTCATTGCTACAAATGTCTATTATATATAGTGTTTCAAGAAATGGAAAGTGACAAAGTATAAAAACACAGGCAATAAGAGCTAATCTATATCAGTCCTCAGACAGTACCCAAGGGACAGACAACACATGTTTGCCATATCATTCTTTATCTGAACAAAGGCAAAGGCTAATCTAGACTCTAGAATCAATGTTAATATAGAAGAAACAGCAACATTGTTAGCTTCTTTCGTCAGTAATTTTTGCAGAACATGCAACATTATGGGAATGGTCACTTTGATCTTCAGAGAGACAGATTTATAAGACATCCCATCCAAAGAATTAAGGAACCAGAAAGTATTTTCAGCTTTACATCCTCTAGAATACCTTTTTGAGCTGAAATGGAATTATTAATTATTAATTATAACAAATTAAAACAAGTTCATTGATAAAGGAAATCTGACTCTGCAACCATGAAACAACCATGAAACAAAAGAAACTTATCTGTGCTCTCTGGTGCTATTACTATGAGATAAAGAATTTGTGAAAAGGGAAGTCTGGTTGTAGGCTTTGTAGATCCAGAATCTGTTCTGGCTTCAAGTTAATTTTCATGTATCATACACTGGGAAAGGAAGCAACAGTACTAGCGTGTTCCGTGAGGTCAGTTGACTTGGAAGAAAACAATTAAAAGCTAAAACAAACAAACAAAAATTCTAGTTCTAAAATGTAAGTCTACATAGCCAAATAGGTGTGCATACCTATTGCACTAGAGATTGAATTCAGGGCCTTAGATATGCTAGGCAAATGAGCTATTTCTCCCAGCCCTCAAACTTTATACTAAGGAAAAGAAGTATGAACATAAAAACTTAAAGTCATATGAAATCTGAAATCTAAAAGTTTATAAAACTGAAGTTCCCAAACTACAGTAAAGTCAAAACTGTTTCTGTTTTCCCTGAGAAGTAAGGTAACCGTAAGAGTCAATACAAGGACTTTAAAAAAAGGATCGCTGAGTGTGGTGGTACACACTTGTAATCCTAGCACTTGGGAGATTGAGACAGGATGATTGCACAGGTTCAAAGCCAGCCTCAGCTACTTAGTGAGACCCTGCTTCCAAATAAAGTACAAAAGAGCTCTGTATAGCCCAGAGGCAGAAAAGCCCCTAGATTCCACCCCCAGTGCCCCCCCACACACACACACACACAAACAAAGGATTTAAAGGATTTGACAAGGTGGTAACATAATAGTGCCATTTGGTACTTGACCAAGTTCCTACTTGACCAGTGATAAAGCTGTCATAGAATATATGTTGGACTAAGTCAGCATTGAATTTAATATTAAAAACCTGCTTTAGCAAGGTACTTAGGAGGCTGAGACAGGAGGACTGCAGGTTCCAGACCAGCCTCAGCAACTTGGTAAGGACCTTAGCAACTTAGTAAGACCCTGTTTCAAGACAAAAAATAAAATAGGGCTAGGGAGATAGCTTGGCAGTAGAATGGCCATGGGTTTAATACACACACAGATAGTGCTTCATATTTTGCAAAAGGCAATTTTAAGGGGCTTTTACAGAGCTTACGAACTCAATCCATGGGCAGAGAAGACAATGCTTTATAGGGTATTTATCAAAGAGAAGGTAGGTGTGAGGCATTTATGTTAAATTAAAAAATACATACATGAAGCCGCGTGGTGGTGCACGCTTGTAATCCCCGCGCTTGGGAGGCAGAGACAGGAGGATTGCGCAGGTTCGAAGCCAGCTGCGCTTGCTGTCTTAGGAGACCCTGTTTCCAAATAAAAAATGTAAAAATAGGTCTGGGAGTGTAGCCCAGAAGTAGAAGGGCTTCCAGGAACCCCAGTACCACAAAAAAAAAAACCACATACATGAATGTTTGTATATACTTGTTTGAAATGAACACATATTCTTACTTACTGTCTATATAACAAGAGGCAACTGGAACTATTATGTAACCAAAATCTAAGCATTATTTTAAACATAACAGTTATTAACTGACAGAATTAAGATTTTGAAAGAGACAAAGGATTAAAATAAGGAATGATTTCACAACTTGGACCTTGCTAAAATATAAAGATGGGAACATGAGTAGAGGATGTTAAAACTGAGGAAGAAGTATATTGCAAAAAATGCTGAAACAGTCCGGGTGTGGTGGCGCACACTTGTAATCCCTGCGCTTGGGAGGAGGAGACAGGAGGATCACGCAGGTTCGAAGCCAGCCGAGCTGGCTTAGGAGACCCTGTTTCCAAATAAAAAAAGAATAAAAATAGGTCTGGGAGTGTAGCCCAGAGGTACAAGGGTTTCCAGTACCACCCAGTACCACCACAAAAAAAAAAAAAAGCTGAAACAAAATGCCCATTTTGTAATTTTACTTAGTACAGAAATTTTGTGTTTTGGTCTTAGCTTATTATTTTTCAAGAGACTTTTCTGAACCGGGGATCAAACGGAGGGTGCCACACCTGCACTTTGCCACTGAGCTACATTCCAGCCCCTTATTTTATTTATTTATTTATTTATTTGTTTATTTATTTATTTACTTATTTATTTATTTAGTGGGATACTAGGGATGGAACCCAGGGGAATTCTACATGTGAGCTACATCCCCAGCCCTATCTTTTTTTTTTTTGGTGGTACTGGGGTTCCTGGAAGCCCTTCTACCTCTGGCCTACACTCCCAGACCTATGTTTACATTTTTATTTGGAAACAGGGTCTCCTAAGCCAGCACATGCAGCTGGCTTCGAACCTGCGCGATCCTTCTGTCTCTGCCTCCCAAGTGCGAGGATTACAAGCGTGTGCCATCATGCCCGGCTTTTTTTCCTTATTTTGAAACAGAGTTTCACTGAGTTGCTAAGGGCCTCACTAAGTAGCTGAGCATGGCCGGGAACTGGATCCTCCTGGTCTCAGCCTCCAAGTACTGAGATTACAGACATGTGCCACCATACCCAGCTTAGGACCAGTTTTTAAAACAAGAAAATCACAATAATGCATTGATTATATTCTGTTCAAGTGATGGCTTGATAATAATCACTATGTAAGAGGATAACCTTCTCTTTTGAGCATCACTAACACTTTTAAATGATGCTGTAACTTGTGAGCTTAAAAACTTTTTATTCTATACAAGAATGTTAGAGACATATACTAAAATGAATTTAAAACAGCAAAAGGCAAACCCATGTTCTATCACTGTCTTAACTGTTGAGCATGGAATGAAGAACGTGAACTGTTTCTTTACCTAAAGTAAAGGGATATGTGTGAAAATATTTTTGGATAGGTAACAAGAGAAAGAACATTTCTGAAAAGAGACAGATTGTACTAAAGAAATAGGCAGAATTTTGAAGAAATTTTCGTATTACTAAAGCCTCTGTATTATCAGTTTGAACATTTTTGTTAAAGATTTTAGTAAATAATTTCTAAAAGGATGTTAACCAAATTTAAAAACACTGCTTAGGACTCTTCATTCTAAAGACAAAACAGCATTCGTATTCTCTCTCTCTTTTTTTTTTTTTTTTCCCCCCGGTACTAGGGATATAATCCAGGGGTATTATACCTATGAGCTACATCCCTAGCCCTATTTTTTACTTTTATTTTTTTGGTGGTACTAGGGTTCCTGGAAGCCCTTCTACCTCCGGGCTACACTCCCAGACCTACTTTTACATTTTTATTTGGAAACGGGGTCTCCTAAGCCAGCGCGTGTGGCTGGCTTCAAACCTGCGCAATCCTCTTGTCTCTGCCTCCCAAGCGCGGGGATTACAAGTGTGTGCCACCATGCCCGGCCTATTTTTTTATTCTTTATTTTTAAACAGAATCTCATTGAGTGGAAGAGGGCCTCACTAAGTAGCTGGGGCTGTCCTCGAACCCGTGATCATTCTGTCTCAACCTTCCAAGTACTTGGATTACAAGTATGTGCCACCACGCCTGGCTATTCATATTCTTACTAAACACAAAAGAGAACTCAACAGAAAACTGAGTTTTTCTGTACAATTACTTTCCTTATATGATGTATTTGTAATTTTAGTTTTATAACAACAAACAGAAAAAAGTGCCCATTGAGAAAGGCTATCTAATGCTACTTCAGAATATGTTCACTATCAATTGACTGGTTTTCTTTTTGCTCTTTTCTAAGTATTAGATGTAGATTACTTTCCCATTAAAATTTCATTCTAACATTCATTTGTATAATTCATTTCTTTTAAAAATATTTACTCCCTAAACAGTCTAATTTTAAGTACTAATATTTATTTTACTACTAGTAGTAAAATGTTACAACATGTTTTTGTTGTTAATCTGCCGAACAGTGATAGACAGAAAAATGATCTTAGAATTTCGAAATTTAGAATTTAAGAAATCTACATTAAATTTTGTTTCCATCATTTCCTAGCTATATGATTTTGGGAGAGTTACTTATTATCTCTAAGCTTTATTATTTTCATCTATAAAATATGGACACACAAAAAAAGGACTTTAAGCAGATGTTAACGTGATGAAATAGAATGAGGTACTTCTAGCATAGTGACACTGAATTTAAGAGATTTAAGTGCTAGCCCCATAATTCCAGCATCCTTGGACTTCAAATACCATATGGAAATTCAAAATCCCAAAGAAGAAGGTGGAAAGTCAGTTTAAAGTGGTTTTGTTTTGAGCAAATAATAGTTTTATATAAAACACATACTTGATGGCTGTTTTAATTTTGGGATAATGGGAATTCCATATTTTTTTAAAGAAAAGAGAAACACATTCTTTAAAAAAAAAAAAAAAAACTAAACAGCATTCACCAAGGCAGGTGTGGTGATGTACACCTTTAATTTCAGTACTTGGGAGGCAGAGACAGAAGAATTGAAGATTCAAAGCCAGCCTCAGTCATTTAGCAAGGCCCTCAGCAATATACTAGGGCTAGAAGTGTAGACTGAAAGCAGAATACAACCCCTGGGTTCAATTCCCAGTGTACCCCCGCAAAACAAATCATCAAGTTCTTTCATACATTGTTTGGGAAATGTTAAAGCCTTTCTGGGAAGCAGTTTGACAATAAGTATCAGTGAGCATGTTTTATGACCCATATATTTTTATGCTGATTATGACAAAGATACCATATGAGATGTAAACAAAATTTATTATTTCTTCTGATTTATATAATATTGGAAAATTAGAAGCAACTCAACAAAGGACTAGTCATATTAGAGCATATCTATGAATTTGAATTATCTATAAACAGTAGGAAATACACCTAGGTAATGGTATGGAATGATGGCTAAAAATAAATATACCATTTTTAAGTCTCTGTGGTATCTGAATAATTTTTAATGTTTAAACTAGAGATCTTTAAGCTAAGTTAACAAAACCAGTATAAAGTTACTTTTATATGGAAGTATGATCAGAGGACAAATTTTTTTAAGTTTTAGATTATCAAGTATAACATACAAGTAGTAAATAAATCAATTAGCAAAAAAGTAACTACTGTAATTCCTCAAGCCAAAAAATACCCTAAAAAATGTAAACACATATATTTACCTGATGATGATGAAGTTAGTGAAGCTGAAGATGATGAATCAAGAGATGGTCCAAATAGGGGGTCCCATGCAAGCAAATCACTGGTCCCTTTTCTAACCACACCATTTAAAAATAAGAATGTTAACAAAAGATATTTATTAGTAGAAAATCTACTCACTTATTTTTATTTTATAGAATTCTAACAGCTCAATATATGTGATTAAAAAGTTAGGTACTTTACCAATGGTCTATGTGAAGAAAATTAAATAGACTTAAACCAGATTCAAGCAAAATCTATGATAATATTAAATAAAGTTGGCAAGGGAAGGTAAGGAAGATTAATCTCCAATGATATTGTTAGACTCTGAACTTTGGAGACTATCAGAATGGGAGTAATGATTTCAGTTTTACAAATGAAGAAAAGCAGCAAAAGAAGTCTAAACAAACTGTCCAAAGACATAGCTACTTGATTCTAAAACAGTCTTCGCTCACCGGGCATGCTGGCACAGGCTTGTAATCCCCGCGCTTGGGAGGCAGAGACAGGAGGATCGCGCAGGTTCGAAGCCAGCCACACGCGCTGGCTTAAGAGACCCTGTTTTCAAATTAAAAATATATATATATAAAATAGGTCTGGGAGTGTAGCCCAGAGGTAGAAGAGTTTCCAGGAATCCCAGTACCACCAAAAAAAAAAAAAAAAAGAAAAAGAAAAAAAAAAACAGTCTTGGCTCTGCTGATTCACACCTAGCTCCTCATCTAGAACAGGAACTTAAGTGATATAAAGCCCATTAGAAAGGTAGTTTAAATATTTTAATGTATCAAACTGTCAATACTTTAAAAATGTTTTAGGAAATCTTAAAGAGAAAGCAGGTATACTACACTGAAAACGATAGAATTATCTAAAAATACATATCCAGTATGCACCTATGAAAGCATACTATGAACGCATACTATGAAAACATACTGTACCTTGTATTATAAAAGCCTCACATTATAATTGCTTCAACAATTCCTAAAAACCATGTTTTAAACCCCCAAACAATGTTACTTGTAAAATGATTAACAGCATTGGGCATGGTAGCACATTCCTGTAATCCCAGTACTTTGGAGACTGAAACAGGAGAAATGCAGGTTCAAGGCTAGCCTCAGCAATTTAGCAAGTCCCTGCACAACTTAGTGAGACCCTGTTTCAAATAAAAAATAAAATAGTGCCAGGCGTGGTGGCGCACGCTTGTAATCCCTGCGCTTGGGAGGCTGAGACAGGAGGATCACACAGGTTCAAAGCCAGCCTCAGCTACTTAGTAATAAGGCTTTCAGCAACTTAATGAGACCCTGTTTCCAAAAATATAAAATAGGTCTGGGAGTAGAGCCCCGAGGTAGAAAGCCCCTGAGTTCCATCCTCAGTACCACCAAAAATAAATAAACAAACAAACAAACAGGCCTGCGGGTGTAGCTCAGAGGTAGAATGTCCCTGGGTTCAGGTCCCTGGTACCACCAAAACAAACAAACAAACAAAAACTCGAATAAATAATATCGCTAAGCCGGGTGTGGCGGCACACGCTTGTAATCCCTGCGCTTGTGAGGCTGAGACAGGAGGATCACACAGGTTCAAAGCCAGCCTCAGCTACTTAGTGAGGCTTTCAGCAACTTAGTGAGACCCTGTTTCCAAATAAAATATAAAAAAGGTCTGGGAGTATAGCCCGGAGGTAGAAAGCCTCTGGGTTCCACCCCCAGTACCACCACCACCACCAAAAAAAAAAAAAAAAAAAAAAAAAAAAAATTTGCTAAATTAGTGCCTCAAAACATTAAATCAAAGAATATTTTTACAGATAGAAAAGTGCATTGGCTTAATATTTTAAATATTTTAATTATTCAGCATTGGCTTAATATTTTTTATTGTTTTTAAGAAGAGCTGGCAAATGTGGTCTTTTCATCATAAATGAAACATTTCCTCATTTTGAAGCTCATTAAATAGTCTACTTTATAAAATCCTAGTTGAAACTGAAGAAATAAATGAGGAAATTTCCATGACAACTAGCTGAAATACAGACATATATGAACTTGGGTTATCATCATCTATTTAGATACAGTGAGCCCCCCAAGGCCAATTTCAATTAAACAGATTTTAAAAATCATTGCAAAAATATCATTAAATGAAAAATAAAACACCTAAAAACTGCAACATGGCATTTTGAAGTTTAGAACAGGATGATTACATTTTACTGGTATTGAAACTTCAGAGGTAACTCTAGAAAAAAGGACAAAAAGAAGAATACTTAAATTTTAAAATTGATAGAAAGGAAGAGATATACAAGCAGAATGGAGACGATTTTCAAGGAAGTGAAAAATACTTTGTATGACACTTTAACAGTAGATGTATGCCACCATACATTTGTTTTTTTGTTTTTTGTTTTGGTGGTACTGGGGTCGTGGAACCCAGAGGCTTTCTACCTCCCAGCTATACTCCCATACCTATTTTATACTTTTTTTGGAAACAGGGTCTCACTAAGTAGCTGAGCCTGGATTCTAACCTGTGCAATCCTCCTGTCTCAGCCTCCCAAAGCATGGGGATTACAAGCATGCACCACCATTCCCGGCGCCACCATACATTTGTCAAAATCCACAGAATATACAATACCAAGAGTGAACCCTAACATAATCTCTGGTCTCTGGGTGATTTTGATGTGTCAAAATGCAGGTTCACCAACTGTAACAAATACACTACTCTGGTGAGGGATTCATGTAAGGGGATTGTGCTGGACATATGTAAGGGCAGAGAGTATATGGGAAACTTCTAGACTTTCTGCTCAATTTTGCTCTGAACTTAAAACCTGTCTTAAAAGAACCACTAAAATAATTAGTAAACATGGAACTTACTCATTGGGTAGAACAGATGGCTTTGATTTTGTTAACTCCTCATCTAATTAGAAAATTAAAATGAGAAAAATTCATAATCTGAGAAAGCATTTTAGTGAGAAGAGAAACTCTATACACATATCTCAATGCTATGAACAACTTTAATTTTGGAACTGATAACGTAAATATAAATAACTTTAAAAAGAAATCTGAATTTCTTTCAGATTTCTGAATCTTGATTTCTTCTAGCAGCTTCTATATGAAATTAACTATGATATTCACTAAAATAAAATCAGTGTTTAAAAGAGAAAATATGGGCTGCAACCTTATAAATCAGAGTAAATGTTTAAATACTTATGTAAGGTTTACTCAAGAATTTTATATAAAAGTAATTTTCAAGTTCTAAGAATATTAGCAATCATACTGACCCTATTTTAAAAAATTAAAATTTTTATAGCAACCTGGAACAACAGTCTGTTCTAAACCCTTTTTGCCTTTGTCGTGTTTCTCATATCATAAACAAGGAATAAACAAGAGATTAGCACTGGCAATGCAAAATCTGTACTGGGTGCATAAGCAACTTCCCTTGCACCTTCATATTATGCATCACCAAACAACACCTGATGAATGCAAAGTAAATAAATAGGGGAGCTATCGCAGGATAGACAGGAATACCATACTGTACACAAAGCCCATTCACATTACATTCTTCCATTTGTTCAATTTGGCAATTTGTTCTCCCTCCAAGTATTAACTATACTGTTCTCCATCTTTCTGCATTTTCCCCTTATCTTCGTAACTTAGCAGTCTCTATTTATCCTTATTTTTCCAGCATCAAAGCTACAATCAATATTTCATTTTCAATGGAAAAAAAATTAACAATTCTTTGTACATGTGCTAAATTTTAATTAGGATTGATGTTTGGGGTTTTGTTAGACATTCTGTTTACAAAATTACATTGGTTTCAAGTGGGCTGTCTCAATTCTAATTTTTCCCATAGCCCTTATTTTTAATGCATAATTCTGCAAAAGTATGCTAATACCCTCAGAGTGTTTACATTAAGTCACTATTTTCAAAATCATATAATAAAGAATTACAATTGTTTTATGATTTAAAAATAGATAAAGCTAAAGATGACTCATTCTATAAAGGCCTTCTGGCTCCACAACAGAGTATGCCAGTAAAACATTTTTAACATTCTTCACCAGAAGTTGCTGTTTGGCTTTCTTGATTTCTAAAAATGTTTTAGCCTTGTATTAAAGTTTAAGGCATGTCTAAAAGTGCTCCAAGAAATAATACAGATGAGTTATTTTATGTTTAAAATAATTATCATTAGCTAGGGATGGTGGCACATGCCTGTAATCCCAGTTGTTGGGAGGTTGAGACAGGAAGATCCCAGGTTCCAGGGTAGCCTCAGCAACTTAGCGAGACTCTCTTGCAAAATAAAAAAGAAGCCAGGCGCGGTGGTGCACGCTTGTAATCCCCGTGCTTGAGAGGCTGAGACATGAGGATCACGCAGGTTTGAAGCCAGCCTCAGCTGGCTTAAGAGACCCTGTTTTCAAATAAAATATAAAATAGGTCTGAGAGTGTAGCCCGGAGGGAGAAGGCCCCTGGGTTCCATCCACAGTACCACCAAAATAAATAAATAAATAAATAAGAGCTAGGGGTATAGCTCAAGAGATAGAATGGCCCTGGGTTCAATCTCCAGCACCAAAATGAATGAATGAATGAATGAGTCTTTAAGCTGATGATTAAGACTGGTAATGAGCTGGTCATGGTGTCACACACCTGTAATCCCAATACTTAAGAAGGATCACAGTTTTGCAACCACCTTTTCCAACCTAGTGAGCCCTCAGCAACCTAGTGAGACTTGTATCAAAATAAAAAATAAAATTGGTCTGAGGGTATACCTCAGAGGCAGAATATGTCCATGAGGTCAACCCCAGTACCACATTAAAAAAAAAAAAAAAAAAAAAAAAAAGCTGGGCGTGATGGCGCATGCTTGTAATCCTTGTGCTTGGGAGACTGAGACAGGAGGAACCTGCAGGTTCGAAACCAACCTCAGCTACTTAGTGAGGCTCTCAGCAACTTAGTGAGAACCCTATTTCCAAATAAAATATAAAATAGGTCTGGGAGTATAGCCCGGGGGGTAGAAAGCCCCTGGGTTCCACCCCCAGTACCACAAAAAAAAAAAAAAGAAAAGAAAAGAAAGGTATGATGAAAAGACCATTTATTTTAATAACAATGTAAGGCTGGTAAATGTTAATAGATATAAAATAACCAATCCAAGTGAAACACTTACTTGACAAATTCCTATTCATCTGTACCTAAAACAAAAATGCAAAGGTTAACGACTAGTAAACAAATAACTGAATTTCAAAACAAATTATTTGGTACAATATTAATACTAGAAATCTAGTTTTTAGATTTTTTAAAAAATATATCTGTTCAACTGTAAACTTTATATAGAAAAGAACTTTCAGTAATCTTTGTTTTATAGTAAAAAACAAAAATACATTTACTTTAGTATTTAATACAATGTTCTTAAAATATCAAAACAGTATCTAGAGCAAGATATTGTAACTTACTAATCTAAATTAACAATTTTTTTTTTTTTTTTGTAGTACTGGGGTTCCTGGAAGCCCTTCTACATCTGGGCTACACTCCCAGACCTATTTTTACATTTTTATTTGGAAACAGGGTCTCTTAAGCCAGCGCGTGCGGCTGGCTTCAAACCAGTACGATCCTCCTGTCTCTGCCTCCCAAGCGCGGGGATTACAAGCGTGCGCCACCACGCCCGGCACTAAATTAACAAATATTTTAAAAATTAAAGTTAAATATTACAATGATATTTTAAAGTAAACAGGCAAAAATATAAAATCTTGCACTTACTGGACTGTGTCTCTAGTAGTACATGGAAAGAAAAAGAAAGACATAGTGTTCAGTATAGACTTTAAATTATCCTATTTTCTTGCTCTAATAATTTTTTATTCTCTTCTGAATCATACCTAAAATATAAACACCTTAAAAAACATACACTGTTAGAGGAGAGAAAAGTGCTAGATAAGCAAACTGGGCAAGAAAATATACTCAAGGATAGCCTTTTTTTCAAATCTAATATTAACTATTAAAATTTTCAAATTATTATTTATTTTCTGAGTATAAAACACATGTTTACCTTAAAAACAAATAGGAAAAGAAAGAAAAGCACAAAGAGAAAATTTAATACCACCTATGACCTCACTTAACCAGAGAAAGATGCTTAACATTTTGGTATGTGGAACATTCTTCTAAGCTTTTATTATTTTACATATGTTTTAAATTGGTTGTGCTCTTAGCCGGGCGTGGTGGCGCACGCTTGTAATCCCTGAGCTTGGGAGGCAAAGATAGGAGGATCGCACAGGTTCGAAGCCAGCCGTGCTGGCTTAAGAGACCCTGTTTCCAAATATAAAAAAGTTATAAAATAGGTCTGGGAGTGTAGCCCGGAGGTAGAAGGGCTTCCAGGAACCCCAGTAACACCAAAAATAAATAAATAAATAAATAAATAAATAAATAAATAAATAAATAAAATTGGTTGTGCTCTTATGTAGTAAAAATTTTTAATGGTTCTTAAGTCTCTAAAACATCATATTTAAAGCAAATCTTTATATAATTCAATAGTACTTTGATGTTAAGTAGTAATGATACATTAAAGCCTCACTTTAGAAATCACTTTTGGGTTGGCAGAATAGTTCAGTGGTAGAGGTTTGCCTAGCATGAGCAAGGTCCTGGATTCAAACCTCTGCAAAGGTTATAATTTAATTTTTAAATTAATTTCCATGGAATTTCCTTTTGTATAGTTAAGAAAACATGGAAGAAAAACTATAATACTGGATGAGGAAAACATTAATGCTCCCAATTCATAAAATTCTGAGATATACCGCACTGTTGGTATATCTAACAAGGACAAAAATAGTGAATTCTCTAAATTTTCTTGTAAAATACTTTCAAAAGCAAGAAAAACTAAGCCAAACTCATTTATTTGCCTATATAAAAATCATAAACTATTTTCTCTTTCAATGTGCTTAATTATTGCTAAATGATGCCATTTTAACTAACCAGTCATAGGTAAATAAGGTAAAAAACAAAGGCTTTATATAAAGATTACAAATTTGCTCCTGTTCTTACTTACAGATATTGCTGGGGAGAGTGTTATATTCCCTATAGATAATTTTAACTCATCCAAAGAAGCCACTGTGTGATGTGAGTTATTTGGATGCACAGGCTTGATTTCTATCCGGTACTTCTTTGGTTCTTCATCTTCAGAGTCAGAATCACTAGATGAGTAGAAATGGTTCTCTTTGGTATGTGAGTATCAGTTAAAGAATTTAGTTTCCAAATTATGTTAATGCATAAACAGTTCTCCACACATTTACATACAGGAACAAAAGGGTATTATAGAATAACAAAACTATTAAGTTTTTAAAATAGAAACATGCTAGATGAATAATAAAGAATAAGACTTTATTCTAAAAATTTGAGGCAGCTTTTGGTAACACATTATTTTATGTTGACTCATATGCCAACATAATCCCTATGAATACCCAAATAATAAAAGGATATCATTCTGATTTGCTTCTGGTTTAATACTATAGCCTTCTTCATCTACATCAGGAATATTCTACGAGAAGAAGAAAAAAGAAATACTATAATGACTTCAATGTGCAAAAACTATTAAAGATTAGCAAAACTTTCTTAACTATCACTAAAGAAACTGAATTATTTATCAAAAATTAACAGGCTAGCAAAATTATTAACACTGTAAGAAAATTACATCTTATTAGCTTTAAATAATACTCTATGCTTCAGATGTCTCAAGAAAGATCTATAAAACAGAACACAACTCATAATTTCAAGGTAAGAAATTGTCAATTCAGAGTGCTCAAAATCTAGTTTTTGTTATGCATCAGAAAGAATAGTGTGTTTTTTTAAAAAGTATTATCAAGCCAAATATCCTCAATGGTATAAGAAGCTATATGGAAATAAAAGATACAGTGCCTCTTTAATCAGCTTGAAGTCTGGGTACACTAATCTATCTCTCTAGGATACTGCATAATTATCTGTCAACATTTTATAGAGTCATGTGCATTCTCAGGGAGGTAGCCTTCATAAAATAAGAAAACAGCAAAAACTGGAACCTAAATCTGTTCGAGCCTCTAGAACCAAACATCAATTTACATAACACAGAGACAGAAAACATATTATGAAAACACAATGAACAAAATCCAAACTAAAATAAAATGCAAAACAAACCAGCCAATCTCTTCAACAAATTTAAAGGAGAGAATGGATAGGTGAGAGAGAGGAAACAGAGGAGGAAGGGGAGAGAAGAGGGGGACCTACAGATCAAGGGAGACTTAAACATACCAACAAATTCAAACAAAGTGTAACAAAACTGACAATAATGTTAAGTATAAAGACTGAAAGGTTACCTGAAAATACTAAAAACTTATTGTAAAATTATTTAGGTGTGTTGATATTGTGATTACATTTTACAAAGACACATGAAGTACATTCAGATGAAGTTATATTATCCTAAAGTTTAGCCATGAAAAAAGGATGGGGAGGATTTGCTATGGAAAGCTAAGCTGACTGATGAGTATATGAGAGATCATGAGACCATTATATGTATATTGCATTTGTTTAAAATTTTTTACAGTAAAAAGTTAAAATAATTTAGCAGGCAATATAAAAGCACAATTGCTAAATATTATAATTCAGATGGAAATTAGTTTTGAAGCATTTTAAAAGAATCAGAAAGAAGCTTTCTCTTCATATCACAAAATCCCCATAAATGAAAAGAAAGAACACAGCAAACAAGGAGCCTTAACACAAATATAAAGAGGAACAAACCAAGTGTTCAGGAAAAGTTTTCTTCTAAGTTACAGAAAACTGGGCATACTTGAAAGCAGAAGAGTAAGGTACTACAAAAAGGAAAAGATAAAATGGAAACAATGTCCTCGCAGAGTCAAGAAAAAAATAAAACATGGAGGCCCAAAGTTGGTGCATCAGGGCACACCTATATTGCATGTACTCTGGAGGCAGAATCAGGAGGACCACAAATTCCAGGCTAGTTTGGTCAACCCTGTCTCAAAATAAAAATAGGGATGTAGCTCCTTGGTAGAATATCCCTAGGTTCAAACCCCAGTACCATGCAAAACAAACAAACAAAACACAAGGAGGCCCATATCTTAGGAGCTTGAAAAAGAAAGGACAAGAACAGATGTTTGGGTAACATTACCAATATTTGTGTAGACAACCAATTTTTCACAAATCTTTAAAAGGAAGAAATAAAAGAACAAGGTTGTGTGTGACTGGGTCTGGAGTATGATGAAAGGAGAAGAAAAGCTGCCATTTACCAGAAGCTTAAGTAAATTGATATATAGACAACAATGGAAATTAAAAAAAACTACCAAGAAAATCAAAATTATGCTAAGATATCAAATACAAAAGCCTAAAAATAGCCGGGCGTGGTGGCGCACGCTTGTAATCCCCGCGCTTGGGAGGCGGCGACAGGAGGATCGCGCAGGTTCGAAGCCAGCCGTGCTGGCGTAAGAGACCCTGTTTCAAAAATATAAAATAGGTCTGGGAGTGTAGCCCGGAGGAAGAAGGGCTTCCAGGAACCCCAGTACCACCAGAAAAAAAAAAAAAAGCCTAAAAATACACTCATTGGCAAAACTGTTGGGAAATGGACTCTCATAGTTTGCTGGTATAAATATAAAATATAAAAATAAATCTAATAAAACTACATATGCATTTATCCTTTCACCCAGGAACTCTACTTCTAGGAATTCGCCCTAATAATTTAACTCCAACAATTAAAAAAATATAGATTTGGCATAAGGCTATTCATCAAAGATTATTTTAACTCAAAATCTTTAGAAATAACCTAATTGTCCAAGCTGTGATGCAGAAAACCTTAAGGAACTTGGCCTGCATAAATGACATATTTTTCACAATTTTGAATTTCTAGAGTCTAGTTAGTGTGCAAGAATGAAAATTACTCTTCAAGAAAACAGAACCGGGCATGGTGCATGCTTATAATCCCAGTATTTGGGAGGATGAAATAGTAGAATCCTAGGTTCAAAGCTAGCCTCAGCAACTTAGTGAGGCTGTAAGCAACTTAAGGAGACCTTACTTCTAAACAAAAAATAAAGTATGGGCAGGGGCTGTAGCTCAGAGGCAGAATGTTCAATTCCTAACACCACAAAATAAAATACATAGATAAATAAAACTACTGAGAATAATGTGAACATAATAAAGTTGGTTGTAGGAGAAGACAACTGGGTAGAAGGGGAGAGGGAGGGAGATAAAGACATTTCTCTCAAAGTTTACTCATGTAGTGAAGGAAATATTTTTACCTTTGCAAATAAACACATAAGTAATGGAAATAAAGGGTCATGGTATATTAACTTATGCTAAGATGGACTCTAAAAATATTATACATAGCTAGGTGTGGTGGCATCTGCCTGTAATCTCAGCTACTCAGGAGGCTCAGGCAAGACTGCAAATTTATGACCAGCCTTGATAATTTAGACTCTCTCTCAAAAAAAGTAAAGGGTATCCAGGTACAATGGCACCCATCTGTAACCCCAGTATTTGGGAAGCTGAGTGAGACAGGAGGATAGGAAACTCAAAGCTAGCCTCAGCAATTCAATAAGACACTGTTTCAAAATATAAAACAAACTGACCAAAGAGCAAACATAAAGGGTGGGGAATGTAGGTCAATGAGAGAGTGCCACTGACTTTAATATCTAGTACTAAACAACACACACACACACACACACACACACACACACACACACCCACAAATATTAAATCAGATATGGTAAAAACAGGAGATAAAGATTTTTTTATTATTCTCTCATTTTTGGTCAGAAATTATTTCCAAGTAAAAAAATTTTTAAAAGAAAAAAGACTCTCAAATACTAGGAACTCCAGCAAAAATCTTACTAGAAAGATCAACTGTTCTTCCTAATCACTTTGTAAAGCTCAGCAAGAGAGACATAAAGTATTGCAAAGGGAGGCACAATACAAGACCAAAAAGAACTGAGAGCAGCCTCTACATGACTAGAGCTTCCAGAAAAAGAATAGTCTACTAGAGCTACCAGTGAGTTAACAGGTAGAAATCAAGAGTAAACATGAAATATATAGTGTAGGGTACAGAGCAGATTTTCATAGATAAAAATATGTAAAATGTTATGACACTAGAAACAAAGCACTTTCTCTGGCCTCTACATATTGCTAGTTAATATATAAACATAACCTTAAGATATTTCAAAAATAAACTTTCCAGTGTGAGCTCACTAGAAGTCAGAAACAGTTTCCAAATTCTTTAACCCTATTCCAACTACCCTAGAAATATCAGGTACAGGAGTTCCCCATTATCTACTGTTTTACGTTATAGACTTTCAGTTCCCCAAGGTCAGTTGTGGTCTAAAAACATTAAATTGAAAAGTCCAAAAATCAATAATTCATAAATCTTTTTTTTTTCTTTTTCTGGTGGTACTGGGGTTCCTGGAAGCCCTTCTACCTCTGGGCTACACTCCCAGACCTATTTTTATATTTTTATTTGGAAACAGGATCTCTTAAAAGCCAGTGAGGGTGGCTTCGAACCTGCGTGATCCTCCTGTCTCCACCTCCCAAGAGCAGGGATTACAAGTGTGTGCCATCACACCAAGCAATAATTAATAAATCTTAAATTAACTTTTATGACAGTATATTTTTATAATTTTTGTTTTATTATTGCTGTTAATCTCTTATTGTGACTAGTTTATTAAACTGTGTCATAGGTATATGCATATACATTGGACAAAACATGTATGTTTGTGGTTTCAGGCATTCCCTAGGGATCTTGAAATAAACCCTCCTTGGATAAGGACAGAGTGCCATATATAATCTCCTAGAGGTTCTAGCAGAGATTGGGTAAATGACACCACTTTGTTTATAATGCACTATATAGTATGGTACAATCATTTAGAAGATCATCAAGTTATTTTCGATAAGGCTAAATGAGCTGATTATATGGGGGGAGGTCACTAGAGATCTACCTCTGAGCTACAATCCTACCCTTTTTGTTTTTATTTGGAAACAGGGTCTCAGTAAGTTGCAGAGGGCCTCACTAGGTAGCTGAGGCTGTCCATGAACCAAGATCCTCCAGTTTCAGCCTCCTGAATGCTGGAATCATAAGCGTGTGCCACCACGCCCGGCTTAGCACTTTAATTTTTTATGAAAACTGCTTTTATTCTATGTCCTTTTCCTACTTGTCACTTAACTTTTATACTAACTTGCATAAAAATGTTATAAATGAAAGAAAAAATTTTATAAAAGGAAAAAATAAAAAATGAAAATTTTATTTCCTTATATAATAAAGTCCCTTGTCAAATGTCTTGAAAATACACTGTTAATTTGTGTTTGGCGATTAATTTCAATTTATGGTTTATTTTTTCTAATTTTACAAATATCTCAATTTTACATCGGTTTGTTGATCATTTCTTATGTGGCATTAAAATTTTGCATTTTCATTAGCCCATTCCTAATTCCAGGAGAGTACTGGCTAAACTTCAAAATTGGATAACTGAAACTGAGAGAATTAAAAAAAATGTTTTTTATTTTTCCCGGCAAAAGATGGCACAAACCTGTGATCCCATCATTTGGGAGGCTAGAACAGGAAGATTGCATGTTCGAGGCCAGCCTAGGAAACTTAGTGAGATCTTGTTTCAAAAAATAAAATAAAATAAAATAAAATAAAATAAAATAAAATAAAATAAAATAAATAAAATAAAACAAACAAACAAAAAAAAAAAAAAACCAGGGCTGGGGTGTTGCTCAGAGGTAGAAACTCTCTGGGTTCAAGACCCAGTACCACACACACACAAAAGTTTAAGAGAGTCTATAAAAAATAAAAACATGAAATAGTAAAAGATTTTATTCACTGCTGCAATAATCAAATAAATGCCATAAATAATTCAGAAATAAAAAGCATGATGAGAGCTGCAGTAAATGCCAGCCATCTACTAACTTCACATAGGGAAATAGTAAGTTAAATGTTATAACTCCAAAGAATTCTAATGATTTTAATTCTCTAATTCATTAGAAGTCTATTTCTTAATTTTCATATGAATTCATTAACCGATCATAGTTTTCTTATTTTAATAAAGCAGAAAAATGAAATAAAGATACAAGTTTTGGCTAATTTACATAAAACCTACTGTTTCACAAAATATTTTTAGTTCTTTATACTAGTATACCATTATACTGTAAAAGATCAAAAAGGCTTGGGGCCAAAGGAAACAATGGTTATATAAGCAAAAACAATATGTAAAAGAAACCGAATATTTAAAACTCCTACAGTTATCAACATGATCAGTGTCTAAAGACCAAATTGAAAAATATGTCTGTCTATACATTACTAACAACAGTATTTGGTAAATTTACCCGATTCTACCATACTCACCAAGAGCTCCAGCTGAAATCTTTAATTACATAAAAAGAACTAAACTTAATGAAGAAATATAAACAAACCTTTCTTAAGACAAAACAAACAGCACAAAAATATACTAAAATAATACTAATACTATTGTTTCTAAAATGATAATCTTTTAAAGTAAGTTTAAATGCATGAAGAGATAAAGTTGTATTTAAATTAGTAAAAACACATTATAAGATAAAGTGTGCAGATTTGTTATCTGGCATGTTTCCCCCCAAAAAAAGCATGTTGCTATGTTACCACTCTAACTTTGTGAGTAAAATGTCCACTTTTCAAAGGTAAGTGAGAAATTTCATAAAAAAGCACCTGGCAATGTAAAGCGAAAATGTATTTTAAAAATAATCTTAGAGCCAGGTGTGGTGGCGCACGCTTGTAATCCCCGCACTTGGGAGGCAGAGACAGGAGGATCATGCAGGTTTGAAGCCAGCCACGCTGGCTTAAGAGACTTTGTTTCCAAAAAAATATATAAAAATGGGTCTGGGAGTGTAACCCAGAAGTAGAAGGGCTTCCAGGAACCCTAGTACCACCAAATCATCATCACCATCACCATCACCATCACCATCACCATCACCATCATCATCATCATCATCATCATCATCTTAATAGAGATTTCACAAACCATAGTGATTTTTTGTTTTTTTGTTTTATTTTGTTTTGTTTTTGGTGGTACTAGGAGTAAATCTAGAGGCTTTCTACCTCCGGACTATCCTCCCAGACCTATTTTATATTATATTTTATATTATATTTGGAAACAGGGTCACACTAAGTTGCTGAGAGCCTCGCTAAGTAGCTGAGGCTGGCTTTGAACCCGTGCGATCCTCCTGTCTCAGCCTCCCAAGAATGGGGATTACAAGTGTGCGCCACCACGCCTGGCTTAGTGTTATTCTTTTAAAAGACTAGTTAATAATTCAAATACGATAGTTTTTTTTTTAATGAAAATAGCTAATTTGAGTTGTATCAAAGGTAAATTTACTTACCAGTGAATCTGCATCAGGGCATTCCCTATTAAAACAAAGTATCAGAAGCATTTAGCTATTAGAACTGTGTGTTAATTACACCACATTTAAAGTACTTACCTTGGTATCTAAACATAACATATTTTAAAATAACTCTACAAAAATATTTAGGGAAATCAAATTATGAAGATTAAAATATACATAACAATTATAATATTCAAAAGAAGGAACTCCTAGACCCATGATACCTGACAAAATACTTCACAAATATGTTCTATTCTCTAAAATACTTCTCCATGAATATACTCATCCATAATGTCATGGAAGTTGTCAGTTCTATAAAGCTTTCTAATAGCTTTTTATTCTTTAAGAATAATTTATAAGCGAAGGTCTTAGATCTATATTTAAAGTGGCAAATAGTGTAAAACTTTAAAACCAGTGGATAAACTTTTATTTACTGGTAAATAGTTTTTAATATTATCATTTAATTTCAGCTTCATTTGAAGTACTTTTCATAACTCAGTCCAGACAGCAGTCAAAACTATTTTTCTCAAGAGTTTCACTTTTGGGCTTTTCAGCATGCCCCACGCATGCTGCTTTTCTTCTCTTCCCCTTCTAGTTCCTAATAATTTTGTAATAAGGACTTACTGAAGCTGAGAAAGAAAGGAAGAAAGAAGAAAGAAAGAAAGAAAGAAAGAAAGAAAGAAAGAAAGAAAGAAAGAAAGGAAGGAAGAAAGACAGACCTAGTTTTCTTTAAGTATGCTAAATAAGTAGACTTCCAGTTGGACTAATTTTCTAGTCAAATGCAGTATTACCTAAGATCTGGTTTTCTGTCATTTAACTAATGAACAAATATGAATTTGTACGTAAAATAAATACATGAAGTCCAAGTTATAAGGTAAAATTAAGATCACTGAGGTCATGAAGAATAAGAAAGAATTTCTATTTTATACAATCTAGAACAAATGCACAACAGTTAGAATAGAGATTTAAAAGGCACTCAGAAAGCCAGGCATGGTGATATACACTTGTAATCCCGGTACTTGAGAAGTTGAGACAGGAGGATCACAGCTTTTGAAGCCAGCCTCAGCTACTTAGTGAGGCCCTCCACAACTTAGTGAGACTCTGTTTCAAAATAAAGAATAAAATACAGGGCTGAGGATGTGGGGAGGTAGAATCCTCCTGGGTTCAATCCCCAGCACCACAAAATAAATAAATAAATAAAAGGGACATAGATGTTTGACTTAAGACAATGAATGCATATAATAGCAGAATCTTATAGAAACAGGTCATCTCTATTAATCCAAAGACTAAGCACAAAGCAGAAAAATCTACAAATCAAAGCGTTCTGATAAAGAAAGACAGGATAAAATAGACTGAAAAATTAAAAGGCAGGAAAATTACTCTACTGCTCTTAAACTAAACTGAAGCACCAAAGACACAGGGTAAATCAAACCCCACCATCTTTACAGCCACCTAAAAGTCACTTTGAAAAAGTGGGGCTCCATAGCACATGCCTGTAATCCCAGCCACTCAGGAAGCTGAGGCGGGAGAATTGCTGGCGCTCTATAATTCTAGACCAGCTGAGCAACATAGCACAACTTCATCTCAAAGAAAAAAGGGAAAAAATGTCATTTAAAATTATTGTTTAAAACTATGCCTCCTGCCAGGCATGGTGGCACATGCTTGTAATCCCAGTACTTGGGAGACTGGGACAGAAGGATCACACAGGTTCGAAACCAGCCTCAGCTGGTGAGGCTCTCAGCAACATAGTTAAGACTCTGTTTCCAAATAAAATATAAAATAGGTCTGGGAGTATAGCCTAGAGATATAAGACCCTAGGTTCCATCCCCAGTACCACAAAATAAATAAATAAAACTATGCCTACTTTGAGAAATGTTTCAGAAGGTGCAATAATAGTAAGTTCAATCCTTCCAGAGAATCAAATCAATCAAGATGTTAGGACATTTCTACCTTCCCCCTTTTTATTATTTCTATTTTTATTTTTTTCAGTACTGGGGATGGAACCCAGAGGCATTCTACCTCTGAGCTACACTCCCAGCCCTATTTTTAGTCTTTTTTTTTTTTTAATTTTGAAGCAGGGTCTCACTGAGTTGTGAAGGGCCTCACTTAGTAGCTGAGGCTGACCATGAACCACGATCCTCTAGTCTTAGCCTCCCCAATGCTGAGATTACAAGCGTGCGCCACCACGTCCAGTCCTTCTCCCTTTTTAAAAAGACAGAGATTAAACATTAAGTGTCAGAAATCAGATGCTTTCCTTAATATGTGAAAACTAGGGAGAAATGGGTAATAGGAGGAACTCTAGTTGAAGAAGGGGCCCTCTAGAGGAGCAATCAAGGTGACCTATCTGAGGGGATGGAAGTGGGGAAGATGGAAACTCTTTAAAGCACATGATGTACTTAAACATATCAAAGTCAATCACTAAATCAAGCATGGGAACAAGGGAGAGGGAGGGAGTGTGTGTTCATATCTCCACAAGTTTTTTATTCTATTAAGAAGTTTGACTACAATGCACCAATAAAAATATATTAAAAAGAAAAAAAGTTACAAACAACTTCTTGTCTGGCTCTGAGCCAGAACTCTCTAGTCCTTCTGGTAAAGTACTCATTGCAATCTGTTTGTCTTCATAGTGGGCTATATAAGCGCTGCAGATGAAGCCCAGGAAGAACAATGTTTGAGCATGACCCATCTTCCACAATTCCTGGCAACTTAAAAGCCTCTGCTATCAAGAAGAGGCATGACAAAAGTCTTTGGCATTTCAAACGAAAGTATGAAAGCAGGTGATGATGGTATAGTGGTTTCAACACTGACTTTCTAATCTTGTATTCTATGGTAAAAAATATTTTAATATCAAAGAGGCTTAATGGTAATACTTGAAAATTACTGATCATGGAAATTATTTCAAAAGTATAGTATATTTAAAAAACCGTAAGTAAGCTAGGCATGGTGGCATATGCTTGTAATCCCAGCATTCGGGAGGCTGAGACCAGAGGATCGCTGTTCACGGACAGTCTCAGCTACTTAGTGAGGCCCTCTGCAACTTAGCGAGACCCTGTTTCAAAATAAAGAATAAAAGCTGGGCGTGGTGGCACACGCTTGTAATCCCAGCATTCGGGAGGCTGAGACCTGGAGGATCGTGGTTCGTGGACAGCCTCAGCTACTTAGTGAGGCCCTCTGAAACTCAGTGAGACCTGGTTTCAAAATAAAGAATAAAAAATAGGACAGGGGTGTAACTCAGAGGTCAAATGCCCCTAGGTTCCATCCCCAGACCCGCGAAAAAAGGAAGGAAGGAAGGAAGGAAGGAAGGAAGGAAGGGCTGGGGGTGTAGCTTAGAGATCAAATGCCCCACACCCACAAAATAAATAAATTAATTAATTAATTAATTATTGTAAGTAGTGCGGTTCTCATCAACCTAGGGAGAATCTGTTTCATCAAAATAAAAATAAAATAGGGCTGGGGTTGTAGCTTAGAGGTAGAATACCCCTGAGTTCAATTCCCAGTACCAATAAATCAATAAATAAATGAGAAATAAAATATTTTAAGTTCACTAAATGAACAATAGTAAAAAATAAACATGATAAAAATGTCAAGGCTATCATTCTTTTGCTATAATCACTAAAAAAAAAACTGGCTACATTAAAAAATTTACTTCCAAATCAATTGTTTAGTCTTCAATATGTATTTCAATACTATAAAAATAAATTAGGTCCCAAGCCGGGAGTGGTGGTGCACACTATTAATCCCCGCGCTTGGGAGGCTGAGACAGGAGGATCACGCAGGTTCGAAGCCAGACTCAGCTACTTAGTGAGGCTCTCAGCAACTTAGTGAGACCCTGTTTCCAAATAAAATATAAAATAGGTCTGGGAGTATAGCCCGAAGGTAGAAAGCCTCTGGGTTCTACCCCCAGTAACACCAAAAAAAAAAAAAATTAGGCACCAACCTCTTAGTAAAATCTTCCCTTCATATATCTTCCAGAAAGACATTTGCAGTAAAGATAGAAACCACAGATAAAAATCAATTGATCTTAATTTGTTAATCAAATACATCTTGGGAGGGGAGAAGAGACATTTAGAAAAGAAGAAAATCAGATAATAGGACTATAGGTATAGGAATATAACTAGGTAAGAGGCAAAAATACTCAAATAATCTAATTGTGAAAAAAAAAGTGCCCATCACTGATTTTGTTGAAGTAGGTATTTTAAGCTAATTTTCAGACAATATTACTGGGCCAACAAATCACTCAAGCCTTTTTTTTTGGTGGTAACTGAGGGTGGAACCCAAGGGCTTTTCTACCTCCGGGCTACACTCTCAGACCTATTTTAATGCTTTATTTGGAAACAGGGTCTCAGTAAATTGCTGAGAACCTCACTAAGTAGCTAAGGGTACTGATCTGAAGTGGGGCCTGGCTGGCATAGGTATATTTATTTAATATCCATTAAGTTCTAAGTATAGCCAAGAGAGAAATATTTGTTTAGCTGATACTAGCTCAATTTCTTATATGCTAATGATATTTCTTCGTATACTAATTTCTTTTTAAAAAATAAAAACTAAACTTGTAAGTGGACTAAGTAATTTGTCTAAAAATTATGACCTCCTATAAATAAATTACAGCTTAGTGTAGTGGTTCATGCCTGTTATCTCAGTACTTAAGAGGCTTAAGAGGAAAATCACAAGTTTGAGACTGGACTCAGACACTTTGTGAGAACCTTAGAAACCTAGCGAGACCTTATTTCAGAATTAAAAAAAGAGGGTGGAGGTTGGGATGTAGCTCTTAAGTAGAATCCCCTCCCCCAAGTTCAACCCCCCAGTAACCTCCCCAAAAAAGATAAAATATGTAGGGCTTCCCTTCCCTGCTATTCAGTGTTTTCCACTGATGTATAAATATATCTCTCTGTGCACACATGCTGAGAATTGTCTAGAAGGATTTTCATTAAATAGTTTTACCTTAAGCAATAAGACTGGTGAACTTTTAGTAATATCTACACTTTTGATTAATTTTTAAAATATGTATTATTTTATAAAAAGTAAATATTTGAAAATTAAAAATTTTCAAATTTCTTTTCTTTTTTTTTTTGGTGGTTCTGGGGGTGGAACCCAGAGGCTTTCTACCTCCGGGCTATACTCCCAGACCCATTTTATATTTTATTTGGAAACAGGGTCTCACTAAGTTGCTTAGAGCCTCACTAAGTAGCTGAGGCTGGCTTCGAACCTGTGCGATCCTCCTGTCTCAGCCTCTCAAGCGCGGGGATTACAGGCGTGTGCCACCACGCCCAGCTTTCTTTCTTTTATTTGCAGTCTGGGATAGAACCCAGGGGCATTCTATTTCCAACCTACACCTCCAGCCCTATATTTATTATTTATTTTGAAACAGGGTCTCACTTAGTTGCAAAGGGCCTCACTAAGTAGCTGAGGCTGGCCACGAACAGCAATCCTCTGGTCTCAGCCTCCTGAATGCTAGGATTACAAGTATAGGCCATCACACCTGGCAAAAGTTTGAATTTCAAAATACTAAAACTTTCATCTATAATGTCTTAAAGCTTTTAAATAATAAAAAACTAGTACATTTAACTAAAGAAGAACTGGCAAATATATTTATTCAAAAAGTTTTTGTTTCACACCATAGATATATCCTCTGAGTGATTTCCAAAAAATCTTTTTCTTTCTAAATATAAAAAAGTTTTACTCTTAATCACTTATTACAATGAAAAGGATTTTGATAATATATAAAATACTTACACAGATTCTGTATCCTTTTCCTTTTTAATTATTCCTGGTAAAGCAAAAGTTTTTCTTTTCCTTGGTTTTATGCCTTTAAGATAAATGTATATTGTTATAGAAATATAACTGCTCCTAATAAATATATTAAACTTATTAAATACTTCTTGTATTTTAGACACAACTTGCCATAACTGTTGATAATTAATTAATTAATTGATTGATTAACTTATTTATTGTGGTTCTGGGGACTGAACTAAAAGGCATTCTACCTCTGGGCTACATTCCCAGCTTTATTTTATCCTTATTTTGAAACGAGGTATAACTAGGTTGATGAGTCTCACTGCTTGCTGGGGCTGTTCCTGAACCTGCAATCCCCCTGTCTCAACCTCCCAAGTACTTGGACTTACAGGCATGTGCCATCACACCTGGCTCGATACTAAATTTAGATGAAAGAAAAAGCATCAGCCACTAAACTTTAATATTTAAACCATAGCCATAATCTGTTTAGACTCTTCTTATGTTAATATAATATAGTCTATTATTTGCCAAAAGATTCACTTAATCAATAAAACACTCTTCTGTTAAGTTTCCCCAAGTCACCTCAACAAAACAAGAACATGGAAATATCTTAAAATTTCAAAGAATGTACATTATTCATTAGATTGTTATAAATGTAGGTCAAATCATGTTCCCAGTCCAGACAGTTACAAAATATGATTGATCAGACCAGTAGAAGTATGACATTAAAAGTTCGTAACATGGCATTCTTGTTTCCATATGCTATTTCTAATACATTACAAATGAATCCTACCATAACTGAGGAGCAAAATCATCTCTGTTCTTTCTAATTCCTCAGTTCTTGATCTTCTTATATGACAATTATTTTTAAAGGTCAATCATTCTAGTACTTGATGAAATTCAGCACTTTAACTTTATTAGTTGCTTACTCTCTGAGGTGTGACCAGTAAGAACCTTTACTCACTTAATCTAACCCCTCATTTTATAGGTGAAGAAATTCAAGAATTTTGTTGTTTTTTAACTCAGCCAGAATAATAATTCAGGTGTTACAGAGTAACAGGCTTAGGCTGGGTGTGGTGGCACATGTTTGTAATCCTCGCACTTGAGAGGCTGAGACAGGAGGATCGCACAGGTTTGAATCCAGCCTCAGCTACTTAGTGAGGTTCTCAGCAACTTAGTGAGACCCTGTTTCCAAATAAAATATAAAATGGGTCTGGGAGTACAGTCCAGAGATAGAAAGCCCCTGGGTTTGACCTCCAGTAACACACACACACACACACACACACACACACACACACACACAAAAGAGTAAAAGGCTTGTTATCATGAAAAGCTAACACCCTAAATTTTGTACATCATATTATGAAATGCTAAATATCAACTAACATCTTATTCTCACAGTATATTATTATTATTTCTACAATAAAAAATAAGATTCAGAGAACATAAGGAAAAACAATCTCAATGTATATTTGAAAACAAATATATATTTTGGTACTGGGAATTGAACCAAGGGCATTCTACGTTCAAGCTACACTTCCAGACCAATTTTATTTATTTGAAAACAGGTCTCACTAAGTTGCTGAGAGTCTCACTAGGTTGCCAAGGATGGCTTTGAACCTGTGATTCTCCTGTCTCAGCCTCCCAAGTACTAGGATTCAAGTGTGCACCATCACGCTTGGATTGCTATATTCTTTTTTTGTGTGTGTGGTGGTGGTACTGGGGTTCCTGGAAGCCCTTCTACCTCCGGACTACACTCCCAGACCTATTTTTTATACATTTTTATTTGGAAACAGGGTCTCCTAAGCCAGCGCGCGCGGCTGGCTTCGAACCTGCGCGATCCTCCTGTCTCTGCCTCCCAAGCGTGGGGATTACAAGCGTGCGCCACCACGCCTGGCTGCTATATTCTTTTAAAAATATGTTTTTGGGGCAGGGGTATGGGTAAGTAGTAAAGCACTTGCTTAACATGTTCGAGGTCCTGGGTTCAATCCCTAATACCTCAAAATACATATTTTAACACACTAATGTTCCTTTGGACAAATTTACTGTTTGCTTAAGTAATGATTAGCACTTGCAAGCCTTCAAACTACATTTAGATTTTGACATCATTCTGCAGATATGATGATACCTATGGAAAGCAGCCCCTCTTTATTTGTTGAATGAACAGAGGGCACTAGCTAGCTACTACCTGTGTTAACACTTTACAAGTAGTCAAATTACCTTCAACTGCACTAGCTGGGTCACATTCTTCAAATTCAATAAGGCCTGTGGGGGGAAAAAAGAATAACTCGTTGAAAATAGGAGAGAAAACAATTATCAGATAAATTTCATTATAATACATCTTTGTTTATTTACATTTTAATAGACTACATTTTAAGTCTTTCTGTGCTGTGTTATTAAATAATTAAAATATTGATAATAATTTTTAAAAGCAAATAATCCTGACAGAGGAAAAAACTGAGATTAACCTATGATCATAATATTTACTGCAAAACTCTTTATATGTGATACCATAGAAATGGATAGAGATCTAACTTATACCTTCTGCTACTTCAAGGAACTTCAGCACAGTAATAAAGGAAAATAGGAATAGGAAGAAGTAGCTGCCAAATTTTTGGTTGTGTTCATGAAAAAATGGATACAAAGATAGTAAACACTACTAGAATGTAAGCCTGGGACTTAATCTGTTCCATTCACCACTTTATCCTCGATTGCTAGAATAATGTTTGGCAAATATCAAGTCTTCAGTAAATATATATTAAATAAATAAAAATTAACATGCTAGTTAATTGGTGGCTTGGGATTATTATCCAGATCTCTCTAACTTATAGAAGGTCAAGGAATTTGAATTGTAGTTTGCAGAGAATGGGAAGTTTTAATGTGAAAAAGTCACACACACACACACACACACACACACACACACACACACCTGCAAAGTAATCTTATAAGAAAATTAATTAAGCACTAGCATAAGGGATAGCCATGGAAAAGGAATACAGGATAAAATGTGCAGACTAGCCTTAAGTGTCATAAAATAAGGTGTGCTTCCCATATATGCATTAGTCCTATGTTAAATAACATATAAATTTATAAAGGCCCAGATTTTTTTTTTTTTTTTTTTGTGGTACTGGTGATGAAACCCAGGGGCATTCTACCTCAAAGCTACACTCCCAGTCCTATTTTTTATTCTTTTTTTTTTGAAACAAGGTCTCACTGAGTTGCAAAGGGCCTAAGTAGCTAAAACTGTCCACGAACCACAATCCTAGTGTTTCAGCCTTCCGAATGCTGGGATTACAAGCATGTGCCACCACGCCTGGCTGAAAGCCCCAAATTTTTGTGAAATAAATTTATTAATGGTAATTAGCAGAACCTATATTATCAAGAAATTTAAAATAGATGAAAGAGAGAATGATAAGTATTTTAAGAGAAAATGATGGAGGATTTCTTTACTGGTTCTTCTTAGATTTAAGCCTAACTATAACTATGCACAATCATGATCAGAAGTTTGTCGGTCATTCTATTATAAAAGAAAACCGCTTATTAACAAGTAATATTTCTCTATAAGTAGGAAGATCTAAAAATACTGGTTAAATGTCCCTCTTACTTGCCCTAAATCTATGATTTATTTTGTCCTGCTTTACATTCAAATCAAATAGATTAGTCTTCAGTGATAAACAGAATAACTAAGAGTCACAAAAGTGAAGCGATGAACAAAGCCCTCATCAGTTGATCTTCCTTTCTAAGCCAGCGTGGTGGCGCAAGCTTGTAATTCCAGCATTCAAGAGGCTGAGACCAAGGATTGCAGTTCATGGACAGCCTCAGCTACTTAGTGAGGCCCTCTGCAACTTAGTGAGACCCTGTTTCAAAATAAAGAATTAAAAAAAACAAAACAAAACAGGGCAGGGGATGTAGCTCTGGGTTCCATCCCTGACCTGCAAAAAAAAAAAAAAAAAAAAAAAAAAATCTTCAAAGATCTTCCTTTCTAGAACATTATTCTGTATCATATGACTAAGAAAAAAAATATACTTATCATTTTTTTCCAAAAAAAAGTCTTACAGGGTCAAGAAAGAGCCCAATTAAAAATTTAGAAGGTTTATTCACCTTACTCTGAAAACCTGAAAGCTGAGAAATTATTTAATGAGTCTGGAGCCTGTTTATAGAATCCTTTAGAGGTCTATTAACAATTTACAATGAAATAAGGACAGACAGAAAAACCGATAGGTGTAAATAATTTAAATATGTACATCTAATAATTAGTAACTTTTTGCTTAGGCTAAAAATTATGACAAATGAATACTCTATATTTTTATCAACAACTCACTCTATATTACTAGCTTTCCTAAGTATTAATAAAGCTTGAGAAAATATAACCATCTGTCAAATAAATCTGAGAAAGAACTAACTATAAAAGGCAACCAGAATTACAATTAGTAAAAAATTTCCTAGAGCTAAACAATGTGTAACTTGTACCAAGTAACTATTTATGGAATCTCTAAGCTGTGGGCTTATTTTAGAGAAAAGGAAAAAGATAAAAACACCAATGCTAAACAAACGGTATCATTTACAAATATTAAAAACCTATCTAGAAGGACTTTTACATGATCACCCTAGCAAATCTGGTATACATATAAAAAGATATTTTAAGATTTTTATTTGATTTCATATATGTTAAAATAATAAAGGCATTAAAATCAATCCTTTCAAACAAAATTCTACATTTCTTCCTCACAAAACCTGTACCTACATAGACATCTCTTTACTGATTTTGCCATTTATTTTATAAACAGCCTCTTAAAATATATTTGAAATAGAAAAGTATCCAAAGAAAATATTCAAAATAACATTTTTGAAATATAAAAGGTCAAATCCCTTCAAATCATAAAGTATATGTAAAAGTTTTAAATTGAATACCACCCATACTCACATAAACTTTCTATTAAACATAAAAAATACTAGTTTCTAGTAAAATAAAACTAAATATACCTTCTTCAAAAAGCCCCACTAAATCCTGCACAGAGTTTCCTTTTCAAATGGCATATGCTCCCCATGCTCTTTCACATGGCAAGGCTTTGCGTGCCTGGCTCAGTGCCAGGTGACAGCTCAGCGGGATATCAATGTGCAGAATGACTCCCCTTGTAGCATGTCACTTCTAAACTGTTTCACAAGTGGAACGTTTACTCAGCATCCCCCTCAAATGCAGTCTACTGCTCATCTTTCTGCTATTTAATCATAAGACAATTTTTTTGACAGTACTAAAGACAGAGTCTTAATAAATAGTTCACTACAACTGGAATCTCAACTGTTTTAGATGCAATTAATTCTGTTGTCAATATAAATAACTGCTCTTAGCACTTAAGATTTTATGCTGGTCCACAAGGGCAATTCAGTTTGTATAAAAGTAATTAAAACCACTTTGGCTGTTTCTTGATGTTTTTATCACACATTATCTAAAATGCCAATAGGAGTTCAATTAAATTCACAGAAAAGAACAACTCCAAAAGATCAATGACTCAAAGCAAAACAATTCTTAAATATGATGCTTTACTCCACTGGTAGGATAAATTATTACTACAAAAGAAAAAACCCTTTGCCGAGCATGGTGGTGCACACTTGTAATCCCCGTGCTTGGGAGACTGAGACAGGAGGATTGTGCAGGTTCGAAGCCAGCCGCGCTGGCTTAAGAGACCCTGCTTCCAAATAAAAAAGTATAAAAATAGGTCTGGGAGTGTAGCCTGGAGGTAGAAGGATTTCCAAGAACCCCAGTACCACAAAAAACAAAAAAGAAAGAAAGAAAGAAAGAAAGAAAGAAAGAAAGAAAGAAAGAAAGAAAGAAAGAAAGAAAGAAAGAGAGAGAGAAAGAAAGGAAGAAAGAAAGAAAGAAAGAAAGAAAGAAAGAAGGAAAGAAAAAGACAAAAAGCCTTCAACCTAATGAATTCATGCAAGCCTAATTTGAATCAAAACTTTTAAGAAATGTTACGAGAAAATAGCAATTTACTTAACATTAATGTTTAATCACCATGAATATTTTGTGGAATGAGGCAGAGTATAAAATAAATTAAATATTAATAGTTTCCAATACTTTGGAATCCTAAATCTCAAAGTCACCCACAAGGCAAGTTTGCAATTTTGTTAAGTTAAAAATGGCCTCAAAACTCAATATATCTGGGCTATTCAAACAGAATATTTCTGCATATTCCCAACTAAAACCAAAGCACACTTGATTCTAATTAGAATGAAGGTAAAACATACAAACATGTCAGACAGCTGGGCAAGGTGGCACAAGTTTATAATCCTGGCTACTCTGAACACTGAGGCGGGAAGATTCCAAATTGAGAACAGACTGAACAACTCAAGGAGACTTTGTCTCAAAATAAAAATTTCAAAAAGCCCTGGGGAGGTAACTCAGTGATAGAGCACTTTCCTAGCATCAATATGAGGCTCTGAGTTCAATCCTTTGTAACACAAAATAAATAGATATGTAAATAAAACATGTTCAGACATACACTCAAAGTCTAATTAATGAAGGAATTGTGAGGAGGGGGTGGCTGATAACAATGGAAGTCAATGGCTGCATTTTTAAGCTTATTCCTGGATCTATGGAATGCAACAAAGCCACATTCTCAGATGCCTGGATTGATGAACCAGGCAAGCAAACACACAAAGAGCATCAAACTTCAGCTTGTGGTAAAATACAAAGGTCATGGAGGTTCAAATTCTAGCTCTAGCAATTGTTTGCTAGCTGACTGCCTTGGACTCATTATTCGTTTTGAATCTAGGTTCTATACTTATAAAGGGAGATAACAACAATACCTTTTGCCATGCCTGCTTTTTCTCTCTCCATATATTCATATACACATTTTTCTTTCTTTTTCCTTTTTTTTTTTTTTTTTTTTTTGTGTGTGTGTGTGTGTGTGTGTGTAGTGCTAAGGATAGAACCCAGTGTCATATGCATGCTAAACACAAACTAGCATTAAGTAGCTCCCCACTCCAGGGACATGCTTGGGATTTTATAAAGACTTGCAGAAACAATTTTATCAATCCAGTGTTTCTAAATCACAAGCAATCATCAGAATCTCCTAGGGTAACACTTCTCAATTGTATCATGTATAGAATCACCTAGAGGGCTTGTTAAACCACAGACCTATGGGGTCCCACCTCCAGTAGGTCCGATTTGGAAGGTCTAGAGGACTGTTCAGGAATTTGCACTTTGATGGTCAGGAATCAGTTTGAGAACTATAGTTCTAAAGGACAGGGGAACAATTATCAGACAATCAGTAAGTTCAGACAGTGTTCTTCCAGCTATACTATACATACGGATCATCTGAGCATCTTATCAAAATGCATACTCCGATTCAGTTTTGATTAGAGATTCTACAATAGGTACATGTTCAATCGGTTGAAAACTTTTAAAATATAATAGTTCCCACCCTAGATAAATGAAATCAGAATTTCTGGGGTAAGGCAGTTTGGACATTAAAAAAGAAATTTAGCTAGGTACTGGTGGTAAACATTTGTAAACCCAGTGCTTGAGAGGCTGGGACAGGAGGATTGCAGGTTCGCAGCCAACATCATCTACTTAGTGAGACCTGTTTCAAAAACAAAATATAGGGCTGGGAGTATAGCTTGGAGATAGAATGCTCCTGGGTTCATTCAATCTCAATCAATCAATCAATCAATCAATCAATCTCTCCCTCCCCCCCACACACACACCGAGTTTAAACAAAGAGAAATGACAAGAAAAGGGAAGCAGGGCATAGTAGTGCATGCCTGTAATCTCAGTATTTGGGAGGCTGACACAGGAAGGTAACAGGTTAAATCAGCTTCAGAAATGTAGCAAGACTCTCAGCAACCTAGGGAGACTATTTCAATATAAAAACATAAAAAGGGTTGGGGTTGTAGCTTGGAGGTAGAATGCCCCTGGGTTCAATCCTCAGTACCAGGGGGAAAGAAAGAAAAGGGAAAATATTTTCCCATGAATGATTCTCACAAAATCAAAACCTGACAAACAGCTATGAGGCAAACTTAGAAACTAGTCTTAAATCAGAGTAATAGGATTTCAATTACTGTAAAAATCTTCCAAATTTTCATCTAATTCTCCAGAAAATCTTAACACTGAAAATTAACTTCTTCCTATATTCTTTTTTTTTTTTTTTTTTTTTGTACTGAGGATTGAACCCAGGGGCCTTCTACCTCCAATCTACAACTCCAACCCAATTTTATTTTTATTTGGAAACAGAGTCTCACTAAGTTGTGGAGAGCCTCCCCAAGTAGCTAAAGCTGGCCACGAACCTGCAATCCTCCTGTCTCAGCCTCCCAAGCACTGGGATTACAAGCGTGCGCCACCACACCCAACTTCCTATATTCATTTTTGACACTGTTCCTATACCCCGAGATTGAGTCATGTTTTTAGTCCCCTCTGATTTTGACAAGAACCTTGTTTCTACTTTTAATTACAGTATGTACTTCTGCCAGCATTCCCTATTTCAGTTAATGGCAACTTAATCTCTTTTTAAACAGTTGTGATGAGGTATAATTAGCACACAATAAACTTACATATTTAAATTATAAAATGTTGTGAATTTTGACATGTGTTAATTTGTGAATCTACTGCTACAAATAAGATAAAATATAAGCCCTTCAACTAGTGTTCCTCTGTAATCCATTCCACCCACCCCAAGGTAACCACTGATCTTTTTGCTGCAATAAATTAATCTGTACTTTCCAGCATGTTACAGAAATAAAATCACACACTATGTATTCTTTTTTGACCTGGCTTCTTTCATTTATATACCAATAATTCATTAACTTACTGTTGAATAGTATTTTACTGCATGGACACATCACAATTTTACATATAAAAATGCAATGAACAGTCATATGTAAGTCTCTGCACATACGTGTATTTTCTCTTCTCTGGGATAAATACCTAGGAGTGGAAAGGTTATTTTCCAAAATGGTTCTATTTTTTTCTACCACCAGTATATGTGAGTTCTAGTTCTTTCCTATCCTTATCAGCACTTGGCATGGTGAGTCTTTCTTATTTTAACCATTCTCATAAATGTGTAACGATATCTTACTGTGGATTTAATGTGCTTATTTCTAATAACGAAAGAGGTTCAGTATCTTTTCAAGAGCTTATATGTCATTCATATATTCTTTGGTCAAATGTAGAAATCTTTTGGCTGTTTTTGCATTAAAATTTATAATTTATTAGAGCAAAGCTCACCAAGTGCTGTA
This sequence comes from Muscardinus avellanarius, assembly GCF_963383645.1. NCBI lineage: Eukaryota > Metazoa > Chordata > Mammalia > Rodentia > Gliridae > Muscardinus > Muscardinus avellanarius. Next base: position 60,204,828 of record NC_137786.1, on the reverse strand, counting down.
TGTATTTATGCCTCTATCAATATGAACTACATCTTGATGTGAGACTATAGTGCACCAACAAAATACAAAATAAATAAATAAAATTTATAAATAAATAAATAAAATTACTTTAAAATAAAATTTAAATTCCTTATCCAAACATTTTTATTTGGACTCAGGAACATTTACTTTATCCTTTGGTTTATAACCCAATATGTCCATTACTTATTGCTTATTCAAGTCATTGCAGCTTTGGCCAATGGGGACTCTTTTCAGGTCATCATTTATAACCTTCTAAATGTATAAAACTTCTAGAAGCCAGGCGTGGTGGCGCATGTTTGTAATTCCCGCGCTTGGGAGGCGGAGACAGGAGGATCGCGCAGGTTCGAAGCCAGCCGCGCGCGCTGGCTTAGGAGACCCTGTTTCCAAAAATGAAAATGTAAAAATAGGTCTGGGAATGTAGCCCGGAGGTAGAAGGGCTTCCAGGAACCCCAGTACCACCAAAAAAAAAAAAAAAAAAAAAAAACAAACTTCTAGAAAACCCAGAATCCTTGTGACCTGGACAAAATTAGACGAAGATTTCTTAAATATGATACCAAAAGCATTAGAAGAATAAAAATTTGATAATCTGGATTTAAAAATTAATTTCTGCTCTTTAAAATCATTATAAAAACACAAGCCAGAGCCTGGGAGAAAATATTTTATAACATATATATATATATATATATAACATATATATAATATATATATAATAAATGGCTTGTGCTCAGAATTATTAGGACAGACAATCCAATTTGAAAATGGTGAAGACTTGAAATACTCATCGACAAAAAAATATAAATGGTCAGTAAGCCCATAAAAAGATGCTCATCATCATTAATCATTAATAAAATCAGATTAAAAATCACAAGATACTAATAACGTGCTACAATGACTATATTCAAATACAAACACACAATATTAAGTGAAAGCAAAGTTATGTACAGTCATTGTGCATTGTTGGTGGGAACCATAAAATGATGCTGTCACACTGGAAAACAATTTGGCAGTCTGTTAAAAAGTGAAACATAAACCTACCATCAGAACTAGCCATTTCTTTCATAGGCATATATCCAAGAAAAATAAAAACATATGTTCCACAAACACTTGTTAAAGTTCAAAGCAGTATTCACAATAGCCAGAAACCAAAAACAATACAAACATCAATAATAGGTAAATGACTAAACAAACTGTGATACATACAATAGAAAATACTCCTTAACAAGAGAAGTGAATTACTGAGAAATGTTATGCTAAGTGAAAAAAGCCACACAATGTTTCCCTCCCCTAAAGGTACCTGAGAACCTGTAAATATATTAAGCTTACATGACAAACTGGAATTAAAGCTGAAGATGTAATTCAGGTTACTAATCAGATTACCTTAAAACAGGGAGGTTATTCTGGGTTATCAGAGTAGTGCAAATGTAATCACAAAGATAATTTAAAGTAGAAAAAGGGAGGGAAAAAGAGAAGCTTGGGTGATGCAATGTAAGAAGAACTTGGCTAGTCTTTGCTAGCTTTGAAGATGAGTAAAGGGAAACTTTAACCAAAGAATGTGCACAAAACAAACAACTTTCTAGCAGCTGAAAAACCGTTAGGAAAGAGATTCTCCTCTGGAGTCTCTATTCAGCCCTACCCAACACCTGGATATTAACTAGTGAGACTTTTGTGTCAAACTTTCAATCTGTAGAATCATAAGATAGCAAGTTTGTGTTGTCTTATGCCATAAGGTTTATGGTAGCTTGTAAACACTGCAATAGATAACAAATATACTAAAAGTTGTTTTTAAAAATGAAACCCAAAGCCAGGTATGGTGGCACACACTTGTAATCCTAGCATTTGGGAGGATGGCGGTTCGCTGCCAGCCTCTACTTGGTGAGGCCCTTTGCCGCTCAGTGAGACTTTGTTTCAAAATAAAGAATAAAAAGTGGAGCTGGTAATCCCAATACTTGGGAGGCTGAGACAGGAGGATGACAGGTTCACCACCAGCCTCAGCCACTTAGGCCCTCCACAACTTACTGGGACCCTTTTTCAAAATAAAGACTAAAAAATGGGGCTTGGGGTGTAGCTTGGAGATAGACTGCCCCTGAGTTCAATCCCCAGTACTGATTAAAAAAAAAGGGGGGGGTGGGGGGAGAATAAAGTTAGAAGGCTTATACTACCTAATTTCAAAACTTACTAAAAAGCTTCAGTAATAAATCAAGTGTGATACTAGTATAAGGATGGAACTGAGATTACAAAAACAAAGCCCTACACAAAAGGGCAACTAATTTTCAACATGGGTGTTACAATAATTCAATTGGATAAGAATAATCTCTCCAACAAATTGTGTGCAGACAACTGGATTCATACACAACAATCAATGTAGTCCGTTAAACCTCATACCATATACAAAAATTAACTTAAAATGGATCAGATTTAAAATGAAAAAGGGTCTTAAAGGAAAGTAAAGGGGGAAATACTCAAGATATTTAATTTAGCAATATTTTCTTGATTGTGGCAGCAAAAACACAAACAAAAAATTAAAAACTGAACTTCAACAAAATCAAAAAGATTTGTTCAAGAAAGATATTTTCAAGACAACCCATAGAAAATATTTGCATGCCATATATCTGATAAACATCTAGTGTCCAAAATAAACTCTTAGAACTCAACAACAAAAAGACAATCTAATTTTAAAATGGGCAAGCCAGGCACAGTGGCACATACTTGTAAGCTAAGATGGGAGGGTCGCATGACACCAGGAGTTAAGGACCACTCAGCATCATAGGGAGACTCCATCTCCAAAGGGAGAGAAAGGGGAAAGGTCTCGGGAGGAAAATAAAAAACAATTTCTACAAAGAAGATATGCAAATAGCCAAAAAGCACATAAAAAGATGTTCAGCATCATTAGTCATTCAGAAAATAAAATCAAACTCACAATAATATTACTTCACACCTACTGACAGTTACAATGTTTAAAATACGTGGAGAAACTGGAACCCACATCATTGCTGGTAGGAATATAAAGTGGTACATTTTACTGCAGAAAAGTTTTGGAAGTTCTTCAAAACCTGAAGCAGAATTACCACACAAGACCAATAATTACACTGCTAGACACACATCCCAAAAGACTAAAACAAATGTTCCAACAAAAACCTGTACATGCATGCTAAGAGTCTGGTATTTGAGGGAAATAAATGTTTTTGTTGCCGTCTGTCTTCCTTTCCCCCCTCCCTCCCTCCCTCCCTCCCTCCCTCCCTCCCTCCCTCCCTCCCTCCTTGTTTCTTTCTCTCTCTCTCTCTCTCTCTCTCTCTCTCTCTCTCTCTCTCTCTCTCTCTCTCTCTCTCTTTGCATTCTAGGGATTGAGCCCAGGGTTATTCTTATTCTACCTCTGAGCTACACCCCCCCCAGTCCTACTTTGTAAACAGGGTTTCTAGCACTAAGTTGCCAAGGGCTTCGCTAAGTAGCTGAGGCTGGCTGCAAACCTGTGATCCTCCTGTCTCAGACTCTCAAGTACTAGAATTATAAAGGTGTGCCACCACATCCAACTAAGAGTGAACCTACATATCTGTTAGATATGTAGGTTCTTTTTTGTGATTATTAAAATGTTTAAAACATTCGACAGTACTATGGCTATACAATATTATGAATGCCACTGAGATATATAGGTTAAATGGTATTTTTATGATAATTTACCATAGTTAATTTTTTTCTTTTTAATGTATTTTTATTGGTGCATTGTAGTCAAACATCTTAATGGAATAAGAAACTTGTGGAGATATAAATGCACACATCACCCAATTAGCCTTTATCCAATCCCCATCCCATTCCCTCTTCCTCCCTTGTTCAACTTTGATATGTTTAAGTACATCATGTGCTTTAAAGAGTTTCCTATTTTCCTCCCTTCCAACCCCTCAGATAGGTCACCTTAACTGCTCCTCTATAGGGCCCCTTCTTCAACTAGAGTTCCTCCTATTACCCATTTTTCTCTAGTTTTCACATATTAGGGAAAGCATCTAATTTCTTATTTTTTGTGACATTTCCCTGTAGATTTGTTCTCCTTTATGGCTGGGTAAAATTCCATTGTGTACATATCCCATAGTTTTGTAATCCACTCATCTGTTGATGGCCATCTTGGCTGGTTCCATAGTTTGGGAATGATGAATTGTGCATCTATGAACATAGAGACTCGTGCATTGGTTTGGTAGTTTGATAATTTACCATAGTTTAAAAAAGGGAGAGAGGCTAAAGTATATACAGATGTGTAGTGACTTTTGATACTTACTCTGAAATACATTTAAAAAGATGGACTGATGAACAAATACAGGAGTGGGTGAATGGCTATAATAATGTAAGTACAATAAAGTAGAATCTAGTTGGGTGAGTATATAGTTCTTCATTATAAAATATTTCCAATTATTTGGTATGTCTCAAAGTTTTCATGACAAAAATTTGGAGAAAAAAGGTATGCTGAAAACATAGTTTCAAACCATATCCCTACACTCCCCTAATTCCACCTCCAGAAATCTTTCTGTATCTCTTAAATGGGAATGACTGCAGGAGATACCTAGGAATTATACTAAACTCAATATAATCTCTTTTCTCTGAGAAATGCCTTCTCCCCAACAGTGACAGGTGTGCATGTCTCACACTGCATGTCTCAGCCAGAACTGACTGGACTAAAACATGACCTGACCTAAACTGGCCCAATCATATTTTTTCCCCAAGAAATTTTGGGAGAACAAAAAAATTTTGGGATTAAAGCTAAGCTGTAGTTGCAATAATGGAACAAGCTTTTAAAAATGCAGAAATTATTGGGAGGTCAGGTTATGTCATGTGCTTGTACTAAAGGCAACTGAAGAAGTGGGGGGGAAGCAAATCTTTGAAATAAAACAATATAAGCAGGAACAGAAAAAAAAGAAAAATGATACTTTGCTTTCCTACTACTGGCTTGACTTTCCTCCTGAGGTCTGGCTAATTCCTGATTTTAGATCCCTAGGATACCACAGTTTCTTTCCAATAAATTTCCTTTTAAATTCAAATTGGATTGCATTGGCTTCTTTTACATACTGCAGAAAAAAAACTAAAGCCCTGTCCTTGTTACTATACAGAATTTTTATGAAAAAAGTCATAAGCTTAGATATTTTATTTCTATTTTGTTGCCAAAATGTTTATATATTAACATTTTCAATGGCTACCTCAAATTTATGAACTAAAAAGACTGCTCAAAATAATTTAACCTTTATTTCACAATTTAGGGTCCTTATATTGAAGATTAATTTCTGTGTTGTAGTACATGTGTAGATGCAGTTGGTGCAGTAAATAATTTCTGAAACTAAGAACAGCAGAATTCGCTTTTTGACAAAAGTGCTGTCAGGAACTACGCAATTTTTTTTCTTTTTTTGATGGTGCTGGAGATTGAACCCAGGGTCATTCTACCTACAAGCTACACCCCCAGCCCTATTTTTATTTTTTATTGTTTCAAACAGGGTCTAAGTTGCAGAGGGCCTCACTAAATACCTGAGGCTGGGCAAGAATCTGAAATCCTCCTGTCTCAGCCTCTCAAGTACTGGGATTACCAGCATGCACCACCACCCCCAGCTTGAACTACCTTATATATTATGACATAACACATGCTACTATACTATGTAAGAAATGTATTCTATAACACTTTGGTGGGAGGCCTTTCTGTAAAAGACCAGCCAGAGTCTCACACTTTGTGGGCCATATGGCTTATAACAACTACTCATCTCTGCTACTAAAGTATATAAGCAGCCATAGACAATATATAAGCAAGTGTGACTATTTTTAATACTCTTTAAGTGTGGCTATAAGAAAAATTTTTATTTATGGACACTGAAATCTGAGTTTCATGTAATATTCCTGTGTCACAAAATACTCCTCTTTTGATTTTTCCCTAGCCATTTACAAATTTAAAACACATTCATTAGCTGGGCGTGGTGGCACACTCTTGTAATCCCCTGGCTTGGGAGGTGGACACAGGAGGATCCAGCAGGTTCGAAGCCAGCTGTGCTGGCTTAAGAGACCCTGTTTCCAAATAAAAAGTATAAAGTAGGTCTGGGAGTATAGCCCAGAGGTATAAGGGTTTCCAGGAACCCCAGTCCCACCAAAACAAACAAACAAACAAACAAACAAAAACATTCATTGCTTGTAGACCTCACAAAAAGAGGCAGAGCTAAATTTGGCTTCTGTCTCTACTCTGGGGAGGGAGGAGGGACACAAGTAGAGGTATACCCTTCACAGAGTTGAAAGCTCTTCTTAGTGGGCTCTCCTCTATTAGTCTCCCATTGGGACTAATCAACATTTTCTCTTTACTAATCATTATTCGTTCATCTTTCCTCTTTTGCAGGCCTTTTCTCCCTTGTTAATCTAATAGAAAACATAATCTGGTTTGTTGATCCTTATCTTTTCCTGGGTTTGTAGTATTATTATTATTATTATTATTATTATTATTATTATTATTTTGGTGGTACTGGGGTTCCTGGAAACCCTTCTACCTCCGGGATACACTCCCAGACCATATATATATATATATATATATATATATATATATATATATATATATATATATATATATATATATTTTTTTTTTTTTTTTTTTTTTTTTTTTTTTTTTTTAATTTGGAAACAGGGTCTCCTAAACCAGCAAGGCTGGCTTGGAACCTGAGCCATCCTCCTGTCTCCGCCTCCCAAGCACGCGTGCCACCATGCCCAGCTGTTTGTTTGTTTTAGAGTAGGGTGACTGCTAGGGATTGAACCCAGGGCCTCATAAATGCCAAGCATGTGCTCTAGCACTAAGCTATACCTTTAAGTCCTCTTTTTATTCTTCTTATTTTTAAATTTTTCTTTCTCTTTTTGCTACTTTAAATTTGCTTTAATTTTTCTGTTTTTGTTTCTCTGATTAAAAAAAATACTTTAAAAAATCTGGGTGGGGATGAGGGCAGGAAGTACTACAGGTACCTGCATTATACTAAGTCTTCAAGATATCTGGAAAGATGATCACTACACTTTTTTAAAATATTAGCCTTAACAAAGCCGGTGCTGGGGCCTCTGAGGCCGGGATCGGAGCCTGCCGAGGGGTTAGACTGGTGCTGGGGCCAGTGAGGCCATCATCGAAGCCTTCCGTGAGGCAAGGCCGGTTCTGGGGCCTCCGAGGCCAGGATCAGAGCCTGTCAAGGGGTTAGGCTGGTGCCGGGGCCAATGGCTGGCATCGGAGCCTGCCATGAGGCAAGGCCGCTACTGGGGCCTCCAAGGCCAGGATCGGAGCCAGCTGAGAGGTTCGGCTGGTTTCGGGGCCAGTGAGACCAGAACCAGGGCCCCCCATGAGGCAAGGCCACTGCTTGAGCCAGCGAGGTCTGGATCAGTCCACCAGGTAGCCAGGCCACAACTGGGGGCGTCAAGAGTGGGATCGGTACTTGCAACGCGGCATGCACAGAGAAATATCACAGAAAATAAAAATCAGATGCTTCCCCTAATCAGCAAAAACTAGGAGGAAGGGGGCAACAGGAAGAGGTCGAACTATATAAAGGGCCCTATAGTGAAGCAACTAAGGTGACCAATCAGAGGGTATGGAATAGGGGAGGATGGAGCCTCTTTAAAACGCAGGAGGTACATAAACAAATGTATCAAGGGAGGGGGAGGGAATGGGATGGGGGATGAATGAAGGCTAATTGGATGATGTGTGCTTGTATATCCTCTCGTCTTATATTCCAATGTGATATATGATTACAATGTACCAATAAAAAAATAAAAAAATATATTAGCCTTAAGCCATAATTTATAATAATTTACCTAATATAAATGCTAAAATACTCTGAGCACCTAAATTAATATATTATTATATTATTATATTAATATATTAATCTTGTTTGGGTAGTCTAACAATCTCATATTTCCCTTTTTTTTTTGTAGCTGATTATTTTTTATGTCTCACTTTCCCAGGCTCCTTCCATTTATATCTTTAATTTTAAAGAGCTGTATTTTTAAAGTTCCTTGAAGTCTAAAATGGAAACTATAAACCTATATTCTCATATAATAAAATCAGATGAATGTCAACAAAACTTTTTCTTTAAATATATTATATACTGGCCCACCAACTTTTTATTTTCTTTCTTTATTCTTTTGTGTGTGTGTGGGGGGGGGGGTACTGGGATGGAACCCAGGGGCATTCTACCTCCAAGCTACACCCCCGGTCCTACTTTTCATTCTTTTTATTTTCTGAAATAGAGTCTCACTGAGTTGAAAAGGGCCTCGCTAAGTAGCTGAGGCTGTCCCTGAACCGTGATCCTCCTGTCTCCGCCTCCCGAATGCTGGGATTACAAGCGTGCACCACTACACGCAGGCAGCCTTCCTTTTGTTTCTTATAAATGGAAAATTGTGCCAGGCGTGGTGGCACACTTGTAATCCCCGCGCTTGGGAGGCGGAGACAGGAGGATTGAGCAGGTTCAAAGCCAGCCGCGCTGGTTTAAGAGACCCTGTTTCCAAATATAAAAAAGTATAAAATAGGTCTGGGAGTGTAGCCCGGAGGTAGAAGGGCTTCCAAGAACCCCAGTACCACCAAAAAAAAAGGGGGGGGGGAGTTACTGGAGTTTTAAGAAACTTCATATGAATAGAAGATATTAAAATTAGCAGAAATATAAAAATAAGATCTTTTGTATATTTGTGTGTATATGGTACTAAGGATTGAACCCAGGGGCATTCTATTTCTGAAAGACACCTGCAATCCTATTTTATCCTTGATTTTGAAACAGGGCTTTGCTAAATTGCTGAGGCTAGCTATGAACCTGTGATCCTCCTGTCTCATCCTCCCAAGTACTGTATTACAGATATGGACCACTACTCCTAGCTAAAAATATGTATATTTTGTGTGTGTGCATGTAGTAATGAGGATGGAACCCAGGGGTATTCTACCTCCAAACAACACCCCAGCCCTATTTTTTATTCTTTATTTTGAAACAGGGTCTCACTGAATTGCAGAGAGCCTCACTAAGTAGTTCAGGCTGGCCGCAACTTCGATCCTCTTGTCTCAGCCTACCGAATGCTGGGACTACAAGCGTGTGTTACCACACCCGGCAAAATATGGATCTTAATTCTTTTACCAAATAAAATACATGAGGATGGCCAGGATTACTAGGATGTCCCTATAATATAAAAAGATATCTAAAATTAGAAACCACCTGTTTCTTCCTGTCTCATTCAAACTACAGGTGCTCTGGTATTTAAAGCATCCACTTATAGTAATTCAAATTCCAGAAAAATCAAGCAGAAGTACACTCAAGTAATGCAAAAAAGGTCATTATATATAAAAAATAATACCTCCATGAGAAAAAAAATTCTAATACTCTCAAAGTATTCGACTTACATAAGAGAATTGGAAAGATAAACTGAGAGTGTATCTTATAACAGATAACTGACTAAATATTAGATTCATTTTTCAACATGAGACCAGGTTAATTTTTAAGTATACATATTTTAAGAACTAGGTTTGTTTTCTTAAAATCTGTGTCCCATAGAACTAAAACTAGTTTAGGAAGGAACTCATCCACCAGAGGGGGCTCTTACAAAACAAGAGAAATTAAATGTTAACATCAACAGTATAAAACAACTGAAGGTTAGACTACATCTTACATAACAAGATCTTTTAAGTCCATGAATTTCATAAAACTACATGCAAATTTTGTGTATGTGATTCTTCTGAGAAACACCTAATTTCTGTTATTGTAGTGGGCCCCTGAATTCATATGTTCAGATATACATAAACTAAATACATGAAAGAGCTTTTAACTAGTTACCCACAGCAACTCAACCAAACAAGAAGTATTTATTCGTTGGATGCTCCTTCACACTACCCCTTTTTATTAAGTTTGTTTGCTTGTACTGGGGAATAAATCCAGAGGCATCCTACCTCGAAGCTATCCCCTCAACTCTTTTTATTTTGAAACATTCTCTCTGAATTGCTGAGGCTGACCTTGAACCTGAGATCCTCCTGTCTCAGCTTCCCAAATACTGAGATTACACGTATGTACCACTGTGCACAGCTTAACTCCTTTTATTAAAAAGTTAGTTCTAGGACCATTTTTAAAAGTCAGTCACCTTTATATACAATGTTAATAGTCATCCTGAAAGAGCCACCTAATTCTGGGTTTTGTGATTTTAGGAAAGTTCATGTTATCACCATTCCTGGCTTTCCTCTTACTTATTATCTAGTTATAGGTATTGTCTACAGTACCAATTAGTAGCTACCTATTAATCAGGAGCACATTAGTTTTTGAAAATAACATTTATTAAATACTTAATAATGTTATGTCATATAAACCTCAAGACAGTATCACAATGCAGGAATTTCTATTATCCCCACATTACAGATGAGGGCTCTGAGTAAAAGGTTTCACTCACTGCTGCTGGTAAAGAACAGACCATAAACTATTCTCAGAGACAAGTAAAAAAATACATATGATCTCCATGTCCAGAATTTTAAAGGATTAAGACAGCCGTGAGCCTAAAGGCAATTTCTGGCACAGAGCTATTTTAAATATTTAGCCTAGAGTAAGGAATTTATAAAATAACTGTGTATTACGTGGGCATGGTGGTGCAAGTTTGTAATCCCACTACTAGGGAGGCTGAGACAGGAGGATCACAGGTTCAAAGCCAGCCTCGGCAATGTAGCAAGGCTCTCAGCAACCTAATGAGATTCTGTTATCAAATAAATAAAATCAGGCTGGAGTCATAGCTTGAAGGTAGAATGCCTCTGAGTTCAATCTCCAGTACCATAAATAAATAAATAAATAAATAAATAAATAAATAAATAAATAAATAAATAAATCTGTGTGTATTTGTTGAGCCTTTCATAGAGAATGTATGAGTAAGTAGGAAAGACTTTTTTTGCGGGAGGCAGGTATAGGGATGGAACCCAGAAGCATGTGACCTCCGAGCTAAGCCCCCTGCCCTATTTTTTTTCTTTATTTTTGAAACAGGGTCTCACTGAGTTGCAGAGGGCTTCACTAAGTAGCTGAGGCTGTCCGCGAACCACGATCCTCTGGTCTCAGCGTCCCGAATGCTGGGATTACAAGCGTGCGCCACCACGCTCAGCTAAAGTAAGACACTATGATGAATAAGGATTCAGGAATTCCCATATACTGAGTTAGCAAAATTTCTCAATATTGAAAAAATTTGAATTCACCCATAAGTCTGTATTAAATGAAATGAGTGATATGTTTTGACAAATTTCAACATTTTTCTGTGTGTTAAATGGTTTTATACTAGATTATTTTAAGATCACATTAAACTATCAAATGTCATGATTTAAAACAAACTGAATTATAAAACTTTTCTCTACTAGTTTTACCTAACTACAAAATAAATTCCTGTTTAACTGAAGTTTTTCATTGTTTAAATATTAAAAACACTGGAAGCATATGTACAAACTACACCAGTTTTGTTATTTATTTATTTATTTATTTATTTATTCATTCATTCATTTATTTATTTTTGTGGTACTGGGGACGGAATCCAAAGGCATTCTACCTTCAAGCTACGCCCCCAGCCCTATTTTTTATTCTTTATTTTGAAACAGGGTCTCACTGAGTTGCAAAGGGCCTCACTAGGTAGTAGCTGAGGCTGTCTGCGAACGGCGATAATACTGTCTCAGCCTCCCAAATGCTGGAATTACAAGCTTGCAACACCACAACTGGCTACACCAGTTTAAAAGATTGTATTTTCAGATTTAGTATCTGTTTTGTACTTTTTACACGGATTCTACGATGTATTATACAGCAATTATTTTTGTATACTTAGAAAATAATCCCAGCTGGCCGTGGTAGCTCACTCTTATAATCCTAACACTTAGGAAGCTGAGACAGGAGGATCCAGGTTCGTGGCCAGCTTTAGCTACTTAGTGAGGCCCTCCACAACTTAGTGAGACCCTGTTTCAAAATAAAGAATAAAGCCGGGTGGGCATGGTAGCAAACGCTTGTAATCGCTTGGGAGGCGGAGACAAGAGGATCGTACAGGTTCGAAGCCAGCCTTGCTGGCTTTAAGAGACCCTGTTTCCAAATAAAATTATAAAAAATAGGTCTGGGAGTGTAGCCTGGAGGTAGAAGGGTTTCCAGGAACCCCAGTACCACCAAAAAAAAAAAAAAAAAAAAAGAATAAAAAACAGGGCTGGGGATGTAGCTCAGAGGTAGGATTCCCCTGGGTTCAATCCCCAGCACCGCAAAAGAAGAAAAAGAAAATGATCCTCCATAGTGTGGACATGTGACCTGTGTTCACCAGTTATATCACATCATCCTAAATACAGTGATTGTCAGGCATGTGATAAAAGCAGAACCTTTCCTAAAATTAATATACTGGCACAAGGAAAAAGAGAGTGTTTTTCTACTTGAATTCTCATGTGAACTAATAAAAGCTTGGGGCTCTTGATGCCTTCCTTCCCAGCAGTGAGGAGAAAGTCTATAATAGGAGCTTAAGAAAATGAACCCAAGCAGAGGCAAAGAGAACTGAGAAAAAAAGAACAAAACAAAGCCCTGACAACACCCTTTTGATTCTTGAATTCAGTCCTGTCCTTCCAGGTTAAAAAAGTCAAAGCATGGAATTTTTGCTTAGGCTTATTTCAACTGGCTTCCTGACACCTACAAAAGTTTCCATTAAACTAAGCCAGTGACAACAGGTGTCAACATGAGTGCCAACCCTCAATATTGGCAGTGACTGCCTGCAGCACTGCTATGATCCTCTCTGGACAAAGAATGCAATGATCTAGCAGCGGTATCTGCCATGAGTAAGGATACACATGTGCCACATACTTGTCAGCCTTTGGCTGAGCAGTGTCTTAGGAAATGACATAATCAAAGATGCAATAAAGAAGTCAAAGTAGAATGGAAAAAGTTTTACCAGGGAAGGGATAAAATGCCACTAAAAATTGTCAATACTTAACATTTTAATGTTCCAATTATTCTGTGATTTACTACTGAAAAAATGCCAATCCATTTCAAGCTGATTCTTGGGATCCTTTCTTTTACTTAAATATGCCATGGGTCAACGGGCATGGTGGTGCGTACCTGTAATCCCAGTACTTGGGAGGCTGAGAGGAAGATCATGGGTTCAAGGTCAGCCTCTGCAATTTAGCAAGACTCAACAATTTAGTGAGACCCTGTTTCAAAACAGTAAAAAAAAAAAAAAAAAAAAAAAAAGCTGGGGAATATAGTGCAAAAGTAGAAGGCCCTTAGGTTCAATTCCCACTACCACAAACACACACACACACACACACACACACACACACACACACACTCACATTCTTTTTTTTTTCTTTCTCCCTCTCTCCCTCCCTGGTTCATCGTTCATTTCTTTGTTTTTCTTTGTTTTGTTCTCTCTCTGTGTCATTATTTTGTTTTCTTATCTATCTCAGTATAGTTTTCCATTTCATTTCAAGTCCATGGTAAGGCATTTTTCTAATTGAAGTCGTTATTGAGATAACTGTAGATTCACATACAGTCTTAAAAATATAACAAAGGGAGAACTGTTGTACTCTTGTACACCTTGCCCAATTTCCCACAATGTAACATTTTTTAAAGCTATATTACAATGTTAAGAACCAGAATACTAACACAGATCATAGATATAGTCTACCAATCTTATTCATATGCCCATCTAAGGCATCTTTTGTGTGTGGGGGGGGGTACTGGGGATGGAACCCAGGGGCTTTTCTACCTCTGGGCTATACTCCCAGACCTATTTTCTACTTTATTTGGAAACAGGGTCTCACTAAGTTGCCGAGAACCTCACTAAGTAGCTGAGGCTGGCTTCGAACCTTGTGTGATCCTCTGGTCTCAGCCTCCCAAGCGCTGGAATTACAAGCATGTGCCAGCACATCTGGCTCTCTAAGGCATTTTTTAAATAGCCAATACATCTTTGCCTTCATTCTATCTACTCTTCTAACTACACTGGATACAAATTCTACTTGTCCCCAATTGCTTTTTACCTCATTTAAATGGCCATCACTTGTAATTTAATCTCTTTGCAAGAAATTTTGGAGTCTCATGCTATTCTGTATTTGTGTATCTATCTCACCATCATCATTCCATTTATGTATAATAAGCTCTGTTATAATTTTTACAAAGAATGGGCCTTCAGATCAGGAATACTAGAATATAAGCCCAGCTCTGCCACATACTAGCTTAGGCAAACCAAATCATTCAACTTCTCAATATTTTCCTCATCTATATGAATGGAATAGTACCTACTCCAAGAGTTGCTGAAAATCAAAAGTCTGACTGCAAAGTGGTTGGCACAGTACACAGCACAGAGTAAGTTAACCATAATTATTAATAGTATTAATAGTTAAACATTAACCATAATTATTAATAGTATTTACATAATGAAGACTTTTTGGCAGTACCAGGGACTGAATCCAGGAACATCCTACCTTTGAACTACACCCTCAGCCCTATTTTTATTCTTTATTTTTGAAAAAAGGTTTCACTAAAAGCCAGGCATGGTGGCACATGTTTGTAATCCCAGTATTTGGGAGAATGAGACAAGAGGATTGTGGTTGGCGGACAGCCTCAGCTACTTAAATGAGGCCCTTTGCAACTCAGTGAGATCCTGTTTCAAAAAATAAAGAATAAGCTGGGCATGGTGGCGCACACTTGTAATCCCCATGCTTGGGAGGCAGAGACAGGAGGATCGCACAGGTTCGTAGCCAGCCATGCTGGCTTAAGAGACCCTGTTTCCAAAAATAAAAAAGTATAAAAAATAGGTCTGGGAGTGTAGCCTGGAGGTAGAAGGGTTTCCAGGAACCCCAGTATGAAAGAAAGAAAGAAAGAAAGAAAGAAAGAAAGAAAGAAAGAAAGAAAGAAAGAAAGAAAGAAAGAAAGAAAGAAGGAAGAAAGAAAGAGGTAGGTAGGTGGCTGGCTGGCGGTATAGCTCAGAGGTAGAATGTCCCTGGGTTTTATCCTTAGTCACACACACACACACACACACACACACACACACACACACACACACACACTGTCCCTGGTTTTTATCGTTAGTACCACAAAAGGAAGGAAGGAAGGAAGGAAGGAAGGAAGGAAGGAAGGAAGGAAGGAAGGAAGGAAGGGTGGGCGGGCTGTTACAAGTAAAAGAAACTGGAGAAAAGAATCTCTACTGTACAAGTATGAGAAACCTGCAAATGAATCAGGAGGTGGAAAAATAAAAGACAATCTGAAGGGGAAAATACTAACATAATTGAATCAATACAGTATAAAGACTAATTAAATTTGGGAAGAAAAAAGTGAAGATGATTCAGGTTTTAAGCCTTAGTTCTGTGAACTACAATTTTAAAAAGGTCCACAAAACACTCTATCTACTTTGATGAATTCCATACCATATTTTAACTTCTAACAGGAATTAAGTTATTTTTACCTGTAGAGTGGAACAAATACCTTGCAAGAACATGGATACTAACTAATAAATTTAAGAAGTCTAAAAGACTGCAAGTATGCTGAGCAGAGAGGGGACCAGACTACTAATTATATTCAATATATCACAACATGCTTATTCAAAGTAGAACTTGGGATTCCCATCATCATTTGCTCAAAAAATAGAAACCAGGTTTCCTGTATCTATGTGTTTACTGGTACATTCCGAATGCAAAGAATAATGTTCAGTACAAAGCTAGTAGTCACTAAAATATTTGTTGAATGCATATGTGAATTAGAAAACAATGAAGTTGCAGGGCATAGTGGTGCACGCTTGTATTCCCCCCGCGCTTGGGAGGCAGTGACAGGAGGATCGCGCAGGTTCAAAGCCAGCCTTGCTGGCTTAAGAGACAGTTTCCAAAAAAATATATAAAATAGGTCTGGGAGTGTAGCCTGGAGGTAGAAGGGTTCCATCCCCAGTACCACCAAAAAAGGAAGAAAGAAGACAAGTTATTAAATTTTAAGAAAGATTCTATGTTTCAATCCTCTCAGGCTTCAATATTCTCCTCCAATCTTTCTTTTTTAAACTGGCCTTCTGAAGGTAACTCTCCTTTCACAAATATAAACAAAATTCAAATACATTAACTTAACACAGGCTCTAATAATGATTTTTAAGTAAAACTAAATTATTAACCACTGAATACCAAAACAAAAATCTTAATATCACCATCCCCAAAGAAAATAATAGCTGATATATTACACATATCTTAGGTGTGTCCCATTTTAAAATTTAGCTCCATTTTAAAATTTCAAAATACTATTCAATTCAGATGTTATATAAAGCTAAAATTATCCCGTACATACATGAATTTAAAAGCCAATATTTGTTGTTCATGAGAAATTTGAAAATGTTTCCTTATGGTTTATCATCTTACCAGGTCTCTCCTTTCCAGTGCCTTTTGACTCAGCAAATTTCTGTATCAAACTTTCAACTGTTGTATTAGCCATGTTATTTATAAATTCTTCATGGACCTATTAAAACATAATAATTTTGTTATCTTTTTCCACAAACATTCATACTCTATTGCTACAAGGCAATTAAAAATCATTACATACACACACACACAAACATTTTTACCCAAGAGCACTTAAGAACTTTAATTTACCTAACATACTATTATGCTATTACCTAATTCACAGTGCTAAGAGATCTGTGGGGACCAGTCACTGCTTACCTTTGGCCTTTAAGATAGGAACTCCTAGCTGGGTTTGATGGTACATACTTGTAATCCCAATACTTTGGAAGCTTAGACAGGAGGATTAAAGGTTTGTGGCCAGCTTCAGCAACTTGTGAGAACCTCTGCAACTTAGTGACACCCTGTTTCAAAATAAAGAATAAAAAACAGGGGTGGTAGTTAGCTGAGAAGTAGAATGCCCGTGGACTCAATCCCCAGTACTGCAAAGAAAAGAAAAATATATATATACATGAACTCCCAGGCTAGAAGTCAAGGCAGTTTCTTGTTCCTATCCTCTGAGTGTTTTAAGGAAAAAATTTAATATTAAGACTTCTAACGACAAAACAGTTTGGACTTTTAAGAGTAAAAAATAATAAGCAGAGGCAGGTATGGTGGCACACACTTTGTAATCCTAGTACTTACTGAGACAAAAAGATCACAGGTTCACAGCCAGCCTCAGCAACTTGTGAGGCCCTCAGCAACTTAGTGTGATCCTGTTTCAAAATAAAGAACAGAACCGCGTGTGGTGGCACACGCTTGTAATCCCCGCGCTTGGGAGGCGGAGACAGGAGGATCGTGCAGGTTTGAAGCCAACCTTGCTGGCTTAAGAGACCTTGTTTCCAAATAAAAAATATAAAAATGGTTCTGGGAGCATAGCCCGGAGGTAGAAGGGTTTCCAGGAACCCCAGTACCACCAAGAAAAAAAAAAAGAACAGCCTGGCATGGTGGCGCACACTTGAAATCTCCTTGCACTTGGGAGGCTGAGACAGGAGGATCGCACAAGTCTGAAGCTAGCCTCAGCTACTTAGTGAGGCTCTCGGCAACTTAGTGAGACCCTGTTTCCAAATAAAATATAAAAAAAAATAGATCTGGGAGTATAGTCCGGAGGTAAAAGCACCTGGGTTCCACCCCCAGTACCACCAAAACCAAAACCAAAATAAAGAACAAAATAGGGCTGGGGTGTAGCTTGGAATTAGAATGCCTCTGGGTTCAAAAGAATAACAAGCAGGACATGGTGGCATACACCTAGTACTAAACTGGGCATGGTGGCGCACACTAGTAATCCTAGCATTTGAGAGGATGAGACAGGAGGATTGTGGTTTGTGGACAGCCTCAGCTACTTAGTGACACCCTTTGTAACTCACTAAGACCCTGTTTCAAAATAAAGAATAAAAAATATGACTAAGGGTATAGCTCGGAGGTAGAATTCCCCTGGGTTCCATCCCCAGTACCGCAAAAATAAATAAATGAATAATAATAATCCTAGTACTTAAAAGGTTCAGATAGGAGGATCATTGCTTTGAGAACAGCCTCAGCAAGTGAGACTCATCAACCTAGCAAGACCCTGTTTCAAAATAAAAATAAAATAGGGCTAGATTAATTCCCCATACCACCAAAAAAAAAAAACTTCATCTTTCTGAACTATTATTTCAATGTACTCCCCAATTGTAATCACTGTACTTTTTTGTTTCTGAAACATTTCTAAGTTCAAGTACTTTTACTAAAATTTCTGCTCCAAATTTAAAAATAGTAAACTTGACATTTTAATGTAAGAAGGATATAGCATACTTATTTTAATAATTTGAATTGTAATTCTTGATAGCCAAATAATAAAAATGCATATAAAAACATACTTTTGCTGGGCATGGTGGTACACGCTTATAATCCCAGCATTTGGGAGACTGTGACTGGAAGATCATGGTTCGCAGACAGCCTCAGCTACTTAGTGAGGCCATCTGCAACTTAGTGAAACCCTGTTTCAAAATAAAGAATAAAAAATAGGGCAGGGGCCAGGCATGGTGGCGCACACTTGTAATCTCCGTGCTTGGGAGACTTAGACAGGAGAATCGCACAGGTTCAAAGCCAGCCTCAGCTACTTAGTAAGGCTCTCAGCAACTTAGTGAGACCTTGTTTACAAATAAAATACAAAATAGGTCTGGGAGTATAGCCCAGAGGTAAAAAGCACCTGGCTTCCACCTTCAGTACCACCAAAAAAAAAAAAAAAAAAAAAAAAAAGAGGGCAGGGCATATAGCTCGGAGGTCGAATGCCCCTGGGTTCCAGCCCCAGAACGGCAAAAAAAAAAAAAAAAAAAACATACTATTTATCTGAGATGATTCTGAATCATATTTTTAAGTTTTAGAGAGTATGATAAAGGATTTATAAAGAGCTATAAAAGAACATAAAATTTTCATGCATCAGTTCAACATGAAAGTAAAAGTACTTACCTGGTCTATTTGCAAATGAATTTCCTTTATAGCATTTGACAAGGATCCTATAATTTCCTTTATGTGAATAAGATGAGTTTCTTCAATATCTTGAAATTTCTGGGTAGCAAATATAAAGAGATATATATACATATATACACATATGGGGTGTGTATGTGTGTATGTGCAGATACATACACAAATATATTCTGGAAATTATGAGAGGTTTTAGAAATCACTTCATTTTGATAACCAAGTTACCATGATTATATAACATTTAACAATCCTCTACAAAAATGGTTCTCGTAGGAATACTGAAATATAGCATTGAGGAAAGTTAACTTTTTGTTATGCAAATATGAACTTTTTCAGAGTTTGAAGATACTATAAGGTAAACTCTATAATCATGATTTTTTAAAATATTATAAAGAGCTGAGTGAGGGGGTAAACACTTTTAATCCCAGTAATTGAGAGGCTAAGACAGAAGGATCACAGGTTTGCGGCCAGCCTCAGCTACTCAGTGAGGCCCTCCACAACTTAGTGAGACCCTCCCCATTTTCAGATAAAGAATAAAAAATAGGGCTATAAGGGGTATGGCTCAGAGGTAGAATGCTTCTGGGTTCAATCCTCATGATTGTTGGGGAAAAAAAAAAAAAGACATACAATCATGTTACAAAATCCAAAGGAAAAAAGTTTCCCAAACGAAAAAACAATTTGTCAGAACAAACTCTGTAATCTGCCCCAAGATTCTCAATATGCTTTCCTCCCTCCCTCCCTCCCTCCTTCCCTCCTCCCTCCCTTCCTTCTTTCCTTTCCTTTCCTCTTTCTTTCTTTCTTTCTTTCTTTCTTTCTTTCTTTCTTTCTTTCTTTTCTATTTTGTGGTACTGGAGATTGAATTCAGGGCCATTCTACCGCCAAGCTACACCTCCAGCCCTACATTTTATTCTTTATTTTGAAACAGGGATTCACTTAAGTTGAGGAGGGCCTCACTAAGCAGCTGAAGCTAGCCATGAACCTGTCTCTGTCTCCCAAGTACTAGGATACAAGTGTGCACCACCATGCCTGTCTTCAAAATGCTTTTTCTAAATACTTGAAATGTTACTACTATCTCCAAAAGAGAGAATCTGTGATGGGAAAATCTGTGTACTCTATCTCAGCTATTCCCAACTAAAGGTGGGCATGTTTGAGATCATCTAGAAAACATTTCAAACTACAAAACCTAAATCTCCCCAAAAGTGGGAGGTGAGGATAGAAAGGTTTGAGAAAATCATCTGAAAACAATTTCAAAGTTACTTAATATTTATTCCTTGAAAGGGGGAGAATGCTGCTAAGTTTTGGCTTCAAAATAAACATATTAAAAACTCTGAGGTAGGTTGAGGGTGTAGTTCAGTAGTAGAGTGCTTTCCTAGCATGCTCAAGACCCTAGGTGTAATCTCAGATTACAGATAATTATGCACTTGCTCCTGGCTAGCTTTGCCCCTTCAAGCACTGGCACAAGCGCCTGTTCTCTCTCCCCCTCCCCCCACCTCCCTTCCTTCCCCCGCACACACCCACACTCAACCTCAAAATACTCAAATAAGGAAATTTGTCTCACTTTGCTTACACTAGCATTTTCTAAATTTCCTTGACCTCATAACCTCTTTTGTTTTTCTTCTTCCCTAAACATTTTATCTCACAGAACAATAATATTCCTCATAGCAGGGTTTGGAAAATGCCAAGCCACCCATTCTCAAACAAAATACATTTCTACTGCACAAACCTGATGATCCTTTTTGGCCAAATATAATCAGTTCTAAGGAATAGGTCTAAATGCCTTATTCTTTTCTGGTTAGTTTATCCCTCATATTTAATGTCCAAATTTCTCTAGCACTAAGTTATAAAAATAAAAATCAATAAGACATAATATCTACATTGGTATAGATGGAATGAACTTCAAAAAAAATTAATGAAAAAATTGCATTATGGGCAGTAATTTAACAATAGTCCAAAAATTTAAATCATTTTAAATCATGAGGCATGGCAGAGTTTAATCAGAATGTTTGTCACTGATTAATTTTGACCAAGCCAATAAGAATATTAGTAGTTCAAGATCCTGAATTATCCTCAAGAAATGATGAATACTCAGTAGGAGGATGCTTCTTTTAAATTCATATCATTAGAAACAGTCCTCAGCAATTCATTAAATTTCTTATAGACCTGCAGAACTAAATATAATAAAACTAGGCAATATAGCCATTAATTTCATATGCATGACCCCTAACTCCAAGGAAACTGTGTCTTCATTCACTTTTTGAAAACAACTACACCAAAGAGATTCTTAATAATTTAGAAGTATCTTAAAGCACGAATCCACACAAAACTCAAAGCACAATTCAGATACAATCTTAAAACTGGTGTTTTGGGAGCAGGGGACACTGTTAACTATCACATAAATTCAAAATTAGTGAATACTAATGCAAAATTAGTGACCACTAAACTTACAACAATTCAGTAATAAGAAATGAGTACAGTCTGAGGTGTCAATTAAGTATAAATAAACTTTCTTGAATTAATCAGGCTTATCACCCTTGTAATTTCAAAATCATTGTGAACACAAACATTGGTTTTTTGTTTGTTTGTTTTTGTTTTTGTTTTTTCCTGGTACTAGGGATTGAACGCAGGGGCATTCTACCTCCAAGCTACACCCTCAGCCCTATTTATTTTTATTTTGAAACGAGGTCTCACTAGGTTGATGAGAGTCTCACTACTTGCTGAGGTTGTCCTTAAACCAAATGATCTTCCTGTCTCAGCCTCCCAAATACTGGGATAACAGCATGAGCCACCATGCCTGGAGTGTTGGTTAATTTTAAAAGTACAATCTTTTCAGCCACTAAAGATGTATAAAAGCACTCTTATCCTAAAACTCCTTAATTTGAAGGTGCTGCCTAGTAAATCTCAAAGTTTCCATGCTCCATTTCATTGCTTGAAAATAAACTTCATTATCTGTTTCAAAATTTTTCAAGTGTCCTATTAACTAACAGTGGTAAAATTAGAAGTATAAAGATGCTACAACTTCAATCATTTTTATGAACTCAAATGAAAAAGTTACAAGTATTCTAACCTCTCTCACCCCAGGGACTTAGTATCATTTCCCTCTATTAAATACAGTCCTGACACCCAAATGTGATTCTAACTCTACTTTCAGGTTCCTTCCCACTGTGAATTAGGTCAGCCTGTCTGGCCTGGAGCCAAAGAAGAGAAGAACCAAAAAGATTCTTTTGACAGCTGTGATCAGAAAGAAAGAGACACAAAAGAAAAAACACAAGAGAGCACAAATAAACACACATTAGTAAAGTATAGATAGCATAAAGAGAGCACAAATAAACACACATTAGTAAAGTATAGATAGCATAGTCTTTAAAAGTAGCATGGTCATACATCTGTTCAGATAAATTAATGTTCTCATCTAGTAATCATCAGGGCAAACAAAATGCCATTCTGAAGAAAATGCAATGGGGAAACAAAAAAGATAAGGAGATAGAAAGATGAGTTTGAAAATTATTTTTAAAAAGTAACATCAATAAAACAAAACCCTGACTCTAGTAAGTTCTAATTTGTTTCTTCTAACTTAAAATTGATTGAAAAGTAAACAGTTCCATTGGAAGAAATTCAAAATTAACAATCAATAACTGCCTTGTGGCTAAGTGCTCCCAATAATTTAAAAGACATAGCACTCGTTAGTAATGATCTCATCTGCTACATAAATTTAAATTTTTTATCTTACTAGATTTGGAGCCTCACTTAACACAACTAACTATATACTTCTTGAAACATTATCTTTCTGTAGCTGCCATGCATTTCCTTGTTTTCTTCCTTGAGGCCTCTCCTACTTGGGTTTCAATATCTCTTCCTCTAAGAAACTTTCAAACAGTTTCACAGAATTTAAGCCTTTCTTCCCCACATGCTAACCAAAGATGTAGTCATCCTAGCTTTGTGTACTAACAACAACACTATTTTAGAAAGGCTCATAATCTTTACTCAAAATCTTTGGGACCACGTGTATTTTGTAATTCAAATGTTTTAGTTTTTTAATATAAATGCATGATATTAAGAACATACATTTTAGAATACTGCCAGCAGGATCTGCAGTAGCATGTGTTTAACAAACATTAATATTTCTAATGGCAAATATATGTATATTCAATCTAAGTAAGATAAATGAAATCTATAAACTGCCTCACACTGGTTTAGGTGAAGTGTTTTTTTTTTGTTTTTTTTTTTTTTTTAGGGTCTGGGGATGGAACCCAGAGGCATTTGACCTCCAAGCTACACCCCCTGCCCAATTTTTTACTCTTTATTTTGAAACAGGGTCTCACTGAGTTGCAGAGGGCCTAAGTAGCTGAGGCTGTCCGTGAACTGCAATCCTCCGGTGTCACCCTCCCAAATGCTGAGATTACAAGCATGTACCACCACACCAATGATGCCAATGAAAACTTCACTTTCAGAGATTTTTGGATCTAGAATTGTAGATAAAATACTGTGGATGTTAGATCTAGCTCAGATTACTTGGTGCCTCCAAAACTGGCCACTTAGGCATCTCACAGGTATCTCAGAATTAACATCAAAACAGAACATCTGATCTCCTCTCCTCCCATCAAGCTAACTTCTTCATCTAGTCTTTCTCATTTCTCTTTATCCACACAGATTTACAAGAGAAAATTTGAAAGTGATCTTATCTTCCTCAGAATTCTTGTACCTACCCTAACCCTGCCATTTCTAATGTATCCTCTTCCCTTCTCCTCCAACCACCACACTGGGCCTCATCCTTCTCAGCTATTACACTGCTTTCTACACCACAGACTTCCCTGATGATCCTTTGGTTCTATTATAATCAATTCTACAAAAAACTGCCAGGATTACCTTTTAAAATGCAGATCAGGGCCAGGTGGCGCATGCTTGTAATCCCAGCATTCGGGAAGCTGAGAAAGGAGGGAGGATTGCAGTTCACTGACAGCCTCAGATACTTAGTGAGGCCTTTTGCAACTCAGACCCTGTTTCAAATTAAAGAATAAAAAATAGGGCTGGAAGTGTAGTTCAGAGGTAGAATACCCCTGAGTTCAATGCCCCAGTACTGCTATACATACATACATACATACATACATACATACAATAAAATACAGATCAGATTCATGTGACATTCTCTACTAAAACTGTTAGGTGGCTTTCCTTCCTTCTTTCTTTCCTTCCTTCCTTCCTTCCTTCCTTCCTTCCTTCCTTCCTTCCTTCCTTTCTTTCTTTCTTTCTTTCTTTCTTTCTTTCTTTCCAGTACTGGGGATGGAACCCAGGGGCATTCTACTTCTGAGCTATACCCCAGCCCTAATTTTTAGCCTCTTCATTTTTGAAACAGGATCTCACTGAGTTGTGAAGGGTCTCACAAAGTAGCCAAGGCTATCTGTGAACCGCGATCCTCCAGTATCCACCTCCCAAATACTGGGATTACAAGCATGCACCACCATGCGCCGGCCTGGCTTCTAGCTATTTTTAGAAGAAAACCTAAAATCTTTATTAAAACCTATTCCTTATCTCTTCAAACTCATTTCTCTCCATAATCATGTCTCAGTTTTAGTATGTATTTTTTAACTTTCTAGAATGTGTTATTTTTCTTACATTTCTGAGCCTTCATATCTATAACCCCAAAGTATGAAACACTCCCTCTTATTCTTTCTTCACGAATCATTTTAAATGTCACTTTTCCAAAAAAGCCTTTTCTGACTCCCGAACTCAAATGTGTTCATTTCTACCATTATGGAAGCCTAGTCTCTTCCCTTGTAACAATTATCTATAACATTACATTTAAGCTTATATTTAACTTCTCCCTCTGTCTTCTATAGTATAAACTCTACCCAGATCAAAGAGTTATTACACATAGCATCTAGCACAGTGCCTAGGACATGGTAGGTAAAAATGAATGCCAACATGCACAAATACGAGCATGAAAAGCTTTTGTTTCTGAGATGTGAGCCATTCACATTTAGTAATAAAAAAGAGCTACAGTCCAAAATATAAGATTTATAAAGTCCTTCCATACTTACTGAAAGCTTATCATGAGCTGGGAACTATTTTAAATGCTGAGAATATAGCAGCAAACAAAATAAGTAAATGCCTGCTCTCATAAAGATTAACATTTTAGTGGGGATGATAGAAAATTGTAGATAACTGGGCTCAGTGGCACATGCCTATAATCCTAGCAATTTAAGAGGCTGAGTCAGGAGGATCGCCAAGTTCGAGGGCAGACAGAGCAACTTAGTGAGAGCCATCTCAAAAAAATAAATAAATAAAAAAGTAAACAAGGTTGGGATGTAGCTCAGTGGGATGTAGCTCAGTGGCAGAGCGCCCTGGGTCTAACCCCTAGCACCATGCATCACACACACGAATCCATGGAGAAGCCACTCTGCTTCACTATGTTCCTCCCCCATCAACATGACTAAAAGCTTTCCAAAAACTGATTTCAACCACTAGTATCAACACCAGAGCTGCAGTTCACCATGACAAACATGCTGCATGAAAAAGAAACAAAACCCTGATATTGTAAGCCACTGAGATGTGTGCAGTCCTCTATCACTTCAGCATAGCTAATCTGTCCTGACTGATGAGAGGAATGTTCATGAGGCTAATTAAAGATACCCGGGGAGCAAGTTGTGGTGATGCATGCCTGGGAGCCAAGCATGGTATCTTAGCCTCCCAAGTACTGGGATTACAGGTAGGAGCCACCATGCTTGGCTCCCATTTATCTTGTATGTATGTGGGAGAGGGGGAGAGTACTGGAGACTGAACCCAGGGGTGTTCTACCTCTGAGCTATACCCACTGACCTATTTTAATTTTTTAGTTTGAAACAGAGTCTCACTAAGTTGTGAAGGACCTCATTAAATTGCTGAGTCTGGCCACTGACCTGAGACCCTCCTGGTTTCAGACTCCCAAATCCAGGGATTATAGGCATGCACCACCACACCTAGCTCCCCGGGTATCTTTAATCAGCCTCATGAACAATTCCTTATGACATTATCAATACTGCACATCTTGTATCTCAACCTCTCAAACACAAAGTAAAATTTAAAAATAACATGAGAACACTGAGACTGTGTATTTTAAAATTTCTAATACTAAAAAAATTTTAAGACAGAGAAATTCTATTAATAAGTATTTTGTTTTCAACTTAAAGCCTTCAAATTACCAACCTGAGCTGTTTCTGTCATTTTCTGTTCAAAATCAGCTTTTGCTAAAGCATATTTTTCAACGTAGAGTTTATAAGTATCTGTAGCTTTCTTAGATTTAACAGCTGCCTGTAACAAAACAAAAACATCTTTAACTGCACATTGACCATTTTACTTTCCTAATATAAGTTAATAACAAATTAAAATGCATTTTAAATATTCAGTATGACTCATAACTTTAATGTCTGTGATCAAGCTTGCCTTAATCATTTTGTTTTTGCTGTGGTGAGATTAACTCAGAAATTGAACACTGACTCTCCTTTATGTTTGATGAAATGTACTGTGAAAAACTAAAATACTCTCATTTTATAACCCAGAATAAAATTCTATAACCACATTAAAATAGTACAACTGTTACTAAGAATATGTTAACAAATTGTGAGAAACTTCTTTACAATGTACAAATCAAAAATGCTCGACAAGCCAGGTGTGGTGGTACACACTTGTAATCCCAGCATTTGGGACTTTGAAACAGGAGGATCTGGGTTCAGCTACTTAGTGAGGCCCTTTGTAATTCAATGAGACCCTGTTTCAAAATAAAGAATAAAAATTAGGGTTGGGGGTATAGCTTGGAGGTAGAATGCCCCAGAGTTCCATCTCCACTACTGCAAAAAAAAAAAAAAAAAAAAAAAAAGAAAATGCTTGACAATCCTTTCTACATCAGTGAGTCCTCCCTCCTCCCCAACATACACAGAGTCCATTTAAAGTCTTAACTGAAGTCTTTAAACCTAGCTCAAAAGTTAAGATTGGTTTCCTTGATGTGTCTCAGTTTCCACTATGCTTCAGTAAACTAATTAACTGTTCTTAGCCTTTGTTTATTTTTCAAGATTTGTATCTTTAGAAAAATTTAATGCAATTTTAATCTTAGTTTTTATCAAAGTTATTCAATAGAAAAGTAAGAAAATACTAAATATTAGGAAGAGATGACAAGAAGGTAAGTTATATAGGTAATCATAATTGTACTTTAGGTTTAGTGGTTTCCTTTTTTACTAGATATTTTAAATACCTACTTTTCAAAATGATCACTCCCTATGGCATATTCTTAAAAATGAGATATACTACATCAAATAAGTGAATGGTGAAACTGTTTTAAAAGGAAAAAAAACCCTACTTTTAAAACATGAATGGGAGCCAGATGTGGTGGCGCACGCTTGTAATCCCCACGCTTGGGAGGCAGAGACAGGAGGATCACGCAGGTTCAAAGTCAGTCGCGCGCGCTGGCTTAGGAGACCCTGTTTCCAAATAAAAATGTAAAAATAGGTCTGGGAGTGTAGCCCGGAGGTAGAAGGGCTTCCAGGAACCCCAGTACCACCAAAAATAAATAAATAAATAAATAAATAAATAAATAAATAAATAAATAAATAAAACATGAATGGAAGAAAGGGCCATAGTTTATCACAATGCTACATAAATGTGTTCAAAGTCAGCAATAAATAACCCACAACAAACTTTTTTTTTTTATGTACTGGTAATGGAACCCAGGAGCATTCTATCACTGAGCTATACCCCCAGCCCTATTTTTTATTCTTTATTTTGAAACAAGGTCTCACTGAGTTGCAAAGGGCCTCACTAAGTAACTGAGGCTGGCTTCGAGCCTGAGCAAACCTCCTGTCTCAGCCTCCCAAATACTAGGATTACAAGCGTGCACCACCATGCCCAACTCACAACATATATATATAAAAAAATTAAAAATATATATATATGTTTTTTTGAGGGGGGGGTCTGAGGATGGGACCCAGGGGCATTTGACCTCTGAGCTACACCCCCTGCCCTGTTTTTTATTCTTTATTTTGAAACTGGGTCTCACTGAATTGTAGAGGGCCTCACTAAGTAGCTGAGGCTGTCCACAAACTGCGATCCTCCAGTCTCAGCCTCCCGAATGCTTGGATTACAAGCGTGTGCCACCACACCTGGCTCACAACATACATTTAAAGCTTATCTTCAAGTAGCTACATTTTTCTTTATATATTTATTTATTTTTTGTGGTGCTGGGAATGGAACCCAGGGGCATTCTACCCCTTAGTCCGATATTTTATTCTTTATTTTGAGAAAGATTCTAAGTTGCAAAGGACCTCACTAAATAGCTAAGGCTGGCCAAGAACCTCGCTCCTCCTTCTCAGCCCCTCAAATACTGGGATTACAAGCATGCGACACCACACTGGGATCAAGTATTTACATTTTTCTAACTACACCAAATATTGCCTCAAACTTTTTACCTTGTTAAATCTCATACTGAAGAATATTTCATCAACTATCTTAATATAAAAATACCCTAGCCAGGCACAGTGGCACAAGTTTGTAATCCCAGCACTTGGGAGGCTGAGACAGAAAGATCACAGGTTTAAGGCCAGTGTATAGTACCTTAGCAAGATTTTGTTTCTAAACAAACAAAAAAAAATTACTAAAAAGAGCTGGGGGTATAGCTCAGAGGTAGAATGACCCTGGGTTTACTCTCTAGTGCCAAAAAAAAAAAAAATATGTATGTATCTATGTATGTATGTGTGTGTGCTTGTACATGCATGTGCGTGTGCACACACACACATGCATCCTGCCAGTACTGGGGGTGTATCTAGTGGTAAAGCACTTCCCTAGCACATGCATGAACCTGGATTCAGTCCCCAGTCCTGCAAATAAAATATCAAAGTAAACAAAAATATCTTGCAAATTTTACATTGAAATAAAAATTCACTCCCTTTTATGTGTTGACTAATCTATTTACTAATGGACAACATTTTTTAACAAGTTTACTTCTATATATGGAACCAGCCAAGATGTCCATCAACAGATGAATGGATTACAAAACTGTGGGATATGTACACAATGGAATTTTACTCAGCCATCAAAAAAAACTCAATTACATCATTTTTAGGGAAATGGATGGAACTGGAGGACATTATGCTAAGTGAGATTAGTCAGTCACAAAAAATAAGAAATCAGATGCTTTCTCTAATATGTCAGAGTTAGGGAGAAATGGGTCATAGGAGGAACTCTTGAAAGAGGAAATCCTATAGAGGAGCAAACAAGACAATCTAAAGGAGGAGAAAGGAGGGGGGAAAGAGGAAAATCTCTAAAACACACAATGTACTTAAACATATCGAAGTCAATCACTAAGCCAAGCAAGGGAGGGAGGGACGGGGAGGGAATGGGGTGGGAATTGGGTAGGGGTTAAATCAGCGATGAGTACATGTTTGTACACACAAGATTTTTACCCCAATATGTTGTGTGAATATAATGCACCAATAAAAAAATTTAAAAGAAAAAAAAAGTTTACTTCTATAAATCACCAACACTGTAAGATGCAGTGTTTTTATCTCTAAAAACTACCTGTTTACCCATTATAAACAAATTGAAAGAAAATATGTACCATTTCTCTATTGTATGATAATTTATGTAGGAAATACCTGTAAATAATTCAAATAAGTCGGGCGTGGTGGTGCACGCTTGTAATCCAAGTACTTGGGAGACCAAGACAGAAGGTCTGCAGGTTCATAGCCAGCCTCAGCAACTTGTGAGGCCCTCTACAATTTAGTGAGACCCTGTTTCAAAATAAAGAGTAAGATAGTGCTGGGAGTATAGCTCGGAGGAAGAGTATCCTTGGGTTCCATCCCCAGTACAAAAAAAAAAATTTTTTTTTTTTTTTTTAATTTAAGCCAGTTGTGGTGGCGCACACTTGTAATCCCAGCATTCGGGAGGCTAAGACTGGAGGATCGCGGTTTGCGGACAGCCTCAGCTACTTAGTGAGGCCCTCTGTAATTTTGTGAGACACTGTTTCAAAATAAAGAATAAAAAATAGGGCAGGGGATGTAGCTCGGAGGTCAAAGGCCTCTGGATTCCATCCCCAACCTGCAAAAATAAATAAATAAATAAATAGCTCCTGTAGATGTTTTTGTAGTGTCTTAGCATTTGTATTAATAGTTAAAAATTCACTTCTAAATAAACAAAACTCCCATGAATATAAGTAAACATATGAGATCATTTTTAATGCCTGAAGATTAGATGTAGTCTTATATGTAGAAGTACTTTGAAACCAGAGGTAAAATCTTTATTAAAATTACCTTTTCTACTTCTCTTTGTGTAGCTCCTTCCTTTTTCAGACGCTCCTGTTCTACACACTTTGCATTGTAATTTTCCTTGGATTTCTGGAGGGCCTGAGTTATACTCTGAATGGTTTGGACAGCTTCCAGAGTTCCTGCAACTTCTTCTTTAGTCTGTTTGAAATGAAATGATTCATCAAAATGATTGAGCTATAAAGACTCAAAATCTGAATAATCAATCCTTTAACAATAAGAAAGAGATACCTTTTTATGAGACTTTAATTGTTCTTCTCCATACTTCTGAACTTCCTTTATTAATTCCTGTAATTTTCTAACAAGATCCAAGTGACAATTTGCCAATTTCTCTGTAGATGTTTTGAACACATCCCACACTGGTGCAAATGTTCTAAGGAAAGGAAGAATATAGGAATAATTTATTAAAAGAAAAAGAAAACTTTAGCCAAGCACAATGGTACATTCCTGTAATCCTTACACTTGGAAAGAGGATTTTAAGTCCCAGGCAATCCTCAGCAACTTATTTAAAACTGTTTTTAAGAAGGAGAATAAGGCTGGGCATGGTGGTGCATGCTTGTAATCCCTGTGCTTAGGAGGCATTGACAGGAGGATCACGCAGGTTCGAAGCCAACCTTGCTGGCTTAAGAGACTGTTTCCAAATAAAAATATAAAATAGGTCTGGGAGTGTAGCCCAGAGGTAGGGTTTCCAGGAACCCCAGTACCACCAAAAAAAAAAAAAAAAAGAGGATAGAGATGTACTTTGGAGGTAGAATATCCCTGGATTCAATCCTAACTAAGTACCAAAAAAAGAAAAGGTTTAGGTTCTAAAATGGAACCAATGGAAACAATGCCATATTCAGCAATTTTATTTACACAAAAAATGGAATTAAAATAATGAAATGAGTGACAAGTTTTGATTTTTCAATCATTATTTAATTATTTAAACTATTTTAGGGCCAGCTGGATGTAATGGAGCTTGCCCATAATCTCAGTACTTGGGAGGCTAAGACAGGAGGATCACAGGTTTGAGGGCAGCTTGGCAACTTGGTGAGACCCTTTTCTTTTCTTTTCTTTTTCTTTTTTTTTTTTTTTTGACAGGTTTGGGAATGGAATCCAGGGGCATTCAACTTCTGAGCTACACCCCCTGCCCTATTTTTTTTTTTTTATTATTCTTTATTCTGAAACCGGGTCTCACTGAGTTGCAGAGGGCCTCACTAAGTAGCTGAAGCTGTCCGCGAACTGCGATCCTCCTGTCTCAGCCTCCCGAATGCTGGGATTACAAGTATGCACCACCACGCCCAAAAAAATAAAATATAGCTAGTGGTATAGCTCAGAGGTAGAATGTCCTAGGTTTAATACTCAGTAAAAAAAAAAAAAAAAAAAAAAAAAAAAAATGAACTAATGAATGAATATTTGGGGCCATAGGTACACAAAATGAGTTAATTCATGTCACAAGTCTTCAAAGCCCCCTCTTATATTGTTTTTCTGAGTTGATTTGGCTATTTAGACTTCTGTCAGTATCATTGTCTATTGTTAAAAATTAACTCTAGCCGGGTGTGGTGGTGCACACTTGTAATCCCAGAACTTGGGAGGCTGAGATAGGAGGATCACAGGTTTACAGCTAGCCTCTGCTACTTAGTGAGGTACTCAGCAACTTTGTGAGGCCCTGTTTCAAAATAAAGAATAAAAAATTGGGCCTGGGGTATAGCTCAGAGGTAGAATACCCTTGGTTCAACCCCTAGCACCACAAAAAAAAAAAAAAATTAACTCTATTATCAAACGTCCATTTTAAACTATTTTTTTATTCTAGCTTGGTGTGGTGGTGCATACTTGTAATTCTAGTGCACAGGAGGATAAGATAGGAGGACAGCAGGTTTGAGGACAGTCTCAGCAAACTAGTGAGATTTTGTTTCAAGACAAAATATAAAAGGGCCTGATGTGTAGCTCAGAGGTAGATGCCTCTGGGCTCAAACCCTAGTGCCCCTACCGCAAATACTATTCGTTACTCTAAGATTTCTCAGCAAAAAATAAAGTTTCTCCAGGCTGGGGATGCACATTTGTAGTAGAATGCTTGCAAACCAGAGAGGCCCTGGCTTTAATCCCTAGTACCGCCCCCACCACACACACACAAAATAATAAAATCTCTAAATTTAAACATGCAAAATTCAATATTTTACTTATAAGTTTGTAATATAAGAATTATTTTTAGAGCAGCTATCTGAAATATTTGGATATTAAAATTTTGTCTATCTGTAAACTTTAGCAACACATTATAGATTCTCCTTTCTATAACAGGATCTGGGATGGTGACATATATCATTTTTTCTCAACATTAAGGACTTAAAATGTTCAGCAGACTCAGTTATACCCAGAAACTGCTACATTATTATATCTTGAATAGTACTTAGAATATCAATGGTTAGATTAAACCAGTTCAGGCAGTGTAAAATAATCTAAAGATAATTTTTGCTTTGCTCACATATTTGCTTTGAAGTATTCTCTATAATAAATTTCTAATGGAAACAAAATATCAACAATAATCACTAAGGTAAGAGGGCAGAGAATACAACTACTTATTCTAATATGTACCTGGTGCCAATTATTACAGTTCTTAACCACTAGAAAAATTAACTAGCAACAATCATTGTATGCAATAATAAAGAAGTTTAAAGAGGCTAATTAAAATCCTTAGGATTGTTCTGATTAGATCTCAGATCACATATCACACCTGAAAATCTTATCAGCACTAATTCTGGCAAGTGGTTAGATGGAAAATTTCAGGAGAAAAAGATACCTGAAAAAGTATCCACTCACTAAACTTTCACTTCATGTAAACCTGATATATGATATTCTAGATTTCACAAAGCAGATTAAGACAGTGTCCCTTTACTTCAGCAAAGGTTTCTTTATACTGAAAAGGGATTCAACCTAAAATTTCTTTAAAAATTGTTTTAAGGAATTTCAAATCATTAAATCTTTAAAAGTTTGATACAGCCAGGTGTGGTGGAGCACGCTTGTAATCCCAGCATTCGGGAGGCTAAAACCGAAGGATTGTGGTTCTTGGACAGCCTCAGCTATCTAGTGATGCCCTCTACAACTCAGTGAGACCTGGTTTCAAAATGAAGAATAAAAAATAAGGCAGGGAATGTAGCTCAGAGGTTGGATGCCCCTGGGTTCCACTCCAAGACCCGAAAAAAAAAAAAAAAAAATGATACATGCAACTTTTTATTTCTCTTCCTCTCTCTTAAGGTACTGGAGATCAACCCCAGAGGCTTTCTACCTCCGAGCTACACCCCCAGCTCTTTTTTTTTTTTTTTTTAATTTTGAAACAGGATCTTGCTAAGTTGCTTAGGATCTGGCTATCTTGCTGAGGCTGGCTGTAAACCTGCAATCATCCTTTCTCAGCTTCTAAAATACTTAGGATTACAGGCATGTGCCATCGCTCCCTGAAATATACACAGCTTTTTTCTTATCAAGTAATGCATATTACTATATACACATTAAGAAGAACTAAAAAAAGAAAACTAAGCATTCAAAATGTGTCTAAGTGCAACCAAACACAGGCAAAATTCAATTTATTATATAATATTCAACAGAATAAAAACATTAACATTTAAATCTTTATGTCCTTGAGAAATAACATTGGCACACACACAAAAAAAAATACCACCTATTTTTTATGAAAAGGACACACTCCAGAAACAGAAATGCTGTCATTAATTTTTTTTCTCAGGAAACAAAATGAAGTCAAGTTTTTTCTATTATCCACCAACAAATTAAGAATAGACTCAAATTTTCTATACTAAAACCAAGGTCAATTAGTTAAAGCTAGCTTTTGTTATTCCAGCTTCATTTTGGCCCTTCTACCAAAGGCAGTAAAAAAGAAATTATGCTTTAGAAAAGGCCAAGAAAACCAGGCAATGCACCACACACTTGTAATCCCAGTACTTGGGAGGCTAAGACTGGAGGATTGCAGATTCCAGAACAGCTTCAGTAAATAGTGAGACTTTCATCAACCTAGCAAGACCCCGTTTCAAAATAAAAATAAAATAGGGCTGGGGTGTAGCTGGGAGGTAGAATGCCCCTGGGTTCAATCCCCAATAGAGGAAGGAAGGAAGGAAGGAAGGAAGGAAGGAAGGAAGGAAGGAAGGAAGGAAGGAAGGAGCTGAGAAACATGAAGCCTCTAGAAATGGTAGGGTGTCAGAAAAGTAAGAATTAGACACATGTGGTGATACGAGCCTGTAATCCCGGCTACTTGTGAGGCTGAGGCAAGAGGATCTCAAGTTCGAGGTCAGCCAAAGCTTAATGAGACCCTGTCTCAAAATAAAACATAAAATATAAAAATAATTGGGGAAAAACAAATAAAAATAAAGAGTTGGGAATGAAGCTCAGTGGTAGGGGATTCAATCACAAGTACCTCAAAAAAAGGGGGAGAGAAAAAAAGAAAAAAGTGAGAATAGAAAAAGATGAATGATCAAAAGGAGGAGGAGACAGGGTGTGGTGGCGCACACGTTTGTAATCCCTGCGCTTGGGAGGCGGAGACAGGAGGATAGCGCAGGTTTGAAGCCAACTGTGCTGGCATAAGAGACCCTGTTTCAAAAATATAAAATAGGTCTGGGAGTATAGCCCGGAGGTAGAAGGGCTTCCAGGAGCCCCAGTACCACCAAAAAAAAAAAAAAAAAAAAAAAAAAAAAAGGAGGAGGAAAGAATTGGAGAATGAACGAGGGCAGGGGCAGGGGATGGGGAGATAAGTTTCCAACCACCAAAATCCACTCTTCTAGGTAAAAAGGGTGGCAGCTCCTCAGCCTTCCCAGCCACACTGTACAGGGCTGCAGGAGGTCCTATCAGCACCAACATTAATGAGCAGTGCAACTATACTGAAAAAGAACAGATTACAACACCCCTTTGTCCAGGACACAAAAGTAAGAAGAAAGAGAGAGAGGGAGAGACTGATTTTGATTGATTTATTGAGACTGTGTTGGGGGCAGTGTTACTAGAGATTGAACCCGGGGCATTCTACATTCAAGCTATACCCCTAGCCCTTTTTATTTTTTGTTTTATTTTTATTTATTTTTATTGGTGCATTGTAATCATACATCACATTGGAATATAAGACTTGAGAGGATATACAAGCACACATCATCCAATTAGCCCTCATCCAGTCCCCATCCCATTCCCTCCCCCTCCCTCAATCCCATGATTCTTTGGTGATTAACTTTGATACATATGTTTATGTACCTCTTGCTTTTTAAAGAGGCTCCATACTCCCCTATTCCATACCCTCTGATTGGTCACCTTAATTGCTTCACTATAGGGCCCTTTCTATAGCTCGACCACTTCCTGTTGCCCCTTTCCTCCTAGTTATTGCTGATTAGGGGAAGCATCTGGTTTTAATTTTCTGCGATATTTCTCTGTGCATGCCACGTTGCAAATACCGATCCCACTCTTGACGGCCCCAGTTGTGGCCTGGCTACCCAGTGGACTGATCCAGACCTCGCTGGCTCAAGCAGCGGCTTTGCCTCATGGGAAGCCCCGGTTCTGGCCTCGCTGGCCCCGACACTGGCCTAACTCCTCAGCTGGCTCCGATCCCGGTCTCAGAGGCCCCAGCACTGGCCTTCCTCATGGAAGGCTCCGATGCCGGCCAGTGGCCCTGGCACCGGCCTAACCTCTCAGCAGGCTCTGATCCCGGCCTCGGAGGCCCCAGCACCGGCCTTGCCTCATGGCAGGCTCCGATCCCGGCCTCCTTATTTTTTGTTTTAAAATAGGGTCTTGAAATGTTACTGAAAGTCTCATTATGTTGCTGAGGCTGTCCTGGAACCTACAATCCTGTGTTTTAGCCTCCTAAATACTGGAATTATAAGCATGTGCCACCACGCCTGATTAGTACAACACTATAGAATATTTCCATAAAATATTTTTTCTTAATTACAAATTCTTAACCATTTTCTTAATCACAAAATCATTTCTGAATCTGATAATTTGTGTAGATTTTATTCACTGGAAATATAATATCTATACAAAATTTAGCATGAAATTTCAGGGGATTCAGGTTTATAAAACCTCAGATAGAAAGAACCTTTACTAACTGCAAAAATCTTAAAATAATTATTTAAAAGTCTTAGCTAAAATACCTTTCCAGTATCTTTAGATAATTAAACAAGATTAATCATTTCATGCTTAAAATAATTATTTAAAAGTCTTAGCTAAAATACCTTTCCAGTATCTTTAGATAATTAAACAAGATTAATCATTTCATGCACAGTTGTTATGGTTCACATTATACAATTATTCTTTTCATAGTGCTTACAGCTATGAGCACATTTTCATGTTAAATACATTCTTATTATTAATTTTCATTTTTCAAAGTACATATTGCTTCAACACAAATTTTTAAATGGAAGATTTAATAATAGTCTTTAAACACATAAGAGACATTTTCATGGATTTTAATCCATAGATAAAATAGAGTTTAAATTGAGTTTGTAAAGTTCACTGTTAAACTACAACAAAATTCTAATGAATTTAAGAAAACTAGAATACACATATTAACATAACACTGATCATCTCAAATTTATAATATTGAATTACTGTAGAAAAAATAATTTGTAGCCGGGTGTGGTGGAGCACACTTGTAATCCCTGCGTTTGGGAGGCTGAGACAGGAGGATCGCACAGGTTCGAATCCAGCCTCAGCTACTGAGTGAGGCTCTCAGCAACTTAGTGAGACCCTGTTTCCAAATAAAATATAAAATAGGTCTGGGAGTACAGCCCAGAGGTCAAAAGCCCCTGGGTTCCATTCCCAGTACCATCAAAAAAAAAAAAAAAAATTGTATGATCTTTATATTAACTGATTCTGCAATTTCAATTATATCTATTATATATGGGTGATATCTCATCACTGACGCCTCCCTTTGTCACATTCTAATCTTTATATTAGTAAATCTCTCTAACCCCATATTCAAAAATTATGCAGATACATAGTTTTCTTAATTCCCACCACTACCAACATAATGAGCCTAAGCTACAGTAATTTAAGTTAAAAATTATTTTTTTAAATTTTATCCTATTAGTGCATTGCAATTATACATCACAGAGAGATTCAATGTGTTAAACAAACAGCTTTTTTGTGTGTTTCCCATCATATCCCTTCTCCTCCCCATAGAAGTTAGTGAGATAGCTTGGTAATACTTTTACATTTTTGCTAATAGATTATTTTTTTTTATTGGTGCATTGTAGACATACATCATTTTGACATTGCATTATTTGAACTCTGTCTTCTTGTATCCTCCTTCTTACCTTCCCTAATTAAAAATATCAGTTATATATAATACACACATATATATATATAAATACATACATACATGCACAATTGAATTCTACTCAGTCATAAATAAAGATAAAACATGTCATTTGCAAGAAAACAGATGGAACTGAAAAATACTTCGACCCCTAGTACCACACACACACACACACACACACACACACACAATTTAAGCAAGCAGGTAATAAATCATGCATGCATGTTGCCATTTCTGTCAAATGGTAATCACATATACAACAATACACATCAGTGGTCCAATAAACTTATATTACTTAATGATATCATAACTGTCTTAGCTTAAATATACTCAATGCTGTATGCAGAACACAAAATCACCTAACCACACATTTCTCAGAATGTATTGCCATTGTTAAATTATATATACTATATATCACTAAACTTGTAAGTTATCATAGTCTTAATAAAAAACCTAATATTCTCATGAACTTTGAATAAAGGAACAATGAAAAAAAGAAAGATATTGGCTTACCCAAGTTGTGAATAATTACTCGCCGATTTTGCTAATTTTGTCATTGACCTTGAATATGCCTCTTCTATTGTAGCTCTGAGGAATAAAATTTCCATGTTATAATATCTCTTATTTAGTCACCAAAATTGCACCAAGGTTACCAAAATATAATTAAAAACTGCAAAAACAAAAAGATACTTCAAATTACCACCAAAAATTAGCATCCCTTCTGTACACACTTACTTTATTTTGTGTGTTTGTGTGGTATTGAGGATGGATCCCAGGGGTTTTCTACCCCCAGGGTACATTCCCAGACCTATTTTATGCTTTATTTGGAAAAAGCCTAAATTGCTGAGAGACTCACTAAGTAGCTGAGGCTGGCTTTGAACCTGAAAGATTCTCCTGTCTCGGCCTCCCAAGGGCTGGGATTACAAGTGTGTGCCAGCATGCCCAGCTTGTACACATTTACTTTAAAAAACTAGACTAAAGCCAGGCGTGGTGGCACACGTTTGTAATTCCGGCATTTAGGAGGCGGAGACCTAAGGATTGCAGTTCGCGGACAGCCTACTTAGTGAGGCCCTCCGTAACTCAGTGAGACCCTGTTTCAAAATAAAGAATAAAAAATTGGGCAGAGTGTGTAGCTCAGAGGTCAAATGCCTCTGGGTTCCATCCCCAGACCCGCAAAACAAATTTTAAAAAAAAAACTAGTCTGATATAGAACTGAAATAATTTATATCACAAAAAATGAATTCGCTTCCCTTTTACACACCAGAAAATTACCACTATTACAACAGCCATAATCTGAAAGACTAGCATCACCAAATGTTGGCAAGGATGTGGCCAATAGTACTGCTCATTCACTACTGGTAGGAAGGCTAAATGGTACAACCATTTTGGAAACCAGTTCGCTTATTTATACACTGAACATACTCTTTCCATGAATGATTTAGCAGTTCACTCCTAAAAAGGTAATTACTCAAAGAAGTTAAAAAACTTATAAGAACATGAAAACCTGAACACAGGTATCTAATTTATGCATAACTGCCAGGGCTTAGAAGCATCCAAAATATTATTCAGTAGGTAAACTATAGTACATTTGACAACAGATTATTATTCATTGCTAAAAAGAAATGAGCTATCAGGTCATGAAAACACATGGAGGAAACTTGAATCTACAACACCAAGAGTGAACCCTAACATAAGCTACTGACTTTACATAATTATGATGTACATACAGGATATATGCAAATACTATGCCATTTTGTGTGTGAAACTTGAATGGTCTGTGGATTTTGGTATCTGTGGGATCTTGGAGCCAATGCCTATAGATATTAGGGACATCCCTACTGAATACAAAGAGCACATAACATATAATCCCATTTGTAAAGAATGCAATCTAGCCTACATGTCAGAAGCAGGTCTGTTACTGGGGAAGGGCAGGAAAAAGGGATTATCTGACTTATGACGATGGCTCCAGGGAGTACACATATGCCAGAATGTCTCAAACTGCACCCTTTGAATATGTGAAGTTTATTTCTGCCAACTATATCTTGATGGAGCTGTGAGAAGGAAGAGCGGTCAGGCAGGGAGAATCAGAATGATTTAGTAATTTAGCCGGGCGGTGGCGCACGCTTGTAATCCCCAGGCTTGGGAGGCAGAGACAGGAGTATCGCGCTGGTTCCGAGCCAGCCTCGCTGGCTTAAGAGACCCTGTTTCCAAAATAAAAAATATAATAGGTCTGGGAGTGTATCCCGGCAGTAGAAGGGCTTCCAAGAATCCCAATACCACCAAAAAAAAAAAAAAAAAAAGAATGACTTAGTAATTTAACCTTTCTAGACCTAATTTTTCTATCTATGAATGGAAATTTTTTTTTTCCCCCAGTACTGGGGTATTCCAACTCCAAACTACACCTCCAGCACTATTTTATTTTGAAACAGTCTCACTAGGTTGCTCAGAGTCTCACTAAAATACTGAGGCTGATCGCAAACCTGTGACCCTCCTGTCTCAGTCTCCCAAGTACTGGGATTACAAGCATGAGCCACCACACCCTGCTGGGACTTGGATTTTGAGAGCATATACAAAGTCCTTAGTATGTTGTATGTATTTTTATGTTTATCTTTTTTTCTTTTCAATTCACTTCTAGAAAAATAATTATCATATGGTACTAAGCTCTCTCTTAAGCACTTGAATATAACAGACTACTATCTTCTAGAAAACAAGAAACAAAATGACTAATTACAAAATTCTGTAAATACTATGAAGAGATAAGTGATATTATAGATATCATAATAGGTATTTTTTTACACAGAGAAATTAGCAAGGGCATCCCTGAAAAAGTGACCACATTGCTGAGCTCTAATGGATAATTATGCATTGATCAAGCAAAGAATAAGCACATGCAAATACTAGATTTGAGGATTGGCCTGTGAATAAAATGACTAGTATCTACAATAGAAAGAATAAGGAGCCTAGTGTGAGCTAAAACTTCAAAGGTAATTTGAGGTCAGACAATAAAGGCCTCTCTTAAGAGCAATCAGAAATCCTTAAAATAGTTTAAACTGGAAAAGTAACATACTAATGTGTAATTGAAAAAATACAGTGTACACTGCCAGGCGTGGTGGCGCACGCTTGTAATCCCCGCGCTTGGGAGGTGGAGACAGGAGGATCACGCAGGTTCGAAGCCAGCCTCACTGGTTTAAGAGACCCTGTTTCCAAATAAAAATATAAAATAGGCCTGGGAGTGTAGCCCGGAGGTAGAAGGGCTTTCGGGAACCCCAGTACCACAATAAATACATACATACATACATACATACATACATACACACATACATACATACAATTTAAAAATAGAGTGTACAGAGTAAGTTGCATGAGAAAAAGAATGAATGCAGATAAACAAGTTAGGAGCTACTGTTGAAATTCAGGCAAAAATACTGAAAGTTTGGCTCAGGATAATGAAGCTACAGATTCATTATGTTGAAAGATATTTTGAAAGTTTAAGTGATAAACCAGGTGTGGTGGTGCACACTTATAATCCCAGCATTCCAGAAGCAGAGACCAGAGGATAGCAGTTCACAGACAGCCTCAGCTACTTAGCGAGGCCCTTCGCAACTCAGTGAGACCCTGTTTCAAATATAAAATGACTAAAAAACTAGGACTTGAAGCTGGGCGTGGTGGCGCACATTTGTAATCCCAGCATTTGGGAGGCTAAGACTAGAGGATCGAGGTTCACGGCCAGCCTCAGCTACTTAGTGAGGCCTTCCAAAACTTGGTGAGACCCTGTTTCAAAGTAAAGAATAAAGCTGGGCATGGTAGTGCACACTTGTAATCCCTGCACTTGGGAGGTAGAGACAGGAGGACCACGCCAGTTCGAAGCCAACCA
Source organism: Muscardinus avellanarius (assembly GCF_963383645.1). Classification (NCBI taxonomy): domain Eukaryota; kingdom Metazoa; phylum Chordata; class Mammalia; order Rodentia; family Gliridae; genus Muscardinus; species Muscardinus avellanarius. The sequence continues at coordinate 60,163,504 of NC_137786.1, read as the reverse complement.
TGCTGGCTTAAGAGACCCTGTTTCCAAATAAAAAAAGTATAAAAATAGGTCTGGGAGTATAGCCCGGAGGTAAAAGGGTTTCCAGGAACCCCAGTAATACCAAAAATAAAATAAAATAATTAAAATAAAATAAATAAAATAAATAGAGCAGGGGAATAGCTCAGAGGTCGAATGCCCCTGGGTTCCATCCCCAGACTTGCAAAAAAATAAAATAAAAAATAAAAAATAGGACTTGGGGGTGTAGCTCGGAAATAGAATGCCCCTGGGTTCTATCCCTAGTACTGCATTAAAAAAAAAAGCGTAAGTGATAGCATGGTATGGTGGCACACACCTATAATCCCAGTGACTTGGGAAATATCAACAAAAAGATCCCAAGTATGAGGCTGGCCTGGGCAACTGAGAGAGCCCCTGTTCTAAATAAAAATAAATAAAAAAGGATAAGGATACAGTTCAGTGGTAAAGTGCCCCTGGGTATAATCCCCAGTAATAATAATAATTAAAAAAACCGTGATAGGACAAAAAGGACAAAAAGAACCTAAAAATCTTCTGTCATTATTAGGTTTATATTCTAGTGAAGAGAGACAAGTAAAATACTGCTTATACTAAATGGTTTTAAAGTGATATAAAGAAAAATAAAACAGGAGAGGGGGAGTAGAAGCGGTTGTCTCGCTGCCCATGGAGTCAGAAAGGGCTAGATTCTAGGCAAATAAAGAATGACCCGAGAGTTCTGGACTTGTGACTGACTTAAACAGAACTAAAAGATATAATGATATCTGCCCTAATGGCTTTAAGATTAGAGGAAGAGGGATAACTAAGGAACACACCAAGAGATGCAGAGTTCTGGAACCTCTTCCATTATTCCTTCCATCATAAGTTAGAAGCCAAAAGGAGGACAGTTACCCAAAGCACCAAAAGCTTTTAAACTCCCTCTTAACTTCTTGGGAGAGATGGAAACCAGAAAAGGACTGGTCTTAGGTGAAATGATTTCCCAATTCCTACCAGTCTGTTAACGCCATGAGGACAGAAGCTGTATCTTTACGACTACATCCCCAGAAACCAGACAAGTGCCTGGAACACAGCAGACATGATATATAGATACAGATTATATAGTTGAAACAAACAAACAAACAAACAAACAAACAAATAAATAAATAATTGTGATTAAAAGCAAATAATCCCTGTGTTACCAAGGAAAAAATTTTAAGTGCGTTCATATAAAAAAATTACCAAGCTGGGCGTGGTGGCACACGCTTATAATCCCAGCATTTGGGAGGCTGAAACTGGAGAATCACGGTTTGCTGACAACCTTAGCTACTTAGTGAGGCCCTCCACAACTTAGTGAGACCCTATTTCAAAATAAAGAATAAAAATAGGGCAGGGGGTGTGGCTCGGAGGTCAAATGCCCCTGGGTTTCATCCCCAGACCCGCAAAAAAAAAAAAAAAAAAAAAAAAAAAAAAAAAATTAGCAAGTAAGGCTCACTACATAATAGCCTTCAGAAGTAGCTCTGAGTTGTTTGGTTTTGAATCATAATCAAATGACATATAGTTTTAACTAGTTCTTAAATTAACCAGTATATTCTAAAAGTCTCAAAAACAATCACATTTTATAAATTGATAGGATTTAAAAATAGGACTTCTTAGCCAGGTGTGGTGCAGCACACTTGTAATCCCAGCGCTTGGGAGGCTGAGACAGGATCGCACAGGTTCAAAGCCAGCCTCAGCTATTTAGGAAGGCTCTCAGCAACCTAGTAAGACCCTTTTTCCAAATAAAGTATAAAATAGGTTAAGGGGTATAGCCTGGAGGTAGAAGGTCCCTGGGTTCCACCCTCAGCACCGCCTTGTGTATGTGTGTGTGTGTGTGTGTGTGTGTGTGTGTGTGTGTGGTGGTACTGAGGGTGGAACCCAGCAGGGGCCTTCTACCTCCAAGCTACACTCCAAACCTATTTTATTTGGAAACAGTGTCTCTTAAACCAGCTGAGGTTGGCTTCGAACCTGTGCGATCCTCTTGTCTCAGCCTCCAAAGCACAGGGATTACAAGCGTGCGCCACCACGCCCGGCCTTTTTTTTTTTTTAAGTCTTTTTCTTTTATTTGAAGCAGGGTCTCACTGAGTTGCGAAGTGCCTCGATGCGTAACTGAGGCTGTCTGTGAACTGCGATCCTCCAGTCTCTGCCTCCCGAATGCTGGGATTACAAGTGTGTGCCACCATGCCCAGCCAAAAAATAGGACTTCTTATAGAAGTTATAACAACACATACTAAATTCAGAATACTAAAGTCTTTTCAAATTATCTTAGGGTTTTTTTTTTTTTTTATGTTGTTGTTTTTTTGTGGTACTGGAGTTCCTGGAAACCCTTCTACCTCCGGGCTACACTCCCAGACCTATTTCTATATTTTTATTTGGAAACAGAGTCTCTTTAAGCCAGCACAGCTGGCTTCGAACCTGCGTGATCCTCCTGTCTCCACCTCCCAAGCACAGGGATTACAAGCGTGCGCCACCACACCTGGCTTAGTGTATTTATTTTTAAAAATGGCAATACTTTACCCTACAAAATTCCTCAGTCTGTTACTCCAACACTGTTGCTAACACAGCCAATGGAAAATACATAGATAATATTATTAGGAAATAATTTGTATTTCAGGTGTTTAATAATGCCACTTTGAGCCATTATATAGCCCAATGATATGTAAATGATTAAAAAACTTTTTTAAAATATAACTACAGCCGGGTGTGATGGTGTATGCTTATAATCTCAGTGCTTGGAAGGCTGGGACAGGAGGATCACACAGGTTCAAAGCTAGCCTCACTATTTAGAGACACCCTGTTTCCAAATAAAGTATAAAATAGGTCTGGGAGTATAGCCCGGAAGTAGAAAAGCCCCTGGGTTCCACCCTCAGTACCACAAAACACACACACACACACACACACACACACACACACACACACACACACAAGCTGGGCGTGATGGCTTATATCTGTAATCCCAATACATGAACAGTCTCAGCAATGTAGCAAGATTTTGTTTCAAAAAGCAAAAAATAAAAAGGGCTCAAGGTGTAGCTTGAAGATAGAATGCCCCGGATTCAATCCCCAATATCAAAATAAAATTTTAAAAATGTTTATATATGTATAATATAATTATAGAATAATTTCTTAAAATAAGCTTTGGTTATTCTAATTCAATTAAATTTTTCAGTTACTTATATTCTAAAATTTGAATTGATAATTGTTGAACAAATTACTTATAAAAAAATACGTACCTTTCTCTTACAAAATCTGCTAGCTCCTTTGTCGATATCTGTCCATGTTTCATATTATGATACAGAACATCAAAGCCACTATTCTTTTCCCCCTAAATTCAGAAAGATATTTAGTTTAACCAAAAAAGATATTGAAATAACTTGAGACTACAATAACCTTAACTTATAACTATCTAATTCTTAAGCATGCTTTGGTAAGCTGTTCTTCCTTAATTTAACCATCATTTACTACATGATTTTAAACTGCATTAAAGTAATTCTGCATGCTTGGATAAAATTTATAATTTACTATGAATACATATATACATACATACTCATACTCTATAATCATCCACAGGATAAAACTAATAAAATTAAGTCTAAAATTTGAAGAAATAACATGCAGCATAATTTAGAAATACAGACTTTTTAAAAGACAATTCTATTTTAATCCTCTTAACATATAATAAAGAATTCTTTAATTATTTAATTCAGAGTTTGTGCTTTAAAGTAATTAAATCTAGCCAGGCATGGTAGCACATGCCTGTAATCCCAGTATTTAAAAGCATAAGACAGAAAAATTGAAGGTTCAAGGTCATCCTCCAGCAACATAGCAACTCTCAGCAACCTAGCAAGAACCTGTTTTTAAACAAAAAAATAAGAATGTCTCAGCCAGGTGTGGTGGCACACGCTTGTAATCGCAGCATTTGGGAAGCTGAGATAGGAAGACTGTGGCTGGCAGACAGCCTTAGCTACTTAGTGAGGCCCTTTGCAACTCAGTGAGACCTTGTTTCAAAAAAAAGAATTAAAAAATAGGGCTGGGGTTGTAGCTCAGAGATAGAATACTCTTTGTCTGGGGGGGTTTAGCTCAGAGGTAGAGCACCTCTGGATTTAATCTCCAGTACCAATAAATAAATAAATAAATAAATAAACAAACAAACAAACAAACCTTAGGCCTGGTGGTACATGCCTATCATCCCAGTACTTAGGAGAAAAAAAAGGAGGATAACAAATTCAAACAGCCTCACCAACACAGCAAAACTCTGAGCAACCTAGCCAGACACTATTTCCAAACAAAAAATAAAGAGGGTTGGCGAGTAGTTCAGAGGAAGAATCCTCCTGGGTTCAACCCCCAGTCCTACCAAAAAAAAAAAAAGCCTTGATTTTTGAACGAAGATAGCATACTATTCATCATGTAAACATTGGATACCACAAAATGCTTTATATAATTCCTGTTCTGAGTCTTTCAGTAAACCTAATTTGAAAGGTGAAAAAAGAAATAAGATTTTTGTTGTTGTTTTCATTTTGATACTGGAGATTGGATCCAAAAGTATTCTAATTTTTTATTTTGAAATAAGATCTCACTACATTGCTGAGCATCTCACTAAATTGCTAAGGCTGGCTTCAGCATGGCATCTTTCTGTTTCAGCCTAAGTACTGGGATTACAGGTGTGCACACCACACCTGGCTAGGAATCAGGGTTTTTTTGTTTGTTTTTGCGGTAATGAGGATGGATCCAGGGGCATTCTACCTTCAAGCTATACCCCTAGCCCTATTTTTTATTCTTTATTTTTGAAACAGGGTCTCACTGAGTTGCAAAGGGCCTCACTAAATAGCTGCGGATGTCTGCAAATTGTGATCCTCTTGTCCCGCCTCCTGAATTCTGGGATTACAAGCAGGTACCACCACGCCCAGCTCGGAATTAATTTTTAAGGAAAAAAAAAAAAAAGGCTAACTGCAAAGTCTTCAACACACTAATGAGAAAAATAGAATCAGATCACTATTACAAAATCTTAGAAATCTTCATTGCTATTTAAATCCTATAAATCTTAAATTAGTAAATTACAACAAAGAGAAATGTCAATTAATTGGTGAGTTAAGAGACCATTCATTAATAAAGTGGGCTTTATTATTCTTTATTTAATAAATTTAATATATTTGTTGGAAATAAAAATATCATAAACAATTATTACATGCACTGAAGCCTAACTTTTCAATAGTTCACCAAAAACAGGAAACAAGAGTTATGTTAAAATGATATCTAAAAAACTCATCAGCTTGTAATGGTTTGTGGTACATACAATGAATGAAAATGTCATATTTACAATAAAATAATATCAACAATATACTTAGCATTTTGAACATCTATTTCTACTTATCAAAAAATATAGAAAATCATGGTCTTTCAATGACTGGCAATGTGGATTAAAAAACAGAATCCAACGATATGCTACATGCAAGGAACTCATCTTACAGCCAAAGACATCCATATACTAAAGGTGAAGGGTGGAAAAAGATATACCATGCAAATGGAGACCAAAAACAAGCAGGGGTAGCAACACTCAAATCCTACAAAACAGACTTTAAAATACATCAGAAGAGACAAAGCGGGTCACTTCTTATTAAAAAATGAACAATTCAACAAGATAAAATGATAGTAAACATTTATACCCCACATGTGGGTACATAAAAAAACAAGAGTTTTATTTTGTAAAACTCTTCAGGACATCAGATCTCAAACAGATCCAAATACAATAACATTGGGAGACTTCAACACACAACTCACACCACTAGATTAATCTTCTAGATAAGCTGGGCTTGGTGGTGCAAGCTTATAATACCAGCATTCGGGAGGCTGAGACTGAAGTATTGCGGTTCACAGACAAGCCTCAGCTACTTAGTGAGGCCCTCCGCAACTTAGTGAGACCCTGTTTCAAAATAAATAATAAAAAATAGGGCAGGGGGTGTAGCTCAGAGGTGGAAGGTCCTTAGGCTCCATCTCAGATCCAGGAAAAAAAAAAATCTTCCAGACAAAAGATGAGTAAAGACTCTTGAGACCTAAAGAACACTATAAACCAAATGGACCTAAGAGAGATATATGGAATATTTCAACCAACAATAGCTGAATACACATTCTTCTCAGCTGCCCATGGAACCTTCTCCAAAATAAGATCACATCCTGGGCCACAAAGCATGTACCAGGAAATTCAAAGAAATGTAATATAATTCCCTGCATCTTCTCAGAGGTCCTCTGCAACTTAGTGAGATCTCTGTTTCAAAATAAAGAATAAAAAAAATAGGAGCCAGGCTGGTGGCACACACTTGTACTTGGGAGGCTGAGATAGGATTGCAGATTTGCGGCCAGCTTCAGATACTTAGTGAGAGGCCTTCGACAACTTAGACCCTGTTTCAAAATAAAGAATATTAAATAGGGCTGGGGGTGTAGCTCAGAAGTAGAATGTCCCTGGGTTCAATCTCTAGTACTATTAAAAAAAAAAAAAGAAAAAAGAAACGAGTGGGTAGGTACTTGTAAAACATCAATAACATAACTAAACCTTCTTCCTCCAAGTCTGAATCATTGTGGTGCACGCCTGTAATCCTAGTACTTGGGCGGCTGAGAAAGAAGAATCCCAAATTCAAAGGCAGCCTCAGCAATTTAGTGAGGCTAATCCCGCATTTGGTAGGCTGAGACAGGAGGACTGTGTTTGGCAGACAGCCCCAGCTACTTAGGCCCTTTGCAACTCAGTGAGACCCTGTTTCAAAATAAAAATTAAAAATAGGGCTGGGGATGTAGCTCAGAAGTAGAATGCCCCTTGGTTCCTTTCATCTCCAATACTGAAAAAAAATAAAAAATGAATAGCCCTTCTATTGAAGACTGGAATTCAACAAATCTGCAATGACAACCTTATCATGCCATTTTTGCCTGGAAAATTGCTAGGAAGAAGTGTATAAAATATATGCAAGCAGTTTTTTCTACAAATAAACAGTGTGTTCAACCACAAATTATAAATGCTTCTGTTTGTACATTAAAATGTCCAGTCAGGATCACTAAGAGTATTCTACAGAACTACTCATAAGATACTGCTAATGCAGAAAACAGTGATTAAAATATGTAGAATGAACGACGCTCAGCATTCAGAACTATTTGATGAAGGTACAAAAGTGACGTCAAGCCATTTGTTGACTGGCCAAAGGAAAGAAATCTGATTAAGCTTTTTAGGTACTGCAGATTGAACCCAGGAGTGTTCTATATCTGAGCTACACTTTCAGCCTCCTTTTTTTTTTAAACACGTTCTCTCTAAAAGTTGCTGAAGCTGGCCTTGAGCCTACAGTCCTCCTATCTTGGCCCCCCAAGTACTAGGACTACAAGCATGTACCACTAAACCAGCCTGATTACATTTTTAAAACATTGTTTTTCTCACCCCTCAGATATTTTTCCCTATTCTGTTAAATTATAAATCACTTTTTTTTTTTAATGTGTGTGGTACTGAGGAGTGAACTCAGGGGCATTCTACCTTCAAGCTACACCACCCCCAGCCCTATTTTTCTTTTTTTTTGGGGGGGGGGTCTGGGGATGGAACCCAGGGGCATTTCACCTTGAGCTACACCCCCTGCCCTATTTTTTATTCTTTATTTTGAAACAGAGTCTCACTGAGTTGCAAAGAGCCTCACTAAGTATCAGAGAACCGGGATCCTCTGGTCTCAGCCTCCCAAGTGCTGGGATTACAAGCCTGCACCACCACGCCCAGCTTTATTATGAAACAAGATCTCCCTAGGCTGATAAGTCTCACCGCTGGCTGAGGCTGTCCTTGAACGTTCCATCCTCCAGTCACAGCCTCCCAAGTAGTAGGGTTATAAGCCTGTGCCATGCCCAGCTAAATCACCTCTTTCAATTAGTGAAGTTCTGAGATCCATTTAAATATATATATATACATATATATTTATATACACACACATATATATACATATGAGTTCAATAAAAATAGAAGCAATATTGAGCTAATTTTTTATTTTGATTCTGATTCTATAAATTTTTATTTCCGTAACATTCTATAAATCAAAGTAACTTTTGTTGCTTTCAAAATGAAAAATAAAATTAACAATTTTAGCTTTCTCAACTAACTCTTCAATCTATGCTAAGAAACAGAAGGCTACTTTCTTAAAACTAGCATCTTGTCCTCATAAGTAGTTAAATCACCAGTCTTCCTAGGTGGAAAAAATGTGCATAATCTTAGTATGGGGGGGCTAAAATTCACAGTCTATTCATTCCACGAACACTTACACAATCACTGAAATTTTTGAAATAATACTTAATCACATGAGAAAATGCCTGAAAATCATTAGAAAATGTCAAATATGTCACTATCACTGTGAACTACATTATGATGTGAGACCACAATGCACCAATAAAACTATAAATATAAGAGAAAATGTCACCTTGAATTTTGTATTTAGTGTGTGTGTATGGTGCTGTGGAATGAACCTGACCTCCAAACTACAACCCCCGCCATACTTTATTGATTTAATTTTTGGAAAAAAGGTCTCACTAAGTTACTTAAAGCCACACTAAGTTGTTGAGGCTGGTTTTGAACCTGCAATTCTGCTTCAGCCTCCCAAGTACTGGAATTACAGGAATGTGTTACCACCACATCCAGCTGAAATTTTGTGTTTCTAACGAAAAGAGTAAAATGAGGGAGAAGTTAGAGATAACTTTTATTTTGTACTCTTCTGTATTTTACCTATCATATACTAATAGTTACAATTTAGTAAACTATTTACACTTAAGGCTACTGTTTCAACCAACTGAAAATCTTTCCTTGGTTTTAAAGTTCTATCACCACCAATTTGCTTCACTTATACATTCCTGTCTTCTCCCAGAAGTCAGGCAAATATGTTTATCATAGGTTTTCTACCTTTTATTCCTGCAGTTCCATTAGGGAGCATGAATACCTCCTTAGGTTCATCACAGTTCACTAATCACTTTCCAATTTCATCGTTTCTGACTATGGGCATAGTAACATCCTTTACAGCATTTTTACCAATAGATATAATTATAGGTCTCAGTTGCTAATGTGCTGTTGTTTTTGTTTCTCCCCATATCTGACCAATTCATGCTTATCTTTGTGGACCAGACTAATACTAAAATTCCTCCAAGTCTACTATCCATTACTGTTTCCACACTATAAAAACTGAAAGCCTAGGCCGGCTTGGTGCACGCTTGTAATCCCAGTACTTGGGAGGCTGACTGGAGGATCACAGGCTCTCAGCCAGCTTCAGCTACATAGTGAGACCCTCCACAACTTAGTGAGACCCAGTTTCAAAATAAAGAATAAAAATTAGGGCTAGCTCGGAGGTAGAATCCTCAGTACCAAAAAAAGAGGGGGGACTAAAAGACAAATCCTTTCAGTTTTGAGGATTTTAGCCAAATCCTATAAGCATCCATGGCACATATTTCCCATTGGATTTTTTAGGGTGCATCTGTAAAGTGTTCTAGAATTATATTAGGATGGATCATCTTAGAAGATACTCCCATGCCTAAAAAAACTACTTTCAAAGGGCTACTAACCAAATGTTCAGGGTGATTCAAAGCATAACTGTTTTTTCATCCTTTGCCGAAATAATTTAGTTCTGAAAAGATTAGGGTATTTAAAGCTATAAAAGAACTCAGACATCAAATTTGTATCATTTTTAATGTCAATGTGCTAAATCCTCCCTCTGAATTAAACTTACAGACTAAATCACTATCAATTTTTCACATAATTTCTCATAAAATATAGACAAAAATATAAAAACACTTTTCCCCAAAATTCTAAGTATCTCACAATAAAATGTAGCACAATTTAAAATATTATAATTTAGGAGAATCACAAGTTTGAGGTCAGCTTTAGCAACCTAGCTAGACCCGTTGCAAAATTAAAAATAATAATAATAATCATCATCAGCAGCAGCAGCAGCAGCAGCAGCAGCAGCAGCAGCAGGCGCCGCCGCCGCCGCTGCCGCCACCAGGTATGATAGCACACACTTGGAATCCTGGTACTTGAAAGGCTGAGACAGGAGAATCACAGGTCCAAGGACAGCCTCAGCAAGTAGTGAGACTCTCATCCACCTAGCAAGACTCTGTTTCAAAATAAAAATTAAGCCAGGCATGGTGGCACACACTTGTAATTCCAGCATTTGGGAGGCTGTGACAGGAGGATCTCAGTTCAAGGACAGCCTCAAATACTTAGTGAGACCCTTTGTGACTCAGTGAGACCCTGTTTCAAAATAAAGAATAAAAAATAGGGCTGGGGGTATAGCTCAGAGGTAGAATGCCCCTGGGTTTCATCCCCAGTACCACAAAACAAATAAATTAGAAATTAAAATTAAAAACAGGGCTGGGGTGTAGCTCAGAGTCTACCCCTGGGTTCCATACCCAGTACCACAAAAAAAAAAAAGAAAAGAAAAAAATAGGTTAAGGGTATATATAGCTCAGAAGTAGAATGACCCTGAATTCGATCCCCAGTATAATAATAAATAAAATAATGTTGCTCAGCACCCAAGTTCAATCCCTAATTAATAATAACAACAACAACCATAATTTTAGAGTCTATTTGTCAAGTCTAACTGTACAAAATTAGATGTATCTGCATTTTCTTTCTTTCTTTCTTTTCTTTTCTTTTTTTTTTTTTTTTTTTTTTTTGTGTGTGTGTGTGTGGTACTGGGGATGTAACCCAGGGGCATTATACCTCTGAGCTACCCCCCTGCCCTATTTTTTAATTTTTTATTTTGAAACAGGGTCTCACTGAGTTGCAAAGGGCTTCACTAAGTAGCAGCTGAGAGACTGTCTTCAATCCTCCTGTCTCATCCTCCCAAATGCTGGGATTACAAGCATGCTCCAGTTATAATAATTTGGGTAAGGCTAACTAGCCACCAATTAAACAATACATTTTTCAATTGATGCTATTTAAAAAAAAAAAAAACTAGGGGTTTAACCCTGGGGCATTCTACCTCTGAGCTACATCCCCAGCCCTATCATGTTTTTTTTGTTTGTTTGTTTGTTTTGGTTATAGTACTGAGAATTGAACCCAGGGGCACTGTACCTCTAAGCTGCACCCCCAGACCTATTTTTTATTCTTTATTTTGAAACAGAGTCTCATTAGGTTGAGGAGGGCCTCACTAAATAGCTAAGGCTGGCCACAAAACTGTGATCCTCCTGTCTCAGCCTCCCAAGTACTAATATTATAAGGGTGTGCCACCATGCCTGACTTGATGTATGTTATTTACTTGTATATACATAGGTTATCTCTGGAAAGCTATTAAGAAATTGGTAACTGATACTACCTTTTAGGAAGATGATGATGGCTGGAGATAAAGTAAGAGATTTAACACTGTATTCCTTTTTGTACCTTTTGAATATAACACCATGTAAAGTGGTTTGCAATGGTAAGTAATGTATAAAGTAAATATATATCCACACATATGCATATCTTTGTGTATATGTAGTTTGAGTATACTCTCTAAGGGGATTACATCCTAAACCGATATCCCAAAATGAGGCAGGATAGAAGAAATAATGACAAAACCACAAAATTTAGAAATCTCAAGTAACAGAAAAACTATATAATCTCAACTTATTTCCTTCCTTTTCTTTTTTTTTTGGGGGGGTAGGCAGGAGGAGAGGTTGTTGTTGCTATTGTACTGGGAATCTACATCTGAACTACACCTACAACAGTTTTTTTTTTTTTTGGAGGGGGGGGGTTGGTGTGGTACTAAGGGTGAAATCCAGGGGCTTTTCTACCTCCGGGCTATACTGCCAGACCTATTTTATACTTTATTTGGAAACAGGATCTCACTAAGTTGCAGAGAGCCTCATAAGTAGCTGAGGCTGGCTTCAAAACTGTACAATTCTACTGTCTCAGCCTTCCAAGCACTGGGATTACAAGCATGCACCACCACGCCTGGCAGTTTTTGTTTGTTTGCTGAAACAGGGTCTCGCTGAGTTGCTGAAGCTGGCTTCAAAACTTGGATCTTCTTATCTTAGCCTCCCCCATACTGGGATTAGAGGTATGCACCATCACAACCAGCTCTACTTTGTGTGTGTGTGGGGGGGGGGGGGGTCTGGCGATGGAACCCAGGGGCATTCCACCTCTGAGCTATAACCCCTGCCCTATTTTGTATTCTTTATTTTGAAACCAGATCTCATTAAGTTGCAGAGGGCCTCACTAAGTAGCTGAGGCAGTCTATGAACCACGATCCTCTGGTCTGAGCCTCCCGAATGCGTGCGCCACCATGCCTGGCTTCCGCTTATTTTCTAAAAAAAACATATTTTTAAGGCCGGGTGTGCACCAGGCATGGTGGCGCAAACTAGTAATCTCAGCATTTGGGAGGCTGAGACAGGAGGATCGCAGTTCACGAACAACCTCAGCTACTTAGTGAGGCCCTTTGCAACTCAATGAGATCCTGTTTCAAAAATAAAGAATAAAAAACTGCCAGACATGGTGGCACACATTTATAATCCCAGCATTTACGAGGCTGAGACAGGAGGATCACAGTTCACGGACAGCCTCATCTACTTAGTGAGGCCCTTTGCAACTCAGTAAGACCCTGTTTCAAGAAATAAAGAATAAAAAATAGGGCTGGGGGTTTAGTTCAGAGATAGAATGCCCCTGAGTTCCATCCTCAGTACTGCAAAAAATAAATAAGTAAATAAGTAAATAAATAGGGTTGGGGGTATAACTTGGAGGTAGAATGCCCCTGGGTTTCATCCCCAGTACCACAAAAAAAAAAAAATTTAAAGCCAGGTATGGTGGTACCTGCCTGTAATCCCAGTACTTGAGAAGTTCAAATAGGAGGATCACAGGTTCAAGGCCAGTCTTAGCAACTTAGTGAGACCCTATTTCAAAATAAAATATAAAATAAGGTGTGGGGGGTATAGCTCAAAGGTGTAATGCCCCTGGGTTCAATTCTCAGTTCCACACACAAAAAATAAATAAATGAAATAAAAATACATATTTTAAATTTTCATGTGGATAAATACCCCAAAGAATGTGTGTCAATCTCTCATCTAAGATTCTATATTTAGATTAATCAAGCAAAAACATGATGTTTTATATCCCAAACTCCTCCGAATAGCAATTCCAGATTTTTTAAAAACATTTTAATCCTCCCAGCTTACCCATGTAATCATAGACCAAAGTTTGGATATATATACCCAAGTGCTCCAACTCAAATTAAAATGAAGCCGGCCGTGATGGCACATGCTTGTAATCCCCACGCTTGGGAGGCAGAGACGGGGGATCACGCAGGTTCGAAGCCAGCCGCACGCGCTGGCTTAGGAGACCCTGTTTCCAAATAAAAAAGTATAAAACAGGTCTGGGAGTGTAGCCTGGAGATAGAAGGGCTTCCAGGAACTCCAGTACCACCAAAAAAAAAAATTTTTTTTTAAATAAAAATATGAAAAGACCAAAGAAGTAACAAACAAATGAAATAAGACTTCTATACAGATAAAGTTGAGAGAAATACAGAAAAACATCTGGATATCCAATTTGTTCATTTTTGATGTGCTGACTAGAAAAAAGCTCTAGAAAAACCCACCTAACTAAAAACATCAGTAAATTGCAATATTACATATACTAAAGACTATCTGAAGCTAGGTGAGGTAGCACTTGTCTGTAATTCCAATAATTGAGAGGCTGAGACAGGAAGAACTCAGGATTGAGGCCAGCCTCAGCAACTTAGCAAGGCCTTCAACAACTTAACAAGACCTTGTTTCAAAATAAAAAATAAAAAGAAATAGATGTGTAGCTTGAAAGTAGAATGCCCCTGGGTTCAATCCCTTGTTCAATACACACATATACCAAAAGAATATTTAGTGTATTTGTGTAAATAGCTCATATCTTATAAAGATTAGGATTAGTATGTAAAATGAGGTTCATAAGGTATTCAATTCAAGCATGTTGTGCTTATTTTTCCCCTTAAGTAATTTTTATTTACAAAATTTACTCCTCTTAATACTTCCACTGCTGAAGTAATCTGATTTTACATAAAAATATAAAACCACTTAAATTATTATAGTACAGTGTTCACATAGATAATCTCAATAACTGGAAACTAGTACTCAACTCTTCCTTTGTAAAAGACAGCTTACACAGGTATTTTTTCATTAAAATATTGGTTGATACCCTTTCAAAGATATATAATCTTTTCAAGGGCTAATGATTATTTTTATGTGTGGATTTCTATTATTGAAATTATTTTTATTGTCCTATTTTATTTATTTATTTATTTATTTATTTATTTATTTATTTTGGTGGTACTGGGAGTAGAACCCAGGGGCTTTCTACCTCCAGGCTATACTCCCAGAATTATTTTATATTTTATTTGGAACAGGGTCTCACTAAGTTGCTGAGAGCCTCCCTAAGTAGCTGAGGCTGAATTCAAACCTGTGCAGTCCTCCTGTCTCAGCCTCCCAACCACAGGGATTACAAGTGTGTGCCACTATGCCCGGTCTTGTTGTCCTATTTTAGTAGAAAAAAATATTTTCCCTTTGATTATCAATGGCACTATACTTTGTGGCAACTGTCTTATCAGCAATAAAACACCTGTTGTATAGGAAGTTTTGAACATAACTTTTTTCTTCAAAGCATAGTATTAAGTAAAAGAACTAATTTAGCATATAGTTTTATTTAAGAAAAAATAAAAAATAAAGAAGGACGTGCTGCTTTCAAAAGAACTTGAAGAGAGTTTCAATAATTCAAACTTTCCTCTAGCAAAATACCAAAACAAAAAGGTTTGTCTTTTTATGTATAGAGGGAAGACAATTAATAGGCTGGTTGGAAGCCAGGCATGGTGGCGCACACTTGTAATCCCAGTACTTAGGAGGTTGAAACAGTAGGATCACAGGTTTGCAGCCAGCCTCAGATACTTAGTGAGGTGCTCTGCAACTGAATGTGATCCTGTTTCAAACTAAAGAATAAGAAATCAGGCTGGGGTGTAGTTCAGAGGTAGAACACCCCATAGTACCATCCCAAAGTTGGTAGGTTAGAAACTTAAAACTTCAAAGGTTCCCATTATCTCATATTGACAAGTGTGTGTGTGTGTGTGTGTGTGTGTGTGTGTGTGTGTGTGTGTTTGTGTGTGTGTGAGAGAGACAGACATTGGGGGGTGGAAACCAGGGGCTTTCTACCTCCAGACTACACCTCCATCCAGCCCTATTTTATAATTTATTTGGAAACAGGGTCTCACTAAGTTGCTGAGAGCCTAAGTAGCTGAGGCTGGCTTCAAACCCTTACGCCTCACTAAGTAGCTGAGGCTGGCTTTGAACCCATGTGATCCTCCTGTCTCAGCCTCCCAAGCACTGGGATTATAAGTTTTCACCACCACGCCTGGTGACAAGTTCTTTTTTGACTGACAAGAATTATATATATTTATCATGTACAGCATGTTTTGAACTTGAACAAGTTTTATATTCTTTTGATAATGCCACTTAAAACATTGGGAAAAGTAAAATTAATATTGCAAGTTCTCTATGTAAGGTCTTATCTCCTAAGTGATCCATGCAAATTTTAAGTTGTTAAATAGACAACTACAAATTCACAGGAGCTGGTTAAATTATTTAGTTAGTTCTAGACTTCCCTAGCCCATTTAGACTCCTCTAGAGTTTTTAATGCTCCAATTTAGGGCTTTCAGCTCCAATTCCAAGGTAGAAAGTAAAATAAAATTTATTTTACTATTTGTTCTCAATAGTAGAAATGAAGACAAAGACTGAAACACAAATTAGACTTGGAATTCTCTCTAGATTTCAGATAATCAAGTTTCCCCCCATTCCTCTGTTAATAGAGAAAATCAAAGAGCACCAAAAGCATGTACAAAAATATTTGGAAAAGCATTGTTCAAAATAGCCAAAAACAACAAACAAAACTATGTTCAAAGTTCAATTAGTAGGAAACAAAATATCAATGTTAAAAAGTTAAGATACAATGTAGGATGTCAGCAAACTTAAAAAACATCAATGCACCAAAATCTGCAAAATATTCAGAACATCAATTTTTGAACAATTATAGATTTATAAAACTGTTTCTAAACTGCCACTGTAAAACCTAATGTCTAAAATTGATAGTTTAATCCTAAAATTCATATGAAAATGCAAAGACCTAGTGTCTCGGCTTCCCAAATGCTGGGATTACAAGCGTGGCAGCTTCAAGACAAAATATCTTGAAGAAGAAAAAGCCTGGAAGACTCACAAAAAAATTATAGTAATCAAAACAGTGTGGTAGTGGCTGGCATAAGGATAGACAAAAAGAATAAAATTGAAAAACCAAGAATAAATACATACATCTATGGTCAAGTGATGTTTGATAAGGGTGCCACAACAATTCAATGGGGGAAAAGAAGGGCCTGTTGTTCAACAAATGGTGCAGAAACTAAGTATCTACATGCAAAAACATCCTTGCACCACACTAAAAACTAACTTCCATTAGATCACAGTCTGAAATAAATGACCTAAAGCCATAAAACCCTTATAAAAAGATGTATAATTCGTAGATGCAATAGCAAAAGCACAAGTGATAGAAACCTTTTTTTAAAAAGCAAAACTTCACCAAGACTTCATCAAAATTAAAAACTATGTCCTTCAAAGGATGTTATCAAGAAGTTTAAAAAGCCTGGTGTGGTGGTGTACACCTGTGATCCCAGTACTTGGAAGGCTGAGACAGGAAGACTACAGGCTCAAAGCCAGTGCCCTGTAATTTAGCAAGATCCTGCTTCAAAATAAAAACCAGAGTGGGCGTGTGGCTCAGAGGTAGAAAGCCCCTGGGTACCAGTAGCCCTCCCCAAAAAAAGCCCAATGAGTAGAAAAATATTTCCAAATCGCATATATATATATGTAGAATATAAAAAGATGTCATAAATAACAAAAAGACAACTCGATTTAAAAATGGACAATGGAGCTAAACAGATAATTCTCCAAAGAAAATATAGAGTAATAAGCACATGAAGATACCATTAGCCATAGAGAAATGGTACTTCACATTCACCCATTATTATAATTAAAAAGATAGATCTTATGTGTTGTTGAGCATGTGAAAAACTGGAACCCTAAAATATTGAGCTGGTGGGATCATAATTCTGCAGCTACTTTGAAAAAGAGCTTGGCAGTTCCTTGAAATGTTAAACATAGTTACCATATGACCCAGCAATTCCATTCCCAAAAGAAATGAAAACATATGTTCACACAAAAACTTGTACAAAAATGTTCATGGCAGCATTATTTATAACCAAATAGTGAAAACAAAATGTCCATCCCTGATGAGTGAATAAGTAAAATGTAGACTATAATATTATTGGGCCATAAAAATGAATTAAGTACTAATACACACCACTTATGAAAGAACTTTGAAAAATGATGCTAAGGGAAAGAAGTCAATTACAATGTCCTACTTATTAATAAGTCCCAAACAGACAAATAGAGACAGAAAATAAATTCGTTTCATAGGATAGGGGCAAGTGGGAAAGGGAGAGACTGCTAATAGAAGATTCTTTCTGAGGTGATTAAATTGTTCAAAAATTGATTCAGATTATGATTTGTGCAACTCTGAACACGTGAGAAACACTTGATTTGTATACTCTAGACAGTGTATTGTATGGAATGTAAATTATAAGTCAATAAAGCTGTGAAAAAAAGGAGTCTATATGTTTGTGGAAAACATGAAACATTCAAGATAAATAACTGTAACTCATATGATTACTAAGGAAATCCATGCTTGAAACACTTAGAATTGAGGATTTAAGATACACTCCGTACTAAAAGATTAGTCCTTTACACATTTCTAGGTGCTGACTAAAATGGAATTACAGCAATTGCAGCTGTCAAGACATAAAAATGAGATTCACCCAAGATATCTGAGTAAACATGTTTCTTTCCCGTACTTGGCTGAACTGTGTACTCCCATTACAACAATACTGCAGAAAAACACGGGGAGCCTGATAAGCCATACGCAAAGAAAACTAAGAGGAGAGGTGTGGGAAGAATGAAGAAGGGGGTTTACCCTCCCCCCCGGAGTTCAAGCCCAGAGTTCAGTTACATTAAATCCAACTTTGATTCGCTTTGTGAACAGGCCTCGAGCCAAAGTCCTGGGCGCAGACCCACGAGCCGAGCTGCGAGGCCGGGAGGAAGTGCGGCCCCGCACGGGGCTGCGCGCGGGCGAGGGCGGCCGGGCTCCCGGCTCCGGAATCCGCGGCTCCCGGCTCCCGGCCGGGCCCGTCCTCCGCGCCCAGCGCCGGCGCCCGGAGCCTCCCGCGGGGCCGCCGCGCCTCCCGCCCCGCCCGGCGCTTTGTCCCGGCCGGCGGCCGCCCTCGGTCCCGCCGCGGCTCCCGGCCGCGCTGACAGCGCCCGCGCCGGGGAGGGCTCGCCCGCCGGCCCCGCCGACCCGCCAGGCGCGACATCGCGGCAGGGCGGGCGGAGGACGGCGCGGGTCCGAGGAGCCGCCGCCGCCGCCGCCCGAAGCGCGCGCAGGCCGAGGTCGGGCGCCGGGAGCCTCGGGCTCGGGAACCCAAGCATTCCCCAAGCTCCTCCGCTTACCCAAAAATTCTCGACGAAATGCGCCATGACCATCGTGCCGCCGCCGCGCCGGGCTCCGCGTCCGCACTCGCCCGCCGCTGTGTAAACACGGACCCGGCCCCCGGGCGCCCCCGCCTTTCGCCGCCGCCGCCGCCGCCGCCTTCTTCGCCGAGGCCGCCGCACCCTCCAGGGCGCATGCGCCACCTAGCGGCCGCCGCGCCGGGAGCCCCCCCCCCCGCGCGCGCGCAGTGCGCATGCGCCCTGCAGCCGCGCCTCCCAGCCGCCCGGGCGCGGCGCGCGGAGTCCGCTCTCGGGGGTCGTGAAGGACCCGACCCGGGAGGCCGTCTGCGCCTTTACGCCGCCACGGGTCCTCTCCCGGAGACCCAGCTAAGAGGAGAGCCCCGCCACTCCAGGATTCCTCCTCGCTAGGCGCGCTCCCCCGCCTTCGAGGATCGAGAGCGCTCCAAAGTCTGGGCACGCTGGGATGGAGGAAACTTGGCCGCCGGCCACCCTGAGGAGACTGGGAAACCTTTGGTCAACAGGGTGCCTTTCCTTAACCGGGAACTAAGAAGCAAAACAAAACTTTCCGAGGCCGGAAAGGGTGGGAACGCCCTGTGTCGCCTGGAGCCCAGGAGCTGCGGGGGACCCGGCCCCCAGGCCCGCGGCCGGCGACCTCCAGCACCGGAGCCCCGCCGGCCAGGGCAGGGGGAACGCCACCCGCGGCGCCGGGCCCCACCGGGGCTCGTCCCTACCAGGACTTGCTCGTTAATCCGTGGTTCTCTTAGCAACTTGAGCGTTTGGGTGGGAAAAAAACGTGTTTCAACATGTCTCGGCCTAACAAACTAAATCCCCTTCCCACACTTTTCTTAACAAGGTTTAAAAAAAAAAAAAACCTCCTGTAGAGGTCTAAATCTGCAGTTCTTGAAGCCAAGCCCTCACATAGAATTGGTGTAGCTTTAACTCTTTCACACACCACATCTCCTCAGATCTTCTGATTTCAAACACAATGAACACGATAATATAAGTAACTGTGTCTAAATGGGAAATTATCTTCACCCATTTAATAAAAGTAAAAACAATACTTTTCCTAGTTCAAACTGTAAAGTGTCGAATAGACAAACTAGAAAATGCTATTGTGGTTATTTCCTTTTAAGAATGTCTTTGAAAAAGATATGTAATCTTAAGGAGATGAATAGGGGTATAAATGAAACAAGATTGGCCATGAGTGGGTATTTGTTGGAGATGGGTAATTGTAATTCACTGGACAACTCTAATTTGTATATGTTAACTATTCTGTTTCTTTAAAAAGTCTTCACAAGCCGGGCGTGGTGGCGCAAATTTGTAATCCCAGTTTGTAATCCCAGCATGTAATCCCAGCCTTCGGGAGGCTGAGAGGCTGAGACCGGAGGATCACGGTTCAAGGACAGCCTCAACTATTTAGTGAGGCCCTTTGCAACTTAGTGAGACCCTGTTTCAAATTAAAGAATAAAAAATAGGGCAGCGGGTGTAGCTCGGAGGTCGAAAGCCCCTGGATTCCATCCCCAGACCTGGGGGAAAAAAAAAAAAAAAAAAAAAAAAACCGTCTTCACAACACTTATTTACACTTCTTGAGGAAAGTCACACTGAGAAATATGCTTGATGCTGAAGAAATTTTTAAAAACTCGGCCATCTAATTCACTCTGCAAATGACATTAAATTGCTATTCTCTTAGGTCTTAACAAGAAAGGTCCCTATCCTGAATGGGGTGTTTTTAAGGGCCTTGCAGATCATACTTATTTTAAAAATTACATAAGTTCCTCTGTCATTAATGATCTGCTGAACACTGGCCCATAACCATAAATCCCCTCTGCCATGACCAACATTATTCAGGCCCCAACAAAACTCTTGCTCATATTTCTTGCCCTATATCCTCAAAACAAAAAGTGGACTCCAAATGCAGTGAAAATTTGTGGATAGTATGGCTACCCACATCAAAGATAGATTGCTTTGAAGTTCAGGCAGAATTTGAGCAGAAGTGCTTAGGTAAGAGAAAAGTTAACTTGTTAAATCCTTCCTCTCTGCTTGAATGCAATAAATTCTATTACAAAGTATGCTTCCTCAGTAGTATCAAGCATTCTAATTTGTGGTAACAATACTGACTAGCATAGTATTCACAGTAGTTATACATACTGCACTGGCCCCTACTTGTACTCTTACCTCTGGTCTTATAAACATCAGGGATAAGTCTGCTGTGAAGATAAATATTCTGTATATTTCAGGTATTTCTAAGGTTCATTAGGACCCAAACACCATGTGTTGTTAATTGTCCAGTATCTAAGTTGTGTAACTTTACAAACAGTGATTAGGTGACTACATTTCAGATAAGATGGTATAGTATAAGAAGAATGTGGGTGGTATCAGCCACCTTCTGTCCTCTCATGTGAGGTTTCCAAGGATGCACAGATACTCTGGCAGAGCACAGATAAGGGCCTGAGTGCGTAACTCACTCATATGCCAAAAAGTATTTGTGCCACACACACTTGGACTTTGCTTATCCAAATACATTTTGAAGTTGTTAAAAACTGACATAACAACAGTGTAGACATCATTGCCTATGATACCTGTCACCTAATAGTCCCTTAGTAAATGTTCAGTGAATGAATGATTAAGCCTATCATAGGAACATCAAGGGGGATGAGTCTGTGACTGTGCAATGACTCCATTCTTTTACTCATGCTCTTTACTAGATGCTAGATCTGTTTACAGGAAATGGCATTATGTAGATCCTACTTGATTTAATTTTCTCATAGACTTTAAATATTCTAGAAAGCATTTCTTTTAAGCTTGAGAATAATTCTGAAACAACAGAGTATCTTTTGTAATAAAAACTGTGTGTGTGTTGTACTGGGAATTGAACTCAGGATCATTCACCTCCGAGCTACACACCCAGCCCTATTTTATTTTTATCTGTTTTGAAACAGGGCCTTGCCAGGTTGATGAGAGTCTCACTACTTGCTGAGATCGTCTTCGAACCTGCGAGCCTCCCGTCTCAGCCTCCAAAATACTGGGATTAAAAGCATGTACCACCATGCCCGGCACAAAAATTTTTTTTTCCATACTGGGGATTGAACCCAGGGGCATTCGACCTCCGAGCTACACCCCATGCCCTATTTCTTATTATTTATTTTGAAACAGGGTCTCCCTAAGTTGCGGAGGGCCTCACTAAGTAGCTGAGGCTGTCCGCAAACCGCAGTCCTCCAGTCTCAGCCTCCCAAATGCTGGAATTACAAGCATGCGCCACCACTCCAGGTAAAACAGAATCTTTTCTAAGTTGTTGAGGGCCTCACTAAGTAGCTGAGGCAGGCTGCAAACCTGCAGTCCTTCTTTGTCAGCCTAGAAAAGCTTTTTAATTGAAAAAAATATTTAAGATTTGATCTAGCAGGAATTCTCCCTTTGGAAAGGGACCCTTAAGCAATTTGGCCTTCCATTTCTGGTGTCCTCATTACCACATTTTCTTCCACTTTGGATCTCTAATTATATCTACCACCAACACATTGGCTTCCAGAATATGCTGTTGCTTTCCACTAAATCCTGGCCTAAACATCTAACTCAAACAGTCCTGTACTGTTAAAATATAACTTGATAAGTGGTAGCATTTAAGAGAGGGGAAAATCACAGAAAGTAACCTGGATCTAGATTGTTTGGCTTATAAAATATGACTTTTTCTCTGAGATTTAAGGGCCCAATCTCTTAGGCAAGGCATCCAGAAAATGTCCACTTTTCTATTCCTTAATGTGGTCTCCCATGTCTAATCCTGGAATCACAGCTCAAAGTACATTATTCAACATTTAGTGCCAAAAGTCACTTCCTCATAACTGCATTGACAACTATTTCCATTTCAGAAAAGTTGGCTATAAAGTAAAACACATTTTCCTATTTGTTTTCATTATAGTGTGTGCATGTGTGTGTGTGCGCACGTGCGTGTGTGTTTTACTAGAGGTCGAACCCAGAGGCATTCTACATCTGAGCTACACTCCCAGCCCTATTTTTTATTCTTTATTTTGATACAGGGTCTCACTGAGTTGAGGAGGGCCTCACTAAGTTGCTGAAGCTAACCATGAACCTTTGATTCCCCCCCCATCTTAGCCTCACAAGTACTAAGATTACAATGGCATGCCACCACGCCCAGCATGTTTTCAGTATAAGTTTGCAGATGTACTTCCACTTGTTCCCAGGATGAGAGTGGCAGAGGAGAACCTCCTGTAAACTTCTCCTGTTTCCTAATAATTTCTTCAAATGGCAGCATCCTGTGCCAGGTGCAATAGTCCTTCTCTTACTCATCTCATGCTTGACAATAAAAGGCAAAAGAGTTATCCTCTAAAAGGCGGAAGAGAAATAGGCAGATCTCAGAAGTTTGGGATTCTCTTGTTTTCCCCCACTCGATAGCAGCATATTGAAAGCAAAAGTTTTATGCAAAACAGAAAGAAAAGCAAAAGCTTAGCAGATGGTAGCTAGGCAGGCTGCTGTGTGAGGGCCAAGAGGTAGAAACATGTTAATCGAACTGCAGAATGGAGCTAAATGTATTCCTGCATACAACCTTCTCAGTCCAGAGTGGCTGTCCAGGCACACCTCCCTTCTCTCCTATGCACACATGGGGTTGACAGCCTGCTCCCTGGTATGGCACTCCAGAATAAGTTATATTTTCCCAGGGACTCCCTGTTTGTGGAAAAAGCACAAAAGCATGGCTGTTCAAGAGTTTTGATTTTTGTTTTTTGTAGGTCTGGGGATGGAACCCAGGGTCATTTGACCTCTGAACTACACCTCATGCCCTGTTTTTTATTCTTTATTTTGAAACGGGATCTACATTGTGGAGGACCTAAGTAGCAGAGGCTGTCTGCGAACCGCGATCCTCCAGTCTCAGCCTACTGAATGCTGGGATTACAAGCATGCGCCACCATGCCTGTCTGTTCAAGAGTGAAAGGTTGAAAATAGAGTTTGGGAGTTTAGGAGGAAGATAAAAACACCAACCGTGTTATCAGAAACCCCTGCTTTATCTGGACCCGACCTGGCACCCTCCAGGGAGTAAGCCAGCCATGGGGGAAGCGACAGCCATGTGTCTGGAGAGTTGAGCTGAATCACGTGGTGGATCGGAGGCAACAATATTTTATAGGCATGCTGATTCTCTCGTGACATCTGTAGTCTTGCCATCTCAAGTATGTCTCGCAGCACCTGTACTCTCGCAATATCTCTGCTTCTGGCTTCCAGGGTTCTGCCTCCTGTTCCCACTGAGATCATAAGGGGGAGGGGAGGGACCCGACTTATCAAAGAGTTTAAACCACTAGTGACCACAGGAAATCAATAGGAGTTTCAAAAATAGGAAATGAAAATTATTATATTTAAGAAAATCTAACGCCGGACATGGTGGCACATGCTTGTAATCCCTGCTCTTGGGAGGCGGAGACAGGAGGATTGCACAGGTTCAAAGCCAGCCTCACTGGCTTAAGAGACCCTGTTTCCAAAAATAAAATAGGTCTGGTAGTGTAGCCCGAAGATAGAAGGGCTTCCAGGAACTCCAGTACCACAAAAAAAAAAAAAAAAAAGAAAGAAAGAAAGAAAGAAAGAAAGAAAGAAGAAAGAAAGAAAGAGAAAGTCTAAAAAGTATTAATAGTGTAAGAACATCAATAAATATTTGTCATTAATGTTAAGTGGCAAGGCAGAAGATGATATGGAAAATACATTAATATTACAAATATGGAAATAGACAAAAATAAAAAAATTGAAAAATGTATTATGTTTTAGGGCGGCATGATTGCAACAATTGTTAAACATTTAAAATCTATTTTAGAGCTGGGCGTGGTGGCACACGCTTGTAATCCCTGCGCTTGGGAGGCTGAGACAGGAGGATCACACAGGTTCAAAGCCAGCCTCAGCTACTTAGTGAGGCTCTCAGCAACTTAGTGAGACCCTCTTTCCAAATAAAATATAAAATAGGTCTGGGAGTATAGCCCAGAGGTAGAAAGCCTCTGGGTTTCACCCCAGTACCAAAAAAAAAAATCATTTTAGTATAATAACATTGTACAATTTTTTTTATTGGTGCACTATATTCATACATCATAATGGTATAAAGAAAATACTTTTGTAGACATTCATGCACACATCGCCCAGTTGGCCCCTACCTGATCCCCACCCCGTTCCCTCCCCATCCCTCCTTCCCATGCTTGGCTTAGTGGTTGACATCTAGTTTTATAGCAATTTATCCAATATTAACGATGATAATCTCATATAACAGTTTCATTTGCCTGATACCAAGCTTTTGATGACTTAAAGATAACATTTCAATATTTCTTTTTGCTTTCTTTCTTACCAGAGAATATTTTTTTCTTTTTTTTTAAGTGAAACTATCATACATTTATTTATTTATTTATTTTTCAGAAAAAATCCATCCTGATATGGAATATGGACTCTAGATACCCAAAAAATCTCGAAGAAGAACAAAGCTCGAAGATGTATATTTTCTGATTTCAAACCATATAAAGCTACAATAATTGAAACAGTGTAGTACTGTTCTACAGGCAGATATATAAACCATTGAAGTTAAATAAAAGCCTAGAGATAAATTCTTCCCTATATTGTCAAGTTATTTTTGACAAGGTTTCCACGAACATTTGGTGGAGGAAATACTAATCTTTTAACTAAATATTGTTGAAAAATAATAATTACATGAAAAAGAATAAAATTGGACCCTTACCTATCACATATACAAATATTAACTCAAAATAGATAAAAGACCTAAATATAAACCTTAATACTATAAACTTTTAGAAGAAAATCTGGGTCATAAAACCTCACAACATTGAAATTGGCAGTGATTTCTTGGATATGATTTCAATGGCACAGGCAACAGAAGGGTAAACAAACTCCCTAAAAAATAAAAAAAAAATTGTATATCCAAAGACAATGTAAACAGAGTTAAAAGTTACTGATAGAATGGGATAAAATATTTCCAAATTCTATATCTGAAGGTATATTAATATTCCAACTAGAGGGGCCGGGCGTGGTGGCGCACGCTTGTAATCCCCGCGCTTGGGAGGCAAGACAGGAGGATCACGCAGGTTCGAAGCCAGCCGCGCGCGCTGGCTTAGGAGACCCTGTTTCCAAATATAAAATGTAAAAAGAGGTCTGGGAGTGTAGCCCGGAGGTAGAAGGGCTTCCAGGAACCCCAGTACACCAAAAAAAAAAAAAAAAAAATTCCAACTAGAAATACTAAAAATTAGTAACAAAAAAGCAAACAATACAATTTAGAGATAGGTAAAAGACTAACATAAATAATGAATCTCCACAGATAACCAATCTTAGTTATAGGTTGGATGGAAAATCTTGTTTCTCTGGTTCTGGTGTGTGTTACCTATTTCTTCTTTGTAGTTAATCTCTTTGAGTATTTTCTCCAGCGCTGGTTTTGAAGACATAAATTCCTTCAGTTTCTGTTTGTCATGGAAGCTTCTTATTTCCCCATCTAATTTGATAGAAAGTTTTGCTGGGTAGGAAATTTTTGTCTGGAAGTTGTTTTCTTTCAGAGTTTGGAATATGTTACTCCAAGCCCTTCTGGCTCTCATGACTTGGTTTGAGAAGTCTGGAGTGATTCTAATTGGTTTGCCTCTGAATGTCACTTGGCCCTTTGTTTTTGTTGCCTTTAAGATTCTCTGCTTGGCTTCCACATTGGTCATTTTGACAATTATGTGGCGTGGGGATCCTCTTCTCTGATCCTGTCTAAAGGGGGTTCTATAAGTTTCCTGGACCAGTGTATCGATGACCTCTTGCTCTATGTTTGGAAAATTATCTATTACTTCCTTGAAGAGATTGTTGATCCCTTTGGTTTCACCTTCTTTTCACTCCTCTATTCCAATTATTCTTAGGTTAGCTCTCTTAAAATGGGCCCATATTTCTTCAATGTCAGATTCCTGCTGTCGGATTTTTTTTTCTAAATTAGAAGTTATGCGTTCATTTTTGGAGTGATCATCTTCTAAGAGCGAGATTCTGTTCTCCATGTGGTCTAATCGGTTGTTTGTACTTTGAATTAAGGCCTTTACTTCATTAATTGCATCCTTTATCTCTTTTTGGCTCTCTCTGAATTCTTTTCGAAACACCGCTATTATTTCTACAGTTATTTTCCTGATTTGATCTTCTAGAAATCTCTGAATTTCTGTTTTATCAGGTTCTGATGTTGTGGGGTTGTGGGCATTCATTGTTCCATTGTTATTCCTCTTTCCCATGATTTCGGAAGTTTGTGCCTTCTCTCGGTTCTTCCCTTGGGTCACTACGACTTCGCTTAAGGTGTTCTGGATCTCGAGTCTGTGGTATCTCCGTCCCCACTACTCCTTTACTGGGTTGTATGGCAGAGTCTCAGACCCAGAGAGTCGATAGAGGCTGCTCTAGACCATGGGGGGTGCCAGGTTGGGCGTTCTCCTATGGTGTGATATCTCTGCCACCGCCACTCCCCCACTGGGTCAAGTCCCTGGGAGTACAATACTGGGATTTCTCCTCCAGGGGCCACAATTTGACTCACTGTTGTTGAGTGCGCAGATGTAGCTATAGTAGACTCGGTGAATTTGCTGCTGCTGCTGGTGGCAATATGGTGCCGCTGCTACGCCCTCGGCCGTGAGGCTGGTGTATTTCTTTTCTGTTTTTGAGCTCTGCTCTGAGTCCCTGCAGGGTGTGCTGAGCCCAGCCTCTGGGAGCTTTAGATGCTCCTTGCGCCAAGAAATCTGCTGAATCCCGCCCAGCTGTTCCGCAGCGGCTCACCTCAGCTCACTGTCCGCTGCTCCTCTCTGGAGCCTGGTGGGCTGTTAAGTGCATTGGTCTGGTGCCGTCCGGTGAGCTCACCACTGCCGCCGGCAGTAAGGCACTGCTGCCGCATCCTCGGGTGTGAGGCCGGCGTATCTCCTCTCTGGTTCTGAGCTCCGTTATGAGTTCCCCTCCTCTCTGGAGCCTGGTGCTGTAAGGGAAAATGGCTCCTGCCACTTCGCGCCGCAGCTCCGGCTGCAGCACTGCGGTCTGGTTTCTTTCTGGTGTCTCATTTTTCCAGCCCTCTTTTCTCTGTCCCTTGTAATTACATTTTTTGTTTCTCTGCTGATGGTGCTTTCTGGCTATGAAAGGTGCTGATTTTGTGGTAATAGAGATTGGTTGTTAGCGGGGCTCGTAAGCCCCACTTTTCTCCCAGTGGAAATTTTAAGTAGAGTCAACATTGTACAATTTAAAGATCAATTCTTGTTCTTTGTTTTTGTTTTAATATAAATGTAACTGAGCCTACTCTTTTTTTTTTTTTTTTTCAGGTCTGGGGATGAAACCCAGGGGCGTTTGACCTCCAAGCTACACCTCCTGCCCTACTTTTATTTTTTTTATTATTCTTTATTTTGAAACAGGGTCTCACTAAGTTGCAGAGGGCCTCATTAAGCAGCTGAGGTTGTCCGCAACCATAATCCTCAGGTCTCAGCCTCCTAACGGCTGGGATTACAAGTGTGCGCCACCACGCCTGGCTTCCCTAATCTTCTTTAACATCTTTCAATAAGTTGCCCCTGGCTTAAGAGCCCCGCTAACAACAAATCTCCATTACCACAAAATCAGCGCCTCTCAAAGCCAGAAAACAACATCACCAGAGAAACAAAAAAAATCACCAGGCTCCAGAGAGAAAGCAGACTGAGAACAGAGCCACAGAGGAGATCCTCACGCCCGAGGATGCGGCTTCATGCCCGAGGACGCGGCAGCAGTGCCATACTGCCGGCGGCACCGGCGAATTCACGGGACGGCCACAGCAAGCTGAGGGGAGCCGCTGCGGAACAGCCAGGCGGGATTTCTCGGCGCACAGGGCATCTAAAGCTCCCAGTGGCTGAGCTCAGCACACGCTGCAGGGATTCAGAGTGGAAATCAAAACCAAGAAAAAAAAAAAAACGCCAGCCCCATAGCCGAGGGCGTAGCAGTGGCGCCATATTGCCACCGGCGGCAACAGCACTGAATTCACCGAATTCAGTAGAGCTACATCTGCGTACTCAAGAACAGTGAGTCAAATTGTGGGCCACAGAGGAGAAATCCCAGTACTGTACTCACTGGGACTTGACCCAGTGGGAGAGGGGTGGTGGCAGTGATATCACACCATAGGAGAATGTGCAACCTGGCACCCCCCATAGTCTAAAACAGCCTCTATCGATTCTCTGGGTCAGAGACTCTGTGATACAACCCAGTAAAGGAGTAGTGGGGTCTGAGATACTACTGACTCGAGATCCAGTGCACCTTAAGTGAAGTCATAGTGACCCAAGGGAAGAACCCAGAGAAGGCACAAACTTCCGAAATCATGGGAAAGAGGAATAATACTGGAGCAATGAATGCTCACAACCCCACAACATCAGAACCCGATAAAACAGAAATTCAGAGATTTCTAGAAGATCAAATAAGGAAAATAACTGTAGAAATAATAGAGGTGCTTCAAAAAGAACTCAGAGAGAGCCAAAAAGAGATAAAGGATGCAATTAATGAAGTAAAGGCCTCAATTCAAAGCACAAACAACCGATTAGAACACATGGAGAACAGAATCTCGCTCTTAGAAGATGATCATTCCAAAAATGAACGCATAGTTTCTAATCTAGGAAAAAATATCCGACAGCAGGAATCTGATATTGAAGAAATATGGGCCCATTTTAAGAGAGCTAACCTAAGAATAATTGGAATAGAGGAGGGAAAAGAAAGTGAAACCAAAGGGATCAACAATCTCTTCAAGGAAGTAATAGCAGAAAATTTTCCAGACATAGAGCAAGAGGTTGATACACAGGTCCAGGAAACGTATAGAACTCCCTTTAGACAGGATCGGAGAAGAGGATCCCCACGCCACATAATTGTCAAAATGACCAATGTGGAAGCCAAGCAGAGAATCTTAAAGGCAACAAAAGCAAAGGGCCAAGTGACATTCAGAGGCAAACCAATTAGAATCACTCCAGACTTCCCAAACCAAGTTATGAGAGCCAGAAGGGCTTGGAGTAACATATTCCCAATTTTGAAAGAAAACAACTTTCAGCCAAAAATTTCCTACCCAGCAAAACTTTCTATCAAATTAGATGGAGAAATAAGAAGCTTCCATGACAAACAGAAACTGAAGGAATTTATGTCTTCAAAACCAGCACTAGAGAAAATACTCAAAGAGATTAACTACAAAGAAGAAATAGGTAACACACATCAGAACTAGAGAAACAAGATTTTCCATCCAACAGACAACTTAGATTGGTTATCTGTGGAGATTCATTATTTATGTTAGTCTGTTACCTATCTCTAAAGAGTATTGTTTGCCTTTATTGTTGTTAATTTTTAGGATTTCTAGTTGGAATATTAATATACCTTCAGATATAGCATTTGGAAATATTTTATCCCATTCTATTAGTAACTGTTAACTCTGTTTACATTGTCTTTGGATATACAATATGTTTTTTATTTTTTAGGGAGTTTGTATACTCTTCTGTTGCCTGTGCCATTGAAATCATAACCAAGAAATTACTGCCAATTTCAATGTTGTGAGGTTTTATGACCCAGATTTTCTCCTAAAAGTTTATAGTCTTAAGATTTATATTTAGGTCTTTTATCTATTTTGAGTTAATATTTGTATATGGGATTAGGTAAGGGTCCAATTTTATTCTTTTCCATGTAATTATTATATTTCAACAATATTTAGTTAAAAGATTATTATTCCCACCACCAAATGTTCGTGGAAACCTTGTCAAAAATAACTTGACAATATAGGGAAGAATTTAGCTCTAGGCTTTTATTTAACTCCAATGGTTTATATATCTGCCTTTAGAATACTACTACACTGTTTCAATTATTGTAGCTTTATATGGTTTGAAATCAGAAAATATACATCTTCTAGCTTTGTTCTTTTTCAAGATCGTTGTGGGTACCTAGAGTCCATATTCCATATTAGGATAGATTTTTTTTCTGAAAAATAAATATATAAATATATGATAGTTTCACCTAAAAAATAGAAAAAATAGATTCTCTGGTAAGAAAGAAAGCAAAAAGAAAAATTGAAATGTTATCTTTAAGTCATCAAAAGCTTGGTATCAGACAAATGAAACTGTTATGTGAGATTATCATTTTTAATTTTGGATAAATTGCTATAATACTAGATGTCAATCACTAAGCCAAGCATGGGAGGGAGGGATAGGGAGAGAATGGGGTGGGGATCGGGTGGGGGCTGACTGAGCAATGTGTGCATGTATGTCTACAAAAGTATGTATCCCACTATGATGTATGAATACAGTGCACCAATTAAAAATAAAAAAAAATAAGTTGCCCCTTTCTTTCATTTAAGACAGTACACATTTATTGAGCATTTTTACAATAAAAAGACTAATTCTCCTCTTAAGAAATTTACCATCTAATACAGCCCATGATAAAGATGATAAAGATAATGACAATTATAAGTAATATTTGTGGAAGAGCCGGGTGTGGTGGTGCATACTTATAATCCCAATACTTAGGAGGCCAAGACAGGAGGATCGCAGACAGCCTCAGCTATTTAGTGAGGCCCTCTACAACTTAGTGAAATTCTGTTTCAAAATAAAGAATAAAAAAATGGACTGGGGGTGTAGCTCAGAAATAGAATGTCCCTGGGTTCAATCCTCAGTACCGCAATAAATAAATAAAAAAATAAATAAATAAATAAATAAATAAATAAATAAAATTCATGGAAAAGTACTTGGCACATAGTTGGCGAACAGTGGACATCTGTTAAATGAATAAATTAATGAATCACCATTCCAGAATGGTAACCTCAACAAATTCAATTTGTGCCTTTTTTTTTTTTCTTCAGTACTGGGGATGGAACCCAAGGACATTCTACCTCTGATCTACATCCCAGCCCTATTTTTTTTTTTTTTTATTCTTTATTTCAAAACAGGACCTCTCTGAGTTGCAAAGGGCCTCACTAAGTAGTAGCTGAGGCTGTCCGCAAACCGTGATCCTCTGGTTTCTGCCTCCGGAATGCTGGGATTACAAGTGTGAGCCACCACACCTTGCTTCAATTTGTGCCTTTCTTTCTTTCCTCCTTTCTTTCTCTTTCTTTCCTTCCTTCCTGTCCTCCCTTCTTTGTTCCTTCCTTCCTTTCTTTCTTAAGAAAACTGCTCTAGATTCATCAGGATTATTCTCCTTTAGCACAGATATTTGGGGATCCATGGAATAGAACACTAGCATACAAAATAACTTTTGAGACAGTCCTTCTAGGGCCAGCTGGCTCCCTACGAGATGGCTTTTTATGGGAACCTAAAGAACAGAGAACAAGGAATAGTGCCATAGGCACCCAAGTAAGGGACACTCTTGGCTGAGCCAAGAACGTAGGAAACCTACTTGGTCATCCCTGAAGCCTGGGCAAGGAGCTGAGTCACGAGTTGCTGTGGACTGGAGAGGGTTAGTCCCCCAGAGGTACATGTGCTAAGGTAGTGTGACCTTTAAGAGGTGGGGCCTAATGGAAGTAATTAGGTCATGGGGGTACCACCCTTGGGATGGATTAATGGCATCTCATGGGACTGGGTTAGTTCCTGCAGTAATGAATTGTTATTAAGGAGTCTGGCATCTCCCATGAATCACCACTCACACAAGCTGCCACCATTGTAATGGCATCTGTCAGGAGTTCCTCACTGGAGCTGAACAGATACCTATGCTATGCTCTTGAACCTCCAGAACTATGAGCTAAATAAGCCTTTTTTTTTTTATAAAGTTCTCAGCTTCAGATATTTTGTTATAGCAATAGGCAACAAGAAGAAGAAGGAACAGAGAGGAAGGAAGGGGAAGAAAGGACTGACAATGGAACTGAGGAGAAAGACCTGGAGTACTTCTACATTTGGAGTTTGGAAATGGATGAGACAGCAAAGGGGAGTAATATAAAATACAAGACGCATGGGGGTGGGGGGGGATAACATTGAAACCAAGAGTAGAGAATGTTTTAAGTTGTTGACAGATGACAAATATTGATAAATGACCATTGGATTTAGCTGGTCAGAAGTGGCCTTGGCAAGTACTGATTCTTTGAAGTGGTGGAGATATAATTCTGATTGAAGTGGGTTGAAGAGAGAAGAGGAAGTAAAGATAGCAAGTAGACAACTCCCCCAAGAAGCTTTGCTGTGAAAGGGAGTGGAATAGGCAGGTGTTAAAGGAACGAGGGAAGAGAGTGGAGAGCATGAAGACAAGACAATAGTAAGTCATGCTTGGGGGACAGAGGGGATGAGCTGAAGAGAGGGGAGGTAATAGTAGAAATGTTATCCTTGAATAAAAGAAAGGACATGGTATCTAGAGTATAAGTAGAGCTTCAAGAGGGACAAGGGTCCACCACCATGCCCGGCTTCTCACTACATTTCTAAGGCTGTCCTTGAACCTACAACCCTTCTGTCTCAGCCTCCCAAGTACTTGGATTACAGGCATGTGCTACCATGCCCATCCATGAAGGATGCTTTTACTAGGCAGAACTAAAATTACATATAAAGTTCTTATATTTTCCTAATTGGTCAAGACTCTGTTAGATTTACTAGCTAGTAATCTAAAAGAATAAAGAATAAAAAGTAGGGCCAGGTGATGGGAAATATGCCGGTATTGAAAAATTGCTTTTTTTGTTGTTGTCATTTTGTTTTGTTGTGGGTCTAGGGATGGAACCCAGGGGCATTTGACCTCCAAGGTACACCCTCTGCCCTATTTTGTATTTTTATTTTGAAACAGGGTCTCACTAAGTTGCAGAAGGCCTCACCAAGTAGCTGAGGCTGTTCTTAAACTGCAATCCTCCAGTCTCAGCCTCTCAAATGCTGGTATTACAAGGGTCTGCCACCACACCCAGCCCTGCTTTGATATTAATTTCAAAATGTAAAAAGTAGTCAGGGCCTAGGGGCTGCACAGGTACTCAGGAAGAGAGGGAAGGCAGTTGTTCCCCTCACCAAAAGTGATTACCAAGTACAAAAAAGTGTTGTAGCCCAGGACCTTCATATTTTAAAGGTAAATTTACCTAATAAATAACTTCTAGCAGATAGAGATTTAAAAACAAGGCTAAAACTCCCCAAGGACATGGAAGGATGGTACAACCCTTCCTCAAAGAGGGCATATACCATGTGACCTCTGACTCTGTGGACCAAGTAACACATCTTGGCTTGCACTGGAGATAATGGGTGGGCCCACACTTACATCCGGAGCAGATAGAAAGACCATTTATTGGTCAAACATAATATGACATGGTAAATCCTCATAATCATACCAACCAAAAGGCTTGCACTGGAGATAATGGGCAGGCCCACACCTTCATCAAGTTGGGCAGATAGAAAAACTATTGGATAAGCAAGATGGGAGATAATGAATTCTTAGAAAAACTGTTCTATGCTCAAAAATTTCAGTGTTTTACCTTCAAGGCACTCCACTGTATTTATATCTCTAATGCAGTGCTTTATTATTCTGTCCCTTCTTTCTACCTTTGTAATAATAAAATTGCTTAAGCTTGCAGCAGTATAGTTCTGGCTATTTTTACTAAACTAGCTAAGAACAAGAACCCATGTCACCATCTCACACTGTTACATTTGTGGTGCTCAACAGTGAGGCCATAACCATTACAGTTTTGGTGCCCAAAGGTGGTGCACCATTATAGTTTTGGTGCCCAACGGCAGGGCCTCATTACACTAGGGATGTAGGGATGTAGCTTGGAAATAGAATGCCCCTGGGTTCCACCTCCAGTATTGCAGAAAGAAAGAAAAAAAGAAAGAGTGAGAGAGAGAGAGAGAGAGAGAGAGAGAGAGAGAGAGAGAGAGAGAGAGAAGGAAAGATGTAATGAGAGAGCCAGGCATGGTGGTGCACACTTGTAATCCTAGTATTTGGGAGGCTGAGACAGGAGGATCACAGGTTCACAGACAGTTTCAAAAACTTGTGAGGCCCTCCGTAACTTGGGAGGCGGAGACAGGAGGATCGCGCAGGTTTGAAGCTAGCCGCGCTGGCTTAAGAGACCCTGTTTCCAAATAAAAACATAAAATAGGTCTGGGCGTGTAGCCCGGAGGTAGAAGGGCTCCCAGGAACCCCAGTACCACAAAAATAAAAATAAAAATAAAAGTAAAAAAATAAAAAATAAAGATTATAAAATCAGGTTGGGAGTGGAGCTCAGAAGTAGAATGACCCTGAGCTCTATTCCTGGTAACAGACACACACACACACACACACACACACACACACACACACACACACTGAATAAAAAATAAAAAGAAATGTAGTGAGATTCTCAGCAACCTAGTCAGACCATATTTCAAAAACAAAAATAAATAAGGGCTGGGGGTGCCTGGTTTGGTGGTGCATGCTTGTAATCCCAGCATTTAGGAGGCTGAGACAGGAGGATCATGGTTCACAGACAGCCTCAGCTACTTAGTGAGGCCCTTTGCAACTCCGTGAGACCCTGTTTCAAAATAAAGAATAAAAAGTAGGGCTGGGGATGTAGCTCAGAGGTAGAACGCCCTGGGTTCCATCTCCAGTACTGCAAAAAATAAAATAAAAAGGGGCTGGGGTGTAGCTCAGAGGTAGATTCAACTCCCCAGTACCACACACACAAAGAAGCATCCTTCATGTATTATTGAATCCTGAGATTGACTCTATCAGGCCACTACCATTATCTCAATTTTACAAATGAGACTATTTGCTCCAGGAGATTAAAGGAGTTGCCATGCTCACATAACAAGTGGAAAATGCCGCTAATTCAGCTCAGGAAGTAAGGCACGGATGACCCGTTACAGAGCAAAGTGAGGCCTCAAGAGACAAAACAGGTCAAAAGCTGCGAGAGCAAAAGCTAATCTCACCCACCCAGGGCATTCGTTAATGAGTTGTTGTTTATTTATTACTTTTTTTGTGCGGTACTGAGGATGAAACTCAGGGACATTCTACCTCTAAGCCACACCCCCAGCCATATTTTTTATTTTTTATTTTGAAACAAGATCTCACTGAGTTGCGAAGGACCTCACTAAGAAAGTTTAGGCTGTTGGAGAACCATGATCCTCCTGTGTTAGCCTTCCAAATGCTGCGATTACAAGCATATGCCACCACTAATCATAATGCATATGCCTGGCTTACTACTTTTATTTACTATTTTTATTTACTATTTTATTTACTATTTTATTTACTATTTTTAATTTTTTTTTTGCAGTACTAGGGATGGAACCAAGGGGCATTCTACCTCCAAGCTACAACCCCAGCCCTAATTTTTTATTCTTTATTTTCAAACAGGGCCTCACTAAATTGCTGAGGCTGGCTGCGAACCTGCAATCCTCCTGTGTCCTCCCAAGTACTGGAATTACAAGCGTGTGCCACTAATCCTGGCTCTGTTTTCAAACTGATGATCATGGGATTCAACATTTTTCACACTCTATTCATGAAGAGATCCTTCCTTTGTTACTGTCTCTCTATCCCAGGTGTTTCACACGAACATGAATACTAATAAGTATACTATAAAATATTTAAGGAAATATTTACAATTTATTATTTAAAAAAATCTTTGCTGCTGGGAGTGGTGGCGCACGCTTGTAATCCCTGTACTTGGGAGGCAGAGACAGGAGGATCGTGCAGGTTCGAAGTCAGCCCCGCGTGCTGGCTTAGGAGACCCTGTTTCCAAATAAAAATGTAAAAATAGGTCTGGGAGTGTAGCCCGGAGGTCGAAGGGCTTCCAGGAACCCCAGTACCATCAAAAAAAAAAAAAAAAAAAAATCTTTGCTGGGTGTGGTTCATTCCTATAAATACAGTATTTGGGAGGCTGAGATAGGAAGATTGAAGGTCTGAAGCTAGTACAACAATTTAGCACAATTCTGTTTCAAAAACTGAAAGGGCTAGGGGTGTATCTTGATGGTAAAATGCCCCAGTAACAAAATAATAATAATAATAATAATAATAATAATAATAATAATAATAATTTTAAAATAGGGTCTTTTCTCTCCTCACTGTCAGTTCTGAATATGTAAGAAATATAAATGTTCAAAAACTCATATTTAGCCGGGCATGGTGGCGCACACTTGTAATCCCCGAGCTCGGGAGGCAGAGACAGGAGAATCACGCTGGTTCGAAGCCAGCCCCGCTGGCTTAAGAGACCCTGTTTCCAAAAATAAAAAAAGTATAAAATAGGTCTGGGAGTGTAGCCTGGAGGTAGAAGGGCTTCCAGGAACCCCAGTACCACCAAAATAAATAAATAAATAAATAAATAAATAAATAAATAACTCATATTTGAGCTGGGTGTGGCAGCGCACACTTGTAATCCCAGTACTTGGGAGGCTGAGACAGGAGAATCACAGTTCACGGACAGCCTCAGCTACTTAGTGAGATCCTTCACAACTTAGTGAGACCCTGTTTCAAAATAAAGAATAAAAAATAGGGCTAAGGATGTAGCTCAGAAATAGAATGTCCCTGGTTCAATTTCCAGTACCGCAAAAACAAAACAAAAAAAATAGGCTGAGTGTGGTGGCACACACCTGTAATCCCAGCATTTGGGAGACTGAGACAGGAAGATGGCAGTTCGCAGACACCCTCAGCTACTTAGTGAGGACCTTTGCAAGTCAGTGAGACTCTGTTTTAAAATAAATAATATTAAAAAAATAGGGCTATGGGTGTAGCTTTGAGGTAGAATGCCCCTGGGTTCCATCCCAAGTACTGCAAAAAAGAAAAAAAAAATCATATTTGAGTCAAAATCTAGGCGGACCTACCCTAAACAGGATATCTGGCCATTGTATTAAAAACTAGTTCCTTCTTATGAGCAAATGGAAAATAAAATAAAAGCAAGCCAAGTGTGGTGGCGCACTCTTGTAATCCCAGCATTCGGGAGGCTGAGACTAGAGGATTGCGGTTCACGGACAGCCTCAGCTACTACTTAGTGAGGCCCTCTGCAACTTAGTGAGACCCTGTTTCAAAATAAAGAATAAAAAATAGGGCAGGGGGTGTAGCTCAGAGGTCAAATGTCCCTGAATTCCATCCCCAGACCCGCAAAAAAAAAAAAAAAAAAAAAAAAAATCAAAGCAACCTGTAGGCATGGCTGTGATGTCCTCTATCAGTATCCTTAAGAGCTGGGTACAATAGCACACACCTTTAATCCCAGTATTCGGGATGCTGAAACAGGAGGATTGCAGGTTCATGGCTAATCTCAGCATTTTAGTAAGGCCCACTGCAACTTAGTGAGACCCTGTTTTGAAATAAAATAGGGCTGGAGGTATAGCTTAGAGACAGAATGACCCTGAGTTTAATTCCCAGTACCAAAAGAAAAGGAAAGAAAAAAAATTCTTAAGAATAACCACTAAATTCTTTTGTTGTTGTTGTTGTTTGTTTTCTTTTTTTCTTTTTGGTACAGGAGATTGAACTCATGGCTATTCCATCTCCAAGTTACATCCCAAACTCGCCCCCCCCCTTTTGTGGTCTGGGAATGAAACCCAGGGGAATTCTACCTCCGAGCTATACCCCCCCAGCTCTATTTTTATTCTTTATTTTGAAACAGGGTCTCACTGAGTTGTGATAAGTAAAATAAAAAATTAATGCGAGTAAAATAAAAATAATGTGAGTACAGCAGAGTGTGAAAAACACGAGAGAGGTCCGGTACACGTGGCATGTAAAGTTTTAATGGCACGGCTCTCCCGGGGATCAGGGCGAGGCACCGTGGGACCCTTGCGCCTGTCCGAAGCTTGAGGACGCAGGCTCTCCTTTTCAAGGTATGCATCTCGCGAGATGGGGGTTTACTCGCAGGAACGCCCAATTCTCGCGGGGGGGTTTCAGCCCCTCCCTTGCCCTGCAGAGGTCATGTGACACAAAGTCACATGAGTGCAGGACCCAACTTATCAAGTTGCAGAGGGCCTCACTAAGAAGCTGAGGCTGGCCACAAACTGCAATCCTCCTGTCTCAGCCTCCCAAATGCTAGGATTACAAGTGTGCGCCACCACGCCCGGCTCCTAGACCTTTATATATTTATTTGTGTATTTACTGTGGTATTGGGGATTCACTCCAGAAGCATTCTACCTCAAAGATATACTCCCAGCCCTTTTTTTACTTTTTGTTTTGAAACAAGGTCTGCTAGGTTGCTGAAATGCCCATTAAATTGCTGAGTCTGTTCTCAAACCTGCAACCCTCCTGTCTCAGTCTCCCATGTATTGTTTTTTATTTTAAAACAAGGTCTCACAAAGTTTCTGAGGCTGACCTTGAAACTGGGATCCTCTTGTCTTAATCTCCCAAGAACTGGAATTTATAGTCATGCAATGACTGCACCAGACATGGCCACTAACTTTTTTTTTTTTTTTTTTTTTGGTATTGGGGATTGAACCCAGGGGTATTCTACACCTGAGCAACACCCCCAGCCCTATTTTTTATTCTTTATTTTGAAATAGGGCCTTATTAAGTTGTGGAGGGCCTCAATAAAGTAGCTGAGGCTGCAATCCTCCTGTCTCAGCCTCCCAAGTACTGGGATTACAAGTGTGAGCCACCACACCAGGCTTTGGCCACTAATATCTGATTAACTTTTTTTTTTTCCAGTACTAGAGATGGCACCCAGAAGCATTCTACCTCCGAGCTACACCCCCTGCCCTATTTTTTATTCTTTATTTTGAAACAGGGTCTCACTAAGTTGAGGAGGGCCTCACTAAGTAGCTGAGCCTGTCCAAGAACCAAGATCCTCCAGTCCCAGCCTCCCGAATGCTGGAATTACAAGCATGCGCCACCACACCCGGCTCCCAGCCCTATTTTTTACTCTTTATTTTGAAACCGGGTCTCACTGAGTTGCAAGGGGCCTCACTAAGTAGCTGAGGCTGGCTGAGAACTGTGATCCTCCTGTCTCAGCCTCCCAAATGCTGGGATCACAAGCATGAGCCACCACGCCAAGATCTAATGAACTCTTTGACAGAGGAACTACTCTGGGTCAACCTGGCTCCATTTTAAGGTGAGAAACTAAGGGCTGAGGGTGTCACTTGGTGGTAGGTCTCCTGACAAGCTCACATGAGGAACTACCTTTGATTCCCCAGCACAATATGCACACATAAAAGGTAAGGAAATAGTATTTTTGTTTCTAGTCTTAAAATCCCATTGGATGACATCTATCTTTATTTTTTTTATTTTTTATTTTATTTATTTATTTATTTATTTATTTATTTTGCGGGTCTGGGGATGGAACCCAGGGCATTTGACCTCCGGGCTACACCCACTGACCTATTTTTTATTCTTTATTTTGAAACCGGGTCTCACTGAGTTGCAGAGGGCCTCACTAAGTAGCTAAGGCTGTCCGCGAACCGCGATCCTCCAGGTCTCAGCCTCCCGAATGCTGGGATTACAAGCGTGCGCCACCACGCCCGGCTCCTGTCTTTATTTTTTATAGTGTTATTTCTTTATAGTGTTTCAAGAACCAACTGTCACCAACTAGTTATTTTTTTATTCTCACTTAAGTCCAGAAAATATATGTTATTTTTTCCTTCCCACCTCCCACATGCCAGCTAAAACCATTTCTTTTCCTTTCTTCAAAGCTGTCTTCAAATATATGTCCTCCAAAAAAATGAAAGATACTAAACCATTACTTTCTGTATAAACTTGCTAATGTTTCTGTTTTCTCCATATTCACTGTGAGATATATCCTTTAGATTGAGTATCCTGTCACAAAGACCCATACACTCTTGTTTGTAACTTTTCTTGTTTTGCTCTTGCATGTGTTTTTCTTTGGTTTTGTTTGGTTTTGCGGGTCTAGGGGTGGAACCCAGGGGCATTTGACCTCCGAGCTACACCTCCTGCCCTATTTTTTATTCTTTATTTTGAAACCGGGTCTCACTGACTTGCAGAGGGCCTCACTAAGTAGCTGAGGCTGTCCACAAACCACGATCCTCCTGTCTCAGCCTCTGTGAACCTGCAATCC
Organism: Muscardinus avellanarius; assembly: GCF_963383645.1. Classification (NCBI taxonomy): domain Eukaryota; kingdom Metazoa; phylum Chordata; class Mammalia; order Rodentia; family Gliridae; genus Muscardinus; species Muscardinus avellanarius. Next base: position 60,123,072 of record NC_137786.1, on the reverse strand, counting down.
TCTGTGAACCTGCAATAAACGCTGGGATTACAAGCGTGCGCCACCACACCCGGCTTCTTGCATGTGTTTTTATTGATGGTAGTATTATGGAGGATAGGAAACATTCATTCTTTGTTCACTGTTAAAAACACATCATGTCAGCCAGGCATGGTGGCACATGCCTGTAATTCCAGTACTTGGGAGGCTGAGACAAAAGGACTGAAGGTTCAAAGACAGCCTCAGCAAGTAGTAAGATTCTCATCAACCTAGGGAGACCCTATTTCCAAATAAATAAAATCAGGCTGGGGTTGTAACTCAAAGGTAAAATGCCTCTGGGTTCAGTCCCCAGTAACACACACACACACACACACGCACGCACTATTGTTATAATCACCATCATCATCATCATCTCTTACTTTTCAGGTGATACCTGGGCTTTCATAATGGAGGAGAGGAGGATATATGTTGCTCTACATTTCTAGCTGCTCATCTGTTCATTAAACAAATATTTATTAAGCCCTTATGGTGTGTCAATGGTGTTTTAGGTGTGTGATACACAATAGTGAAGATAATAGGTGAATCCTGCTCTCAGAAATCTTACAGCCAGTATAAATGATAGGTGAAAATAAACAAGTAGATACATAACATCTGATGTGTAGGTAGGCATATAGGAGAGTGATATATGCTACATTGAAAAGAGAGAGCAGGACAAGAGCAGTAGAACAGTGGGTTTAAAAATAGCAGATGATCGTGGTGTGCACACTTGTAGTCCCAGGACTTGGGAGGATGAGACAGGAAGAATGGAGGTTCGAGAACAGGCCCACCATAATAGTGAGACTCTCATCAACCTATTGAGACCCTGTTTCAAAATTTTAAGAAGAAGCCGTGTGTGGTGGCGTACACTTGTAATCCCAGCATTTGGGGGACTGATACAGGAGGATCACAGTTCACAGACAGCCTCAGCTACTTAGTGAGGCCGTTTACAACTTGGTGAGACCCTCTTTCAAAATAAAGAATAAAAAAATAAATAGGGATGGGGGGTGTAGCTCAGAGGTAGAAGGCCCCTAGGTTCCATCCCCAGTACTGCAAAAAAAAAAAAAAAAAAAAAAAAAAAATTGAGCTAAGGGCATAGCTCGGAGTTAACCCATGACCCTGGGTTCAATCTCACACACACACACAAACACACACACGCGCACCAATGAAAGCAAGAGATCCATTGTACAACCAAGTGGCTATAGTTATTAACAATGTATTGCATTCTTGAAAATCACTAAAAGAGCTAGATGGGGTGGTGCATGCCTGTAACCTCAGCAACTAGGGAGGCTGAGGTAGAAGGTTTAAAGTTCAAAGCTAGCCTAGGCAGTTTAGTGAGACCTTGTCTCAAAATAAAAAAAATAAAAATGGCTGGGAGTATAGCCTAGTAGAAGAGCATCTCTGGGCTCAATTCTCAGTATGAGAAAAAAAATAAATAAATAAAAAAGGAAAGGAAGAAAGAATATCTCCAAGAAAGATTTTAAGTGTTGTGTGTGTGTGTGTGTGTGTGTGTGTGTGTGTGTGTGTGTGTGTGCAGTAAACCAGGGAAATTCTACTTCCAAGCTACAACCCCAGCCCTATTTTTTATTTTATTTTATTTTTTTGAAACAGGGTCTCACTGAGTTGCAGAAATACTCACTAAGTAGCTGAGGCTGTCTTGCCAGAGCCAGCCGGCAAAAGCAGGGGTTCCGAAGAGAGGCATGAGGATAAAGAATTCAACTCTTAAGAATTTGATTCCAAGAATTTTTTAATTCTAACGTGTTGGGGGGGGGGCGCCAGCCTACTATCTCTACTGGCCGACCCCAGCTCCTGGGTCAATATCTCTACTGGTCAACCCCTGCTCCTGGGTCAGTATTCTCTATTGGGCCGACCCCTGTTCCTGGGTCAATATCTCTACTGACCGACCCCTGCTCCTGGGTCAGTATTTCCTACTGGCCGACCCCTGCTCATGGGTCAATATTCTCTATTGGGCCGACAACAGGTTTATTTCTCTAGTCCTATTTATACAGTTCCAGGTCAATCAATGTCCTCGTGCTATCACCACTGAAATACAAAAAAAGACCTATCCAAAGCACATACATTACAGGTAGGTCAATCAATACCCTCGTGCCATCACCACCTGATCTGAACATCACCACCTGATCTTTTCTCAGATCTTTTACTTTGAACCTTCCATGACTACAAACCTTGTTGACTCTGGGTGAAGGACAGTCAGCTGAGTCAGAAATATTCTTTTAGGGGAAAACCTTAATGGCTCTCCACACAGTCTGTGAACTGGATCCTCCTGTCTCAGCCTCCCCAATGATGCGATTACAAGCGTGCACCACCACACCCGGCTTAAGTGTTTTTGCCACACATAAAAAATCATAAGTAAGCCTGGCATGGTGGTGCACATTTGTAATCCTAGTACTTTGGAGGCTAAGACAGGAGGATCGTGGTTCTCAGATAGCCTCAGCTACTTAGTAAAGCCCTCCAAAACTTGGTGAGACCCTGTTTCAAAATAAAGAATAAAAAAATAGGGCTAGGGGTGTAGCTCAGAGATGGAATGCCCTGGGTTATATCCCCAGTACCACGCACACATGCAAAAATCATAAGTATGTGAGATAATGTATGTGGTAATTAGCTTGATTTAGCCAATCCACAACATATACATATTTTAAAGTAACATGCTATACATGATAAGTATACACATTCTTTTGTCTGTTAAAATTAATATACAAGCTGGACATAATGGTACACATTTGTAATCCCAGTACTTGGGAAGCTGAGACGGGAGGCTCACAGGTTTGCAGCCATCCTCAGCAAATTGTGAGGCCCTCTGCAACTTAGTGAGACCTTGTTTCAGGGTGATGCACGCTTGTAATCCCAGCATTTGGGAGGCTGAGACAGGAGGATAGAGGTTCGAGGACAGCCTTAGCTATTTAAAGGCCCTCTAAAACTCAGTGAAAACAATTTAAAAAATAAAAAAAAATAGGGCTGAGGATGTAGCTCAGAGGTAGAATGCCCCTGGGTTTGATTCCAGTTTTGCAAAATAAAAAAAATAATTTATAGCCGGGCATGGTGATGCACACCTGTAATCTTAGTACTTGTGAGGCTAAGACAGGAGGATTTCAGATTCCAGGACAGCCTCAGCAAGTAGTGAGACTCTTGTCAACCTAGGAGACCTTGTTTCAAAAATAAAAATAAGCTGGGCGTGGTGGTGCACGCTTGTCATCCCTGCACTTGGGAGGCGGAGACAGGAGGATTGCGCTGGTTAGGAGCCAGCCTCGCTGGCTTAAGAGACCCTATTTCCAAATAAAAAAATAAAATAAAATAGGTCTGGGAGTGTAGCCCGGAGGTAGAAGGGCTTTCAGGAACCCCAGTACCACACACACACACACACACACACACACACACACACACACTAAATAAATAAAAAAATAAATAAAAATAAAAATAAAATAGGGTTAGGGGTGTAGCTCTAAGGTAAAATGACCCTGGTTTCTATCCCCAGTACAACACACACACACACACACACACACATAATAATAATAATAATAATAATAATAATAATAATAATAATAAATAATAATAATAACAATAATAGTAATAATTTGCTCTGGGCATGGTGGGTGGTGAACACCTGTAATTCCAGCTACTTAGTAGGCTGAGGTAGAAGGATTACAAATTCAAGACCAAGCTCAGCAACTTAGTGAGAGACTGTTTCAAAATAAAAAATAAAAAGTGTTGAGTAGTATGGCATCCCTAGGTTCAATCCCTCATACTGCAAAATAATAACAATAACAATAATAATAACAACAACAACTTATAGTTGACTAGGAGAGTAGTTCAGTGGTAGAGCATGTGCTTAGCATGCACTAGGCGCTGGGTTTGATCATTTGCATTGCTAAAAAATAATATTGCATATAGGTATATAACCTACATTATTATAAATGTGTATATATTTTTATTTTTTGGTGATACTGGAGATTGAACCCAGAGGCATTCTACCTCTGAGTGAGACCTTTAGCCCTCTCTTATTTTTTATTTTGAAACAGAGTCACTTAGTGGCTGAGGGTCTCACTGAATTGCTGAAACTGGCCTCGGACTTGCAATTGTATGCTTGACAAAAACAAAACAAAACACAAAAAACCCCAACATCACTACAAATGTAATAATGTAATGGGTGTGTGTGTGTGTGTGTGTGTGTGTGTGTGTGTGTGTGTAACTGGGGATGGAATTCACAGGCCTTCTACCTTCCACACCCCTAACTTATGTTATTTTTTATTTTGAAACAGGGTCTCACTAAGTTGCAGAGGGCCTCGCTAAGTTTCTGAGGCTGAAACTGCGATCCTCCTGTCTCTGCCTCCCAAGTATTGGGATTACAAGTGTGCCCCACCATATTCAGCTAATGTAGTGTTTAATATAAATTTATTAATGTAAAACAAAATAAACAAAATGAAAATGTTTTCCTGTTGCCTTTTTACTTCAGTGACCATTACGCTTGTAAATCATTGTTGTGTGATGTTTTATTTCCTTGATTTTATAGGATCATTCTAATGCTTCCCCACAATGGATACCTGTGAAGTATGATGTGAACTTGAATTGTGTGGGGTTTTTTTTACTTCCTTTTTTCTGCCAGCCTGTTCAAAATGTTATCCATATTTCTTTGAAATCAAGTAAGTGAGCTGGGTATGGTGGAATACGCTTGTAATCCCAGCGTTTGGAAGGCTGAAACAGGAGGATAGCCTCAGCTACTACTTAGTGAGGCCCTTTGCAACTCAGTGAGATCCTGTTTCAAAATAAAGAATAATAGCCTGGCGTGGTGGCACCCACTGGTAATATCAGCATTTGCGAGGCTGGGACAGGAGGATCACAGTTCACAGACAGCCTCAGCTACTTAGTGAGGCCCTTTGCAACTCAGTGAGACCCCGTTTTGAAATAAAGAATAAAAAGTAGGGCTGGGAGTGTAGCTCGGAGGTAGAATGTCCCTAAGTTCCATTCCCAGTACCACAAAAGAAAAAAAAAAGGTTGAAATCAAGTAAGTGTATTACAATATATATTATTATAGATGTTCCTTGTATATTTTTGTAACCCTGCATAAGATAGAATAGACTAAACTCTAATGGTAAACCCCTCAAATAAAATTATACTAAAGAGAAGTTTATTTCTCCCTAAGGTAGTAGTCAACAACTCCTCTATATCAGAGAGTCAAGGACAATAGTCCTACCTCCATTTCTTCCTTTTTTCTTTTCTTTTGGTGCTGGGGATGGAACCCAGGGGCATTCTACCTCCACGCTACACCCCAGCCAGCCCTATTTTTTTTTTTAATTCTTTATTTTGAAACAGGGTCTGACTGAGTTGCAAAGGGCCTCACTAAGTAGCTGAGGCTGTCTTCAAACCGCGCGATCCTCCTGTCTCAGCCTCCCAAATGCTGGGATTACAAGCCTGCGCCACCACACCTGGCTTTTATTTTTAAATTTGAAAGAGGGTCTTATTAAGTTAGTTGCTCAAGGTCTTGCTAAATTGCTTAAGACAACCTCAAATCTGCAATCCTCCCATCTCAGCCCCCCAAGTACTGGGATTACAGGCATGCACTACCATGCCCAGCAACCTAGTTCTTTAGACAAAGGAGAGAACAGATTTTGGTATCTGGCAGGGAGATTTTTGCTAATAATACATTATATCTCTTCAGTCAGCTGCTATGTCTCTTATTTCTAAAATATGATTTTTAATTCTATCTTAAATATTATTTTAAATCCTCACTTGAATATATTAACTATCCTATTTTAGTATTTATATTGAAAGCCACCAATTATGTATGTAGAGTTTCCTTTCCTTGTCTTTCGTAGTTATTATTTTTCTCTGCAATCCTTTCTAACTAGAAGTTTTTTTTTTTTTGTTTTTAGAATTCTGCCTTCTGTGCGCCTCACTGTTTTGAGCAATGTGTACTTTTCTCTGTACTGCTTCCCACATCACACTCAGATCTGCAAGTTTATGTTTTCTTTCCACTTATTCCTGGGCCCTCCTGTCTCACATTACATCAACACAAAGGAAATTATGTTGTCATGGTTTTTTTTTTTTTTTTTTTTGGTGGTACTGGGAATGGAACCCTTCTACCTCCGGGCTACACTCCCAGACCTATTTTATATTTTATTTGGAAACATGGTCTCAAACCAGCGAGGCTGGCTTCGAACCTGCGCAATCCTCCTGTCTCTACCTCCCAAGCGTGTGGATTATAAGCGTGCGCCACCACACCTGGCCATGTTGTCATGTTTTTATCTTCCTTGAGCTCTTATATTTATGCTTTGTGCTTTTATTTTATAGAGTTGAATTGTATAGATATAAAAATTTAAAAGTTAGCTGCACGTGGTGGGGCATGCCTGTAATCCCAGTAACTGGAGGACTGCAGGTTTGAGGACAGCCTCAGCAAGTAGTGAGACTCTCATTAACCTAGAAAGACCCTGTTTCAAAATAAAAATAGGAGCCAGAGGTGGTGGCACACACTTGTAATTCCAGCATTTGGGAGGCTGAGACCGGAGGATCGAGGTTCGCGGACAGCCTCAGCTACTTAGTGAGGCTGAGGACAGCCTCTGCAACTCAGTGAGACCCGGTTTCAAAATAAAAAATATGGCAGGGGGTGTAGCTTGGAGGTCAAATACCCCTGGGTTCCATCCCCAGACATGCAAAAATAAATAAATTAATAAAGAAATAAAAATTAAAAAATTAAAAAAATAAAAATAGGAGCCGGGCGTGGTGGTTGGGAGGCTGAGACAGGAGGATCATGTAGGTTCAAAGCCAGCCTCAGCTACTTAGTGAGGCCTTCAGCAACTAAGTGAGACCCTGTTTCCAAATAAAATATAAAATAGGTCTGAGAATGTAACCTGGAGGTTGAAAGTCCCTGTGTTCTACCCCCAGTACCACAAAAATAAAAAAAAATAAAAAAAAAATAAAATAAAAATAGAACTGGGGGTGCAGTCAGAGGTCGAGTACCACCAAAAAACATTTTTTTTTTTTTTTTTGGTGGTACTGGAAGTAGAACCCAGAGGCTTTCTACCTCTGGGCTATACTCCCAGACCTATTTTATATTTTATTTGGAAACAGGGTCTCACGAAGTTGCTGAGAGCCTCACTAAGTAGCTGAGGCTGGCTTCGAACCTGTGCGATCCCCCTGTCTCAGCCTCCCAAGCGCGGGGATTACAAGCGTGCGCCACCACGCCTGGCTCCAGAAAACATTTTTTAAAGTTAATTCGTGAAATTTGTTTGGCCTCAATTTGTACCTGGTACATAGTGGGACTGCTTTGTCTGCTTTTCACTTTGTTAAGGTCTGGGTTGTTGCCCACTCCATAAATATACATTTTCCCCGCTTTTTATGGTTTGTAGGCTTTTTTTATTTTTAAATTAACTTTAAAGAAGGTGAATTATTATCTATTTTCTAGAGTTTGGGGTGAGAGGGGCCAGGATTGTATTCATGGTCAGCAGACATTTTCCTCATAACCCTGGGTTTTATGTGTGTGTTAATCAGTCCCTTCAGATTTTGCAGCTCTGAAGGTTACAAGAGGTCAGCACTAAAAAGATATTACAATGCAGTCTTTCTCCTCCTCTCGTTTTTCAACATCAGACTACTTCCTAAAAATATGATTAGTCTTATGATATTTCTTGCTCAAATCTACTTCCTCAGCTTTTTTTCTGTACCAAACTTCCTAGAATAATCCCTACCATCAGAATCTCATTTCGGCTGAGCGTGGTGGCACGCACTTATAATCCCAGCATTTGGGAGGCTGAGACAGGAGGATCGTGGTTTGAGACAGCCTCAGCTGAGGCCCTTTGCAACTCAGTGTGAGACCCTGTTTCAAAATAAAGAATAAAAAATCGGGCTGGGGGTATAGCTTGGAGGTAGAATGCCCCTGGGTTCCATCCTCAGTACCACCAAAAAAAAAAAAAAAAAATCTCATTTCATTATAACAAAAAAGAAATTATTGATTTTTCATTTTATTTTATTTTTTCAGTACTGGGAATGGAACCCAGGAGCATTCTACCTCCGAACTACACTTCCAGTCAGATTTTTCTTAATTCTTTATTTTGAATCAGGGTCTCACTGAGTTGCAAAGGGTCTCAGGCTGCCCACAAACTGCAAATCCTCCTGTCAGCCTCCCAAATACTGGGATTACAAGCATGCACCACCACGCCTGTCTTGATTTTTCATTTTAGACTATGTGCTTTTATCATGGTAATCATTGGTTCTGCTGGCTTTTTCTCAGATCTGCAACCCAGGGCTCTACGCCTCCCTAGTCTCTGACCTTTGCTGTTTTGGGGAGTCCTTCCTATTTCAGACTCAGCTGTCTTCTAGTTTCAACAGATATGGAGTTGGCATTACTGGTCTCATTCTTCTGGATTCTTTAGGCAGTTTCTTTTTCTTTTCTTTCCTCCTCCTCCTCCTCCTCCTCCTCCTCCTCCTCCTCCTCCTCCTCCTCCTCCTCCTCCTCCTCCTCCTCCTTCTTCTTTTGGTGCTGGAGAGTAAACCCAAGGGCCTTCTACCTCTGAGTTGTACCCCCAGCCAGATTTTTTATTCTTTATTTTTAAAAAGGTTCTTACTAACCTGTGGGGGGCCTCAAGAAGTAGCGGAAGCTAGCTGGCCATGAACCTGCGATCCTCCAGTGTCAGCCTCCCGAGTACTGGGATTACAAACATGCACCACCACAGCCAGCAGTAGTTTATAAAAGAAGAGGCAGAAATGATCTTTTATTTGTCATGTTAATACCCAGATATTTCCAGAAGATCATTTTGAATTAATTTTGCTTGGCATTAAATAGAATCTTTTAATCTAAATTTTTCTTTTCTTCTTCTTCTTCTTCCTTCTTCTTCTTCTTCTTCTCCTCCTCCTCCTCCTCCTCCTCCTCTTCCTCCTCCTCCTCCTCCTCCTCCTCCTCCTTCTTTTTTTTTTTGTGTGTGTGGTACTGAGGATTGAGCCCAGGGACATTCTACCTCCAAACTACACCTGGTTTTTTATTCTTCATTTTGAAACAGTCTCACTAAGTTTCAGAGGAATTCACTAAGTAGCAGAGGCTGGCCACAAACCTGTGACCCTCCTGTCTCTGCCTCCCAAATACTGGGATTACAAGCGTGCGCCACCATGTCTGGCTCACTATGTCTTTCTTAAGTTTTGGGAAATGCTATTTTCTTATGTCTTGGATAATTTTGTCTCTTTTTATTATTCCCACAGAGTTATATGTGTATAATTTTCTTTTCATCACCTTTTCTTCCTCTCCTCCTCTTCCTCTGTCTCCCCTCTCTCCTCTCTCTCTCTCTCTCTCTCTCTCTCTCTCTCTCTCTCTCTCTCTCTCTCTCTCTCTCCCCTCCCTCCCTCCCCTCTTTTCTCTTTTTGTGGTGCTAGGGATACAATCCAGGACCTCATGCATACTAGATAAGGACTGAGCTACACTTCAGGTTTTATGTCTTTTAATTCTTAACATTACTATGCTTTTTCTTTTTTCTTTCTTTCTCTCCCCTCCTTTTCTTTCTCTTTCTCCTTCTCTCTCAATACCGTTTTGGAAGAATCGGCCCAATTTTCTAACTCATTAATTGCATATACAGCCTAGCTATTGGATTTAGCAATACTATTTTAAAATTTTTATTGTGAATCATGGCATTTGACTCATATTTGGTTGTAACATGCTTTCAGGTAACTTTGAGAGTACTAACTATGCTTAATTTGAAGGGTTTTTTTTTGGGGGGGGAGGATTGGTACTGGGAATTAACCCAGGGATGTTCTACCTCTAAGCTACAAACAGGGTCTCACTGTTTCATTTTATTTTTATTTATTTATTTTTTGGGTACTGGGAATAGAACCCAGGGACATTCTACCTCTGAGCTACACTCCCAGTCCAATTTTTATTCTTTATTTTGAAACAGGGTCTCACTGAGTTGCAAAGAGCCCCACTAAGTAGCTGAGGCTGTCCACAAACTGCGATCCTCCTGTCTCAGCCTCCCAAATGCTGGGATTACAAGTGTGTGCCACCACAGCCGGCTTCACTATTTCATTTTATTTTGATGAGAGTCTCACTACTTGCTGAGGCTGACCTCAAACCTGCAATCCTTCTGCCTCAGTCTCACAAGTACCAGGATGATAGGCGTGTGCCACTACACCTGCTTTAAAGTTTATGTTTCTGTTAATTTTTAGTGTAGACTAGTACGGTTCATTGAATTTGGTACTCTTTTTTTCATGTTCGTAGTTTCCCCAAAATGCTGAGTTGTGTTTTTTTGTCCAAATAAGGACAAATAAGTAGGTGCATTTCCTCATTTCACATGAGAACTATTTACCTGGCAGTGAACTTGAGTCTCGAGGACAGGACTCTACCTCATGGGACGAGGTAGAAAGAGGCAGGCTGTATAAGTAACTTCTCTTCTTAGCATGGTTTCCCTGACCCTCCAGAGCATTGTCCTTTTTCTTTAACCTTAGCTAACTCTGGAGCTGTGGTATTCTGGTAAATGTTTAACCACTGGCTCTGGGATGGAGGAAGCAAGTCCTAATTTGCAGCATTTCAAATGTTCATGCAATGTAAATTCTGCTACCATAGCTAAGTTCAAGCTAGCGATGTAGCATCACTAAACGAGGGAGCTGGGAAGAAATGTCATAACCGAGTCCACAGAGGCATACTGGGTCTGCTGTGAGAACAACTTTAGGAAACCTTCCGCTTGCCTCTGTGTTTAGCTGTGGCGGCCTTTAGTGAGTGGCTCCCTTATTTATCTCTTTGGTCAACTGACTGAGGCCCTATTCGTTTTGGTGGTTTTAGGGTCCTCTGTCTTGCAGGATATTTCTATCAAATCAATGTTCATATTTTGTATTCTTTTCAAAAATTCCTTATTATGTTGTTTGTTTGATGGAAGCACCCTTTTGGGATTTCCTGTGCTGTTTGGAATCTATTTTTGATTTCTTTGCAATTTCAATGGAATTTGGAGGAGGAAAGGCGAAGCGGAAGTCCTTCTATTTCATGCCTTAACTTGTTTTCATCAGAAGTCACTTCCTCTTATGTCTCAGGAGTCGACTCTCCTCCCATGACCAGTGGCTTTCCTGTAAGTTACCCTGCGGGAGGGCTTAATGAGAGGGGCACTGGCTGCTGAGAGGCTGCAGAGGAAGCCTGGCCGAGGCTGTCGGCCTCTCCACCTGGGCTCCATCTCTGATCTGTTCATGGAGGCCACCCACCCTGGCTAGAGAGGAGTGGCCCATGGGAGCCTGGGCGAGAGCTGTGGTCTGTGAGCAGGCAGCCGTCTTTCTAGGGTGGCCAGGGCAAAAGGATGCAAGTGAGCGTTTTCCATTCTCACTTGAGTCAGATGAGGGGACTTCTGAGATTTCATTCAGGAGGTAATTAAACGTGGTCAGCCTTAGCTCTCTGCTACAGGACTTTGTGGTCGATGCTATTTGAACCCCAACACTTGGAAGGCTCTTTCTGGCCAGAAGCAACTTTTACTTTACTTTGAAACATGGGTGGGTGGGCAGAGAATACAGCGAGTCTGTCCCTGGGTAGAATCGGCTAAATTTGTGGCAAGCATGTGCTATATGCTTTTTTGTAGGTGTGTGTGATACTGGGAATCAAAGCCAGGGAATTCTACCTCTGAGCTACACTACACCCAAGTCCCCTCCCCTCTTTAATTTTTTCTTTTAAAACCGGGTCTCCCTAGGTTGCTGAGAATCTTGCCACTACGTTGCTGAGGCTGTCCTCGAACCTTCGATCCTCCTGTCTTAGCCTCCCACGTACTGGGATTACAGGTGTGGGCAACCATGCCTGGCTGCTATATATCTTTTTATTTATTTATTTATTTATTTATTTATTATGGGTCTAGGGATGGAACCCAGGGGCATTCGACCTCCAAGATACACCCCCTGCCTTATTTTTTATTCTTTATTTTGAAACAGGGCCTTACTAATCTGCAGAGGGCCTCACTAAGTAGCTGAGGCTCTCCGTGAACTGTGATCCTCCTGTCTGAGCCTCCCGAATGCTGGGATTACAAGTGTGCGCCACCACGCCCGGCTTGCTATATACCTTTATGTAAGCTACCTTGCTTAATCTTCAGGACAATCATCCAAAGTAAGTATTGTTACTTTCCTCAGTACACATACAGAAACGGAGACACAGAAGGACTACCCAGCCAATAAATGGTTGAGGCAGAATTGAAAGCCAGGAAGATTTGTGATGACAACTGTAAGGAGTCTATGATGAGCCGGGAGTGATGGCGCACGCTTGTAATCCCAGCATTTGGAGGCTGAGATCAAAGGATCTCAGCTCACAGACAGCCTCAGCTACTTAGCGAGGCCCTTCGCAACTGAGACCCTGTTTCAAAAATAAATAAAAAAAAGACTAAAAACATAGGGCTGAGAGTATAGCTAGGAGGTACAATGCCCCTGGGTTCCATTCCAAGTTCCACAAAAAAAAGTCTATGACAGTTTCCAGGCAGAGCGTGGGTTGATATGTAGTGGCTTTCCCTCTACTGGAAACATCCCCCAATCACTGTGGAACAATCAGGAAGCTGCAGTTCCCTGTGTCCTTCCCAGGTCTGCGGGGTCAGTGGGCTCAGTCCTATGCCCATGGCACATTAAAGGGGCAGATTTATAGCAAGCTTATCTCTTTGTGATTTTTCTCTAAAAGGAAAAAGCACTATCTCCCACCCCACAGGTTCTTCTTACAATGTGACTGTGATACTACTTTCATTTAGAGGTGAATCTGCATTTCTTCTCCTTGACACTGGGCAGGAACGTGACTACAGGGGAAACAAGCTATGTGACATTTCAGGCCAGACATAAAAAGCCATGCAATATCTGTATGGTTCTTTTAGGATGCTTGATCTTCAAAAAACCAAGCTGTGAAAAAGCCCATAGCCCATAAAGAAGTCCACACAGCCAGAAACTGAAACCCAAGCCTCCATGTCCAGCTGAGTTTCCCATCCATACTTTCCCTGGGTTGCCAGTCATAGTGAAACGGGGGTTTCTTGCGAGAAAACCCCTGCGAGTTCTTGTCTACGGAGAGCGAAGAATGACACCTGCAGACCTCAGGAAGGGGAGTAAAAGGTTTATTGGAAGCAGCAGGGAATGGGGCAAGGGTGGCTGAACACCCCCAAAGGGGCTGGAACTCTGGGTCCAGCAGCTGCCTTCAGGACAATACTTGAGAGTAGCCCAAGCCGAATTGCCTTCAGGTGCAGGCTGCTTTCTTCCAGAGTCTGCGTGGTCTGCCAGAAGGGAATAGAGAAAAGTGGCCGAACACCCCTAAGGGCTGTCGGGTCTCTGTTGTCCAGTAGCTGCCTTCAGGTCACTACTCGAGTGTCGCCCGAGCCAAGTGCCGTCAATTACAAACTACCTTCTCCCAGAGTCCACGAGATCTGCCAGAAAAGAGGTACAGGTCACCCCTAAGGGCTTGGTCAGCCATGATGTCCAGCACGACCTGTGAGAGAGAGAGAACAGCTCCCCAGAAGGGGAGGGGGTCCCTGAGTGGGAAAGTCCCCCACTTTTGCCATCTGACTGGCTGATGCCTGACCGCTTGCAAGTCCGTTTGTGGTTAGGGTGACTCCAAGGAGAATTTGCATAGGACATTTGCAAGTCCTTTGAAGGGTCTCCTTTCAGGAATGCCAGACTTGCTGGGTGGGTTTGTTGATTAGGAAACTCAGGATGGCCTTGTGAAGCTTTGATCTTCTTATCTCTGAGCCTTTGGAGTTTCAGGCATTTGTCGCCCCTCAGGGAACTCAGGAAATTAACTTTTTTCTACCAAGGCCTTTTCCCTATCTGCCTATTTCCTTTCTACCTCCTCAATAGAATGAGGCATCTTGAAAGAAGATCCCCAGCCAGGCCTGGTGGCGTACACTTGTAATCCCAGTGCTTGGGGGGCTGAAACAGAGGAATCATAGTTTCATGGCCAGCCTCAGCAATTTAGTGAGGCCATCTGCAACTTATTGAGATCCTGTTTCTAAACAAACAAACAAACAAACAAACAAACAAACAAACAAACAAGGCTGAGGGTGTAGCTCAGAGGTAGAATGTCCCTGGATTCCATCCCCATCCCCAGTACCACAACACACACCAAAAAGGATCCTGCAGGCCTCAGACAAACAAGCATATTTTCAGCAGAGATGTGTTTCCCTTTTAAGCTCTGCCCAAATAGCAGATTCGTGAGCAAAATAAATGATTATTGTGGGATGTCATCTGCTTGTCACCATAAAATCTAAAGCATTGGGTTCAGAGGTAGAACTTTTCCTGAGGGCTCTGTAGTTATCAAATTCCTCACACCTTTCGCCAAATTATTGAGCTGCTCCAGGAGAGGAGCTCAGTAATTTAAAGAATATGCTTACAATCTTTCCCCGACTTCATGTTTTTCCTTTAAATCTTGTTTGTTTCTTGGCAGTGGCCAGTCCCAGGACTAAGTGAGGCCCTTGGCAACTTAGACCCTGTTTCAAAATAAAGCATAAAAAGGGCAAGGAAAGTAGCTTAGAGGTAGAATACCCTTGGGTTCAATCCTCAATAAAAAAGTTAAATATAAAAAATAAAAATAATGAAGCGGGGTGTGGTGGCGCACACTTGTAATTCCAGAGCTTGGGAGGCTGAGACAGGAGGATCACACAAGTTCGAAGCCAGCCTCAGCTACTTAGTGAGGCTCTCAGCAACTTAGTGAGACCCTGTTTCCAAATAAAGTAGAAAATAGGTCTGGGAGTATAGCCTGGAGGTAGAAAAGCCCCTGGGTTCCACCCTTAGTACTGCAAAAACAAAAACAAAACAAAAAACCTTTTCTAATAAAAACAAACAAACTGGGGCCTGGGGGTGTATCTCAGTAGTAGAGCCCTTGCCCAGCATGTGCAAGGCTATGCATGTTCAATCTCCAGAATTACCCCCCCAAAATCATCAGACTAGATGTAAAAAGCAAATCTAATTATGATTTTTAATTGCTATTTTAAGTGACAAAAGATAAAGAAAAGTAGAAAAAGGGCAGAGGGCCTGGGGTGTAGCTCAGTGGTAGAGTACTTACTTGGCATGTGTGAGTGAGGCCCTGTATTCTACTCCTAGTGTGGCAAAAAAAAAAAAAAGAAAAGAAAGATGGAAAATATACAGGAGGCAGTAATAATAAACTTTATTTATTAATTTGCTCGAATTATAAAATTAAATCTCCTGGAAATTTATAATGGCTCCTAATTTAAAGAGATATCTTTGAAGTGTATAATACAAATATTGACAGAACTACAAAGGGAAATTAGAAAATGTGTGTGTGTGTGTGTGTGTGTGTGTGTGTGTGTGTGTGTGTGTGTGTGTATGTTGGGATGGAACCTTCAGCTTTGTACATGCTAGCAAACTGATCTAACCACTGAGCTACACCCCAACCCCCATTTAAAAACACCTCTTTTTGGAGGCCTCTTGGGTCCATGAACATACTTGGAGTTACTTTCCAAATTCCTGAGCTGCGATCTATGTATTTGCGGCAGCTAGTAGGTGCGCCTCTGGGTCTGGCTGACTGACCGAGGGCCCAGCGCATTCCCGGCTGCCGCTCCCGGGGAAGTGGTGCACTTTTTCGCCTGCCGGCAGGAAAAACCCAAGAAGACTGAGCGGCAGACTTAGCTTTTAAGTGTAGCAGGGCGCTCGTGTTCCCTGCGAAGGCATTTCCTCTCTTAGAAACAAGACCTCTGAACCCCGCAGCCTACCGCTTGGGGGGCAGGCAGTAAGCGCAGATTTGCCCCCCGGGGCGCGGGACCCTGGCGCGGGCTGCTCCCGGGCGTTGGCTTAGGAATTCGTGGGCGAGGCAGCGCCCCGCCGCCCAGGCTGCTCCGCGGAAGGCTGCAGCTGCGGGCTGTCGGCGGCCTGTGCCCCCGCAGCTGGGGCAGGGCAGGCTGGCTTTTCAGAGGATGGGGGTGCGTTCCCACAGTGCCCGCTAGCCCCTCTGATCACCGAGTGCGGCTTTAGAAAGGAAGGTTCCCTCACTAGCGAAAGAACTCCAACAAACCCAGGCCCGGCGGAGACCAGACCTGGATCCACCCAGCTCCGAGGCTGAAGTCCGAACATTGCAGGTCTCAGGCCACACTGGCCAATTTGGCGAGACCCTACCTCAAAAATAAATGAGTAAATAAATAAATTTTTGTTTAAAAAAAAAAAAAAGGCTGCGGATGTAGCATAGTGTGAGAGAGTCCTTGTGTTCAACACCCAGTACTTCAAGCAAAACAAGACACAGGGGATACCCAGAGGGAGGGTGTCGTAAATACCAGCTAGTGCCTACTAACTGGTTGCAGAATAAAGGACTGTAGTGGCCATTCATGAGCTCTTCCTTGCCTTGTTATTAAATTAGCCTATACTTTAACCGATTTTATTTTCTTCCTCTCCTTTTTTGCTAATCTATATTAGATAAATCAAAAGTGATTTCTGTACTTAACCCTTAGGGTCCATGATATCACGGTATGGTTGACAGGAGGAATTAAAAAAAATCTATTCAGAAAAGCATTTGGAGGTTTTTTTTTTTTTTTGCTTGTTTTTTGTTTTGTTTTTGTTTTTGTTTTTTGCTTGCTCTAGTTGCTTGAGCACCTCCCTGAAACAAACAAATGCCTGCTGAGACCCTGAAGCCTATGGACAGGGCAAGGAATCAGGAAAGGAGAGGCAGAAGAGAGAAAAACCTATTCAATAGTACCAAACTTTACCTATAGACAAAACCAAAATTCCTTAAAGCATATTTATCCATACTGATATAAATGAATAAGTAAATACTGGGGCCGGGAGTCGCGGCTCACACTTGTAATCCCAGTACTTAGGAGGCTGAGACAGGAGGGTCACTGGTTGGTGGCCAGCCTCGGCTACTCAGTGAGGCCCTCCAAAAGTTAGTGGGACCCTGTTTCAAAATAAAGAATAAAAAATTGTGGCTGGGATTATAGCCCAGAGGTAGAATGCCCCTGGGTTCAATCCCTAATACTGATAAATAGATAAATACATAAATACTGAGAAAGAAAAGATATTTTCTGTAATAGAATGTTAATTTAAAAACATAGTATCTGGTCAGGCGTGGTGGTGCACGCTTGTAATCCCAGCATTTGGGAGGCTGAGACCGGAGGATTGAGGTTCGCGGACATGTTCAGCTACTTAGTGAGGCCCTCCGTAACTTAGTGAGACCCTATTTCAAAAGAACAAAAAACAGTAGCTCCGAGCTCAAATGCCCCTTAGTTTTATCCCCAGACCTGCAAAACACACAAACCCACAAAAAAACCCCAACCAACTAACCAAACAAACAAAAAACCATAGTGTGTCTGATGTGGTGGCACACACTTATAATCCCAGTACTTGGAATGCTGAAGCCAGAGAATCACAGGTTAGAGGCTAGCCTCAGCAACTTAACAAGACCTACAGCAACTTAACAAGACCCTCTTTCAAAAATAAAAAAGGTTGTGGATATAGCTCAGAAGTAGAATGCCTCTGGGTTTAATTCCCAGTACAAAAAAAAAGAAAAAAGAAAAAAAGAAAAATACACTCTGGTAATCCACATAGTAATAATCAACTCAGGTAAGAATAAAAATAAATGTTAAAAATAACTGGGAATGTAATAAAAAGTAGGAATTTTGTGTAATTTTTAAATATCAATTCAAACTTAAAACCAGGCAAGATGTCCATCGCCAGATGAATGAATCGCAAAATTATGGACATAATTAATATGTAATAATTATGGGCAAAAATATGTACAATGTCACAATGGAGTCCTACTCAGCCATAAAGAACAAAGTTATGTCATTTCCAGGAAAATGGATAGAATTAGAGAATGTTATGCTAAGTGAGATTAGGCAGTCATGGAAAGCAAAACATCAGATGTTCTCCCGCATATGCAGAAGCTAGGGAAAAACTGAGACACAGGAAAGACTCCAGAAAGAGGAGGAGAAACCTTAGTGGAGTGAAGGAGGGGACCTGGCTGAGCGAGTTGGGAAGGGAAAGGAAGCCTTGAAGAGGGAAGCACCTCAAGGGACACGATGCACCTACACAGACTTATCAAAGCCAGTCGCTGTGCTGAGCCCAGGAAGGTGGGGAGGGAGAGGGAGGGGGTGGGAAATAAGGGACGGGTCACAGAGTTCTGTGACCCTGAACTTCTATCACCCTGAACTTCAACAAGATGTATGGTTACAATGCGCCGATAAAAAATCTAGAAAGCCAAAAGTAAATCAATAAATAATAAACTCACGAGGTGCCTGTTGATCGCAAAGGGCAGAATTGTAACTACATATTTGAGAAATGTGATAGAGAGCAGTCAAACAAGCAAAGGATGCTGACATCACTAATTACAGGACATATCGGCATAATTGCTACAGCATCTCGTGCAAGCCTCGAGCAAAGGCTCGGCCAGGGGACTTGCAAAGGCTTGAGCTCCCCGCGAGAATGACTAGCCTTTTCTCCTTCAAAAGAATTATTTTGAAATTATTTGGATTAAAATGTGTAATTGGAATTCTATGTGTAAGCATTATAACTAAAACAGATGGGCAGCCGCGTGTGAGAGACTCGGTCATCAAGGATTTTTTTTTCCCCAAGGACAAAGTCTGGGCCAACATATAAGACTAAGTTCAAGCTGACCTTATGATATGAGGCAAAACATACTTTCTGTGATTTATTAAATGTCTGGCGTCCTCCCCTGAAGGTTGTTAAAGATTTTTTCTGTCCTTGAAGTTTTCTGCTTGCATGATTGTGATATCCTGCCCACAAAAAAAAAAGCATAAAAACTATAACAAGTCCTGAATAAAGTTAGAGAAGTTCGCATTTGATCTTGTGTGTCAGCGTTTTCTCTCGCGACCTCAGCTCTTCTCTCACCAACCACACAAACCCCGGCTCCTGCTAGGGCTGGACCCGGCACATATTCTCCTGATGCAATGGTCTTTCTGCCCCAAGGACAGGTTTCTGGATCCAGTAGCAGGAAAGCAGTAGGAGAATTGAAGCTGAGGGACATTATACAGAATAATTGGTTCATACTCTTAAAAAATGTGAATATAATGAACGACAATGACTGAAGAACCTTTCCAGATTAAAGGAAATAAACAGAAAGAGCCACCTGAATGTGAGTGACTTGGGAATTTTTTTAGTTAAAAGTGACATTATAGTTTGAAAAGGTTTCAAACTTGATCTTAATTTTGATAAATTTCCCCCCATTATGTAAGAGATTATTATAGGATACACGTTGAAGTACTTATGGATAAATAAACACTTGTAACTTATTTGCAGATATTTCAGGAAAAAATTTTTAGTTATCTACTTCTGCACAACAAATTACCTCAAATTGTAGAGGTTTACAGTACTTAGGAGGCTGAGATGGGAGGATTGCAGGTTCGTATCCAGCTTCAGCAACTTATCAAGGCCCTTGGCAACTTAATGAGACCCTGTTTCAAAATAAAAAAATAAGCCAGCCATGGTGGTGCATGCTTGGGAAACAAGACAGGAGAATCACAGGTTCAAAGTCAGCCTTGGCAGTCAGGCGTGGTGGTACATGCTTGTAACTCCAGCATTCAGGAGGCTGAGATACAAAGATCGTGGTTCACAGCCAGCCTCAGCTACTTAGTGAGGCCCTTTGCAACTCAGTGAGACCCTACTTCAAATAAAGAATAAAATATAGGGCTGGGGGTGTAGCTTGGAGGTAGAATGCCCCTGAGTTTCATCACCAGTACTGCAAAAATAAATAAATTAATTAAATTAAATAGATAAATAAATAAATAACCAGAGCCAGCCTTGGCAATGTAGGGAGGCTCTCAGAAACCTAATTAAACTGTTTCCAAATAAAGAAATAAAATTGGGCTGGGGGCATAGCTTGGAGGTAGAATGCCTCTAGGTTCATTCTTCAGTACCAAAAATAAGTAAGTAAGTAAGTAAGTAAGTAAGTAAGCAAGTAAGTGAATACATACATACATAAACAAATAAAATCAGCTGGACATGGTGATGCACGCTTGTAATTCCAGCTTTTGGGAGGCTGAGACTGGAGGATTGTGGATCGCCAACAGCCTCAGCTATTTAGTGAGGCCCTCCACAACTCAGTGAGGCCCTGTTTCCATATAAAAAATAAAAAATAGGGCAGGGGGTGTAGCTCAGAGATCAAATGCCCCTGGGTTCCATCCCTGGTAACACACACACACACACACACACACACACACACACACACTTAAAGAATAATAAATAGGGCTGGAGGTGTAGCTCAGAGGTAGAATGCCCCTGGGTTTCATCCCTAGTATCGCCAAAAAAAAAAAAAAAAAAAAAGCAAGATGACAGCAGTGGAGGGAAGACTAGAATAGAGTTGAAGATATCAACATGAACTTTTGTTTATTTCTGTACCATACAGAATGTACCATACATCTGGTACAGAAATAGCCATAGTTATGTGGGTTTACATGAGTGAGTGCACATACATTATCATACATTCATTTTCTTGACCTATCTACTGAGAAGATGTAGGGGTGTGCGTGTGTGTGTGCATGTATATGTGTGTGTGTGTGTGTGTGTGTGTGTGTGTGTGTGTGTGTAAGGACACAGGACGCATGTGGGCAGTGGATTGTACCCAGGCCCTTGCATACACTAGTATTCTATCACTGACCTACAGCCTGGCCCCAAGAATGTAACTTTCAACAACAAACCATATAGAAAAAGCATAAAAAAAAAAAATATATATATATATATACACACACACACACACGCATCTATATATTTTTGCAGTACTGAGGATGGAACCCAGGGCCATTCTACCTCTGAGCTACACCCCCAGCCCTATTTATTATTATTATTATTATTATTATTAGTAGTAGTAGTAGTAGTAGTAGTAATAGTAGTAGTAGTAGTATTTTTTATTTATTTATTTTGGGGGGGCTGGGGATTGAACCCAGGGGCATTCTACCTTGAAGCTAGACCCCCAGATCAATTTTTTATTCTTTATTTTGAAACAAGGTCTCACTGAGTTGCAGAGAGCCTGAGTAGCTGAGGCTGTTGGTGAAACCGCGATCCTCCTGTCTCAGCCTTCCAGATGCTGCAATTACAAGCTTGCGCCACCACACCCAGCTTATTCTTTATTTTAAAACAGGGTCTCACTGGGTTGCAAAGGGCCTCTCTAAGTAGCTGAGGCTGTCTGCAAACCATGATCCTCCTGTCTCAGCCTTTCAAATACTAGGATTACAAGTGTGAACCACCATGCCCGGCTAGAAAAAGAATTTTATAGCTAGTAAATGAATTATTTGAACAACAAATTAATTTTATGAATACAATCTACCCTACCACTATTTTTATTATTTATTTATTTATTTATTTATTTATTTCAGTACTGGGGTTTGAGCTCAGGGGCATTCTACCTCTGAGCTACATCCCCAACCCTATTTTTTATTCTTCATTTTGAAACAGGGTCTCACTAAATTGGGAAGGATCTCACTAAATATCTGAGCCTGGCTGCCAACCTGTGATCTTTCTGTCACAGCCTCCCAAGTACTGGGATTACAAGGGTGCACCACCATGCTGGGCCCTACTATTTAAATCATGTATCAGCCGGGCATGGTGGCGCACACTTGTAATCCCCATGTTTGGGAGGCGGAGACAGGAGGATTGCGTAGGTTTGAAGCCAGCCATGCTGTCTTAAGGGACCCTGTTTCCAAATAAAAAAGTACAAAATAGGTCTGGGAGTGTAGCTTGGAGGTAGAAGGGTTTCCAGGAACCCCAGTGAAAGGTCATTGGCGTGTCCCCCAGTGGCACAGAGACACGCGAAGATCCATAATCGGTATTACGGATGTCTTTATTCGTGGGAGAGTGTGCACGCGGGGGCTGGTGGGGAGAGTGCGTCTCTCCCTCTCTCTATCGGGATCTCCTCTGAACTCTGAACTCTCTTCTTCCTGACTGGGAGGCGTGGTCCCCTCGGAATCACCAGGCTCCACCTCCTAGCTTCCCGCCCTGCCCCTTTGTGGGGCTGGGGCAGCTCTAACCTTTCACTCCGACCTTTTTGACTAGGTGGGGGGGAGGAAGGGCGATGTATGGTTCTTCTAGCGACTTCCTGCTGGGAAGGGGCACAGTCAGTCAGTCAGTCAGGGCCCCAGGTCAGGAGAAATCAGAATCTGAGCCACCGGAAGGGAGCAGGTGGCTGTGGTCGCAGCAAGAGTTGGAGGTTACCCTGGAGAGCTCGGTGACTGGTTTGCTTTGAGGAGACTAACAGGCAAGGTGCTATTAAAGAAAAAGAAAATTGTGAGAGCGGAACCCAGGCTGGGCAGAAGCCCTTTGGGATACAAGGCAGTCACTAGATCTACTAACTTAAATAGCAGCATTTTCCTGAGGAGGACTTCTACCGCCCCTTTAGCAGTTTTTCATTAGACCAGAGTTATTAATAGCAGCAACTCCCGAAGAAGACCCCCACACCACTCTTTTCAGCATTGAGTGAGTATGGATTTGTCTGGTCAAACAAACACCTGTTACTGTGTTGGGAGCATCAGTATCAGTTACCCATTTTAGAAGTTTAATACTTAGGCAATTTGGCATCCGAGGAGGGAGAGCACCTTAGTATGTAAACAAGTGGACCTGCTAAAATATAAACATCAAAGAGAGTTATGTCGAAAGAAACAAAGTTTAGTGGGTCCTAACACCATGCAAAAGAATTTGTCCTTGCCATCATCACCCTGGACCGAGATTTGGGAAGGAAACTAAGGCCTGAAAGATCAAGCAGGCCACCAAAGAGGAAACTGGCTTACCCTGTACCTGTAGTTACCCTGGGCCAGCAAGGAAGATGAAGGAAGGAGGACGAGGGATTCCAGGAGCTGTCAGTCCTTGGTCAGACCAAATAGGGCCAGCGGCGGGTCCTTGTCCAGAAGGGTAGACCCCCTGTAGTGAGATACCTGAGGTCCACTGCTTTTTAAAGGACACTCGCCTTTCCAATGGCCATTTACTCCACACCTGAAACAGGCTCCTGGAGGTGGTTGTCTTTACTGTCGTCCTCTCCTGGGTGGCACTTGCCACCCAGAAAGCTGCCCCTCCTCCTCCGGCCTCAGGGCTGCTATCAGGGCTTGGGACTGTAAGTCCGCCATCTGACGAAGATGGAGAGTACACTCCACTTCAGCCTGTTCCTCTCTGGAGTTAAAGACTTTAAATGCCATGTTCATCAAATCTCAAACAGGGGTCTGCGGGCCATCCTCAGCTTTCTTTAGCTTTTTTCTTATGTCAGGAGCCACTTGCCCAATGAAATGGGTGGCCAATATGATCGAGCCTGCCTCAGAGGATGGATCTAGATGGGTATAGCGTGTAAGGGCCTCTCGCAACCGGTTAAGAAAAACTGCTAGGTTTTCATTTGGACCCTGGGTGATTTCCCTAAGCTTATCATAATTAACCGCCTTATGGGAGGCATCTCGCATACCATCAAGAAGACATTGTATCATATAATTTCTTATTTCTATTCCCTCCTTTACATTATAATTCCAGTGGGTCTCCTCAGATGGAACTGCAGCTGTACCAATAGGAAGCCCTGGATCTGTTAAATGAGCCTGGTCAGCTCTCTCTCTGGCTGCTTTCAAGATCCGATCACGTTCGTCTGGAGTTAGAGAAGAGGTTAGAATGACATGCAAATCCCGCCAAGTTAAATCATATGCCTGCACAATATGTTGGAATTCCTTGATAAAACCAGAAGGATTGGTAGAAAAGGACCCCAGTCTCTTTTCCAGTTGAATGAGGTCTGGAAGGGAAAAAGGGACATGGACCCGGACGACCCCTTCTGCCCCAGCCACTTCGCGAAGTGGGGCCAGGAGAGAGGAAGATGGGGCTTGTAACTCAGCTGGGTCAGACCCCGGCCCCCACGTTTCATCGCAAGATGGTGGCTGTGGGTCTGCAGAATTGTAAGCCTGTGGCCCAGAAGGGCCACCAGGTGGCGCCTGTGAGTTGCCATGTGGTGTCCGAGATGGCGGCTGTGGTTGGCGGGACACCCCAGCCAGCATGCCTCAGGCAGCAGTAGAGCCGGTAGAGGGAGAAAACAGAAAATGCAGCCGCCAGAAGGGCTGTACATACTCGAGATCACACCATTTTGCTGACTGTGTGCAAAATTCACTGAGAGCCATCAGCGTCCTAGGATCTAGTGTACCCATTGGCAGGTCATCAAAAATTATGAGTTAAATTATATGTCGGCCAGACCTTAGTGCAGAGAGACATGAGCCTTTCAGGGGACAGTTCCCCGGAGAATCCCAAAGCCTGGAGATTAGCCAACACACGGCCCAGAGGAGACTGAGAGTCAATCTCAATCTTTGATGGCTGACTTCCCCCCATGACTTGTAAGTGGGCAAGTCAAAGGCAGGAAACTCTAGTGTCCCAGGGCCCTGCCTAGTTCGGTAATACAGATCAGGTGTGCCAGAGAGAAGACGTCTCTTTTCTCTTTTTTTACACCTCTCAATTGTTCTGAACGATTGGAGAACTGGAGGATACCGGTATACCGGGTTTAACAGCAGTCAGTCAGAATCCTCCGAGTTAGGCGGAACCCACTTACTCCCTTAAGAGGAAGCTTACCGCTGAGAGAGGCTGCTATGGAGATCTGGCCTGAAGATGGCTGTGAAAAGTTTTTTAAAAATGGCCACCGATTCCTAGGATTGGTTAGGAGTGGAAACTGGTAGGGATTAAAGATGGCGAGGCCTCCAGTGAGGCCATGAGGTGGGAGGGGTTACAGATGGTGGGGCCAAGATGGCGGCCCCCAGTGATTTCACGTGTCCAAGATGGCGGCCCAAAGCTGGCGGCCTCCCCCCACAGTGATTCCATGTGGCTGCTTACCGGAATGGCCGGGCCCAGGCAGCGGGGGTGGGCGGGCAGAGGGTGAAGGGCGCAATCAGCTGGAGCGCGGGCTGGATTTGGCGGGCCGAAGGTGATCAGCAGAGAGCTGGCACAAGGGCCTGTGCCATCTGGCAGGCGGGGGCGGGCGGGTCTAAGCAACGCCAGGCGCAGAGAAGGCATGCGCGGCACAGTCTTGCGCGGTGTGTGGTGGCGGGGTCCGCGGTCCTGTCCCGGTGACTTGGGCCGCGGGCGCGGTGTGGTCCGCGGCACGGCGGGGTCCGCGGGCGCGGCACCAGGCGCAGAGAAAGCATAGGCGCGCGGGGCGGGGGTCCTCGGGCGCGGCGGTCCTCGGGCTGCGCGGTCCTGTCCCGGTGGCGGGAGTGGCACGTGCTGGCGGCGCAGGCCCATCCAGGCGACGGGTGGCTCGGGCCGCCGGCGTGGCATAGGCGGGCAGTGCGGTCCTGTCTTCTTTCAGCTTTTTGCAGAAGCCGGCGGGGTGGGCAGGTGGGCACGCACAGATTGAGCATGGAGTCCAATAAGCGCAGATCCAAGCCAGGCCCCATAAGTCCAGTACGGGTTCGATCGGCACCAATATAAAAGGTCATTGGCATGTCCCCCAGTGGCACAGAGACACGCGGAGATCCATAATCAGTATTATGGATGTCTTTATTCGTGGTAGATCGGCCTCCAGCCCCAGCGTGCACGCGGGGGCTGGTGGGGAGAGTGCGTCTCTCCCTCTCTCTATCGGGCTCCCCTCTGAACTCTGAACTCTCTTCTTCCTGACCGGGAGGCGTGGTCCCCTCGGAATCACCGGGCTCCACCTCCTAGCTTCCCACCCTGCCCCTTTGTGGGGCTCGGGCAGCTCTAACCTTTCACCCAGTACCACCAAAATAAAAAATAAAAGTAAATAAATTATGTATCAATTTCTAGTAGATAGAAAAAAATTCATTTTCTTTTACCAGATTTGCAAAGGATAGCAAATAGTGGCATTAGAAGATTAGAACTAACAAAATAAAACTTTAATGATGTAACTGGGATAGCAATATCCTGTAAAAAGCCAGAGAACTGAACCTTGACCCATCAAAACACTGAAAAGCTGTTAAGCTGGGCATGGTGGGGCATGTGTGCAATCCCAGTACTTGGGAGGCTGAAAAAGGACCATTACAGGTTCAAGGCCAGTCTCAGCAATTTGGTGAAAGCCTGTTTCAAAATGAAAAATGAAATAGAGCCGGCAATGGTGGTGAATGCCTATAATCTCAGTACTTGGGAGGCTGAAACAGGAGGGTCACAGGTTTGAGGGCAGCCTCAGCAACTTAGCAGGGCCCTCAGCAACCTATCACGACCCTGTTTCAAAATTACAAAGAAAAAGTAGGGCTGGGGGTGTCACTTTAGTGTAGAATACCCCTCGGTTCAATCCCCAGTATCCTCCCCCCCAAAACAAAACAAGAGCTGAGGGGTGGAGGTTGGAGGTAGCATGCCCCGGGTTCAATTCCCATTGTCGGAGTGTGGGAGGTAGATGTTAAATGACTCCTTTGGGCTGGTTGCCAATGAACACTTGAGGCAGTGCTGTCTTGACTGATCCATTTTTTCTAATTTGGGAATGGAGTAAGGACTGGTGGCAGCTTGTTCTTTCATAAATGCTGAATGGGTCCCAATGTCTCCCGTTTCTTCCCCACCCCTAAATTGTGAGCAAAACCAGTGCTCTCCGTGCTGGCACTGTCCCATCTTGGCCACCACTGTTGGGGCACAGCAAACCCGGCGAACTGACGGGGCCGAGTGATCAGAAACAGATTCGTTACGTAAGACGTTGACAATGGCTGCTTTATCAGTCTTGACCTCTTGGTCGGTGGCTGGTTACTTCAGGATGAGTGGCAGGACAGAGTTTTTGTTAAAGCATGAGTTCTGGAAACATCCTGATGAGTCCAACTATTTGGATTCAAGTCCTAGTTCTGCAGCCTGTGATCTGTTTGCTATCCCGTGAAAAAAGAACCGGGCAGTTTACTTCAGAAGGTCAAGAAGATTAAATGATTAAATGAGCCAGGTGTGGTGGTGCACACCAGAATCCCAACACACACACACACACACACACACACACACACACACACACACACGACTAAATGGCCTAATATACACAAAGCACTTTGATAGTATCTTATTGAGCATTAATTTTGTTTCAGGAATTTTTCAGGGTAATACAGATACTTGAGCACACAGACACTTCTCTCTCTCTCTCTCTCTCTCTCTCTCTCTCTCTCTCTCTCTCTCTCTCTCTCTGTGTGTGTGTGTGTGTGTGTGTGTGTGTAGTACTAGGGATTGAACCTTGGGCATTCTATCTCTGAATTATACCCATCCCTTTTTATTTTTTCTTTTTGAAACAGTCTCGATCCTACCTGTGGCGTTCCTTGCTCGCCTGTCTCTCCGCCACCGCCACCAGCACCTCCGTCGCCATGCTCTCCGTCCGCGTCCGGCTTGCCACCATCGCGGACCAGCAGCAGCTGCAGCTCTCGCCGCTCAAGGGGCTCAGCCTGGCAGACAAGAACACGCCCCAACCCTCAGCGGGACCCGCGTCCTGGCCAGCAAGACCGCGAGGAGGATCTTCCAGGAGCCGCTGAAAACTAAAGTACCCCCCCTCCCCCGGCGTGGAGGATGAAGCACTTCTGAAAGGACCCCCCCCCCCCCGCGCGCTTTGTCATCTTTCCCACCGAATACCATGATATCTGGCAGATGTATAAGAAAGCCAAGGCTTCCTTTTGGACAGCCGAGGCGGTGGATCTTTCTAAGGACATTCAGCACTGGGAAGCCCTGAAGCCAGAGGAGATATATTTTATATCCCATGTTCTGGCTTTCTTTGCAGCAAGCGATGGCATAGTGAATGAAAACTTGGTGGAGCGCTTTAGTCAAGAAGTTCAAATCACAGAAGCCCGCTGTTTCTATGGCTTCCAAATTGCCATGGAAAACATACATTCTGAAATGTATATTCTCCTTATTGACACTTACATTAAAGATTCAAAAGGAAGGGAGTTCCTTTCAATGCCATTGAAACCATGCCGTGTGTGAAGAAGGCAGACTGGGCCCTGTGGTGCACTGGGGATAAGGAAGCCACCTACGGAGGACATGCCGTAGCCTTTGCTGCTGTGGAAGGAATCTTCTCTGGCTCTTCTGCATCAATCTTCTGGCTCAAGAAACGGGGTCTGACGCCTGGTCTCACGTTTTCCAATGAACTTATTAGCAGAGATGAGGGTTTGCACTGTGGTTTTGCCTGCCTCATGTTCAAGCACTTGCTGCACAAACCGTCGGAGCAGAGAGTGCAAGAAATCAACGCCGTTAGGATAGAGCAGGAGTTCCTCACCGAGGCCTTGCCTGGGAAGCTCATTGGGATGAAGCAGTACGTTGAATTCATGGCAGACAGGCTTCTGCTGGAACTGGGCTTTAGCAAGGTGTCCAAAGTAGAAAATCCATTTGACTTTATGGAGAATATCTCGATGGAAGGGAAGACTAACTTCTTTGAGAAGAGAGTATGCGAGTATCAGAGGATGGGAGTGATGTCGAGTCCAACAGACAATTCTTTTACCTTGGATGCTGACTTCTAAATGAGCAAAAGATGTGCTCTTATTTTGCTGATATTCCCCCCCCCTTGTTATAAAGAAATCAGCTAAAATGAATCAGCCAGCTACACCATACCATGAGTTGTCTATAATGTTCATCAGTGGCATCTGTAGAACGGTATAGCTACCTCAGAGTCAATCTTGTTTATAAGTGATGCTAGTGGGAAGAAAGGACATTTGAAACAGAGGTGACTTGGATTTGATGGGGTCTGGTGTCCGCCTTGGCTTTTGTCAGCAGCTGCCCAGCTGTGGCCTTACCCTAGCACTGCGGGGGGCAGCAAGGCTTTAAAGCGCAGGACCCTCCAGCAAGCTTGATCCAGCAGGACCAGGCACAGATTGACTGCCACCAGGCAGTTGGCTCACTGCTTCAAGGCAGACTTGAAAGTTTACTTAGCTTGTAAATAAAACGGGCACTTTACATGCAAACATTGTCCTGTCAAGGGAAAAGCCTGATCCGACTTGGTTTCTATACCAAATAAAATGTACTTACCACTAGTAGGAACCAATTCAGTTTACTAAAGGACGGATAGAAGTTAAACTTGGTTTGGCTAAAGGTGTGATTTCTAAGCTTTGTTTGCTTTAATGAATTGAGATGCTCTTTAATCAACTTTAAGTCAGTCCTGTGTGTACCTGGACTAATAGCAGTCGTCTTGTGAGTAGAAGGCTATCGTGTTGGCCAGGTACATACAGTATTATGGCATCTCTTAGTCATCAAGGATTGAGGCGATCTGGGCAGCTATGACCCGGGTTCTACATGTGCAAGGGGGCAGTATCATTCTCTTTCTCAAATGGCATTTAACCTGACTGCTAGTTGGGATGAGAAGACTTTTGAAAGGCCTTTGTGGGTGAGATCTAAGACAGTATTAAAATTTTTAAAAATCTTCCTTGAACAAAATGGCCTAAGTGTTTTCTGTTAAAGTGGTGAAACCTGGACTGGAGTTGCGTCTCCAAAAAGTTGTGTATTCTGATTTTGTTAAGTGGGTACATTGAGACTTGATCCATTCTTATTTCCTCTGTGTCTCTTAAAATTAGAAAATGTTATTTTACTATATATATATTTTCTTTTAAGTTTTAACTATCCGTATTTTGGGAGAAATCCTCCAGTATTGAAGTTAAGACATTGCTCGCTGTAATTCTAACATTTGCCTAAATATGAGTGTCACCCAGTAAAATTTTTAACTCAGTGGGAAGCTAGTACTGTGTGAGCTATTGAGTATGTGTTCCACACAGATGTTAATTTTGGATGGGGTTATAAATAGGTAGTTAGTAGAGCTAGCTTGAATTGACTTGTCTATATTGGGGAGGGTAACGGACTCAATGTTACATGGGTTAAGGTACATGGATAAAGTTGGTCCTTTGGCCCCGTTTGCTAACAGCTTGTTATGTATTAGATGTTTGACCACTGATCAGTTTCCTTCATTTATTGTATAGTCAATTTTTCGATTCCTGTAGTAGGGGATTCTTTCCTATAATTTAAATTATTAAAAGTTAATAAACCCAGAGCCGGGCGTGGTGGCGCACGCTTGTAATCCCTGCGCTTGGGAGGTGGAGACAGGATGATCGCGCTGGTTCGGAGCCAGCCTTGCTGGCTTAAGAGACCCTGTTTCCACATAAAAAGATAAAAAAATAGGTCTGGGAGTGTAGCCCGTGGGAGTGTATCCCAGAGGTAGAAGGGCTTCCAGGAACCCCAGTACCACAAAAATAAAATAAATAAATAAATAAATAAAATTAAAAAATTAATAAACCCAGGTTAAAAAAATAAAAATAAAAAAAGAAACAGAGTCTCACTAGGTTGCGGAGAGTCTTGCTAAGCTGCTGAGGTTGCGATCCTCCTGTCTGTCTCCCAAGTCCTGGATTTACAGGCATGCCCCGCCGGACTGGCTGCACTTTCTCTCTCGTGAAGCTTACAAGTTAACCATAGTCATTGTCATAAGTGAACTTCAAGTCCCCCAGACTCCTTAGGTTAGCAACTTATTTAGGTTAGAAAGGGCAAACTCAAGGTAAGTTCCACAAACAAGAAAATACACATCATCTGGGAGCCTGTTAGGAAGAATGCACAATTTTGGGTCCCCTATGGACTTAAGTGAATCAAAATATGCATTTTCTTTTTTTATCTTTTCTTTTTTTCTTTTTTCTTTTTATGGTCCTGGAGATGGAACCCAGGGACTTTTCTATCTCTGGGCTATACTCCCAAATCTATTTTATATTTTATTTAGAAACAAGGTCTCACTAAGTTGCTGAGAGCCTCACTAAATAGCTGAAGCTGGCTTTCAACCTATGTGATCTTCCTGTCTCAGCCTCCCAAATACTGGAATTACAAGTGTGCGCCACCAGGCCCTGCAGGATATGCATTTTAACAAGAATCTCAGGTGACATATATGTACATTAAAGTTTCAGAGCCAGGCATGGTGGTATACACCTATAATCCCAGTACCTGATTATAGTGAAATGAGACCCTGTTTCAAAATAAAAAATAAAAATAGGGCTGGAGGAGTAGCTCTGAAGTAGAACCTCCCTGGGTTCAATCCCTAGTAACACACACACACACACACACACACACACACACACGAAAAAAGTTTTGGAGCTGGGTGTGGTGGCACATGCTTGTAATCCCAGCATTTGGGAGGCTGAGACTGGAGGATCACAGTTCGCGGACAGCCTCAGCTACTTAGTGAGGCCCTTTGCAACTTACTGAGACTCTGTCTCAAAATAAAGAAGTCAAATGTCCCTGGGTTCCATCCCCAGACCTGCAATCAATCAATCAATCAATAAATAAATAATAAATAAATAATAAATAAAATGTCTGGAAACCCGTTCACTTGCCTCAAGTTCCTACAAAATACTGCAGCAACATTCTAGGATTAATCTAGGTAAATAGCGCCCTCTGGTGGAAATATTTTGACATGCATCATTTGGTATGGTTTAAACAAGAGTTCTAAAATTTTAAGAAAATTAAAGAAGGACCAGGTCTAGCGGCACAGGTCTGTAATCCCTATTGATACTTGGGAGGCTAAGATAGGAGGATTGCTTGTTTGGGGACAGCCTCAGTAGCTTAGCAAGACTCTCAGCAACTTAGATCCTGCTTCAAATCCCCCAAAAAGGGGACTGGAGGTCTAGCTCAGCGGTAGAATACCCTTGGATTTAATCCTCAGTAATGTGCACACATGCACGCATGCACGCACGCGCACACACACACACACACACACTAAAAAAACAAACCAAAACAAAAAATCAGAAAAGAAAAAACGTGCATGGCTATAATTGATAAAGTATGAAGTTTTTTTTAAAAAAATACTTAGAGCCTGATGTGGTAGTCCACGCTTATAATGCCAGTATTTGGGAAGTTGAGAATGGAGGATCGCAGGTTTGAGAACAGTCTCAGCAAGTAGTATGAGTCTCATCAACCTAACGAGACTATTTCCAAATAAAAATAAAACAGGGCAGGGTGTAGTAGAATGCTCCTGAGTTAAATCGCTGGTAACACACACACACACACACACACACACACACACACACACACACACTCTCTTTTATAAATTCCTAGCATACACGTCAGAAAAGGCCTATTACTCTCAATTCTTTTTCACATGTAGAGTGGGTCTTTAAGTGCTAAAGTTTTTAGTCTAAGCTGTGATAAGAAAGTATTGTTCAGAAGATAGCAATTTAAATACAATTTTTTGTAGAGTGTGTATAAATGGTACTCATTTTTTTTTTTTTTTTTTTTTTTGCAGGATGGAACCCAGGGGCATTTGACCTCTGAGCTACACTCCCCTCCCTGATTTTTCATTCTTTTTTCTTTCGAAACAGGGTCTCACTAAGTTATAGCTGCCTCACTAAGTAGCTGAGGCTGTCCATGAACCACAATCCTCCTGTCTCAGCCTCCTGAATGCTGGGAATACAAGCTTGGGTCACCATGCCCGGCTGGTACTCATGATTGAATCCAGAGGCATTCTTCCTTTGAGCTACACCCCCAGTCTGATTTTTATTTCTGATTTTTCTTTTGGTAGTGGGGATAGAACCCAGGGGCATTCTATCTCTGAACTACACCCTCAGCCTTAATTTTTATTCTTTCTTTCTTTCTTTTTTTTTTCTTTTTTTTCTTTTTTTTTTGCGGTACTGGGATGGAATCCAGGGGGATTCTACCTCTGGACTACACTCCTAGCCCTAATTTTTTTTTTTTTTTTTTTTTTTTTTTGGTGGTACTGGGGTTCCTGGAAACCCTTCTACCTCCGGGCTACACTCCCAGATCATTTTTTATACTTTTTAAATTTGGAAACAGGGTCTCTTAAGCCAGCGAGCCTGGCTTCGAACATGCACGATCCCCCTGTCTCCACCTCCCAACCGCGGGGATTACAAGCATGTGCCACCACACCCGGCATTCCTAGCCCTATTTTTTATTCTTTATTTTGAAATAGGGTCTCACTGAGTTTGCCTCAATAAGTAGTTGAGGCTGTCCAGGAACCGCGATCCTCCTGTCCCAGCCTCGCAAAAGCTGGTATTACAAATGTTTGCCACCACACCCGGCTATTATTCTTTATTTTGAAAGAGGATCTCACTGAGTTGCAAAGGGCCTCACTTAGTAGCTGAAGCTATCCTCAAACCATGATCCTCCTGTTTCAGTCGCCCAAATGCTGGGATTACAAGCGTGTACCACCATGCCTGGCTTTTATTTCTTATTTGGAAACAGGGTCTTACTAGGTTGATGAGCGTCTCACTACTTGCTGAGGCTGTCCTCAAACCTGTGATCTTCCTGTCCCAGCCTGCTAAGTACTGGGATAACAGGTGTGCACCACCATGACCAGCAGATACAATTTTCTATTTGTGAAAATGGGCCTTCAAAGTGAAAAACTAGGAGTACTTGAGGAAGTTCGTTAGTGGAGACACCAGAAAGGAGAATATATTAAGAAGTACATCATCTGGCCCTGTAGAAAATATTACCTCAATTTAATAGCAAAAGCTCTCATGCTCTTTAGTTCCCAAGCACACTAGATTGAATGATCTTAAAACATTATACACATGAGTGTTACCATAAATTTGCTTTGTTTTAAGCCAGGCATGGTGGTACATGCTTGTAATCCCAGTACTTGGGAGATGGAGACAGGAGGATCACAGGTTCAAAGCCAGCCTTCGCAGCTTAGCTTGGCTCTCACCCACCTAGTGAGACCCTATATCCAGATAAGAAATAAAAGCAGACTGGAGATGTAGCTCAGAGATAGAATGCCTCTGAGTTCAATTCCTAGTACCAAAATAAAATAAAATTATTTTGCTTTGTTTTCAGGCCTTGTTTTATTATTAGGGGAGGTTAGTGTGCCAGTGCATGGTTATTACATATGTCTTCTCTGGTGCTATAAAATTATGTGTGAAATATAAGTGAACATATAGTTGTTATAAATATCACTATTTTTTATTTTTTTTGGTGGTACTGGGGTTCATGGAAGCCCTTTTACCTCTGGGCTACACTCCCAGACCTATTTTTATATTTTTATTTGGCTGGCTTCGAACCTGCGCAATCCTCTTGTCTCCGCCTCCCAAGCGCGGGGATTACAAGTGTGTGACACCATGCCTGGTGCTAAATATCACTATTTTTTTTTTTTTTTTTGGTGGTACTGGGGTTCCTGGAAGCCCTTCTACCTCCGGGCTACACTCCCAGACCTATTTTTTACATTTTTATTTGGAAACAGGGTCTCCTAAGCCAGCGCACGGGGCTGGCTTCGAACCTGCGCGATCCTTCTGTCTCTGCCTCCCAAGCGCGGGGATTACAAGTGTGCGCCACCACGCCCGGCTAAATATCACTATTTTTAAAAATTTATTTTGAACTTTATATTTAATATCCCATGGGTATTCTACAGAGACTGGCTTTTTTTTTTTTTTTTACTATTTTGAAATTCATCCATTCTGTTGGACATTTGTTGTCTTTTTCTTTCTTTCTCCAATGCTGATGAGATTATTTTTCCTGGCATGCATGTGGAGTTACTTTAAGGCATAAATACATGTGGCAGCAGCATTGCTGTGTTAGCATATAAAAATGTTGATCTTTCCTGGGCAATGGCAAACTGGGTCTTGCTAAATCGCTACGGCTGGCCTTGACTCTGTAATCTTCTCTGTCTCCATCTCCTAAGTACTGGGATTAGGGGCATTTGCTACTACACCTGGCTAAAATTAGATTTTAAAAAGAATATAGTGCTTTCAACTCTTTGAGCCATCTAGTTTTTTTTGTTTGTTTGTTTGTTTTTTTTTTTTTTTTTTAGTAGTAGTACTGGGGGTTGAACTCAGAGGCAATCTAACTCTGAGCTACACCCTCAGCTCTATTTTTTATTCCTTGTTTTCAAACAGGGTCTCAGTAAGTTGAGGAGGGCCTAAGTAGCTGAGGCTGGCCGAGAACCTGCGATCCTCCTGTCTCAGCCTCCCAAGTACTGGGATTACAAGCATGTGTCACCACACCCAGATGCCTTCTAGAATTCTGGTGTGCAGCATGAGGTATGAACGTAACTTTCATTGCAAAATATCTATTCAGTTTTTCCAACACTTGTCAAACAATCTGTTTTCATTGACTTGAAGTACCACACACTAATTTCATGTGTATTTAGGTGTTTTCAGATTAGTTCTTTCAAATTGACTATTTATGTACCAGTTTGTGTGTGGGGAGGGTGGGGAGATACTGAGGACTCCTGTAACCAAAACTTAAAAAAATATCAGATTGGGTTGGGACTGTATCTCAGTGGTAGAGCACTTACCTAGCATGCAGGAAGCCTTGGGTTCAATCCCCAGTCTCACAAAACAAAAATACTACTAAGAATTAGACTGCTAATGCTCACCTTCATCATTAAAAAAACATTTCCCCCCCCTGGCTTACTTTTTTTTGTGTGTGTGGGCCTGGGGATGGAACCCAGGGATATTTGACCTCCGAACTACACCCTCTTCCCTATTTTGTATTCTTTATTTTTTATATTTTTATTTTTTGGTGGTACTGGGATTCCTGGAAGCCCTTCTACCTCCGGGCTACACTCCCATGAGCTACACTCCCAGACCTATTTTTTAACTTTATGTGGAAACAGGGTCTCTTAAGCCAGCGAGGCTGGCTCTGAACCAGTGTGATCCTCCTGTCTCTGCCTCCCAAGCGTGGGGATTACAAGCATGCGCCACCACGCCCGGCTGTATTCCTTATTTTGAAGCAGGGTCTAAGTTGCAGAGGGCCTAAGTAGCTGAGGCTATCCGTGCTCTGTTATCCTCTTGTCTAAGCCCCCTGAATGCTGAGATTACAAGCATGCACCTCCATGCCTGACCCCTGGCTTACTTTACAGAATTGTCTGGTTACAAAAACTTGCTAATCTTCTTGGGATGGTAATTTTAGACACAGCGGGTAACTTGTGTGTCACTGGGAATTGAACCCAAAGGGGTTCTGCCATTGAGCCACACCCCCTTTTTTAATGGTACTAAAGATTGAACCCAGGGGCATTCTACTTCCAAGCTATACACCAACCCTATTTATTTATTTATTTATTTATTTATTTATTTATTTATTTATTTATTTATTTGGTGGTACTGGGGTTCCTGGAAGCCCTTCTACCTCTGGGCTACACTCCCAGACCTACTTTTACATTTTTTTGTTTGGAAACAGGGTCTCCTAAGCCAGCACGCGCGGCTGGCTTCGAACCTGCGCGATCCTCCTGTCTCTGCCTCCCAAGCGCGGGGATTACAAGCGTGCGCCACCACGCCCGGCTCTATTTTATTTTTTTATTTTGAAAGTGTCTCACCAAGCTGCTGAGGCTGGCCTTGAACCTCTATGTTATCATATTGTCTCAGCCTCCCAAGTACTGGGATTACAAGCGTGTGTTACCTCATCTAGCTTATTATTTTGCAGTTTGAATCAGGGTTTCACTACATTGCTAAGGTGACCCTCCTGTATCAGCCTCCCAAGTGCTGGGATTATAGGTGTGTGCCTAGCTCAAACTGCTATTTAGAGAAGCCAGGACAGAATAGACTGACACAAGAACAGATGCAGAAAGACTTTAACATGGGTATGTTTCAAGTTTAGTCCTTGCCATATATATGTATTGTGGTACTGGGGATTGTTGAACCCAGAGGTAACCTACCTTCAAGCTACATCTCCAGCCCAATTTTATATCTTACTTGGAAACAAGGTCTCACTAGGTTGCTGAGAGCCTATGTTGCACAGGCTGGCTTCAAACCTGTAGTTCTCCTGTCTCAGCTTCTCAATTACTGGGATTACAGGTGTGTGCCACTGTGTCTGGTTCCTGCTGTATTTCATTTCTCCTCACTTCTCAAAAGATATTTGTTAGCTTCACGGTTTGGAGTGTTATTTATACACAAGCTTCCAGTTCTCTATCTTCTGCTAGGTAATTGCCTTTGAACTCAAACTGCTTACTCTACTTCTCAGAGATGTCTCAAAGCAAATGATAGATCTTTTCTATTCTAGTTAATGGCAATTTCAGCCTTCCAGATACTCAAGTAAAGTCAGTGGTCTTAAAATCCATCTGTGATTCTTTTACAACCTGGCTAGTACATTGGCAAATCTCGGTTGTCCAAAATGTATCCTGGCACATGAGCACTTATCACCTTGTCCACCATCACTGCCATCATCAAGACCTCTCCCTCACCATATCATCCCCATAAACGGCTCCCTGCACCTGTTCTTGTGCCAGTCCTTTCTGTCACATCATTTCTCTACCCTAAACTCTTATCATGGACCCTTCAGATATAAAACTGATAAGTTTCATTTGGCCTTTATCTATCTCAGATCTACCACTCATCTCCCTTGCTCTGGGCACTCAGTTCTTCTCAATAAACCTAGCAAATACATTACTCTCAGGCATTTGTCTTTGTTCCCTTTACCTGAAATACTTTTTCCCAAACACTGACAGGCTCACCCCTTCAGATTTTTGCTCTGATGGCACCCTCCCATGGGAAGCAGCAAGCCTCTCCCACCGTGCTCCTGCTTTTTCTAACAGGCACTTACCACCATTTCACATCTCTCCTTCCAATAGAACATTAAGCTCAATAAAACCAGGGAATAGCTCACAAAACATAAGACTCAGATAACTGTTAAATATGTAATATGAGAACATAACAGATGTCAAAAATTTCCTAAACAGTTAGAAAACAATGCTACTAAATTATAATTTAGAGCACACGTTAGCACTCTTTGAAGTTGCTTCTGAGTGTGAAAATTAATACAACTGAAAGGTAACTTGACTATAACCACCTCTTTTGGCCTGACAATTCCACTAACAAATCACTGTAAGGTGTATGCAAGTGTTTAAGCATAAAGGACACTCATCAGATCTTAGAAACAACCTTTCAATGTCCAACAACAGTAAGACAGATGTATAATTTTTTTAATAGAATAGTATGTAGCTATGTTTGAACAACATACTAAAAACACATTATATATTTGTATGTACACAGAAATATTAATGGTATTTACACCAAGTAGTTGTATTTCTTTTTTTTGTGTGTGGTAGGTACTCCACAAAATTTGGTAGGATGGAACCCAGGGGCATTCTACCTCTGGGCTACATCCCTAGCTGTACTTTTTATTCTTTATTTTGAAACAGAGTCTCCTGGGTTGCAGAGGGCCTAATTAGCTGAGGATGTCCTCGAACCACAATCCTCTGGTCTCAGCCTCCCAAATGCTGAGATTACAAGCGTGCACCACCACGCCTGGCCAAGTAGTTGTATTTAAGTGTGTCATTCTTAAAATTACTCGATGTTCTTAGAAAACCAAGACTGAAAAGAAATACTTTTAATTGTCACAGACTAATTTAACATTCACAGAAATGAATTTCATTAATAATCGGCAAAAAACAAAAACAAAAAAACCCCAAACCCTACAGGTTCTTAAGAAAGCAATTGCTGGGCGTGGTGGCGCAAGCTTGTAATCCCTGCGCTTGGGAGGTGGAGACAGGAGGATCGTGCAGGTTCGAAGCCAGCCTCGCCGATTTAAGAGACACTGTTTCCAAATAAAAATAGGTCTGGGAGTGTAACCCGGAGGTAGAAGGATTTTCAGGAACCCCAGTACCACCACCACCACCACCACCACCACCACCACCCACACACACACACACACACACACACACACAATGTATATAAGAAAGCAATTCTGTTTACTATTGCCAATGGGATATAAACTGTTAAAACTACCAAATTGGGACCTGCAAACTGTTAAACATTGTTTCAGGTGGTTATGTTTTTCCATCAAGTTAACATAAGACTAAAAGTTTAAGGACCACAAAATTTCAATCAGTAATTTCCATATACACATGCATAATAGAAAGTTAAAGGCCAAGAGATGTGTAGTTTCAACTGTCACTTTCTCACTTTTTTTGGTGGTATCAGGGAGTGAACCAGGGGCATTCTGAGATACATCACCAGTCCTATTTTATTTTGAAATAGGACCTTATCAGTTTGGTGAGGCTGGCCTTGAACCTGCAATCCTGGCTCAGACCCCCAAGTCCTGGGATTACAGGCAAACACCTCTATGCCTGGCTCCCCCAAATTCTTGAACCACCACATGAAATGTAAACCACTGTAGTCAGATTATACACTTATTACAAGACGAAATAATCAGTTCAAAAATCTACAAGCCAGCTTTATTAACATGTTTCAGTCACTTGAACTTAATAAAAAAATCATTTCCATAAAACTTTGATTTCACTAAGATGTTTAGGATTTATAAGATTTTGGGCTTCAGGTACAATTTTCTTTTTTGTGGTACACAGGGCCATTCTACCTTTGAGCAACATCCCCAACCTGATTTTATTTTGAAACAGGGTCTAAGTTGCTGAGGCTGGCTGTGAACCTGTGGTCTTCCCATTTCAGTCTCCCAAGTACTGTGATTACAAACGTGTGCCACCACACCTGGTTCAGGTACAATTCCTGAACTCACTTTGATGCAGGTTTTAACTTCTACAACCCAACTCCTAAATTCTAGAATCCTACAATTCTTTCTTGAAGGTGTGTTTTAGAACATGACACATAGATTTAAAAAAAAATTTTTTTTTTTTGGTGGTACTGGAGGTGGAATCCAGGGTCTTTTCTACCTCTGGGCTATACTCCCAGACCTATTTTATACTTTTTTGGAAACAGGGTCTCACTAAGTCGCTGAGAGCCTCACTAAGCAGCTGAGGTTTTAGTGTGCGTCATCACGCCCAGCCTGACACATAGATTTCAATGTCTTCTTGTCAATACAATTACGATATACTGAATATTTTTATGTGCTGTAAAAAGCCTTGCTATCTCTTGAATGTTTTTTTTGGATCCGCAATGACCTTAGGCTTTTCCTGTTCTAAAATGCACTAAATTTAAAATAAAAGACAACCATTTGACAACCATGTACACATATTCCCTGAAATGTATTAATATATTTAATTTTATTTAGTAACATGCAACTATAATAGATCACAACCTGAAGAGGAAACAATTACTTTAAAAAAGTTAAAATCCCAAATTACAAGCCTAAACTTGAAAAACAGAAAGCCTTAATAGAACATACATTCATACACTCATTTATATTCAGTTTCACTTTGAATTCTTTTCCCATATCCTCAAACAGCTGAACCTATAACTGCTTATAAAAATTTATTAACCATAGAAGTTATGTTAAAATGTGGGGAAAATATAGGCTTTTTACATTATGTAAAAGAATATTCAGTGTAAAAAAAATAAGAGTGTGCTCATGTATAACCTAAGTAAGAGAAAACTTTTAACAAAAAGAAAATAAAATGTTCCACAAGAGACCTATCAGGATCCAAAATGGAGGAGAGTAAGAAAGCTCATTTCCTTTCATTAAAAATCAGAGTGCAACATCTATAGTTAAACAACTTTATTAACATAGTCAAGCAGTGATTAACATTCACATCTATTATGTCACATCATACAAATGTAAATACAAAATTACTACAGTACAATATATATTCTCTGCATGATCCAAAATATTTGGTGGCCCCAAAAAACTCTCTTTAAAATTCAGCAGCTTATCAAAAATTAAAACCATATTCTATTTAAAATGAAGATCTGTTAGCACAGAGTTAGACTTCAAGAAATATCAATTTAGTACAGTTTGAGAAGTTGCAGGAGGATATGTTTGAAGGACACATTCTAACATATAGTGTGGCAGGTATAGGAAACATCAGACTTAAAGCTTTTAAGCATAACTCATACAACCTAAGTTGTCAGCAGAAAGATCCAGTTATTTATAACTAAAGCTAACACTACTAATTATTGCACCCAATGTTTACATGAATATTAAGTGTAAAACTGTTTTATGATTTACCACATTTAAACATCTCCCCACAAGATGGTGTTCTATTGAGTAAAATTAATTGTACAGTATTGTCTATATCCATATAAATCAACCAAGCTCTATTTGATTATATATCCACAAAGGAAAACAAAGTGATATAAGGAAAGTACAGTGGAACCCCTGTTTGAGGCTGTTAGAAGGGAGCAACACTGCCTTATAGGCTAACCATGTTATAGGACAGTTTCAGAAAGATAATTAGATCTGAATAGGTAATTCTGTATAATATCAACCCACATCACAAGAGGGTTCTATGGTAAATAAAAATTACAAAAGTACTGATTTTCTATTTAGTGATATACTGCTTGGCAAATAGATTTGGCTTGGTTTTAAAACACAAGAGGTGAAAAAACCCCACCATTTTAACTTCCCTCAAAATCATGCATACATTTCAGCTGTTGGGCATCTTTTTACTTAAACACAATACATTCTGGGATACCACAATACACAATTGCTGTAATTTAAATGTATACCTTAAAATATGTATAATAATTAGGCATAAAGAATTATCCACATATATGTAATGCCAACAGGGAAAAAAAAAATCTACGTAAGATTGAAAAAGTTACAAGTCACCCAGAAAGTGTACAGGTGAATGAGATTAACTTTTATGTGAAATTTAATTTAAACAGGCATTAGAAGCATTGCCATATCCAATACAGTATGAAATGCACTAAGGTATACAATGCTACTGCCTGGTATTTAATGCTAGATAATATTGTTAACAGCACAGATCACTACTGATCTGCCTTTTTATCTAGATTATCCCAGCCTTTAACTATTCGAAGACCAGTTTTCTTAGATTCTAATGCCTGTACTTTATTAACAAGACCTATACCAAGTTAGTGTTCCCCCTCCTCTTGTTATATTTGCAAAAATAATTCGATAAGCAAAGCTGTGTTTTAAAGTACTACCAAAGGAAGGATTTAAGTTGCAGTTACGCATGACACACTCTTCTCTTGGAAAGAATGTTTTTGCACTGTTTTGCATCTGTTAATACATTCAATATGAATAATATAGATTAACTTTATGAAGCAAAAAACCACTTTTCTCATGGCAAAGGCCTTAAATTTGGATTAAAAGGGTAAAGACATAATTAATTAAATTCTGGCATTTTAGCTATGCAGATTAACTTTACACAAGGGAGATAAAATTTCCATCTCCTTATGTTGAGGGTTTAGAGGACCAAATTCAACTCACTTTCGGGTAACCCTGCATGCTGAGGGCTTAGGAGGAGGGCTCCTTACTATTCTAGTCTCCTAGAATAATTGGGGAAAAAAATGTTCAGACTAACTGGGAAACTTCTCAATGAAATACACTAAAAAAAAGACGAAGACCATAAGTATGATGACCCTTTATAAGCATGTCATCAAAGCAAAATTGATACAAGGTATTCACCTGAGATAAAACTTGTATCTGAATATTTTATAACTGAGTAGACAAAGCATTTCAAGAGGAAAGTCATTTGAAATTATTTTAAAATATACATCTGATCCTATTTTACAATATATGCAATTTAAGCAATTCAGATCAATGAAAAAGTCTTAACCAAAAAAAATCACAGTGTTTATCAATATGTTAATTACAAAATGTATGCTACTTGTTTTGTTTTTAAGATGTAATGGCTTGGTTAAGTGTTTTAAAATCTATTCTTCTGAAATCCAACTTGCATAACAAACTCAAGTAGCAATAATGTAAAGCATCAGAACTGGCTCTCAAAGATATTTACATGTTGATTATTTTAGAAATAATCAACCAAAAATACAAAAGTGATTTTTTTTACACAGTATGAAGTCATTAAAGAGATTAGACAATACAAAAAGCAAAATTATTTCCTGAAAAAATGAATATCTCTGTGGCACTAAGTTCACGTGCTAATGGACTGTAACATGGAACTGCCAAACATGCATTTAAATTATATTAGACACACTTTCTGTTTCCAACTTAGGTTGATCAGCAGCTTTTGTTCTGTTAGAATCCTTCAAAGAGAGAAGCTCAAACAGGAAAAAGAAGGCATATATAAAACAGTAAACACTGACCTCCTGAGGTTCCTACAACATAAAAATATTCAAGTAGAAAATCTACATCACTTAGCAGCGGCTATTTCTGTAGCTGAGCACACTAACAGCATTTTAGTGTGTAAGGAGCAGATGAAGTAAGCCGTGCTTTAAGCATGCCAAGAGGCAAAAACACTGGAATGTAACAAAGACAAACTCACAATCTCAAAGACATTCAGTCAATACTCAAAACTATTAAGACTATACCACAAGAATTAAGTTGCTTTATATATATATATCCCATGATGTATTAGGTTTTATCAAAACAATAAATGCTAAATCAGCACTTGCTTACCTCAAAAGATAACTTAAATGGCTTCTGCAAATTCCTGTTCTCTATGCTATAGTATCTGAAGTATAATATAAATTTCTATGAAGTAATAATTTTAATGGGGAAAAATTAACAACAAACTCAAGCTAATCTCAGGTTGCCATATAGACTTTTAATTTTATTGCCTATTTAAAATCAAATTTTCTTTAAATTTAGAAGTAGGTCAATTGACTATAAAAACGGGCACACTCTTATCATTTACACATCTAACTGGAAGCTAATCTTTTTACCAAACAGATGACAATTTTCTTTTAGTCAATACCGAATTGCCAATCACAGGTTCTGGTAACTTTACTGAAGTTTTTTTTTATGTGCAAATTTTAACTGGATTTAGAGAAGAATCTGATCATTTCTTTTAATTAAAAACACTACCCATTCCGGAATATTAAAATATCTCCCATATTAAATTCTAAGAGGAGTTTGAAGTACTCTAATTTGAGGACAAAACAGGAATCATACTCGGGTCTTAAAGACAAAGTATGAAGCAAATTCTGAGCTCCCAGTGAAGCAACTGCTCTAAAAATCAAAATGTCATTGACCTCTGAATTTAATTTGTAACTTTTTAAAAACTGGGCTTTCTAAAGTCATCTAATTTTAGACTCTACAGACTGAAATTTGCAAAGCCAAAGTAGAGGAAAGAAGGTGAAAGAACATGTTAAAAACACACACATAACAACAACAAAACCTTTCTGCATGCCATCATGCGTCTGAAACTTTCTGAAACAGTACTTATGGTCACACGCACACAGCTCAAACTTCAGTG
Source organism: Muscardinus avellanarius (assembly GCF_963383645.1). NCBI lineage: Eukaryota > Metazoa > Chordata > Mammalia > Rodentia > Gliridae > Muscardinus > Muscardinus avellanarius. The sequence goes on along the minus strand of NC_137786.1, from coordinate 60,079,271 downwards.
CAATGTCTGTATCATTCGACACTTAGAGAACAGAACCATGCAAAGAGGAGCAACTGCTTATAAAAATGGTCACTCAGTGTTTATTCTGCAATGCAAAGGTGACACATTAAAATATAAAAAAGGCTGTTATGGCTTAACATTTTTGTTGCAGATTAAATATGCAGCATTGAAAAATGGAAAGGTGTGGCTTCATCTCTGACCAGCAGAGTTAAAAAGAAAAATCTCTCCATTTTCCTTCATCATCATGGGATACACTGTTCAGGCAAACCAAATTAATAAAGACTTGCACTTTCAAATGGACATAAGATCAAGTGTACCAGTTAGGTTTTCACATTCACAGTATATAAGAAAATACACATGGAAGGAAAAGTAAAGGGTTAACTTAACAAGGATTTATTCACAGGAATACATGTAAGTAGAGAAAAATAACAGAAAAGCTAAACAAATGAAATGAAGAGGATCCAAACCAACTTTCACTCTGTAGCTTTTAACTTGCACCCCGTGTGCATTTATCTAGGGCACAAAGGGCCACCATCATGCGCCAATACAGTGTAGGAACCCTGCATAACATCCATTAACTTAAACATATCTTTAAGATCATGCTTTGAACAAAAAATGGGAGAGCTTAGAAGGCATATGTTGAGTGGGAATAAACAATGAAATATAGCAATCATTTTTCAACCTCTACAATTGTCTTTATGTGCCAACTAACATTTATGCAGCCTTTTACAGATCTTTTACCATGTAATTTAAATTTTAGAAGTTTTGATAAAATCACTAGTAGTATATAACCATGCAGAAAGCACATCACACTGACAGCACAGAGGCAAAGATTTTGCACAGGTATATCAGCTTTCCACATTGTGCAGGTTACACACAATACAATATCAATCTTATTCCTAACAGATCCTAAAAAGATATTTCAAGGCCTATCTGTAAACTACAGTACTTTTATATATCTATATTCTTAATAAAAATAAAATCCACAAATCTTAAAAAGGAATTTTAAATGCAGGGCTATATTGAATTGGTAAACTGCAACACAAACTGGCGCAACATAGGTCAATGAATACCAACCTCACTCTATGTGATGCAAGCATGCTACTTTCCCACTAATTTAAGTTACTTTCAATCACTATGAGCCAGAATGCATGCCTGAACCTTAAACTGCACTTAATATGTTGGCCTAGAAATTAAATCTAATGAAGTACAACCATCAAATTATATCCACTACATTATGTTTTAATGTGAAATTAAGATGTCAACTTTAGTTTGATATGCCCATCCCCATTTATTCCTCCCTCCCTGCCCACCCCACAAAGGTAAAAGGAGTGACTCATTTGGCATTTCACAGGGTGCTCCATTGTTTAAATTTGCTTTGTTTTATTTCCAATGTTTTGTGGGGATATCTTAAATTATAATTTCAAGAACCTGCTTCTACTATGGGAAAGCAAGCTGATTTGAACTCTATTAGTTTTGTTTGTATAGTTTTTTAAATCAGCATGCAAAACAAGGCTCCATAATGTGGTAACGTTTATATAAAACCTTTAAATTAAAAAAAAGCTTCTTTTTTGTTTTTAATCCCCGTTTTCTTAGGTTTCCTTTATTGTGCGCTATAGTTTTTCCTCTTTCTTATCCCTATGCATCATTTATGGTTCTTGTTTTGGTACAATTCCCCATAATATTCCAGAATGTACTGTTTTGTGAGTAGACTGAATATAGATTTTTTTTTTGCTTCTTCACATCCAGGCAGAGTTGTAATTGGAGACAGATTTCCACCCACAAAGGCTCCAGATGTTATAACGTTCCCCAACATCGACTTAATACAGTGACGGCAACACCTCCCTCCCGCCCCTCCCAGTAGGGTTGGGATTGTACTGTATTTCCCTACTGGTTTACCCTTCCCCCCTGTAAAGGGTAACATTTTCCCTGGGTGCAGAGGCTCCTTCATAGTCTCCAAGACCGAAGGACCTATAAAAAAAAGAACAAAACTTATTTACTTATAAAGAATATAAGAAATCGAACATACTGCCCAACATCATGTTAGTCAATTTTAACCATGCTGCTTCCTTCTTTATGGCTCTGAATTGTCACCTGCATCACATATGAAAGGCGAGGCCAAGTTGGGGGATACACAGAGACAATTTGCCTTGGAGAATGCTATCAGTCTAATTCTTTATTCGTTTGTGCAAAATAAACCCAATGGAAACCTGGTTTTAGATAACAAGTCACCTTACTTTCCTCAAAATTAAATGGTACTTTTTAAAGGACAATCACTTTTCTTAAAATTAAAATACCAATTTTCCCAGTATATGCAGCATTATGAAAATAAATTTTGAATCCATCAAAAACCAAAAAGGCATTAGTTATTTTTGGCTGTCTGATATTTTAGCATAGGCACTAAAAGTATTTGTTACAGCACCAGGGATAGTCCAAATTTCAAGGGAACTTTTAACACTTGTCTTCTTGAGATTCCTAATTAGTTACTCTTTCAATCCTATCTGGTTATTTTTATCTACTCTTAAGTCACTTGACTTTCCTGATAAGAACTTTCCCCAAACTTAACAGTTTTAGCGGTGAGAGAACATCAAGAAAATAGGTAAGATTATTAGATATCTGAACTATTAGCTGATGGTAGTCCCCATACAACAAAATTATACTATCCCCTCATGCCAAAATGAATATTTATGAATGTTCATGTGAATTCAGAGAGTGATTAGTCCATCTGTGGAAGAGTACAAACAAAGCTCCATTTTCCTGCCTCTAAAAAAATAGAAGAGTTGTGGAGGGCCTCACTAAGTAACTGAGGCTGTCCGTGAACCGCGATCCTCCAGTCTCAGCCTCCCGAATGCTGGGATTAAAAGTGTGCGCCACCACGCCCGGCTTCTACTTTCAACTCTAATTAGAAAACTGAGAATCATTTCAGAACAGTGATTGTTAGTTAACTCATAATTGGTGAAAAGACCAAAGAGGCAATAAACCAGCTACTACTTTAGTGAGGCCCTGTTTCAAAAACGAATAAAAAAAGAGGACTGGGTGTGTAGCTCGAAGGTAGAATGCCCCTGGGTTCCATCCCCAGCACTGCAATAAAAAAAAAAAAAAAAAAGCCAGGCATGGTGGTACACAACTATAACCCCAGTATTTGGGAGGCTGACAGGAGGATTGCGGTTCGCAGACAGCCTCAGCTACTTAGTGAGGTCCTTTGCAACTCAGTGAGAGAGACCCTGTTAAAAAAAAAAAAAAAAAAAAAAAAGCTTCAAAGCCAGCCTCAGGTACTGAGTGAGGCTCTCAGCAACTTAGTGAGACCCTGTTTCTAAATAAAATATAAAACAGGTCTGGGAGTATAGCCTGGAGGTGGTAGAAAAGCCCCTGGGTTCCACCCCCAGTAAAACACACACACACACATACACGCACGCACGCACGCAAAAGCTGCAAAACAGCTGAGGACTTGAGAGTGAAGTGGGACAGCCTTTGACATTCCTAAGGCTGAGAGTCAATGTCTACTGCCTTCTATGTGAGGTAACTTGGATAGTGAAATCTCTGCTTCTTTTCTTTTTTTTTCAGTACCTAGGGGTAATTCTACCTCTGAGTTATACGCCCCCAGCCCTATTTTTTATTCTTTATTTTGAAACAGGGTCTCTCTAAGTTGCAGAGGGCCCCACTAAGAAGCCGAGGCTGGCCACAAACCTGCAATTCTCCTGTCTCAGCCTCCCAAAATGCTGGGATTACAAAGCATGAGCCACCACGCCCAGCTTAGTGAAATTTTTTCAGATTTAAAATCCAGCTCGACGCTGAGCATGGTGGCGCATAATTTGTAATCCCTGCGCTTGGGAGGCCGAGACAGGAGTATTGCGCAGGTTCTGGCTTAAGAGACCGTTTCCAAATAAAATAAAACAGGTCTGGGAGTGTAGCCCGGAGGTAGAAGGGTTTCTAGGAACTCCAGTACCACCAAAATAACAAAACAAACAAAAAACAAAACAAAACTCCCCACCCCAATCCAGCTCTGATTAAACAATAGCAAGCAAAGAAATACTCAATTTAAAGTTTGATTCAGTGTGTGTACATTTTCTGCACATGCACTCAAGTGGGATGCATCTCAATTAATGTTCAAAACCTAAAAAAGTCAATACTCTGGTCCACTGGACTGGCCTGTGTTCCTAACATTCACTGAGTCAATAAACTGCTAGGCAATACATCAGTTCTAATATTGTGTACTGTATACTATTTAATCCTCAACATAAATCAATGAGGGAACTAAAACTAAGAGATCAGAACTGTTAATCTCTTTTAAATATTAATCACAAAGGAACAAAAGGCCAAGTGGGCTTAGTTAGGCTTCTTCTACCCACAAATCAAAACAGAATCTTCCATTAATCATTTTAAAATACAGTGCTAGGCACATGATAGGTGTTAATAAAAAATATATGTGTTGAAGAATGAGTGTTAAGTGTCACCTGAGCCAAAACCCAGTTAATTCCAAATGGGTTTGCCCTATAGCTTACAACATAGAGAGTCCCTGCTATATTAACAACTACAAATTCATGTTCCAAAACAATTATTTTTATTCTACCATATAAAACTTTTATATGAATGTCAATCTCCCCTTGTCAGGCAACATCCTATTAAGGGAGGGGGGGGGTATAATTGATGCAATGCCAAGAAATCTAACCAATATACCAACCTGGATTTCTTTTTAGAATTCAAAGGGGAAGTTATTGTATCTCGCTTGATGGTTCTTTAAAAAATTTTTTTCTAGCCTTCAATTAGGTAATTTTTAAAGTTCAATATAGCATGATATGAGACTATAACCCCTACAGAAAACAAATAGCTTTCATTCTATTTAACAGTTTAAGACTGTAGTCCTGAGTTTCCGCATCCTGAAAATTTCTAAACTTCTTATAACTTACCCCTAATTTTGGGACTGCAGCCTAAGTGTATTAGATTAAACACCATAAAAAGCTGCAAGACGCTCTTTTAAGGGAAGAGGAAACTGGTCTGAGAAACGCCTCCAATTTTCATCCCCAACTTGATTTTTAAATCCATGAAGGATCTGCAAAGAGTAAAAAAAAAAAAATCCATTAATTTATCAATAGTGAAAGAGAAAAACTCAGTCAGTTCTCTATATAACTTCTCAAATAAAACACTCTTAGTTTTATTTAAAACATTTATCCATTTCAAAGTAGTAAGCCTCAAATTTTGGTGAAACATATCACATTCTGTGACTTGCCTGAAAGCAATCTCATGGCATATGTGCTGAGAAGTTTAAACCCATTAAGTGTCCTAGTACTAGGTATATATTCTACGTAATCTCTGATCATACCAGTGAAAAACAAACAAAAAAAGCACAGAATTCACCCAAGAGTTAAAATTTTTATGGCATGTTAAGTTGGAAAATATAGAAGGGGTTTATGATAGCATATAGCTAATTTCACTAATAGGTAAATTTTTTTTTTGGGGGGGTACTAAAGGTGGAACCCAGAGGCTCCTCTACCTCTGGGCTATACTTCAAGACCTATTTTATATTTTATTTTGTAACAGGGTCTCACTACTAAGTTGCTGAGAGCCTCACTATGTAGCTGAGGCTGGCTTCGAACCTGTGCGATTCTCCTGTCTCGGCCTCCCAAGGGTGTGCCACCATGCTCAGTACTATTAGGTAATTTAAATTAAGCTTCATTTATTTTTCACTGTTATAGCTGAGCACTGACTGAAATTAATCAAAAGGAGTACAAGTCAAGAACTAAATAGCCTTAATCCTATGAAAGTCACATAGATTTTACTCTGCTCATCCATTTTAGCTAATACTCTAAACCTCAGCCATCCATCTTAAGAAAAGCCCAATGCAAGCTCTTTATTAAAAACACAAAGGGATACAAAATAATATTGGCTTGAAGAGCCTACTTAAAAAAAATTTGTTTTTTAAATTTTTTTGTAAACTGGAGGTAGAACGCAAGGGCCTTCTACCTCCAAGCTAAATCCCCAGCCTGAATTTATTTCTTATTTTTAAACAGTCTCACTAGGTTGACAAGAATTTCACTACTTGCTGAGGCTCTCCTCGAATTTGCAATCCTCCAGTCTCAGTTTCCCAAGTACTGGGATTACACGGGTATGCCACCATGCCCACCTAGAGCCTATTTTTAAATTAAATATAAACATAATTCAAACTTTTTAACTAGGACTTTAGTGATCCCAAGATGCAACATAAAATTAGTTACCTTACAGAACATGTCTCTGAGATCATCTTTTGGGTTAATCCATGATGCAACAGCATCACAGAAAAATATAAAATCCTGTAACAAACAAGAAACACATCTAAGATGGAAATAACACTTATCAAACTCAGCAAAAGATTCATTCAGACTGTACTGGAATTTTATGCCTCATTAGATTTCATATCATAAAACAAAAGCAAGTCCTTGTCTATATATTTAACATCAGAAATAGACTAAAAGCAAAAAAAAACCCCACTGATAAAAATACTCCTTCATTTAATGAATTAAAGAATCACATAAATTTAGTAATAACAGAATTCTGAGTGACCTAGAAACAAAAGTATAGAAACACAGACATATACAAGAAATGAGTTTGATTTGAAATATAGAAATAGGTCTAAATTTTAAGACCCATCTTCAGGTAGAAATTTCAAAGAAACGACTAAAAGTTAGAAGAAAACCAAATATACTTAAAAATTGCCTAACCTAAATAACAAAATGAACATCCAAACTAGTCTTAAAATACAACCAGGTTATTCTGCCTACTTAAAAGTGTGGTGATAAGCCAGAAATAGTGGTAAATGTCTGCAATCCTACTTATTTACTTGGGAGACTAAGATAGCACAACTGTCTATTATAAGGGTAACTTGGAAAACTTAGGAATATTTTGTTCTCATAATAAAATTTTACTGCAGGGATGTGGCTCAGTCATAAAAGCACTTGTGCCTTGCAAGAGTATTGTTCTGGGTTTGATCCCCAGGACCAAAAAAAAAAAAAAAAAAAAAAAAAAAAAAAAAAAAAAATTAAGGAGTGGGATGGTAGCTCAGTGGTACAGAGCTTGCATACGGGGGGAGGGAGTAACTTATATTTTAAGAATTTCATAAAACTATTTCCTCAATCTTCAATACTAACTAAAACATTAACAACTCAACATTTAACATTGATGTTTTGACATATCAACTACTTCAAATTTTTCAAGTCCAGAAAAGTCCAAAAATTTACTAATGTTAAAGTACATGTAAAATTATTTAAACATATAAGCTGGGCATGGTGACAGCACGCTTGTAATCCCAGCATTTGGGAGGCTGAAACAGAGGACCGCAGTTCACAGACAGCCTCAACTACGTAGTGAGGCCCTGTTTCAAAATAAAGAATAAAAAAATAGGGCTGGGGGTGTAGCTTGGAGGTAGAACACCCCTGAGTTCCATCTACAGTACCCCCCAAAACCAATCAATTAGTCAAACAATCAAACCTCCAAGCCATTTATTTGTAATAGTAAATTGGGAGTTTAGGGTTTATATTCTTGTCTTGAATTAGGCCAGGGTTTTTCTCATCCTAATTCAGACCTCAGTAATTTATTTTGTACACATTTTTCAACAATGAACAGCCATCAATTTACTGAACTGATTTGCTTAGTGACAAAAAAGTTTTTTTTCTTTTGTGGTACTGGGGATGAAACCCAAGGGCATTTTACCTTTGAGCTAGACCCCCAGCCCTATTTTTTATTCTTTATTTTGAAACAGGGTCTCACTGAGTTGCAGAGAGCCTCACTAAGTAGCTGCAGCTGTCTGAAAACCTTGATCCTCCTGTCTCAGCCTCCCCAAATGGAATTACAAGCATGTGCCTACCATGCCTGGGTAAAAAAAAAGATTAAAAAAATAAAACTTGGTGCTTTAAATTTTAAAATATTCTAAAAACCCCCACAAAATTAAAAATGTATAGTTTCTTTTAATATCTTTGAAAATATTTAATATTTTTGTAATTAAAGCCTTAAAATAGTTGGGTATGGTGGCATACATATGTAATTCCAGTACTAGGGAAGCTGAGAAAGGAGGATTGCAGGTTTAAAACTAGCCTGAGTAACTTAGTAAGGCAATCAAGCTAGACCTTATTTCAAAATAAAAAAATAAAACACGCTGGGGATGTAGCTTGGAGGTAGAATCTCCAACACAACACACACACACACACACCCTTAAAACAATTCTTTAGAATTATTTTTTGAAACAATAGAAGTTAAATTCCTGTGAACATCTTACTTGGATTACGCCACTAGGATTCACACTGATCATGGTACAAATCCCACGGAATGCTGAATCCTTTTCTTCATTGTCTCTTATGTTTCTCAAAGAGGTACACCTATTGGAGTATAGAACTAAGTTTAATATTTAAGTAAAAAGTAGGTTCAATTACAATACAAATAGACAGTATTTAATGGAATAGGACCACATTTTAGGTGAGTTGTATCTGAAAGAATTTCAGAAAGCTTAACTTTAACTTTCTCCTATTTCCTCAATCTCATCTCAATATAGTGGACATTAAAATTTACATTTTCTTAACAAACTGCATTTATAAAATGAACTGATTTGACTTACTGAAGTTATGATCTTGAGCCAAAAAGAATTACCAGATTAACTCTGAAACTGTAGTATGACTTGTATTCCATTAAACACTACTAAAAATTATTTGATTTGAAAGATTACCAATTGAAAGAAGCAGAACACAGAATATACTGCCACAATATAAACTCTTATTTATACAACTTATGGTGTAATGTTTAATTTTTACATTAACGAGCAAATAAGATTTTATACATGACAAATTTAAACATGTATTTAATGCAATCCAAATTTTCAAATTAATTCTAAAAAAGAAACGTAATGCAAAAACCTAAATTTATAGAAATTGCATGCATCTTAATTTTTTCTGGTGGATATTTAAATGCTTTTTATGTATAATCAAGCTTTTTAACACAGCAAGCATGTGACAATCTTATCCCATGCATCAATTAGTCGTTAGCCACAACATAAAATAAATATATATACATGACAATGCTACTGAAAAACCTCACAAACCTGATAGGACAAGATTAGTCACATGGTTGGCAATGATTAAGGATTGTGAATTTTGTAACCAACTGAAAATATATCTAAAAGTGATAGAGAAAGAAAGAGTGAAGAAAAATGAATTAAAAAAAAAGATTGAATAATACACACCAGGGTCTTATAAACTGCTGTAGCATGGGGGCCACCTCTTGAGGACAAACGTAACCAAGACGACCAATTGTTATTGCTAAGGTAACGCAATCACGGTTATACACCACCAAACGCCAACCAAGACATGAGCAAATGAGGGGGAAGGAGAAAAAATAAAGAAAAAACAACAAATAACTCAGAAACAGAAACCAACAGAATCTGTGTATGATAATAAACATAAGATTTCACCAGTGCTGTTTATTACCACCCCCTAAAATAAGGGGCAGCAACATATATATGGCATACTCTTGGAAAAAGAAAAAGAAAATTAAAAAAATTCTAAAGATTGAGAGAACACCAAAAACCATGATGAATTGCTTTTCTTGCTCAATCAAGTGTCAAATATTCTGGCAATAAAAAGATGAGATTTTAAAATAAATGGATTTGGAGTCTTCATTTAAAGTAGTCAAATTTTCAGAATTTAAAATGAAATCTTTTTTTTCCCAAGAATTATCAGTAAATTTGATTACATTTATAAACTGTCTACTCACAAACACACATATCTGTACTCAAAACAGTTTAAAATTTAATTGTGACTTCCCTGCACCTCTTTTTATAAGTGATTTCATTCTCTGAAAATTAACTAGGGAACTCAATCCAAGTATTTGTAGTATATATCTTAACATTCCCAAAACAAACCAGTGGACATTTGCTGTCTGGTCTCAACATCAATGACAGACTGGAAATTTGCTATGCCACATCCCATCTCTATGAACCTCTGAAAACAGTCCACCAATTTCAAACCATATCTGAAATAACAGTCTAACAAAGAAAAGTTAGACCACAGTGATAACATGTGATGTATGTGGACCATCTGTGGACCTTTTATCATTACTATAAAAGGCAGGACAAAAAATATATAACACATTATACTGATTACATGCTACATTTAAATCCCCCCCCTGGTACTGGGGATGGAACCCAAGGGCATTCTACCGCTGAGCTACACCCCCAGCCCTATTTTTTAGTCATTTTTATTTTTGAAACAGGGTCTCACTGAGGTGCAGAGGGCCTCACTAAGTAGCCGAGGCTGTCCGCAAACTGTGATCCTCCAGTCTCAGCCTCCCGAATGCTGGGATTACAAGTGTGTACCACCACCTCTGGCTTGAATATTTTATTTTTAAGAAATTTGAAGTGGGCAAACTATATTCACCATCAAAATTTAGAAGTCCTGAAACAAGAGCTAAAATAACTACAACTCAGAACTGCATTTTGCAATTCAAAGGTACATACATATAAATACATTTATACACAACGGGGAAAAGTACAAACAGAAAACAAACCATGAGGTGCTTTAATGGTGTTCTCTCAAAAACTTACAGGTTTAACCTTTCATAAAAAGGGGGAGAAGGTGGGGTAAATAAAAATGTTTAAGGATTACTTAAAGCAAACTACACAGATAATACTAAAATTCAGCAGATTCATATGAAGCAAGAGAAAGAAAACCTATGTTCAAAAGACACAAACTATGCAACATTCTCATTAAACAGGCAAGTATGAACAACCCAATGAAACATGCGATAAAGCAGATGATGGTCCATTGAAAAAGTTCAGTGTAGGATATACTAATTGGAAAAAAGTAAATAATGGCATACTAAGGAATTGGCTTTATAATATACTGAGATAATAATAGGTTGCTAAAATATACAGATAATGATTCCAATAATAAAAAAATTTATCCTATGGGTAAGAAATAAATAAAACAGTATTTTATGTAGTCACTTGTGGCCAAAGTATAATCTAACAAATGCCACGTTTGTTTCTCAATCTAATTAAATCTATTGACTTTAGGGCATTATTAGCTACTTTATTATTTACTTAGGATACCATCATGCTGAGTATAATCGTATACAGCAAAGCCAATTCATTAAGGGAATTATAAGGAACTTTCTGATATCCCACAAGAAACTTTAATATACATTACACTCAACATTTATTTGCAGTTATGCATTCACATTTAAAAGTAAAAAAAGTTTGTCTTAGGTTCAACAATAATTTTACAATGGCAAGTGTTTCAAATCTGAATGTCATATATAGGTACTGTATACTAAGGAGATAAAAATCTGACAAGATTTCATAACCATCCTATACATACATTTTTATTATTTTTCAGTAAGAAAATCAAATTCACTTTGTGAAGTAAACAGTACCCATACATACAACCAAACAGCCAATTAACTGTTTCATAATTAAAAGATTTCCTTCCATACCAATAAACAGTATCAATTTTAATCATATTAGGACAAAATAAAAATCTTTGTATTTAAAAAATATCAAATTAGGCCGGACGTGGTAGTGCACGCTTGTAATCCCTGTGCTTGGGCGGTGGAGACAGGAGGATCGCACAGGTTTGAAGCCAGCCACGCTGGCTTAAGAGACCCTGTTTCCAAATAAAAATATAAAAAGTAGGTCTGGGAGTGTAGCCCAGAGGTAGAAGGGCTTCTGGGAACCCCAGTACCACCAAAAAAAAAAAAAAAAAAAAAAAATCAAAAAATCAAATTAAAGCATCTCTCACTAAGAATAAATTACTAGAATTATAGAATATATAAAATATAAAAGGAATGTGCCTGAAATGAAAACAAAACTTAAATCTTTCATTATCAGCAACAATCACAAAGGGTGGAAAGAAAAGAACTCAATCACCCTTAAATTTGTTCTATAGTATGGAAGGTACCCTTTAATATAAACATGCTGTCTATAAATGCAAAAGAGAAACAAGCCTCCAAAATAAAAATTCTATAAGAAACTAAATTCCTAGTTGAGGGAAATTTTATCATAAAATGCAAAACACATATGCCATTATGTGAGTTAATTGACTCTTAACCAGTTAATCACTGAATTGCAATCTATTTTTGGCTAAATTTTTATAGATTTAAAAAATCATTTCTCATCTCCCAGTTATTCTCTAAATTAATTTAAAAAGCAAAATCCATAGGGTTCAATAATTATATTAGCTAGAATGCATTCAGGGAGTATTAAAATATGGGAATAGGGAGAACAATCTTTTTACAACGGTTCCTCAAAATTGCTTATGGAATGTAACTAAAATATTAGTGAGAATCCAAAACAGATATTAATAGAAGCTGGGTTTTTAAAGCTAGCTTTGGTTTCTCTACGCATCATAATTTGAAACAAAAGAGCAAAACTAATTTTTTCTTCACCATAACAGCTCAGTCATATGGTACCTGTATTCTCTAACAACGTCTTTGGTGTGTTGGGTCTGTTAATGATTTCTACAAGCTGGTGCAACACCATGGGAATATAAGGCTGCATCTCTACACCTAGATCATCCCACAAAAAGAGAAAGAAAGAAAAAAATCATCAGTGTAAAATATGTTGTTTCCCATATTGTGTCACACACACACAGAAATAAAAAAAAAAACAAGGCAGCAATTATAAAAATATCAAGGCACCTAAAATGTATGCTTTATTAAGGGAAAGGAAAATAAAAAACACAAAAAAACAACAACCCTTACCCATTTGAATGGAGATTTCTCCAATTGCCCATGTAGCATTGTTGCAGACTGAAATAAACTCTGGATTTAAGTTGGTTCCCAATATTGGCATGAACTCAGCTAGGGGGAAAAAAAAATAAAACATTTAATAAACTCAAAAGCAATCTACTGAGCAAAACCTGAAATCTGGTCAAGATATAAAAAGTTCCATTATAAAGGAAACATTGCAACATCAATTATGAAACTGATAAAAAATACTGACTATATTAAAATATTTTTTAAAAGCCTATTTATTTATTTGGTACCAGGGATTGAACCCAGGCGAGTTCTACCTCTAAATGACACTCCCAACCCTTTTTTCTTTATTTTGATTTTGAAACAGTCTTGCTACATTGTCAAAAATCTCACTGTACTGCTGACAATGGTCTTAAAAATATTTTCTAAGCCAGACGTGGTGGCACATGCTTGTAATCCCCATGCTTGGAAGGCTGAGACAGGAGGATCACACAGGCTTGAAGCCAGCCTCAGCTACTTAGTGAGGCTCTCTCAGCAACTTAGTGAGACACTGTTTCCAAATAAAATATAAAATAGACCTGGGAGTATATCAGAGGTAGAAAGCCTCTGAGTACCACCCCACCAAAAAAAAAAAAAAAAAAAAAAACCTTTTCTAAAGGGCAATATGTCTCATGGAAAATAGGAGCTGGGCATTGTGGTGCATGCTTGTAATCCCAGCATTTGGGAGGCTGAGACAGAATAAGCACAGTTCACAGACAGCCTCAGCTAATTAATGAGGCCCTCCACAACTCAGTGTGAGACCCTATTTCAAAGTAAAGAATAAAAAATAGAGCTGGGAGTGTAGCTTGGAGGTAGAATGCTCCTGGGTTCAATCCCTAGTACTGGGGAAAAGAAAAACAACAACAACAACAACAACAAAAAAAACCCAGACTGAGGCAACATCTGGCCTCTGAATTTTCATATGAAGTAGACAAAACAAAACCACCCAAAAAACAGTTCTGATAAATTTTAGATGTTTTAGCCTGGTGTAGTAATCCCACCCTTGTAATACCAATACCTGGAAGGCTACCAACCTCAGCATCTTAGCGAGGCCCTCCAAAACTTAGTGAGACCGTTTCAAAATAAGAAATAAAATCAGGCTAGGGATGCTCATAGGTAGAATGCGCCTGGGTTTACTCCCAATGCTACCAAAATAAATAAATAAATTTTTTAAGGTGTCTTTACAAAGAGTTGGTCAGAGTAATCTTTTGTTATTACAGACTAAGAAAATAAAAATCCAAATTAAAAGCAATGCTTTATTACAGAGTAAGGAAGAAAGTGTATAATACAAGTCTGGAAGCTGTGCTTGGTAGCGCATACTTATAATTCTAGTACTTGGGAGGCTGAGACAAAAGGAATGCAAGTCTGCGGCCAGCCTTAGCAATTTGTAAGGCCCTGTTTCAAAATAAAGAATAAAATGGGGCTGGGAGTGTATCTTGGAGGTAGAATGCCCCTGAGTTGAATCCCCAGTTCCACAAAATCAGAACAAAATGCAACGAGCTCGGCTATCTTGTTATAACAAAAAGGGATCAGGAACCAACTTGATAAAACTGCATTGCTGGCAGTATGACAACTTGAACATCATGAACTCATAATGACACTAAAGAAAAAAAAAAAAAAAAAACACAACAAAAACCTAACTTGAAACACGGAAAGTACCTCTCTGAAGGATGTGGGAATCAACTCATTAGTTTGAAAACTGGTAAATAAAGGGAAAGAATCAATTATTTTGCATCTTTTATATGATTTATCTCTCATGTGATTAGTATTTCAAGTGTCTTTTTTACAAATATCCTTACTATATAGAATTAAAGTATCAAACATTTGTAACCTGTAAAAAATTAATGGATTGCCATGGTTTGAACATCCCCACCAAAACTCAGGTTAAAATTTAAATGCCACTGTGACAGTATTAAAAGGCGAGAACTTTTACAGATGATGAGGCTGGTTGTAGTCGTGCACATCTTTAATACCAGCCACTAAGAGGCTGAGGAATGGGAATTACAAGTTTGAGGATATCCTGGGCAACTAAGCAGAGGCCTTTTCAAAAATAAAAAAGAAGGGCTGGGAATGGAGTCCAGTGGTAGAGCACTTGCTTATCATGCATGAGGCCCTGGGCTAAACACCCTCTTCCCACAGCAGGGGAGGGTGGTGGTGGTGGTGGTGATGGTAAGGTGGTGTGTGTGTGATGTAAACACACACATGCACCAAAAGGGCTAAGGTGAAAGCGAGCTCAAATAAACAACAGGAGTTCCCACATCCTGCCTACTTCAATCACAGCATCTTTATTAATAGTAAAAAACAAATCTGATGTAAAAATAACTTAAAAAACTATATCCATAGCAGAAAATAGTCATACCTATACAAGGTTTAACATGCTGAAAGCAAGCTTTAGTCAGGTCACCTAATAGGGCAAAAGAACTCTGTCGAACTTCTGGCATTTTATCCTGTAAGAAATAAGAAGAAATTAACTGCAATGTGACACAAAGAGCCAGGTCTCAATTCATTTCAATGGTGCAAGTCTTACCTGCATGCACTGATACATCAGTGTCAGGATATCACTTCGGGCCACTAGCTGTTCAATGTTGCCTCCAAGCCCTTCAGCCAAGCCACTGAGTAAATCAAGAGCCACTATCATAAAATCTTTATCTGGAGCCTCATACTGATCTGGTTGAGCGTTGTTCAGCTGAAATTAACACAATGTTTCTTCTTTAAATCTATTACTGAAAAAGTCTCTACATTTTATGATTATCTTTAGAAAAATATTTATTATGCTGGAAAGGGAAAGATATTTAAAAGATACCATGGCTTGTGCAAGAGTCTTCTGTACTAAGTTTACACAGCGCTGATACACAGGTTCACAGTATGGAAGAAAGCCAGACTGCAGGGCTGTGGCAACTGAAGACAGGCACTAGAAAAATATAAAACACATGCTAAATTTTCTGGGTATATTTCAGAATGCTTGAAACAACTGCAGCAAAAATCCTCATCTGTCCTATTCCTCTTTAGCAGCCAGCTTATCTTTTTAAACCTCTTCTTTGGATGTTACTGTTGTTAGCTTGCCAGTCAATCAGGAGAGGTTTGCTCAGGAGAGAATGTAAATAAATAGCTTCTATAATCAATTTTAACCTTCAATGTCCTTGATATGATGATATATTCCTAATTTCCTCTAGTTTAAGTGATACAGTCATTTACGCTCTCATCCTATTCAAATGATGGGGATGGACTTTACTGAACACATTGAATCCTTACTTCAATAGAAACATACATATAAATGACCCTCTATCAATGAATTCAACTAACTGCAAATGAAAAATATCCAGAGAAATAAAATGTATTTTGTACATGCATTTACTAATTTTTTTTTTGGGGGGGCATTATTCCCTAAACAATACCACATGAGTTATTTAACCAGCATTTACATTAAGTAAAAGTAATTTAGAGATGATTTATACAGAAGGAAGTTATATGTTATTTTACAAAGGAACTTAAGCATCTACAGATTTTGGTACAGGGTAGGTTAGGGAATCAATCCCCCACAGAAACAAATGTAAAATGAGCCATAGTGATTCTTGTTTTATTTGGTCCAAAATGTGCCACTGCTCTTAGAAGCTTTCTCTTTTCTAGCTAGGAACAAACCTATAGCAGAATGTGGTGACCCTTGATATAACAGAAGAATAGAATGAAAATATCTCAACTGGTTATATCAATGCCATTTAAGTAGGTTTAACTTATCAGATTTTATACTGAAAATCCTATAAAGTTTCTTTTTGGTTAATAGAAGTAGTAAACATACGTGGAAAAAATTTCAAATTACAAAAAACCTCAACATACAAAATGAAGTCCCTCCATACTGGCACCCAGCCTCAATGCTACGAAGTATGTGTAAATAGGTAAAGTTAACATGTAATATGATTACTTAAAAATACTTAAAGTAGAGCATATTAGAGATGTGTAATAGAACCCTTTGTCTACTTTTTTAAAAAAATGGTATGTTTATTATGCTTTTTCTATTTAATAGTATTTTTTAGTACATATAAATCATAAGTACTAAGAAGTTACATATATATCCATCATTTAAACAGAAATGGTTCTATGTATCAATTTATCAAAACTATTTTCTATTAATATACCCATTTGAATTAAGACGTGTTTTTGATGAAATAAATTGTTAGGTTAGCTAACTATTGCCAGCTCAGCATACCTCAAGTAAAGGAAAGAGATCTTTATCTTCATCTTTTAACATGTTCCATTTCTGGATCAGTGGAGGCATTAGCATCTGAATATATTCCTATTTACAAAGAAAGAAAAAAACATATGAAATACAAAGATAGCCATTTTGAGTCTATGAAAATTAAAATCCAGTTAGAGCAATTGCCTTCATTACAGAAGACATCTCTGCTTTTTTCAAAGTCCTTTTTTAAATTTTCCCTTTCTTCTGCCTACCTTTTAATTACCTGACCTTGTTTTTAACAAGTCATCTTAAGCCCCCTTTAAAATAAATGTCTATCAATAAATATACCAGTACAGCAAAATGTACTACTTTTAAAATCAAGAACAAGTAAGATCTATGTAAGCTTTATTCTCCAGGGGCAGCATTTCTTTTTTTAGTCTATATAGTTTGGGGTCTATAACATACAAAATGACTGTTGTTTTATCGTATATTACAAATTAGCAGGTAAATTTAGAGGAATAAGATTCATAAACACAAGTGTATTTATTTAAACTCAAGAATAACTCACAGAACAAAGTAGTCATAGTGATCATGTTAACAAAAAAATACAGATTCTAAAGACATTCAGAAAATGCAACCCACCCTCCATTCACCAAAGCAAACCTACAAAGTAAACCTATAAACCTGCAACAATTTTAAACACAAGTAAACACAAATAAAATTTTAGACTTCTGACACGGTGATATACTGAATAAAAATTTTACTATCATTTAAATCCTCTTCAAACAAATCTGTTCTCCACTTTATGCTATACTCTACAGACAAGGTACTTCTTCTGCATCACTATTTAGCATTTTTAACCTACTGTCCCACTTCCTAATTGTTTCACAAAGCATGCCAATCACACCTGTATACCTTGAAGAGAAAGAAAAGTGTCTTTAAATGTGGTATTCTAAAGCTAGTGTTTAGGAAGTGGTAGATACCAGAAACACCTGAAGTAAAAGCAGAAATCCAGGGTATAAAAACCTTTTTTTCCTATCTCCTTTAGTCTCTCTCTTTAAAAAGTATTGCCGCATTCGTATAAAATACTGTTATTTCCCACACCAAGCATATACTACTACTATTACTATTCTTATCATTGTTATATTATTATTATTTTGTGGTACTAGGGAATTGAACCTCCAAGGGCATTCTACCTTTGAGCTACACAACCAGCCCTATTTTATTTTGAAATAAGATCTCACTAAATTGCAG
Organism: Muscardinus avellanarius; assembly: GCF_963383645.1. NCBI lineage: Eukaryota > Metazoa > Chordata > Mammalia > Rodentia > Gliridae > Muscardinus > Muscardinus avellanarius. The sequence continues at coordinate 60,061,093 of NC_137786.1, read as the reverse complement.
AGGCTAGACTAAACCTTTGACCCTCCTGCCTCAGCCTTCCAAGTACTAGGACGACAGGTGGTGCTACCATAGACAGCTAAGCATAGATACTTATTTTTAAAATACTATTTGAAAGGATACATTTGTTGCCTAAGAACTGTAGTAGCAAAAAACTAACTTCAATCTTCCAAAGTCTTTTTATTTCCAAAGACATGCGAACCTACTGATTATAGCTTATGCTACATGTATGTTTTTTCCACAATGTCTGTTAATCATTGATACTTACTGGTTTGTTTAAATGATGTCCTACTGAATCTGCTAATGTTCCTATGGCATCATAAAGAATGAGCAGGTTCTTATGCTGGTATTTACTAAATGCGAAGACGAGGGTATCAAGTATATAAGCAAGGTAAGGAACAAGTTCTGTACAAGCCTCCTCTTCTAGGGTAGCAAAGGCACTAAAAATTTTTAAAAAGAACAAATATTTATTGTTGTACAAAAGGAAAAGCTTACAACAGAGACAGGAAACTAAGCCTAGTACTTATAGAAGTCTATTTGAACTTTACATGCCAATCTTCTGGCTTCATTGCACCAAATGCTGAGTTTTATTATGTCTTCCCCCCTACCTTTTCTTGGCACTGGGGGTTGAACCAGGGGCATTCTACCTCCAAGCTATACCATCAGCCTTTTATTATTTTTCATTCTAAAACAATTTCAGTAGGTTGCTGAGCCTCAAGCCTGCAATCCTGTCTCAACCTCTCAAGTACTGGGATTACAGGTGTGAGCCACTGTGACTGCCTTCTTTCCAAAAAACAACAGCAAAAAAAGAAAAAACAACAACAAAAAATTTTTTTGATCACTTCTTCCTTTCTGTCAAGATTTTTCTTTTTGGTACTGGGGCATTTGAACCCGGGGGCATTCTACCTCTGAGCTACACCCCCAGCCCTAATTTTTATGCTTTATTTTGAAATAAAGTCTCACTAAGTTGGAGAGGACCTCACTAAGTAGCTGAGGCTGGCTGCAAAACTGTGCTCCTCCTGTCTCAGCCTCCCAAGTACTGGGGTTATAAGTGTGCACCACCACGCCTGACTCACTTCTTCCTAAGAGCTGGTTGCCCATGGGTATCTGCTTCAACATCTAAAACTTACTCATTCAACAAGTTTACTTGGTGCTCACTACTTATAGAGTCACTGAATGCTGGGAATATAGCAATGAACAAAACAATGTCTCCATTCTCAGAAAGCTTAAGAATATTCTAGATTAATGAAATCAGAACTAAAACAATTAAATTCTTCTTTACACACTACATATCACATATATATCAAGGACTACAAAATAATAGAAATGTTTTGGTGAATAGTGTGTTTGAGACACTTAACAGAGCAGCAGCATCAATCCTCAAATGCTTCTCTTGAGCCCTTCATGAAAGTACAGTTCACTACTAAAAACAGGTGTTATAGGCTGGGTGTGGTGGCGCACGCTTATAATACTAGCAGGAGGCTGAGACCAGAAGATCACGGTTTGTGGACAGCTGCAGCTACTTAGTGAGACCCTGTTTCACAATAAAGAATAAAAAAATAGGGCAGGAAGCATAGCTTGGAGGTTGAATGCCCCTGGGTTCCATCCCCAGACCCACAGAAAACATAATGGCATTTAGGACAAACACATAAACCCTCCAGCTGGGCGTGGTGGCGCACACTTGTAATCCCCGCACTTGGGAGGAGGAGACAGGAGGATCGCGCAGGTTCGAAGCCAGCCGTGCTGGCTTAAGAGACCCTGTTTCCAAAAATAAAAAAGCATAAAAGATGTCTGGGAGTATAGCCCGGAGATAGAAGGGCTTCCAGGAACCCCAGTACCACCACCACAAAAACACAAACACACACACACACACAAAACCCACAAAAAAACCTTTCCAGAATCTCAATGTAATTCCTCAATATTGTCTTCCTTGAGGTCTACCTAGTTCCTAATTTCTAAAACATTTACCCAATTTGGAATTTCCTAAAATGACAGATTTACGTTGTATTTAAGTGAAAATCTTATTAACATACTGAAATATTTATACATTTTCTCCACAGTACCTGCCATACATTACAATCATACTATTATTTGGTGTTTGCTAAGTTGCCTGTAAATTTCAAGATGGCAGGGGCTGAATGTCCAGAATTTAGGATATGCTAAATAATTTGTAGCTTACAAGAAAAAAAGGAAAAGAAAAAAAAAATGTACTGAATGATTAAACTACAGGAGTTCTTCTCCCACCCACCCCCCCTTTGGTGGTACTGGGGTGTGTGTGTGTGTGTGTGTGTGTGTGTGTGTGTGTGTGTGTGTGTGTAACTCAGGGGCTTTCTACCTCCAGGATATACCCCAGCCCTACTTTATAATTTATTTGGAAACAGGGTCTCATTAAGTTGCTGAGAGCCTAACTAGATGAGGCTGGCTTCAAACCTGTGCAATCCTCCTGTCTCAGCCTCCCAAGCACTGGGATTACAAGCGTGCGCCACCAAGCCCAGCTTCTCCCAACTTTAAAGAACTCTTCCAGATAGTATTATTCATACCTACTAAGGTCCAATTAAAATTTATCTTCCTTATTTCAACAGTTCTTTCTTTTCTTTTTGTAGTATCCAGGGGCATTCTAACCTCCAAGCTATATCCCCCAGTTCTATTTTATTTTTTTATTTGGAAACAGGGTCTAAGCTGCTGAGGCTGGCCATGAACCTGTGATCCTCCTGTCTCAGCCTCTCAAGTGCTGGAATGACCACATTTAGCTTATTTAATGGTTATTTCTTTTTATGAAAAAAGCCAATGGAAAAGAAATTCTAGCCAGACACAGTGGCACATGCTTGTACCCAGTACTTGAACTGCTAGACAGGAGGAATGCAGGTTTGAAGGGAACGTCAGCAACTTAGACCTACTGGTCAAATAAAAAAGGTCTGGGGGTGTAAACTAGAGGTAGAAGGCCCCTGGTTTCTATTTCTGGTACCACACACAAAAGGGATTCTACTTGAAAAGGAGGGAGCCACATACAACACACACACACATACACACACACACGTGTGTGTGTACATATATATAGTGGAAGGCCCTTTTAGAACACAATATTAATAAAAGCAACTGCAGGTCTGATATAAAAGAGCCCCAAACCCAATTGACAGAACAGCTACTGGCAAAGATCCATTAAGCACCTAAGAGTCACAGATGAACAGTGACAAAATTATGGTAATTGGTGTGTACATCAAGGATGTGAATTTACTCAAACTTCTGTTATTCCTTTAAGAGTAGGTGCACTGCCAGCTGGGTGCAGTGGCACATGCTTGTAATCCTAGTACTTGGGAGGCCAACACAAGAGGATGACAGTTTTGAGGATAGTCTTCTCAACTTAGTTAGATGTTTCAAAATAAAGAATAAAAAGGGAGAGAAGTAGAGCTCGGAAGTAGAATGCCTCTGGGGGATTCAATCTTCAGTGTGTGTGTGCACGCGTGCGCGCACACACAGAGTAGGAGCAATGCTATCCCCACTTTGGTTGTCTAAGAACTGAATGAGGGTAAAAGATAATCCTATTGTTATCAGTCACTGACTATAAAAATGAATTGAAGAATTTAAGCAAAGACTTACTATCTAGTTACAATCAGATTCACAAAACCATTGGGCAAAAACTATAAGTAAAAATTTACAAACAAATACGTATAAAATTTGCTAATGTGCAAACCACAAAGCAATAGACTAATCTTATTAAAAAGTTCAAAAAAAGCAAAATACCCAAAACTCTCTATCATAAGTGGAGGCTGCTATGAAATACTCCACTAATGGTTTGCTATCTACATTCCATCACAAGATTAAAAATTAGTCTCACTGAATTACCAACTACCAAAATGAAGATAGTATTATGAATCTGCCCCACCTGCAGGCAGCTTCTTGTACTCTCTTGTTGCTATCCAGGATGCGCTTCAGCAATTCTGTCATCAATGGCTTCAGGTACGTGTCTGGTGGCTGGCTGACCACCCAGTGTGCATAGCGACTGAGTGTCCAGCATGTTATGGAACGCACAAGAGCCTTTTTATCAGAGAGGCACTGAATAAGGTGAGGGATGAGCTCAGGCAGATATGGAATCATGCCCTGCATGCAACCTAGAAAAGAAAAAAGGGAAATCTTTAGCACTTCAAAAAGTGCTAAATTTGGTTGAAACAAAAATTATTTTAGATGAATATAGATGTGATACACATAGCCTTGAAAAATATTTAACGTATTTATTTTTTTGAAGATTTAAATGAGTTTATTAAAAAGATAGAGATACAGAAGACAGTTACAGCCCCATGCCATACAGGAGTGGCATGGGGGGTGTTTTGAACAAATCACCCATATTTAATGTATTTACACTGTGATAAATACACTATAATGATCTGTACCAAAATTATGGAAATTAGAGCCAACTGCTCCTAAGTATCTTATAGTAGGGTTAGAACTTCATTTTACCTCTGCTACAAATATAGCATTCAAAAATGTCTGTAAGATGTTTTAATTTCTTGTAGATGAGTTTTACAGGTACAAGAGGATCAATAATAACCCTGTAGAGAGGATGATGACACTCTTGCTTCACCAGGTTTCCTAAATTTGCCAAGGGAATAAAGCTACTTTTCTACCAATGGGGATGCATTAGACATAAGTCCTCTTATTCTGCTCCCATTTAACAAAAACATTTGCAAAATATCTGGTTGGAATAAGAAGTAGAGCTATGAGCCAGGTGTGGTGGCACACTCTTGTAATCCCAGCATTTGGTAGGCTGAGACAGGAGGATTGAGGCTTGCAGACAGCCTCAGCTACTTAGTGAAGCCCTTTGCAATTCAGTGAGACCCTGTTTCAAAATAAAGAATAAATAGGACTAGGGGTGCAGCTTGGAGGTAGAAACCACCTGGGTTCTACCCACCCCCAGTACTGGGGAAAAAAAAAAAAATATATATATATATATATATATATATGGATCACAGTCTCATCTACCCCACAACAGCCTTACAAGAGAGCAATGGAGCATGTAAAAAAGTCTTAAAATATCCTCCTAGTCTTAGCATGTACTAAGGTCTTCACAATTCAAGTTGGACTTACCTTCTGCAATTGCGCCTAAAACCAAGATGCCTGATTCCTTAACAACCCATTCATGATGGAAAAGCAATTCTTTCAAAAGGGGCAAAATATGTGGCAGTAGCTCATCGCGATATACATTTGCAAGAACATCTAGGGCAGCAGCAGAACATTTTCCTGAGGAAATATTTAATTAAAAATATTACATTAATCTGTTATTTAACTATATATCATATATGTGTAATGCTTCGTCCCTACCTTTACAGTTTCAAAGTAAGAATTCAGTTAACAGCCTGGCGTGGTGGTGCACGCTTGTAATTCCCACCCCCCCTTGGGAGGCGGAGACAGGAGGATCATGCAGGTTCAAACCAGCCTTGCTGGCTTAAGAGACCGTTTCCAAATAAAAAAGTATAAAAAATAGGTCTGGGAGTGTAGCCCGGAGGTCAAAGGGTTTCCAGGAACCCCAGTACCAAAAAAAAAAAAAAAAAAAAAAAAAAAAAAGAATTCAGTTAACAGGAGGTTGTCACATAAAACAATTCTAAAAGAATGGTTTTATAACAAAGGATAAGCAAATTAATTATAAAGAATTAATTATAAAGACATTCTATCCTATACCTGAGTGCCAAACTAGAAGTCTTTTGTTTACACAGAAAAATTAATACTATTCTACTACTCAATTAAGTGCTTCCAGAATATAATGCCTACTGTTATAATCTTGTGGAAAAATATATACATTTATTAATTCTACTTAATGTTTTTAGTAGTAGATTTAGAATCAAATATGTAACTACTTAGCTAGAGTTTAGGCACATACATTAGAATGGAAGTTACCACCGAATAAAACATAAAACATGCCAGATAACATTCTTTACAATGAATTAGCTATGAGACTAGAAATCAACTCAGATTTAATCATTGTAATTTAGAAGAGAATAAAAATAACAAATATAACTTAAAGTAACAAAAACTTCCAATATGAACAGTGTAATGGCTAAACAAAAACTACTAGTAATGGTAAAATTCTTAAAAAACAACAAAAAAGCCATTATGTTGGCCAGAATACCTATCAGTAATGGTTTTAGTTATATGATAGATCCATGCAACTGCACAGTATGATAGGCAACAGAAGAAAAAGATCTGTGTGCACTGACATGGAATGAGGTGTATAATATATAGAAAAGCAGCAGCAAAACACATACAACCTGATTGGTTTCATTTCTGGAAATTTGGCTTCAGCTCTAACAATAAAGACATATATGTTTTTCTGTATATGAAAAAAAAAAAAAAAAAGAAAGCTCCAGGAAGACTATGATGAGTAGGAATAAAATAATGGGTGAAGAGTGTAAAGAGGAATTGCTTCCTCTCCCTCTTCATAATACATTATTGCTTTTGTAGAGCTAACAGTATTATCTTGATCTATCCTGTCCCCTTAACGTGAAAGGAGTTAACTTGTGATAGATGTAAAGATAGTTGTAAGGATCTTGGATTATCCTGTTAAATGATACTTGGGTTCCAATACTGGTTGTGGTATTAGTACTGCTGTGCTAACCTTGCAAAGCTCTTTCTGCAATCTCTTTACCTACTTAAGGTTGTTGGAAATACTAAATATGATAATGTATGCAAAGCCCTTGGTCTAATGTCAGGCACACTAGGCACTCTCAAATGTTATAGGAATCTAAATAGATCACTTCCGGGAAGATGGCGACGGAGCAAAACGGGGCTTTCGAGCCCCGCTAACAACCAATCTCTATTACCACAAAATCAGCGCCTTTCATAGCCAGAAAACACCATCAGCAGAGAAACAAAAAATGAAATTTTAAGGGACAGAGAGAAAGAGGGCTGGAAAAACGAGACACCAGAAACCAGACCGCAGTGCTGCAGCCGGAGCCGCGGCGTGAAGCGGCGGGCGCCATTTTGCCTTGCAGCACCGGCTCCAGAGAGGAAGGGAACTCATAACGGAGCTCAGAAACCAGAGAGGAGATACACTGGCCGAACTCGGCAGCAGCGCCTTACTGCTGGCGGCAGCGGCGAGTTCACCGGACGGCACCAGACCAACACACTCAACAGCCTACCAAGCTCCAGAGAGGAGCTGCGGACAGCAAGCCGAGGTGAACCGCTGCGGAACATCCGGGCGGGATTCGGCAGATTTCTCCGCGCAGAGAATCTAAAGCTCCCAGGGGCTGGGCTCAGCGCACCCTGCAGGGACCCAGAGTGGAGTTCAAAAACAGAAAAGAAGTACACCAGCCTCACGGCCGAGGGCGCAGCAGCAGCGCCATATTGCTGCTGGCGGCAGCAGCAGTGAATTCACCGAGTCCACGACAGCTCCATCTGCGCACTCAACAGTGAGTAAAATTGGGGCCCCTAGAGGAGAAATCCCAGTACTGTACTCCCAGGGACTTGACCCAGTGGGGGAGTGGTGGTGGCAGAGATATCACACCATAGAACGCCCAACCTGGCACCCCCCAAGGTCTAAAGCAGCCTCGATTGACTCCCAGGGTCTGAGATTCTGCGATACAACCCAGTAGAGGAGTAGTGAGAACTGAGATACCATAGACTCGAGATCCACAGCACCTTAAGTGAAATCGTAGTGACCCAGGGAAGAACCCAGAGAAGGCACAAACTTCCGAAATCATGGGAAAGAGGAATAACAATGGAGCAATGAATGCCCACAATCCCACATCAGAACCTGATAAAACAGAAATGCAGAGATTTATAGAAGATCAAATCAGGAAAATAACTGTAGAAATAATAGAGGTGTTTCGAAAAGAATTCAGAGAGAGCCAAAGAGAGATAAAGGATGCAATTAATGAAGTAAAGGCCTCAATTCAAAGTACAAACAACCGATTAGACCACATGGAGAATAAAATCTCGCTCCTAGAAGATGATCATTCAAAAAATGAATGCATAGTTTCTAATTTAGAAAAAAAAATCCGACAGCAGGAATCTGACATTGAAGAAATATGGGCCCATTTTAAGAGAGCTAACCTAAGAATAATTGGAATAGAGGAGAGAAAAGAAGGTGAAACCAAAGGGATTAACAATCTTTTCAAGGAAATAATAGCAGAAAAATTTCCAAACACAGAGCAAGAGGTCGATACACAGGTCCAGGAAACTTACAGAACTCCCGTTAGAGAGGATCAGAGAAGAGGATCCCCACGCCACATAATTGTCAAAATGACCACTGTAGAAGCCAAGCAGAAAATCTTAAAGGCAACAAAAACAAAGGGCCAAGTGACATTCAGAGGCAAACCAATTAGAATCACTCCAGACTTCCCAAACCAGGTCATGTGAGCCAGAAGGGCTTGGAGTAACATATTCCAAACTCTGAAAGAAAACAACTTCCAGCCAAAAATTTCCTACCCAGCAAAACTTTCTATCAAATTAGATGGGGAAATAAGAAGCTTCCATGACAAACAGAAGCTGAAGGAATTTATGTCTTCAAAACCAGCGCTAGAGACAATACTCAAAGAGATTAACTACAAAGAAGAAATAGGTAACACACACCAGAACCAGAGAAACAAGATTTTCCATCCAACAGACAACTAAGATTGGTTATCTGTGGAGATTCATTATTTTTGTTAGTCTTCTACCTATCTCTAAATTGTATTGTTTGCTGTTATTGTTGCTAATTTTTAGGATTTCTAGTTGGAATATTAATATACCTTCAGATATAGCATTTGGAAATATTTTATCCCATTCTATCAGTAACTTTTAACTCTGTTTACATTGTCTTGGGATATACAATATTTTTTTTTTATTTTTTAGGGAGTTTATTTACCCTTTTGTTGCCTGCGCCATTGAAATCATATCCAAGAAATCACTGCCAATTTCAATGTTGTGAGGTTTTATGACCCAGATTTTCTTCTAAAAGTTTATAGTGTTAAGATTTATACTTAGGTCTTTTATCTATTTTGAGTTAATTAACTCAAAAGGGTCCAATTTTATTATTTTTCATGTAATTATTATTTTTCAACAATATTTAAAGATTACTCTTTCCTCCACCACATGTTCGTGGAAACCTTGTCAAAAATAACTTGACAATATATGGAATAATTTATCTCTAGGCTTTTATTTAACTCCAATGGTTTATATATCTGCCTCTGGAACAGTACTACACTGTTTCAATTATTGTAGCATTATATGGTTTGAAATCAGAAAATATACATCTTCTAGCTTTGTTCTTCTTTGAGATTGTTTTGGGTATCTAGAGTCCATATTCCATATCAGGATAGATTTTTTTCTGAAAAATAAATAAATAAATGTATGATAGCTTCACCTAAAAAAAAAAAAAAAAAAGAAAAGAAAAAAATATTCTCTGGTAAGAAAGGAAACAAAAAGAAATATTGAACTGTTATCTTTTAGTCATCAAAAGCTTGGTATCAGACAAATGAAACTGTTTTATAAAATTATCATTGTTAATATTGGATAAATTGCTATAAAACTAGATGTCAACCACTAAGCCAAGCATGGGAAGGAGGGATGGGGAGGGAACGGGGTGGGGATCAGGTAGGGTCTAACTGGGCGATGTGTGCATGTATGTCTACAAAAGTATTTTCTTTATACCATTATGATGTATGAATACATTGCACCAATAAAAAATAAAATAAAATAACAAAAAAATAGATGATAAGAGTAATTTAACCAATAAATTACTCACTCTAGGCTGATGTCTCCAAATACTTTATTATAGTTATTAAAAATCCCAAAGCTGAGCTAACAAAGTGATGTTTTACAGGGGGAGATTTTGTTTCCTAGGAGACTTTTGGTTATATTCAGAGACATTTTTGGTTGCTGTAATTATGTGTGTACTGCTAGTATCTCTTTGCTAGAAGTCAGGGATGCTACTTAACATTCTACAATATAAAATGAGCCCCACAAGACTGAATAATGTGCCCCCAAATGCCAGTTGAGAAACTTGAACTATGGCAGTAGAGGTTTAAAAACTAGCAAGCAAAGCTGGGTGTGGTGGCACATGCTAGCAATACCAGCACTTGGGAGGCTGAGACTGGAGGATCACAGTTCACAGACAGCCTGTCTACTTAGTGAGGTCCTTTACAACTCAGGGAGATCCTGTTTCAAAACAAAGAATAAAAAATAGGGCTGGCTGGGGGTGTAGCTCAGAGGTAGAATGCCCCCAGGGTTCCAACACCAGTACTGCAAAACAACACAAAACAAAAAGAAGCAAGCAACCAAAAGCAAAACAAAGGTGTATAGGCTCTTTCACAGTTAGAGTATAGGTTCAGAATGCCAGCTGCACAGATGATAGGAATCTAAGTAAGGTTGAAAACTAATAGATCTTATTTTTGTTTTTATGGTACTGGGGGTAGAATCCAGGTGGTATTCGACCTCTGAGCTTTACTTCCAACCCTATTTTTATTTTGAAAGTTCTTGCTAGGTTGATGAGTGTCTCACTACTTGCTGATGCTATCCCTGAACCTCTGATCCTTCCTCTCGTCTCAGCCTCCCAAGTACTAGGATTATGTGTGCCACCATGTTCGGTGAAAATGAACAGATTTTAAAAAGCACATTTCACAAGACTTGCTCCCAGCAACTTAGCAAGATTGTTTCCAAATAAAAAAATAGAACTTGGGGTGTACCAGAGGTAGAACAGCCCTGGGTTCAATTCCCAGTATGTGCACACGCACATGCACACACACATACAGACATGTGCGCGCAAAAAAAATGTTATGTAAGAGCAGTTCCTCAGGGACTGAAAACAAAAACCACAATGACACTTTCATTCACTAGAATAGCTAGAGTAAAAAGTGATATAATAACAAATATTAGCAAGCAAAAGCCCCGAAACCCGCCGGGCCTGGTGGCGCACGCTTGTAATCCCCGCGCTTGGGAGGCAGAGACAGGAGGATCGTGCAGGTTCGAAGCCAGCCGTGCGCGATGGCTTAGGAGACCCTGTTTCCAAATAAAAAATGTAAAAATAGGTCTGGGAGTGTAGTCCAAAGGAAGAAGGGCTTCCAGGAACTCCAGTACCACCAAAAAAACCACACACACACACACACACACACACACACACACACACACACACACAAAAAAAAAAAAAAAAAAAAAAAAACAAAACAAAAAAAAAAAAACCTGAAACCCTAAGACATGGCTGGTGGGAAAGTAAAACAGTGCAACTTCTTTGGAAAGCATCCTATGGTAGTTCCTCAAAGTGTTAGAGTTACTAATGACCCAGAAACCTCACTCCTGGGAATACATACAGACATACATACATTCAAGAAAAATTTGCATGCTCGCACAAAAACTTGTACATGAATGTTCACAGCATAATTATACACAACAGACAAAAAAGGGGAAATAGCACAAATGTCCGTCATCTGAACAATGGGAATAATATGTGGTATGTTAATCCAATGGAGTATTATTTCACAATAAAAAGAAATAATTACTTGATATACATTACAACATGAATGAACCTTGAAAACATTATGCTAAGTGAAGGACAGTCACAAAAGACCATTCAATTTATATGAAATGTGTGAAAGGAAGATTCGTAGAGAATATGGACAGGAGGGTTGAGGAGTGACTGCTAATGGGGATGAGATTTCTTTTCTGGGTGATAGAAAATGTCCTAAAATCGACTATAGTGATATATGCTTACATCTCTGTGAATATACATCATTAAATTATATACTTTAGTGAGTGAATTGTAGCTAAAGGAAGCACCTGTGCCTTCTCCTCTACTTACTTAGATTCCAGTCAGAAATTGTATCATCATCATCAATTTCATCATCGTCGTCATCTTCTTCTTCAATTCCATCTTCATCATGCTGCTGAGCAACTGTCCTTGATCGATGAAAACGTGGCCTTATATCTTGTTCACTATCAGGAATTGTTTCATCTTCTTCAACATCACCCTGTTTTTGTTTTTAAGGGGAAATTTTGGTAACATTCATTTTAAGCTAAAAGTATGTATATGAATAAAAGAATCAAAACATCTCGAGATGGAATCATGCACAGAATTTCTTTCTTTTCTTCTTTTTTTTTTTTTTTCAGTACTGGCGATTGGCCTAACTCACACGTTAGGGATATACTCTACCAGTTAGTCACATTTTAAAATTTCATTTGAGATATGGTCTGCTATATTGCTCAGATTGGTCCAGAACATGTGAGCCTCCTGAGTAGCTGGGATTATAACACATGTACTATGGGGCCCAGCAAGCACAAGATTCTGAAATATACTTCCTGATTAACAACTAACTATTCCCCTGGGACTAAGATGTAACACCTATTAGGTTATCAGGTCCTTTCAAGCTGTACTATATTGCCTTCCATTAGCTTATACATTTTAAGTGTAACTGAATAAAATTAAGATTAGCATATTTAAGAAATAATTTTAAATAAACTCCAAATAGTTTAAATTTTAAATCAAAGGCAAATTAATAGCAACCTTACTAATATAACTAGGACCGATTAAGCTGCAATTATTTATTACTGTCTAAATTCACAGTTAACAGGGAACCTATTTACATAGGGCCTATTCTAAATAAATGGTTCATTGCCCAAATTAAAAAATTTTGAGTCATTATAAAAATCATCTTCCTTAATTTATCAGAAACCAATTTTCTTACCTTAAGCAGGATAATATCTATATCTGAGTACTTCATGCCATTCACTAACACAGGAATCAACCTGTAAAGAAATAAAGAAACAAAAAAGGCATGGGGAAATAAAGGCAACAGAGAAAAGCTGAAAGAATGGGATTTATCTCATGAAATAAGATTCCTGGGAATAAGGGAAAAAAAAAAACATTCTGATATACAGACTAATTAGAAAAAATGATTAGGAAGAAGACAACTCAAATAAAAATCTATCAATAAAAGCTTTGGGGCAGCTGGGCGTGGTGGCACACGCTTGTAATCCCAGAACATGGGAGGCTAAAGCAGGAGGATCGTACAGGTTCGAAACCAGCCTCGGCTGGCTTAAGAGACCCTGTTTACAAATAAAATATAAAATAGGTCTGGGAGTGTAGCCCAGAGGTAAAAGGCCCCTGCCTGGGTTCCATTCCCAGCACCACCAAAAAAAAAAAAAAAAAAAAGTTTTGGGGCAAGATGAAGGGCCATCTGCTTTTTTATAAAGCAAAAGTGCTCAAACTGAATGGATGACAAAAACTCATTTGAAATATGAACAGGCAGATGGTACAAGGGTGTGTTTCAATAGCCAACAGTCCCCAGTGACATTTTCTTCAACAGTACTCAATGGCCTGGCTATAGAAGCAAAAGATGCAAAGACTTTCAGAATTATGATCCCTTTAGCAAAATCCAACATATCATGGAAATGGTATCACAAGTTACAGGTGAAAAAAATAATACAATGATTTTCCTAAATTTTAAAAATCCATTTAGGGATACCACCTTGCATTAGCCTCCAAGTAAGTTTCAGATTGAGTATAAGAAAAATATAGGTAGGTCGGGCGTGGTGACGCATGCTTGTAATCCCTGTGCTTGGGAGGCAGAGACAGGAGGATCGTGCAGGTTCGAAGCCAGCCATGCTGGCTGAAGAGACCCTGTTTCCAAATAAAAAAGTATAAAAGAGTTCTGGGAGTGTAGCCCGGAGGTAGAAGGGTTTCCAAGAACCCCAGTACCACCAAGAAAAAAAGAAAAAAGAAAAAAAAAAAAAAGAAAAAAATATACAGGTAGAAGAGCTGCTTTCTTGATGGGAAAATACATTTTTAAAAGGAAAAAGGACCTATTGACAAAATTCAAGATGAGATTTTCTAGAGAACAGTTTGGAATACTTCACACCCCCAACCCCAGCCCTATTTTATTTATTTTGAAACAGGGTCTTGCTAAGTTGTGGAGGGCCTCAGTAAGTTGCCAAGGCTGGCCTTGAACCCGCAATCCTATCCTGTCTCAGTCTGCCTCCCAAGTACTGAGATTACAAAGTGTGTGCCACCATGCCTGGTTTAAAACTAACCTTTAAAATGCTCATATATCAGCCAGGCATGGTGGCGCATGCTTGTAATCCCCACGCTTGGGAGGCTGAGATAGGAGGATCGCGCAAGTTCAAAGCCAGCCTCAGCTACTTAGTGAGGCTCTCAGCAACTTAGTGAGACCCTGTTTCAAAATAAAATATAAAATAGGTTTGGGAGTATAGCTCGAAGGTAGAAAGCCTCTGGGTTCCACACCCAGTACCACCAAAAATAAATAAATAAATAAAATGCTGATATATCTGGTAAAAATTATGACAAGAAATTTCACAAAAAAACCCTAAAAAACACAACCGTTTGCAAATAAAGATGCTTACTCCAGAATTATTTATGATTAAAAAAGGCCCAATCTAAATATTCAACAGGAGAAAAATATATACAGTGTACACACCACGATAGTATATTACACATTATCAAATCAAATTCTTCCCCAATGTGATTATATGGTATTTGATATGCAGTATTTAAACAAAAAATAAAGAATAAAAAGACAACATATCTAAAGTACTAACAGTGATTACTTACGGTGGTGAAAACATAGGATATTTGAAATTTCTTACAATTTTCTGCTGAGCCCATATTACTTTGTTTTCAGAAAAAGTAAGGATTACTTTTTTTTATGTGTGTGGATCTGGGGATGGAACCCAGAGGCATTCGACCTCTGAGCTACACTCCCTGCCTTATTTTTAGTCTTTATTTTGAAACAGGGTCTCACTAAATTGCAGAGGGCCTCACTAAGTAGCTGAGGCTGTCCGCAAACCGCGATCCTCCAGTCTCAGCTTGTAGTGCTGGATTTCAAGCATGTGCTACCACGTCCAGCTCAAGGATTACTTTTAAAAGTAACTGATTAAACAGCTAATTTGAGGTGGGGGTAAAAATAAACTTGATAATTGATTTTGGGAAAAAAACAAAATCCCATTCTGCAGTCTGTCCAAATTATAATACTGAAAAACAAAAATATTAATTGTGAAGAATTATCAAAAATTAACTGTGAATACAATTTAGAATAAATATTAGAGCCAAGCACAGTGACGCACACGGTGGACTAAGATAGGGGATTAGTTTTGAGGTTAGTCACACCAAATTAACGAGACCATGTTTGAATAATAAAAAGGACGGGGGCTGGGGGGGAGTGTAGCTCAGAGGTTAGAATGCCCCTGAGCTCAATCCCCAATACCAAAAAAGAGTAAAAAATCTTAAAAGCTTTTAAAAAGGGAAATCGTGCAAGGCATGGTAGTGCACACTTATAATCCCAGTACTTGGGAGGCTGAATTGGGGGGACTGCAGGTTTGTAGCCAGCCTCAGCTACTTCTGAGGCCCTCTGCAACTCAGTGAGACCCTGTTTCAAATAAAAGAATACAAAATGGGGTTAGAGGTATAGCTTGGAGGTAGAATGCCCCTGAGTTCAATCTCCAGTACTGCAAAAGAAAAAAAGGAATCATTTTCTTGAAAAATCTCTTTCATTATAACTGTAATAAAATTAAATCTGACTTCTTCAGAAACTTATTCCCTGATGACAGAAGAATGAATTATATAAAAATAAGAATATGAGGAATCACTGTTAAGAAATTAAAGAACAATGTAGTATTGATAAGTAAAAACACTTACTTAGGAAGATGCCTTACGAGAACATCTTTGCATATTGGCTGCTCAGCCAAAGTGAGCCAAAATTCACAGGCTTCTAAAGCCACATTTTCATCTTGGTCTTGGGTTCTCTGGAGCATGTACTGTAAATAGAATTTTTAAGATTAATCAGTTAAAATAATATAATTAATATAAAGTCAGTCCTGTATTAGGCTTCTGCTATGGCTTTGCACTTTATCATGATAGTTTTCCACACTAGGCTTGTGAACTTTTAAATTTCTTAGGTGACTCTAAAATGCAACTAAATTTGAGAACCACTGTTTTAGAATGTTGTCCAATGAAAAAAGTGTTCATTGTACATACTGTTTATCTGTTTCTGTGCAGATATATTTTATGAAACCACTATTTTTGAAATGTGAATGTTATTAAAATATTAAGGCTTCTCAGAAGCAAAAAATAAATAAAGGACTCCATTATACTGTTCTGAAAATGCAGAATTTTAATAACATAACTACTGAAGTTCTTTCTTGCTATGTAGATAGACTTTCATACATATTCTATTCCTCCTTTCTTTTCTTTCGGTACCGGGGATTGAACACAAGGGCATTCTACCTTTAAGCTATACCATAGCCCTATTTTTTAAAATATTTATTTATTTATTTATTTATTTATTTATTTATTTATTTTTTTTTTTTTTCCGGTACTAGGGATGAAACCCAGATGCCTCCGAGCAGCACCCCCAGCCCTATTTTTTTTTTATTCTTTATTTTGAAACAGGGTCTCACTGAGTTGCAAAGGGCCTCACTAAGAGCTGAGGCTGTCCGCAAACCATGATCCTCCTGTCTCACCCTCCTGAGTGCTGGAATTACAAGCGTGTGCCACCATGCCTGGCTTTTTTATTTTCAGACAGGATCTCACATTAAATTGCTGAGGCTGGCCTTAAACCTGTGACTCTGTATTAGCCTCCCAAGTATTAGGATTACGAAGGATGTCACCACACTCAGTGACTTTTATATATTTAAAGTGCTATTTATATACTGAAATTATACTTAATTTTTTTTGGTGGTACTGGGACTGAGTCCTAGGGCATTCTACTCTGAGGTACACCCTAGTCCTATTCTTTATTTTATTTTGAAACAGGTCTGATGAGAGTCTCACTACTTGTTGAGGCCATCTTTAGACCTGCAATCCTCCTGTTTCAGTCTCCAAGTACTAGGATTGCAAGAGTGTGCCACCACACCTGGCTAATTTGTCTTGTTTCTTATCATGACTACCATCTACAGTTTTCAACAAAACAGTTTTAGCATGTACTCTGCACATAAAATTCACTCATGTGAATTCCTGTACTTAGGGATGAAAGTGGGATCAACTGATGAATTCCTGTGCCTATCAGTTTTCTAGATTCAAACACCTCACAACAAAATATGGAAACAAAACAGTGGTTAAAAGCTTACTCTACCATATGCCATGCCATGTCATTACTGAATAAAAACTGTATCTTTATAAATTAAACTCACAGCTGTTACCTAGCAAGTGATAAAAATTTTCTTCTGATTAGCTCCAAACTCTCATTAAACTTTCAATCAATGCCACCTGACTCTTCACACAGAGAAAAACATCCATTTATCACCATCATGATGCTATATAACCTTCATTCTACAATCATCCTTCCTAATATTTGAGAACAGAAGATGCTGCACACCATGGATGCTAGCCTTCTTCTAACACATCTTAAACTAATTCTTAAGGATCCTATGGACTGAAAAGGAGGCTGGAGGTAACATTACTTAGAGCACCTGTGAGGCCATAAAATACTCATGCACAAATATTCAGCAATATAAAAATAGTATAGTTTGACTCTAGAAGTAACAATATTTTTAATAACTTTATTATATAACTCTTTCGTATAAAAATGGTTAAGCTGTGACTGATATAATTAGAATTTCCTAGTAATTTTAATTGCATAGGGATTAAAAGGAACCTTTAAAAATGTAAGTGCTCTGCCAAAACAAAAATGATCAATGTCTATTTGGAAATCTCATCGTTTTCATAAGTCACAAATTGATTAGATGAATTCCATCAGTATTGGGTAGATAGCATAGCAAACTCTACAATTCTAAATAAAAACTCAAGAATATCCCACTTAATCTTCCAGAGTTTAATTGATAATTTAACCTAAGACATGTTTAATAAACACAAATATTTCCTAGTTAACCTGAATCAAAGCTCTTTACCCCCTTTAAATAACTTCTCATAATACTTCAAATCTCATAAAAATCATAAAGATAATTTATTTTTTATTTATTTTATTTTTTGGTGGTACTGGGGATGGAACTCTTCTACCTCTGGGCTACACTCCCAGACCTATTTTATATTTTTATTTGGAAACAGGGTCTCTTAGGCCAGAGAGAATGCTTCAAACCTGCGCCATCCTCCTGTCTCTGCCTCCCAAGTGTGGGGATTACAAGTGTGCGCCACCACGCCCGGCTATAAAGATAATTTACAATTTCAAGATAACATTTTCACAGCCCCCAGAATATATTATATAAATCAGAAAAACAGTCTCAGGTTATACATTTTGTGCCCAACATTTTTCTTAGGAGAACAAGGAGGAAAGGACCTTTAAACGGCCTGTTACCTCAACTATATTATGCATGTGAGGAAGCAGGCGATCCATCCGAACTTCCAGCAGCATCACAAGAGCACGGCACACATTTTTCCGTACCTCTGGTTCTTCGTCACCAGCCAATGCAAAGAGATTCTGTTGTACAAGAAACACATTTTTTTCCCCTAGTTTAAAAATTCCAATGTAAGGTCTTTAAAAAAAAAAAAAAAACCCTAAGAAGATATAGTATAAAAAAACTGAAATCAATTGGTCTATAGAATTAGATTATAAAATAATTGTCGAATGATAAATGCCAAAGATTTTGATTTTGATAAGTGACAAAAAAGCATTCTGATAAAATATACTCAGCTGTGTTTTGAGTTAAATTTTAGTTTGTAAAAAGCAAAGCCCTATGATTAGAATGACACAGGGACAAGCATACAGCTCACAAAGCAGCAGAGGACAACAGACCCTAAACTGCTGCTACTTCCCAAGGAAACTAGTAGAAAAAGAATTATAAAATAAAGTAGGTACAGTAATCAAACTTGTGCTGTTCCTTACTAATTTTTCTTTAAGGTAAAAAAGAGTATCTGAATGGAAAATAAATTATTTCACTCAATCTCCACAATTCTAAGATTTAATTTTACAGATAAGGAGATAGAAGAAGTTGAAGGAGGAAACAGTGAGAGCCATACCAGCATATGATAAGAAACATAGTTTAGAATAAAAGAAATTAAGTTCTCTCTGGAAATAAAAAATTCCCCAGGATTATATTTAGCAGGACAAGAATATTTCCCAACAATTTAAAATATTTTGTTAAAATGGTGAGAACATTAAGATTTCTTTGCTACTTGATAGTACTACAAGAGGCAGTGATCCTCTGAAGGAAATGCCCTTAAGTAGCCTAGCCAGTAGGGGACCTGAATTTGGCTTCCATGGAACCTTAAGTCCCCTCTTACTTCCATGAACCAATAAAAGCAAAAGTAACTTTTTTTTTGAAGAATGGGTGATGGAAGCCAGGGGCACTCTACCTCCAAGCTATACATCCAGCCCTATTTTTTTATTCTTTATTTTGAAACAGGGTCTAAGTTATGGAGGGCTTCATTAAGTTGAGGTTGGCCCCAAACCCGCGATTCCTCCTGTCTCAGCCTCTCAAGTACTGGGATTACAAGTGTGCGCCAATATGCCCAGCTAAAATAAACCTTTCTTATAAAGGATGCAGTGGGGATGCGAAAAGAAAAAACAATGAAGCTTTCCTCACCCCATTCAACAAGTTTTACTTTAATTGTAAAATCCAATGTGTCCCAATGTATTTTTCAGGAAATCATAGAAATGTCTTTAAAAACCCTGACATCTTATTGCAGAAAAGACAAAAGGATTTCAAAATTTAAACTTGACAGCCGGGCGTGGTGGCGCACGCTTGTAATCCCAGTGCTTGGGAGGCTGAGACAGGAGGATCGCACAGGTTCGAAGCCAGCCTCAGCTACTTAGCGAGGCTCTCAGCAACTTAATGAGACCCTCTTTCCAAATAAAATATAAAATAGGTCTGGGAGTATACCCCAGAGGTAGAAAGCCCCTGGGTTCTACCCCCAGTACCACCAAAAAAACAAAACAACAACAACGAAAAAGTGACAAAATGAGCTGGGCATGGTGGCACACACTTGTAATACCAGCATTTGGGAGGCTGAGACAGCAGGATTGCAGTTCATGGACAGTCTCAGCTACTACTTAGTGAGGCCCTTTGCAACTCAGTGAGACCCTGTTTCAAAATAAAGAATTTAAAAAAAAAAAAGGGGGCTGGGGTGTACCTCGGAGGTAGGATGCCCCTGGATTCCACTCCCAGTACGCAAAAAAAAAAAAAAAAAAAAAAAAAAAAAAAAAAAAAAAAAAAAAAAAAAAGTGATAAAATGTGAAGTACTTCTGTAATACTTTTAAACTCTGATTCCCCCAAGTTTTGCCCTTAAGTCCGACACTCTCAAAACTATGTAGGTTTTTCTAAATGCGATTCTATCTATCTGTACTAGGGATTGAACCTAGGGGCATTCTTACCTCTGAGCCACACCTCCAGCCTCATTTATTTTGAAATAGGGTCTTACTAGATTGTTGAGAGCCTCACTGCGTTGTTGAGACTGTCCTGGAACCTGCAACTGTTCTGTCTCAGCCTCCCACTCCTGAGATCACAGGTATGCACTACCAGGCCTGACTTCTCACTATCTCTTTAACTAGAGATATTTTATATGGCCAGTGTTATCCCCTCTGCTTCCCACTGCCATGCCCTAAGCTCTGCATATGTAACCTATCTGTTGCAGACTGAACCTAATCATTGAGTTCTGAGGAATTTTTATCTCCATAGAATTACACACACACACACACACACACATGTATGTATGTATATAGTATACAAGATGCTGGCATGTCTATCATTGTTCTTAAACTGTGAAAGAAGAATATTAAGAGGGGACACCAATATAATCACAACAGAAACCACTATTACTTCTAAATATACTAGATAATATAAGGAGCTTACTCTGTGGCAGGAACTGTTCCAATTTATTTATAGCAACTAGCTTTATAATAACACAACAGGATAGGTCAATTATTAGTCTCATCTTATAGAAGCTAAAACAGAAAATATAAGTTAAATAACTTATATAAAATGCCCAGGGTTATACGGCTACTAAACTGAGGCACTGGAACCCAGGCAGTCTTCTCCACGGCCTCCAATACCATCCAGGTACACTGTATCACCTCTACTCCAAAGGAGACTGAAAACACCGTGCATCAAGCAAGTTTGTACTCAGTAAAACTAATTTAAGATACATTCTGGTTTTAAATGATAAATAGTTAAAACTTCTTATGGCTACTCCTCTGGCACATTAAAAAAAAAAAAGTCTCAGAAAGAGCTGGGTTTGGCAATATGTGGCAGTATCCTAGCTATTCAGGAGACTGAGACAGAAGGGTCACTTGAGCCCAGGAGATCGAGAGCAGCCTGAGCAACACAATGAAACCACAAAGCCAAAACAGAAACAAAAAATAAAACCCAGAAGCCAGTCAATTAAGTGAGAAGGTGGCAGGGGACACAAAAAAACCCATTATTGCTCTTGTCATTTCCCAACTGTATTATTTAAAAAATAATTTAAGAAAGAACAGCTGAAAAGAAATGGACTATTAAACTTCTGATGAAAATAAGTGAAGATACTTAAGAACTTTAATCCCTTCAAATGTTACCAAGCAGGAGAGGTTTTGAAAAGAAACTGTACTGCTGATGGTTTGTGGCCAAAAATGATACTCCTGTCATTCTGCCTTTATCAAAAAGCTCAAAATGTCTTTAGGAATGCTTGCTTGCTAAGGCTTAAGAATTTTTTTCTTGACACCTCTAATTTTATAATGAAAACAATTGAAAAAAAAACAAATATAGTGATGCACTGTTTAACACAGAGGATACCTCTGAGAACTGCATCCTTAGGCAATTTTATCACTGTGCAAACAATATAGGGTACACTCACACAAACATCAATAGTATAGCCTCGTACATATTTTGAGGCTTTATGGGACCACAACCATAAACAGAGTCTACAGTCAATTGAAAAGGTCATTAGTTGGCACACATTTGTTCTGCCCCCCCCCCCCTCCTCTGTGGTATTGGGGATGGAACCCAGAGGCATTCTACCTCCAAGCTACAACCCTAACCCTAATTTTTATTCTTTATTTTGAAACAGGGTCTCACTAAATAGCTGAGGCTGGTCTTGAACCTGCAATACTCCTGTCTCAGCCTTTCAAGTACTGGGATTTTAAGCGTGTGCCACCATGCCCAGCTGTTCTGTCCCCTTTTAGTCTGTATCTTCAGACTCTTTACTGAGTCAACTTTATCAAACCTCACCAATTTTCCATGTCTCAAAACACATGAGTTGGGAGATTCAATTTACACATACAATCTAAACATTATATTGAGGAAAAAATTATAATGCAGAGTATTATTTAACCTTTTTAAAAACACGAGGGTGGTAACAAATCTTACCTCAATAAAAGAATCAATGTGCAACATCAGAGCTTGAGTCCTACTGATGATAAACTGATTGACACATGCAACTGCATGAGACCTGGAAACAAAGTTTAAAGTTTAACATATGCTCACTGCTGATTTTTTCTGTTGAAAGACTGGCAATCTCAAATATTCTAACATTAAGAATATCACATAATATATATATATATATCTCCATTAAAAAGAATGAGCCAAATCTCTATCAACAAAGAATGTAACATATTAGGTAAAAAAATTAAAAATGCAGAGCTGTTGTAGTGTTTCAAAGTAAATGAAAAAACATCTTAAAGAATACGTAAATTTTTAATAGTAGATAGCTCTAAAGAGTAGTGCTATTTCATAAGCACAATTTATTTCACACACTACACATTTTTAAATAATAGGTAATGTATTTCTCTTGAACTTCTTCCCTAGTCCAAGCCATGATCTCTTAGCAAGGTTACTGCAATAGTCCTTAACTGGTTTCCTCAATTCTAGTGTGTCAAACTCACTACAACCTGTTAGACACAGTAAGATTGCTTTTTTTTTTTTTTTTTTTTTGGTGGTACTGGGGTTCCTGGAAGCCCTTCTACCTCCGGGCTACACTCCCAGACCTATTTTATACTTTTAATTTGGAAACAGGGTCTCCTAAGCCAGCGTAGCTGGCTTTGAACCTGTGCGATCCTCCTGTTTCCGCCTCCCAAGCACGGGGATTACAAGCGTGTGCCACTACGCCTGGCACAATAAGATAACTTTATACCTTGTTTGGATTGCTCCAATAAAACCTTTCCTTCAAAAAGGCCAAATGGTAAATACTTTCTTTAAGCTTCATGGATCTCATTTAGCCCTCTACTGTACGTTCATTTTGTCCTCTTAAATATATTTATTTATTTAATTTTTTGCCGGTCTGGGGATGGAACCCAGAGGCATTCGACCTCCGAGCTACACCCCCTGCCCTATTTTGTATTCTTTATTTTGAAACAGCATCTAAGTTGCAGAGGGCCTCACTAAGTAGCTGAGGCTTTCCGCGAATCGCGATCCTACAGTCTCAGCCTCCCAAATGCTGGGATTACAAGCCTGTGCCACCACGCCCGGCTTTAAATATAATCTTTTAAAATATGAAAATCAAGCTATCATTGTTTAACCTGTCAACTCTTCCCTTTCTGTGTAGCAATTCATACTAATATTTGTTATATAAACTCTGTTAAAATAATCACAATTTGCTAGAAGCTCAAACTTTTGCCCCCAAACATGTCAAAATTAAGTTAACTATGATCATGAAATACCAAATGGCATAAAGGGCCCATAATCATACCTATACATATATGGCATTTTACATACATATGACAAATAAGATTTTTAAATAAACAGGGGGACAGATTATTTTAATGAATATGCTAGGAAGAAATTATTTAAATGGAAAAAAAAAAAACCTGAAATTATCCCTATCTCTTGACCAGGCAAGGTAGTGCAAACACCTATGTAGGTGCAAGTACATGCGAAACTAAGGCCAGAGGATATTTGAGCCTAGCCTGGGCAGGCAAGACAGCAGGAATCTGTCTCAAAAAAAAAAAAAAAAAAAGTTATCCCCATCTTACACCAAACATCTATAGATACCAGGTATATTAAACTATTAATAATCAAAAAGCTCCAAGTTGAGAATTCCTGTAAATCAATGGTACACGAATAACACTATACAAAAAAGGACAACAGTAAAATGCTTTATAACCAATAATATACAGTACAATACTTGATATCCTTAGTGATAGAAAAGTACACTAGCAATACAATAATGAAATATTATATCTATTTGAATAGCAATATTTAAAATATGTGGATAATATCTAGTGCTGAACACAGATATCCACCTTCTTAAAGAGTATGAATTAGTAGAGCCTCTTTGAGTTTTGTATTGGTGCATTATTAATAGGAGCAAAAGCACAGAAGCCATTGCTTCATTCTATATTCTCTATGTCTCCAACAATTATTTGGAGAAGGAGAAACATTTTCAATAGTACAAAGAGCCAAGCATGGTGGCATACACCTGTAATTCCAGTACTTGGAAGACTGAGACAGAAGGATAGCATGTACCATATACAGAGTATCACAGTTCCCAATACCACATGCATAAAAAACAAAACAAAACAAAAACATGGTGAAAAAGGAAATATGCAAGAAATACCAATTAAACTACATTAAAATGTTAAAATAATAACAGAGTGGAAAACATTTACATAAAGATGATTATGTTTAGTGCACAGCTAAAACACATAGCAAGATGCATAACCGAATATATATTAAAAAGAAAAATGGTAACAGTATATAAAACAGAATCTTGAGTAAAAATGAGCACTCACAGAATAGAAACATTACCTGCAATGCTGAACTCATATTGTATTTAATATGCTAGTATTTAATATCTAGTATTGACCATCTACAAAATTAAGATGATCACATAACACTTATTAATACCTGATATCTAGCAACAGTATTTTAATGATCAGAAATGTTTTTAAAAGAATTTTCAGTTTTTCTTTTTTGTTTTGAAATAGGGACTAAATTGCTGAGGCTGGCTTTGAATTTGCAAGCCTCCTGTCTCACCTTCCCAAGTACCAGGATTACAGGCAGTGTTTTAACTGATGAGAATTGGTCACAAAGAAAGTGTCCCAGAAGCCGGGCGTGGTGGCACATGTTTGTAATCCCTGTGCTTGGGAGGCAGAGACAGGAGGATCACGCAGGTTCGAAGCCAGCAGTGCTGGCTTAAGAGACCCTGTTTCAAAAAAAAAAAAAAAAAAAAAAAAAAAAAAAAAATATATATATATATATATATATATATATATATATATATATATGTCTGGGAGCATAGCCTGGAGGTAGAAGAGCTTCCAGCAACCCCAGTACCACAAAGAAAAACAAAACAAAAACCCACAAAAAAACAGAAACAACTTAGAAAAAATTATGTAGCCATACCAAAAACAAAAAACAAATATAAAAACAAAAATGTCAACAAGTACAGCAGCCTGGGGATCATTTGGTAAAGTTATAGTCTCATGTACTTCAACAAAATGAAGATATTATAATTTTAGCTGGATAGGACAGCTGATGACAATAAACAAGAGTTAATTTAATATTTTAAATATAATATTTTGACAACTATATGTCACACACTCTTCTAGGAGCTACAGATAAAGAGGTGAACAAAGGAGACAAGGTTATCTTCAGGATATACTAAAAATCCTGCTACCTTTGTGCACAAAATCCCATCTCCCAATAATGAGATGTAAAATTCTCAAGGTAGAAAACATTAAAATTCAGTTTAATCATTAAAGGATGAAGAAAAGCAAAGAAGAGGCCAGCACTGAACCTGAAAATGGGGGTAGAAGAGAAAGCATACATAGCATATATTTATAAGCTCAAAGAAAGCCAAGTGTGGTGGTGCATACTTGTAATCCCAGTACTTGGGAGGCTCAGAAAGGGGATTGCCAGCTTCTACAACAGGAAGCTCTCCACAACTTAGTAAAACCCTGCTTTGCAATAAAAAGTAAAATAGTACTGGGGGTAGAATGCCCCTGGATTCAGTCCCCCATACCACACACACAAAAAAACCCTCTTCAACTAATCTTGCCTTCAACAATAGAACAAGCTCATGATTATTACCTATTACGAATATAATTAACTGTGCAGAAGGTAGAGAACGACATCATTAACAGAAATTTCATCAGGAAGAGCTAACATTTTATGAAATGTTATAAAGCAGTAAACTTCAATTATAAGTTCCCCTTTGTGGCAATTCCAATAACTTTTGCTAATCACAAAATATTAGGTAATGCAAAATAAGGCAGTGGTCAGGATTATATCAGAGTTTATAAATTAGTATTGGCTATATAAATACCTTATTTTTGGGCTACTGTGTTTGAAAAACTGTAAAAATTTGGGAATCATGATGTTGAGAGGACGATCTAAAACATCACTATCTAAAATCTCAGCAGAATCTTCACATATCTTCTGAAGGGCACCAAATGCTCCCTATAAAAGAAACATTTAAATTATTAGAATTTATAAATCAAAGACATTTAAAAGAAAACTGAAAACCACTGATTAATTTTATGCATTAATGTTCTCAGTCACATAAACACTGCCTTTTCTAAAGCCCATGAGTTATTTAATTTTAAAATCAATTACCAATGAGTACATTTTGTGTGCACGAGCCCAGGGTTGCTCTACCACTGAGCTACACTCTCATCTCTTTTTTTAATTCTTGAAACTAGGTCTCTAGAAGTTATCACGAACTGGCCTGGAACCGGCGATCCTCATGTCCCAACCTCGCAAGTACTAGGATTACAGGAGCGTGCCTCTACACCTGCTTTATGGCACATTTTAATTTTAGTGTTAAGTTACTTAGAATTGAAAACTATTAGCTGGGCGTGGTGGCACACGCTTGTAATCCCCGCACTTGGGAGGCGGAGACAGGAGGATCGCGCAGGTTCGAAGCCAGCCGCTCTGGCTTAAGAGACCCTGTTTCCAAATTAAAAAAAAAAAAAAAAAAAAAAAAAAAAAAAAAAAAATTATAAAATAGGTCTGGGAGCGTAGCCCTGAGGTAGAAGGGTTTCCAGGAACCCCAGTGCCCCCCCCCACAACTATTTTGTTGGCAGGAACATAATAAACATCACCTATTCTAAAAATTTAACTCCCCTGAAATATTGCCAATTTTAATTTTCACATTAAATGCTAAAGTGAATGTAAAACTACACTTTTGTATGTACTTAACCATTATAACATTACTTGTTTTAAAGCATAACGAAGTCATTAATATCATTTAAAAATTACTTGCATACAAATGGTTAAATGGTGAAATCTATAAAAAGAGCACACAATTCAAACTGGCAACTATTTCCCATGACCATTTTATTCCTGACACAATATATAATCTACTAGTTACCTCAACCACCTACTTTACTGCTTGTAATTTCATCAGTAGAAACCTGATATAGAAGGGATGGTCTTTTAAGGTAATTACCTAATATCTTTTTGGAGTTTGTATGCATCAGAAAGTATCTTTCTCTTTTTGTAGTGTTGGGGATTGAACCCAGGGGTGTTCTAACTCCAAACTGCACTCTCAGTCTGATTTTTAATTCTTTTTTTTTGGGGGGGGGGGCTGGGGATGGATCCCAGGGATATTCTTCCTCTGAGCTACCTGAACTCCAAGCTCTATTTTTATTCTTTATTTTGAAACAGTGTTTCAGTAAATTGCAGAGGGCATCACTAAGTAGTTGAGGCTGCTGCAAACTGCAAACCTTGATTCTCCTATCTCAGCCTCTCAAACACTGGGATTACAAGTGTCACCATGCCCAGCTCCAATTTTTTATTCTTTCTTTTTTCCTGGTACTGGGGTGCACCACCACACCTGGCTCTATTAAGGGTCCCCCCGTCTCCCCCGAGTATTGGAGTTGAAATTCAGGGACATTCTACATCTGAGCCACACCCTTTGCCCTATTTTTTTTTTTTTTTTTTTGGTGGTACTGGGATTCCTGGAAACCCTTCTACCTCTGGGCTACACTCCCAGACCTTTTTTTTATACTTTTTTATTTGAAAACAGAGTCTCTTAAACTAGCACGGCTGGCTTCAAACCTGCGCAATCCAAACCTCCGCCTCCCAAGCGCGGGGATTACAAGCATTCGCCAACACGCCCAGCCACCAGCCCTATTTTTTATTCTTTATTTTGAAACAGGGTCTCACTAAGTAGCTGAAGCTGTCTTCGAACTGTGATACTCCTGTCTCAGCCTCCCAAATGCTGGGATTACAAGGATTACAAGTGTGCGCTACCTTGCTCCGCTCTATTAAGTTTTTTAAAAAAGATATTTTAGTTCTAAAATCCTTTAAAGTAAAAAAAGAGGTGACCTTGCTGGGTGACAAAACTCAAGAAAAAATTTCAATTAAGAACAAGTATTTAGCAATCACTCTATACCAACATCTGGAAAGCATCTTTAGTTCAACTGCTGTGTAGCAGTTTTACAATTTCATAATTAGTGCATGTTAAGGTTTTTATTTTTAGCCCGGCATGGTAGCACATACCTATAGCCCCAGGACTTGAGATGCTGAGACAGGAAGATTTCAGTTTCAAGGCCAACTGCACTCACCAATTTAGCAAGATCCTGTTTCAAAATAAAAGGGGGCTGGGGCTCAAAGTGCCCCTGCAAGTCTACATCTCAGTACTTGGTAGATTGAGATAGGAAGACTGCAGGTTTGAGGATAGCCTTAGCAAATTAGTGAGGTCCTGCTTCAAAAATAAAAAATACAGGGCCGGAGTACAGCTTGAAGATAGAGTGTTCCAACATTCAATCCTCAGTATAAATAAATAAATAAATAAATAAATAAATAAATAAATAAATAAGTAAATAAATTTCTATTTGTGTAAAGTACTTATTATTTTCATCTTTTATGTTTACCATTATACCACAATACTATTTACATAGAGTCAACTGTTCCCTGATGAATAAGTATTAGTTTTTCTATAATTTCATCGGTGTATTTCTAAGACATTTTGTGTATATATGTAATATATATATATATATATATATATATATATGAATGCATACATATGTATACTCATATATATACATACACACGTACATGAAAAATACAGACACATATACGAAGATTATTATTTTTTGGTACTGGGGATTGAACTCTGGGGCATTCTACCTGACCTATATACCACAAATGGACTGTTTTAACATTAAACACCGAGGCTATCCTGGAACCCGCAATCTTTTGTCTAAGCCTCAAGAACTGGAATTATAGGTATGCTCTACAGGGTCCAGTTAAGAGGGCTTTTTTTGAGAGGGAGAAGAGTAATTTATATATTTCTTATATACTTTGCAAACTCTCCCTCTCCCAACCTTTTCTGATAACCAAGTCATAAAAACATGATTCCTTTTGAGGTTGTTTTTGTGCATCCTCTGCCTCTAAGCCCCACTGCTGTTTGAAAGAAAGAGGGGTCACTGCTTTAGAGAATCTGAACACTACTTAAAATTGATTTCTGCCCAAACTTGAAGCCCACTAATGAAAGAGATACTTAGAAAGTACTTATTAACAGTGAGAATGGTAAGAGAAAAAAATCTATACAGATTTCTTCTCTAACTCACCAAGAAAAAAGGTTGCTACTATATTGATCAGTGGCAAAAAGAGATCAGCCTTAAGATATGATTCAAACTTGACAAGATGGACACATCATGCAACAAGCATAAAAAGCTTAGAGAAGCTAAAAAAGCATTAATGTCCAGAAATTTATTACTTAAGGCTAATACTGAAGAATAATTTTAGAATAGAAAACAAGATATTTCGTTATAAAATATACAGTGAAGATTTTTTTGGTTGTTTCTTTTTTGTGGTACTGGGGCTTAAACCCAAAGGCATTCTACCTTTGAGTTACACCTTCAGCCCTATTTAATTTTTTATTTTGAAATAGTCTCAGTTGCTGAGGCTGGCCATAAACCTGTAAGGCTGGCCATGAACCAGTAATCCTTCTGTCTCAGTCTCAGTGCTAAGATTACAAGCATGTGCCACCATGAGCCAGAGGTTTTATAATGTATTCTTATACATTACAAATAAAAAGCAAAAAGAACCTAAGGCTTTAAAGTTGTTTTGTTTTTGCAGTACGGGTGACTGAACCCAAGGACATTTTACTTCTGAGCTATATCCCCAGGCCTATTTTTCATTCTTTATTTTGAAACAGGGTCTCAGACATTAAATTGTGGAGGGCCTAAATAGCTGAGGCTGGCCATGAACCTGTGATACACCTGTCTCAGCCTCCCAAGTACTGGGATTACAAGTGTGTTCCACCACACCCAGCCTGCTTTAAAGTTCTGAAGATGTACATTTCAGAGAAAATATTTCCCCAAAGATTGTAAATATAAAATAAGATAAAAAAAAAACAGAAAAAAATATAAAAAGCAAATACTCTTACTTCACAGGTATTATAATCTTCAGAATCCAACAGGCTACACAGTTTTGGTAAGAGGTCAGGCCAGTTCTGCAATTCTCCCTTGGAGGCTATGGTTGTAATCAAAATACCTTGAAAAAAAACACATATTTTTTAAAGAAAGTTGATTGGACTGTGTTAAATACTGTCATCTGAACTACTTTCAAATGTCCCACATCATCCTAAGTTTCCAAAACATAAAAAAATGACATCAATCAACCCACATATCACCACAGCCTATATGTGAAAAAGCTACTGCATAAATCAGATCTATTCCTAATCTGTTCCCAATACTTACCTGTTTTTTTTTTTTTTAATTTACCAAGTGTCTATACAAAGGATTAAAACTTGTTTTCCTTTTTTCTTTTGGTAGTACTGGGGATGGAACCCAAGGGCATTGTACCTCTGAGATACACCCCCAGACCTATTTTTTAATCTTTATTTTGAAACAGGGTCTCACTGAGTTGTGAAGGGCCTCATTAAGTAGCTGAGGCTTTCCGAGAAACTGTGATCCTCCACTCTCAGCTTCCCCAATGCTGGGATTAAAAGTGTGCACCACCATGCTCGGCTAAAACTTGCTTTTTTTTTTCTTCCCCAAATAATACCAAAGATAGCTTCACTAATGAACATTACCTCCAATTTCATAAAAATGAGATAAAAAAATAAGAAAAAATTTTTCCAAAATATTAGTACCACTTAACACTTGGGGATGAGCTTCTAAGTCAGTAAGATTCAAATTAAAGATACCCAAAGAAGCTAAGAATAGCTCTCTGATCTAATCTGAAACAACAACCAAGGACCACAATAGGGTAAAATAAAGTAGATGATCATCACTTGAGAACAATTCTTCACACAATTTACAACACCACCCTCCCATGTAGACAGGGCATACGCTTTTAACAGTTCCTGGCTCAAGAACGAATCACCAGAAAGGCAATCTTGGATCTTGGGTGGCACATGCTAACTAACTGATGTAATTTTGACTGACTGGATTATTTCAACTGTGTTGTACAGCTGTGTTGTGATAATGAATTATGCAAACAAAATGTAACACAAAATTGTCAACATTTTTCTCTGCCTTAGTAAATATATCATTAGTAATATAATATGTTTGGTGATTACGGATCTTATTAACTTGTTAAAATTGTATATCTTATTAACTTATTAAAATTGTATATATTTTAAAATGAAAAGCATACTAATTTGTTAAAATGGAGAAAAAATTCTCTTAATAGGACTACCTTGAAAATTCAGTGGGATACACATAAGCACCTGGTATCTAGTAAATATTCAATATTATTAATGAACAGCAAATTCCACAATGTGGATACGTTTTTTTTTAATGTTCTGCCTTTAGTTTTTGAGAAGGTTGTTCCAAAGGGTATTAAGAACTAAGAAAGTATAAATAAAGCTGTTGCTTAGCCAGGCGTGGTAGGGCATGCTTGTAATCCCAGTACTTGGGAGGCTGAGATAGGAAGATTACACAGGTTCGAAGCCAGCCTTAGCTACTTAGTGAGGCTCTCAGCAACTTAGTGAGACCCTGTTTCCAAATAAAACATAAAATAGGTTTGAGAGTGTAACCCAGAGGTAGAAGGGCCCCTCGGTTCCATCCTCAGCACCACCACCACCAAAAAAAAAAAAAAAAAAAAAAAAAAGAAGCTGTTGTTTATACATTAAATGGTTAAGAACTGATGTATTGATAGCACTTTAAAACATACAAAAGGGGAAAAGATATGGATCTGCCTTAGAAGAAACCAAGCATGTATTAAATATGGCTGTAAACAAAAAATAATAAAAATAGACACAATCACAATTTGGTACAAAAATATTGCTGAGAGTCATTATTTCTGCCAGTAAAGCATTAAACAATGTTGATAGACTGTCAAATTCTAAACATATCTGACCCCAATATCTCTACTCATGAAAAATCTTCTAATACCTAGCATAACTGCAAAACATAAAAAATGATAGGTAAGTCTCAAGTGCTCAGAACAAATATGGGAATGAAAGTCAGCTTGGCATTACCTATCCAAATCTTAAATGCTTAAACAAGACTTTGACTCAATAATGCCAGTTCTACAAATTAATCCTATGGAAACTTCTCCAATACTGTATAAGCACACACAAAAGGATTTTTTACTGAAACAGTCCGTGCAATCCTCCTGTCTCAGCCTCCCAAATACTGGGATTACAAGCATGCACCACTACACCTGGATACACATAATCTTTAATGAGAGAAACAACTGTATCTTCATCCAAGAGACTGCCACATTTTCATTAAAACACAGTCTCTTCTAAATACAGTTTCTTAACAAGGTTCTCAATATGTATTAGCAAAGATTAAAAAACAAAACAAAACTGAAGCTGGGTAGTGGTGCACACCTGTAATCCCAGTACATAGAAGGCTCACAGGTTTGAGGCCAGCCTAAGAAACTTAGCGAGCAAGACCCTGACCCAAAATAAAAATTTATTTTATAAAAGGACAAAGAATTATACCTTTTGTATAAAATTTTTGTTTGTTTAGTGCTAGAGGACTGAAGAAGGTTCAATCCTCTGGGTTTAATCCTCTAGCACTAAACAAAAATTTTAAAGCCAGGAATGGTGTACTCATCTCAGCTACTCAGGAGACTGAGGCAGGAGGATCACTTGAGCCCTTAAGTTAGAGGCTAAACTAGACAACATAGCAAGATCTTGCCTCAAAGAAATATAAAAATTAAAAAGCCAAAGTTGCAAATTTACTTCTAAAATCAGAAATCTTTAAAAATATTTACCAAGTTTTTAATATGGTACAAGCATTGTATTCAATGGTAAAAATAAAAAATAAATTAATCACACATGGTCCTTATCCTTAAGGAAACTCAGCCAGGCACGTCCCTATCCCTACATGATTTGGCACTGCCTTGGAGGCATTTTTGGTTAGCACAACAGGGGGTATGGTTGCTAGTGGAATCCAGTGGGTAGAAAGCAATAATAAGCCGGGTGTGGTGGTGCATGCTTGTAACCCCAGTAACTTGGGAGGCTTGGCTCAGAATACCCCTGGGTTCAATTCCCAGTAAAACATACACACATACACACACACAACCAACTTTAGAACCTCAAGGCTATGACCCCTAAGTAACTTCTCCCCTCTTTGGGAAGACTTTCTATAGGTCAATCCTACTTTCCCATCACCCTCTCTAATCTGCATCAAAACTGAAGAACAAAGCAGATAACTGGCCAAGAGATTTATTTCAAGCTGATAGGTTTGTTTTATCTAGTTAATATTACAGATTTTTTTTTTTTTTTTTTTTTTTGGTGGTACTCCCAGACCTATTTTATACTTTATTTGGAAACAGTGTCTCACTAAATTGCTGAGGCTGTGTGATCCTCCTGTCTCAGCCTCCCATACCCAGCTATTATTACAGAATTTTTTTAATGGAAAATTTCAGCCTATAAGTTGAACTTCCCTAATATGAAAATTAAAAATAAAAATAAAAACTTCATGAATGCTCAAAAAGATTCAGATTTTGTAGCTGTTCAAACTTCAGAAAACAGACGTTCCCCTGTAAAGTATATGTAAATATTCTGAAACTAAAAAACACCTCTCAAATCTGCTAAAATTTCTGGTCCCAAGCATTTAGGATAAGGAATACTCAAATCTGTATATAAACTTCAAAAATATAATGAGCTAAATATATTCATTACCCAGCTTTAACAATAACCATTTATACATGTTCAATGGTTGTTTCATCTATACTTCTACCTATCCCCACCTTCACACTCCTGATTATTTGAAACACATGATTTGGAAATCATATTTATGCCTGAAATCTCTTCATTTATTTTTATTTGTTTTTTGGTACTGGGGATGGAACCCAGGGGGGAAATTGGACCTCTGAGCTACACTCCCAGCCCTATTTTTTGGTCTTTTTTTATTTTTGAAACAAGGTCTCACTGAGTTGCGAAGGGCCTCACGAAGTAGCTGAGGTTGTCCACGAACCGTGATCCTCTGGTCTCAGCGTCCTAAATGTTGGGATTACAAGTGTGCATCACCATGCCTGGCTTCCTCTTCACTTATTTTTAGTGAAAGAGAATAAAGCAAGTACCTAAATAAAAACTCTAAGGCCGGGCATGGTGGCGAATGTTTGTAATCCCCGCGCTTGGGAGACAGAAACAGGAGGATTGTGCAGGTTCGAAGCCAGCCTTGCTGGCTTAAGAGACCCTGTTTCCAAATAAAAAGTATAACAAAATAGGTCTGGGAGTGTAGCCCAGAGGTAGAAGGGTTTCCAGGAACCCCAGCACCACCAAAACAAAAACAAAAACAAAACCATCTAATTGGTTTCTATATTCAAAACTTCAGTGGCCTCTCACCATTAGGATATAAAAATAACTTAAGCTAGAACTAAAACATAAGGATCTTTCTATGAGTACCAAAAAATAAAATTATACTTATGCATGTGAATTTTGTTTCTGTTATTTAAAATAAGATGCCAAGCCGGGCGTGGTGGCGCACACTTGTAATCCCCGTGCTTGGGAGGCAGAGACAGGAGGATCGCGCTGGTTCGGAGCCAGCCTCGTTGGCTTAAGAGACCCCGTTTCCAAATAAAATAAAAAAATATAAAAAATAGGTTGGGAGTGTAGCCCGGAGGTAGAAGGGCTTCCAGGAACCCCAGTACCACCAAAATAAATAAATAAATAAATAAATAAATAAATAAATAAACAAACAAACAAACAAACAAAATGCTAGAAGATACTTTTAAGTGCTTAAATCTGGTCTGGTGATGTAGATCAGTGGCAGTGTGAATAAGACCATCTGATCCCAAGTAAAAAGAAAAAGAAAAAAATTCCCAAGATAAACCCAGTTCCAACCATATTAAAAAATCTTCACTGAAAGTAAAAGAAGTCTAACACTCACTGGAAAATAAAACCAATTTTTCTCTCAGCATTATTACTTCTAACCCTTTCCTATTTAAGACACAAAGTACTGAACAGTTTGGATGGTACGTAGAGATAGGTTTATAATGAAATACAGTTTAGAGAGAAAACAATCTCATATTTAATCTGCATCATAACCTCTCCTTTCCCCTCAGCTGAATTGCCTTCTATCTGAGGATGCGTATTTTTTTTCTTTTCTTGGTGGTACTAGGGATTGAACCCAAGAGCAGCAGCATTCTACCTCCTAGCTATACTCTTAGCCCTATTTTACTCTTTATTTTGAAACAGGGTCTCAGTAAGTGGCGAAGGGCCTCACTAAGTTATCGAGGTTGGCCAAGAAACCGCGATCCTCTTATCTCAGCTTCCCAAATACTGGGATTCCAAGCCTGGCCACAATAAACTTACTTCTTTCAAAATCCCGTCGACTATATCTCTGGGGATTTTTCTCCTAGATTTTATTTGTTTGTTTGTATGTGTTTGTTTATTTATTTAGGTGGCACTAGGGATGGAACCTAAGGGCATTCTACCTCCGAGCTACACCCCTGCCCGACTTTTATTTTTTACTTTGAAACAGGGTCTGTGTTGCAAGGGCCCCACTAAATAGTAGGCTGTTTGCAAACTACCATCTTCCTGTCTCAGCCTCCCAAATGCCGAGATTACAAGTGTGCACCACCACCTGAGATTACAAGTGTGCACCACACCTGGCTCTCACCATTATTTTTACAAGGGGCAAGAGTTGATAAAACTTTAAGAGGACACATGAGAATATATGAGAATAACCATGGGATTCCCTTTTTTATAAACTGCAAATCACCTCTAGCCATCGATTTGAAATCAGTGTTACTAACAGCACTCCCCTCCACCGTTTTTTTTTTTTTTGTTTTTTTTGTTTTTTTTTTTGCAAGCCTGGGGATGGAACCTGAGGCATTCAACCTCCAAGCTATACCCTTTGCCTTTTTTTGGGGGGGGGTGGTACTGGGGTTCCTGGAAACCCTTCTACCTCCGGGCTACACTCCCAGACCTATTTTTATTTGGAAACAGGTCTCTTACACCAGCGAGGCTGGCTTCGAACCTGTGCAATTTTCCTGTCTCTGCCTCCCAAGCGTGGGGATTACAAGCGTGCACCACCACACCTGCACCCTTTGCCCTTTTTAATTCTTTATTTTGAAACAGTATACACGTGTGTACCACCATGCCCAGCTTCTAACAGCACTCTTTAATATGAGAATGTCAGGGAGGCCTGGTGGTGCACACTTATAATCCCAGTACTTGGGAGGCTGAGACAGAAGGATCACAGGTTAGTGATCAGCCTCAGCTACTTAAGTGAGAACCCTGCTTCAAAATAAAGAATAAAATAGGACTAGGGGTGTAGCTCAAAGGTAGAATGCTGCTGGGTTCAATCCCCGGCATCACAAAATAAAATTAGGAAAAAAAAAAAGAGAGAATGTAAAGAAATCACAGAGCCTCTCCTTTATAAAAGACAATTGTATTTTTTAAGCCTAAAAAATCAAATATATAAAACTACTGACTTCCAGTTAACCAAACTGCTAAAGATATTATAGAAGCTTTCTAGATCCTTATAAAATATAGCTGTATAAGCCCCTGGCATACTCAACACTGCCCAAAGATGACTACTTTGGAGTTTTTCCCATTTTTGCTGCTACCTACTGATATGGATGCTTACCAAGAGCCAGCTGCATGTGCTCCCAAACCAGTTCATACCAGTTACTGTAAATAAGACATTTAATTTAGCAGTAAAAAATGGACAAAAAACTATTCTTTTTCTTTCTTCTTCTTTTTTTTTGGGGGGGTGGTACTGGGGTTCCTGGAAGCCCTTCTACCTCCGGGCTACACTCCCAGACCTATTTTTTTTTTTTTTAAACAGGGTCTCTTATGCCAGCGCGGCTGGCTTCGAACCTGCGTGATCCTCCTGTCTCTGCCTCCCAAGCGCGGGGATTACAAGCATGTGCCACCACGCCCGGCAAAAAACTATTCTTTTTCTGAAGAAAAAAAGAAAAGCAGCGGTTCTAGGATGTTCCACTTGAACCAAATTTGATTAAGCAACGAGCAGTGGCTATTTTCAATGGGTAAGAGAACATTTATTGTATTCGCTAACATTGTTTCAAAAGCATTTAAGTATCAACGAAAATGTTCCCATCACAACTTACCATGAAATGGATAACCAAAATTCCTATTAAAGTGATTTGCCATCTTTAAAAACAATCTTAATTACAAATAAAATAATAACTTTTTTGTGATATAACTTACCTACGGTGGCTCTGATAAGAGGAGAGGAATCACCAATATTATTTAAACATTCACTTTTAATAAAGTCTGTTACACCATTTGGGAAGTTCTGAAAATGTGCTTTCACGTTATTCTTCAAAATGAGGCCACTCAATGATCTTGTGGGTTCATCTGTAATCAAGTAACAACAGTGTTGAGTTTTAAAGTAGTTTTCATTTCAAAATGTGCCAAGAGCAGTTACCTTAAAAATATTTATATTCAAAGGCTGATTCCAACATTCCAATTTATTCTACTATAACTCAAAACATAAATGATTTTTAAAAATTAGCTCTACAATTTTAGGTCAAAGTTTGATGGCACTACTCACATTTTTAAGGACAATTCTTTGTTGTAGAGTACTGCTTGATCTATTAAGATGTTCAGTGGCATCACTAGGCATAAATGACAATACTACCCATCTTCCCAAGTTCTGACCACCAAAAATATTTCCAGTTAATGTCACATGTTAGGGATTAGGAGTGTTTCCTCCTTGTTGAGAAGCACTAATTTAACTGCTATTTGGCAATTATACTAAAGCCTTATTGTTATCTTATATAAATATTACTTACTAAAAATATCCAATTAAAATAAGATAAAGAACAGAAGATACAGGATCATTTTCATATAACAAAGATAACTGCCAATCATTTATATTATGCTTTTAACTTAGTCTAAGAGTTTAAGAAAAAAAAAAAAGGCAAAAAAACCCTCTACCACCCCCCAGAAACATTTTAAATATAATTTACTTTTACTTAATGAAGCCCTTTGCAACTCCATGAGACCCTGCTTCAAAATAATGATTAAAAAATAGGGCTGGGGGTATAACTCAGGTAGAATGCTCCTGGGTTCTATCCCCAGTACCACCCCAAACAAAAAACAAAACAAAAAAAAGTTTAACCCACTGATATTTCACATCTTCTAAATGCTTCTTATATACTGAAAACTCCCAAGAGCTTTCCAATTATTACTGCATTTAATTCTTACAACCTCATAAGTCAGGACTTATTAACCCCACTCACAAACAAAGAAACTGAGACTTGTGCAAAAGTCACACAAGGTGAAGAAAATTATCAACCTCAGGAGTCAAGCTTCTGAGTATACATTTTATACCACTCTATAGTACTACCCTCCTCTCAAAGGGCTCTAAGAGCTAGTATAAAATGTGTTGAACAGCAGGGCGTGGTGGCACACACTTGTAATCCCCGCGCTTGGGAGGCAGAGACAGGAGGATCGTGCAGGTTCAAAGCTGGCTGTGCTGGCTTAAGAATCCCTGTTTCCAAATAAAATAAAATATATAAAATAGATCTGGAGGTAGAAGGGTTTCCAGGAACCCCAGTACCACAAATATAAATAAATAAATAAAATGTGAACAGACTTTTACTCATTGTTTAAAAAAGTAAATACCTTGATCTTGTTCTATTATTACAATGCTCCCAAATTCTGAATCTTTAAGGGTAAAGCACTTGCAGAGTCAAAAAAGAACAATGTTCCTCTGCAAAGAAAGCCCTATTCAAGTCATCACAGCAACATAACCTAAGAGGAGTTTTTATGTCATCCTCTAAAAACCTTCTTTCCATTTTCAATTACAACTTATTTCAATGAGAAACTTATGAGGAAACACAAAACACTTCTAAATTCTCCTAAGTTTAAAACTGCTGTGAAATAATATTCAACTTCCTCAAGCAATAAATTTGTGCTACTAAAATAGTTCAAATAACTTTGCTATGTAATTAAGTGACATGCATATTTGTTTACAAGAAAGACTACGTTGTTTTCATTAAAAAGTCACAAGATAGAGTTTTCAACTGCCAGTTAGTTGTAAAACACGACCCATTTATTTTCTCCAGAAGACTGGGACATACATCTGCCATATCTAGCTTTCCTCTTTAAAAATTAATGGAATAGCCGGGCGTGGTGGGGTGCACGCTTGTAATCCCCACACTTGGGAGGCGGAGACAGGAGGATTGCGCAGGTTCGAAGCTAGCTGTGCTGGCTTAAGAGACCCCGTATTTCCAAATTTTAAAAAAGTATAAAATAGGTGTGGGAGTGTAGCCCGGAGGTAGAAGGGCTCCCAGGAACTCCAGTACCACCAAAAAATAAAATTAAATTAAATTAAAAATAAATAAATAAAAAGTAATAGCCGGGCGTGGTGGTGCACACTTGTAATCCCAGCATTATTCTGGAGGCTGAGAATGGAGGATCAGGGTTTGCGCACAGCCTCAGAAACATAGAAGACACCCAATATTTATTGGCAAGTAACTGGCCTCTAAATGAAAGAAAAGACCATTTGGTGACTAGTGTTTTAGAACCTATGGTAAAAAATCTGCACTTGGAGTTATGAAATAAATTTTGTCATTTAACTCCTTGCTTTTTTCCTCTATGTTAAACAACCAGACCATCCATAAGATTTCAGGTCCAACCTCTAGCAGGTTAATGGCCCTAAGTGTTTAGTAAAATCCTGCAAATCTTGTATTTAGATTTTGATAATTCATACACATTATATTGATTTCTTTGATTTCAATAAATATTGGGTGTCTTCTATGTTTCTGTTATGGTCAGATACAGAATGTTCACAGAAGAGCTCAGTGTTGATACAGCTAAGCCACGAGGACTGTAATCTCATCAGTAATAAAGCCACTGTAATGGATCAACTGGGTGGTAACCTAGGCAGGTAGGACGTGACTGGAGGTGGGTCCCTGGGGATTGCATATGGTCTCCAATCCCCTTGTTGGGTCTTTCTGCTTCTGGCCTACAAGATGTGAGAGTGGAACTCTACATGCTCTCTCCTCTCTCCTTCCCACTGCCATGCCAGGATGCACAGACACTGGCTTCACATGGACTGAATCCAGAATCGCTAAAAAAGCCTGTGAGCAAATAAATCTTCCTTTCTCTAAATTATTTGGCCAGGTCTTTTGGAATATAGCAGTAAGAATGTTAACTAAGACAGCATCTGACAATATTCTAAATAACATATTAAATACTCAGTATCATGATGAACACTTCTCACTATAAGTTCCTTGAGAACAGAGATTAGTTCATTTATTTTCCATGATTCTGCAAACTGCCCCTCAGAGATGCTCAATAAATATGTGTGAAATAAAGTCAAGTGGACATATTAGAAACAATCAAATGATCGTATCATTTAAAAAAATCATAGGAGACAGACTTTAAATTGTCATAAAAGTACATTTAAAACTGTAAGAGTTGATGAAGCTCCATATATGCTGTTAAGGTTTTTAAAAAGACACAAAGGTTTACATATAAAAAAAACCCAAGATTTTATTTTTTTGGCAGTACTAGTGATTGAACCCAGGTTCTTGAGGATGCCAGGCAAGTTCTCTACCATTGAGCTACGGCCTCCATGTACATCCTTTTTTAAAATCTATATTGCTTTGTGGTACTGGGGATTGAGTCCAGTGATATTCTACCTCAAGCTACAATCCCTAGACCTTTTTATTTTTCAAACAGGGTCTTGCTAGGTTGCTCAAAGTCTAAGCTGCTGAGGCAAGTCTTAAACCTGTGATCCTCCTGTCTTAGCCTCACAAGTACTAGGATTATAGGTGTGTGCCACCACACCTAGCCCCTTTTTTACTTTTGAGATAGGGTCTTGATAAGTTGCCTAGACTGGCCCAAATGGCCTGGAACTTGTGATACTCCTATCTCAGCCTCCCAAGTAGCTGGGATTACAAATGTTAAATAATTTAAAAACAGTATATAATCATCTAATATAGTAGAGAAATATATAATTCAAAAGATCACCAATAATCATCTCTGGGTGATAAATCATCTTTCATTTTGGCGATAAAACTTTTCAATTGTTTTGTATAATGAATATACATACTCAGTTAATCATTAAATCCTGCATTCAATTTGTGTATTAAAATAATCTTTATTATATTCATACATAAGCAATGAAGCAAAACACCAAAAGACTTCGTAACACATTTATCACTTGCAAAGAATGGGGGAATATAAACACTCTATTAACAAACAACTTTTTTATTAAGCATTTAAATGCTTAGACTGGTAATAACTCTAAGAATGTACATCCCACATACATTAAGCATGTGTTTACTTCAGAATGAAATCCTTTAATTCCCAGTATATCTTACTATTGCTTAAAAACAAACAGTAACACAGACTCTACTTACCTTCAGATTTTAATTTTGTTAGAACAAAAATCAAGTAGTTGTTAAAATCTGGGTACTGATTGAGTTGTTCCAGTTTCTAGAACAAACAGTAGTTAAGGAAATTTCTCTGCATAATCTAAGGAAGAAATTAAGCATTTTAAGCCTGTGATACTTGTTTTACTAAGAATAAAGTTATCTTATTAAATCTAACTATTGACATGTTATTCTAAAAATACACTAGTGCTTGTTAAACCTGAGGTGCTTTATGTCTGAAATAGATCAATTATATTCAATATGACACAACCAAGTTCCAGCTTCAGCATGCTCAACATAGCAAAAATATTTTTCAAGAAATGTGAAACTTATCAAGTTTAACATATCTAAACCCAAAAATGTATTTCAGTATGAGAAAAATGAAAAGCATTTCAAAGAAATAAAAGTTTTTAGAAGTGAAGGGCATTAGAAAAATTAATAAAAATGTCTTTTTAACAGAGAAAGTTTTTATTAACTCATTTGTTCTTTTTGAGGTACTGGGGATGGAATCCTGGGGCATTCTACCTCTGAGCTACACCCCTAGCCCTATTTTTTTATTCTTTATTTTGA
The DNA here is from genome assembly GCF_963383645.1 of Muscardinus avellanarius. Taxonomy (NCBI): domain Eukaryota; kingdom Metazoa; phylum Chordata; class Mammalia; order Rodentia; family Gliridae; genus Muscardinus; species Muscardinus avellanarius. Next base: position 60,018,967 of record NC_137786.1, on the reverse strand, counting down.
AATAGGGTCTTACTGAGTTACAAAGGGCCTCACTAAGTAGCTGAGACAGTGAATGAATGGTGATCCTCCTGTCTCAGTCTCCCAAATGCTGGGATTAAAAGCATGCTTCCACCATGCCTAGCTAACTCATTTGTTCTTTAGAATCCAAAAAAAGTAAGATAAAATACCATTTTGCCCAAGACTACAAGCCAAATCTACAATATAGTCAGTAATATATATGACAGTTCTATAATTCCCTTCAAAAATCTAACAAGTTAATACAAACATGTAGGTCTTTCATTGAGTTTAGCAGATAATGGTGACACAATGCTTTCTTCAAGCCGTGACCCTCAATCCCTAATATGTTCACTGTTTCCTACACAAAAATATTAAAGTATTTTTTATTCAACAGACCTAATTAAATCTGTGACACAAATGCTAGAAACACTGTATTAGCTACGTATTCCATATCCACATACTCTCAAAATTTTCACAGGTCAGGATATAAATTCTAGTAAAACATACTCTCTAAAGTCAAATTCCAAAGTGTAACTAATTTCTCCAAGGAAAACCCAGGCCAGGGTTACTTGCTTTAGTGAGTGGTCAAGAATAGTGCATTGATATGCAAATAAAATTTTCTATTTCCTGATAAGGCTTACTTTATTATAACTTGAACTATATATTATTCTAACAGTCCTTCAAAAAGTTCCTGATTCCATACAAAACAATAATTAAACACCATCCTTAAGAGACACCAAAAAACAAGGTCATTATTAGCACTATCCAAGTAAAAAGCAGTGAGTATTTTTAATTAAAAGTGTTTTCCTTTTAGTAACAGCAATTTAACTTGTTCTACTCAAAGGACATACAAATACTTGTTCTTGCTTTGGGTATGCAGAATAAACTGGAAATCAGTTATACTAGAGATTAGCCCAAGGAAAAAGTACAACGGAAGTCTGTCTGAGCTTAGCTAATTAAAAAATCTAGTAACTGTGTCACACAATACCTACGTCAACTACTATCATTAGTAGAGTTATGACAACACAAAGTAAGACTGAGCCACAGCAGAGTTTGAAATAAGAGCCCCAATGCACACCCAACTGCTGTTCTTTCCTCGGGTCTAGTAGTATTCGAACAACATGGCTTTAAAAACAATCCAAGCAGATCTAAGTCATTATCCCTTCCATTTTTAGACGGGCAGTATTAATATTAACTAAGGAGCTGAGTACTTATTCAGTCATCTATTGAAGGTTTTAAGATTACAGCAACGCAGTTCTCCTTCAAACCTTCAGAATAAGCAACATCAGAAGATCATCTTTACCAAATTCCAAATTAATAATCTTTGCTGTTTATTGGCAATAAAAATTAAGGGGCTTTTCTGCAGAAACCAGCACACAAGTATTTTTAAGTATTAACTTCTTTGGGCCTAACAGAACATGGGTTGGGTTACTTATGCTCTGGTGGGTCAATCTGTTTCCTCTACTGGATACAATAAGAGCTCTCTGTCTGGAGTGCAGTTTGGGGCACTACAGAACGCAGACCCGGCAGATGTCCTGCTTCTCTACCTTTTTTGACTCTGAAACTAGGAATAGGACAGCTACACGAGCACACTCGGTAACCACGCGCGGTCAGGTTGGGCCGAAGCTTTAAAAAGAACATCTCATCTGAGAGCAGAGGAGTTTGCAACAGGTGCCAACACCCGCAGCCCAGGTGAGCCCCACGGAGACCCCTTTCCCACCTGTGGGTGTGCAGCCCTGCCCCCGCCCGCGCCGCGGCGGCTCCAACCCCGCGCAGCTCCACCCAGGCCCGCGGCCGCGGAGCCCGGCGGCCCGGCTCGCAGGCGCCCTCGGCCCGGGCCCGCCGCCCCCGCCCCCGCCCCCGCCGGCGGGCATTGTGTGGGCCCGCGCGGCGCCCCCCACCGCGGCGGCGGGGACCTGGCGGCCGCGCACATGTCGCGGTCTCGGGCGGCGGCCCGGAAGGCGGCGAGCCCCACGCGGCGGCGGCGGCGGCGGCGGGCGGAGGGCCGCGTGCGCGGGCCGGGCGGGCGGCGGGGCCAGGCCTCGGAAAGGATACTTGTTGCACGGTCCTCTGGATGGTGGTGTCTGGGGACTGGGACTCCTTCAGCAGCTGCAGGATTTGCTGAAGCCCTTGCTCGTCAGGTTTCCACTCATACTCCATCTTGGTTTGCTGCAAATAAAGCCAGACACAGGAAGAGACGGAGCGAATGTTACTCCCGTGCACAGGCCCGCGGGCTTCCCGCGCCGAGCTGCCCTGCTCCCCGCCGCCGCCACCGGCGCCCCCCGGGCGCCCCGCACCTGCCCGCGCGCCCCCAAGTTCGTCTCCGACGGTGAAGCCCGGCGGAACTGCTCGCAGCAGCCCGGACGCCGACGTCTGCTGCTGCCGCCGCGGCCGCCGAGCGCAAGAAGCCGACCAGACTGAGTCACCGCGAATTTGCAATCTGGCCCCAAGATCCGCTCCCGGGAGCCCCCTGGGTCCTAGTGCCCGCAGTTCTCGCCAACCCGACTCCTTTAGGCCACAAGATTACTACTGACTTAAGGGTCATTAAAAGCCAAGTCTTTATCAGAGCCCCTTCGAAACACCTCAAGAAATCTGACTTGGGTTACTATTGGAATGGGGGGGGGAGCCTGATAATTCCCCTGACAACCCAATTAATTGGTGAGAATAAAAGTGTTTTCATTTTTCTTATATAAAATAGTAATAACAATGCAAGCTAATGATGCATTGCAGTCACAACCCACAAACATCAAATACAATCTTTGCAGAACTTGGTTTAAAAATTGCATTCTGCCGGGTGTGGTGGCACGTTGGTAATCCCAGCGCTTGGGAGGCTGAGACAGGAGGATCACACAGGTTCGAAGCCAGCTTCAGCTTCCTAATGAGGCTTTCAGCAACTTAGTGAGACCCTGTTTCCAAATAAGGTATAAAATAGGGCTGGGAGTATAGCGCGGAGGTAGAAAAGCCCCTGGGTCCACCCCCAGCACCACCAAAAAAAATAAAAAATAAAAAATAAAAATAAAAAATGGCAATCTATCATAAACTTCAACTTTTGAACTCAGTGAAATAAATTCAACTAGGAAATAACTACATTCCACAACTAAGGACTTTGAGCTAAAGGAAAAACAGAAAAAATAATTTTAAAATTGACTACTGTTTGAGTCTGTTTTCAGACAGGACCTACACACACATATTTTCTCATTTGACTCTCACTACAACGTACTATTATTTTTGCCTCATATGACAACTAAGGCAGAGTAAAGGTCTGAACAAATTACTACAAATACTCAGTGAAGACTGGAACTAGAATATGGGTTTCTTAAGCAACTGCAAATTCCACCTGCCACAGCCAATCGAAACTATTATATTGACAGCTTCATTAAAACCAAATGCTCAAACACAATAAACAAGTTCCAAGCATAGATTATTATTACTATTTTGGTACTGGGGATTGAACTCTACTCTGAGCTATACCCCTAGCCCTATTTTTTTTTTTTTTTTTTGAAATAGTGTCTCCCTAGGTTGATGAAAGTTCCATTACTTGCAGAGGCTGTCCTTTAACCTGTAATTCTCTTGTCTCAGCCTCCGTTACAAGCGTGCACCACCACCCCTGGCAAGAATGGATTTTCAAAAGCCAAACTGAACTTGATAAAAGACAGGATTTTAATCTGATTCTACTACTACATGATGGCTTGTTTCATAGCTCGTTAGTAAAAGTCCTTCTAAAGAGAGGTTAAAAAATCCCTGACCTTACATAGTTTTTTTGTAAACCCCTTTTCCTCTTTTCTTCACTTTTTATTTTCTGCTAAATATTATATAATCTGACTTGGCTTACCTCCATCTATTGACTTCCTAAACAACCCAACCAAATAAACTATTCTTACACAAAAACAAAAACCAAAACAAATAAATGTAAGCCTCATCTATACATAGTATCTATTGATACTGTAGTGTGCTTTTATTCTAGCCTCCATGTTTTTATGCACACCTTAAAATAATGGGTTGCATTTCTTACTTGACTTTAATATAATAAAAATATCTCAATAAACACAATTATTTCATTGTATTAGTTATTTCTACATTTGTGTCTATAAATAATAGATACAAATGTGTACAAATTATAAGCATAGAATGAGATAGATTTTTACAAAGTGAATGTACCTGTGTGCTCAGCACCCAGAGCTCAAGATCTTTAACCAATGGTAAGAGGTCTCTGTGCCCATTCTGTCACCAACACACCCCCAAGTAAGCCCTAGGAGAAAATTTTTTTCTTTTTGGTGGTGCTGGGGATTGAACCCAAGGGCATTCTACCTTTGAGCTATACCCTTAGCCCAATTTTTTATTCTTTATTTTGAAACAGGGTCTCACTAATTTGCAGAAGGCATCACTAAGTAGCTGAGGCTGCCCACAAACCCAGATCCTCCTGTCTCAGCCTCCCAAGTAATGGGATTACAAGTGTGTGCCACTATGCCCGGCTCCTAGGAGAATTTATATCACTAGATCTCCTCTTCTATCACTTTTAATTTAAAAAGCCTTTAAAAATTAGAATTACTCTGTGTGTGTATGTGTGTGTGTGTGTGTGTGTGTGTTACTGGGGGTGGAACCCAGGAGCTTTTCTACCTCCGAGCTATACTCCCAGACCTATTATTTTTATACTTTATTTGGAAACAGGGTCTCACTAAGTTGCTGAGAGCCTCACTCAGTAGCTGAGGCTGGCTTCAAACCTGTGTGATCCTCCTGTCTCAGCCTCCCAAGCACAGGGATTACAAGCATGAACCACCACGCCCGGCTAGAATTAAAATTTTATAATAAAACAGCATGGTTGTATAAGGAAAATTAATTTCATACTCATGCCAAGTTTACTTCTATGAAAGTTCTAGGTGTTTGATGTGAATCCTATGCCCTCTATTCTCTATTAATACTATAGTCTTTTTGAAATCATCCTCCATACCACACTAATATTAATGAAACAACTTTTATTTTACACATATTGCATGACCATTATTTCAGGCCAAGATATGATTTAACTTGCCTTTTAATAGAGCATAATTTGTCCACTTTTTTTTATGGCTTCTAGTCTGCTTCTACTATATTTTTTTAGGTACTAAGAATGGAACCCAGGGTCATTCTACCTCTGAGCTACACCCCCAGCCCTATTTTTTATTCTTTATTTTTGAAACAGGGTTTTATTGAGTTGCAAAGGGCTTCACTAAGTAGCTGAGATTGGCTGCAAACAGCAATCCTCCTGTCTCAGCTTCCTGAATGCTGGGATTACAAGGGTGAGCCACCATGCCTAGTAGCTTCCTTCTACTTTTTTGCCACTAAGAATAACAGTAAAAATAAAAATTCTTGTATTGATATTCCTATACAGTTGTGGCAACTCGGTAGGATTGACTAAAGTAACAATTACCAGATTATTTTCCAAAAAGTTATGCAATTTACACTCATAAACCATATGAATGTTTTGTGTATAGCCATCAGCTCATTCTTTTCATCTCTGTAAATCTAACAAGGGACAACTTAATTTTTCCTATTATTAGGGAGGGTGGGAAGCCTAAGAGCCTGAGCTACAGTTTGGAGTTTGAGCTGTCACCATACACAAAACTTACCTGCTGAGGTGACATGTGATAGCCCACTTAACCCTTCAGCTACTCTTTTGAATAAGAAACCAAAGCCAGGGGCCAAATAAGGTCCAACTTGAAAAGCATCTTCATCATAACTATGTGAAGGATGGCTGCACCATAAACTAGTTCTATCATGTTTCTTTCTTTATCTGCACTAAAACAAATTATTTTTATTTTCAAACAGTATTAATATCTAATTTGATCAGGCTATGGTGACAAGCTAAGTATTCCCCTATACCTTTATCAAGTTACCTGTAAAAGACTCTCAAAGATATTTGACAGACTGCCTTAAATGAGGCCTCAGGACACTTTGAACTTCTGTATCACGTATTTTTTTAAATTGTGGTAAAATATACAAATAAAAAATTTGCTTTTAGTATACAGTTCAGAGGCATCATTGTACAACCATTACCACTATCCATCTCCAGAATTTACCACATTTTAATAGCCACTGAAATTAGAATTTTATCGTATAGTAGCCAGCGCCATTACAGGGTTAATTTGATAACATCTGAAATACTTTAGGCTAATGTAGCATACAGCATCATTATATGAGGTAAAAATCATTTACTTATAAACTACATTTATGTTAAATAGGATATCAAGATTTTAAATTAATTTTCTTATCAAATTTAAGTATTATACTTGAAGTATTATTCTCTGTGCATGAAGACTCGGACCTAAATGTCTCAAAAAATAAACAAAAAGGAAGTAGTCCTTTAAATTTTTCTCCTTTAGAATATACAAATCATGGGGTGAGGTGGTGCATGCCTGTATTTTCAGTACTTGTGAGGCTGAAACAGAAGGATCACAGGTTTGCAGCCAGCCTCAGCAACTTCTTGAGGCCACAATTTTGGAAGACTTTGTTTAATAAACAAACAAACAAACAAACAAACAAACACCAAATCATGCTAATTGGCCCATTACATTCATTCAGTGGTGAGTTAAAAAGGGAATTTTATTTATTTATTTATTTATTATTATTATTATTTATTTATTTATTTATTTTTGGTGGTACTGGGGTTCCTGGAAGCCCTTCTACCTCCGGGCTACACTCCCAGACCTATTTTTGCATTTTTTTAAAATTTGGAAACAGGGTCTCCTAAGCCAGCGCGCGGGGCTAGCTTCGAACCTGCGCGATCCTCCTGTCTCTGCCTCCCAAGCGCGGGGATTACAAGCGTGCGCCACCACGCCTGGCAAAAGGGAATTTTATTAAGCCAAAAGACAGTTCTTTGAAGAACTTGATAGAAGATAGTACCAGAATAAAAAGCAGCTTGCTAAGAAGTTAACGTGATACCATTTTAGACCACCTTCAGAAGACCGAACCATACCAGGTCTCAAGCTGTTTACTTAAATTTACATAAAAATTGTGAATTTGCTACAGTTGAGCATCTGTTGAGTCTGCTTGTAAAGAAGGCAGACTAGTTGAAAATAGTTAATAACATCTTCCTTCTTTCCCACTTGATGACTGTTAAGATATAGTTGAAATAGTAGACAGAAGGTATGGATTCAACTGACCAGAGACTGACTCAGTAGCTATGACAACCAGGGGAAGTTAATCTCTCTGAGCCTCAATTTCTCAACTCTAAAATGGGAATACACCAACTCTGTATTAGGATTATAATACCTGGCACAAATAATGACCTGACAAAACAGTAGTTTTAATAGTTAAACCATTTTTCTATCATCTGCAAGATAAAATCTAACTTCATTTCATGAAAGGCAGCTCTTCATCACTTCAGGGAGAGCTTTATCAGCCAGGACTCAGCCTCCTACCTGGTGTTACAGCCATTCTTCCTCTTATAACTCTCAGATTTTGAATCACGATTTCTGGTCTGGAAGGCTCTCTTTAAATAAGATTTTTGCAACCCCCTTCTCACTCTTTAGAATCACCCTTATTTACTGGACTTCCAAATACTTACTGAGAGTCTGCTTTGGCACTATGATTAATAGGTACTGAATACTAGTTCTCTTCTGTGACATTTCTTTCCAGGATCTACCTACAAGACTTAAGTGTTTTTCATTACAGATCCACACTCTATAAGCTTTTCCATTCTAGAAATTGTCATATTACATTATAATTATTTTCAGATTTGTCTCAGCAATAGATTACATGTTCCTTGAGAGCAGGGACAGTGTCTTTTTGCCTAGCAGAGTCTGATTCAATAAATATTTGTTGAAAAAGTACTATTGTTTTGCTATTAATTCAGATGAATAAATATCAAGCTGGGCGATTACCATGTGCTTGGTGAGCACTGGAGATTTAAAGGCAAGTAAAATACAGTCTTGTTCCCACTAAGTTGTCATTTAGTGCGGAGAGGCTTTATGGATGAAGTATACAACAAGTGCAATAAGGAAAAAGAGGAAAGCAGATAGTTCAGCCAGGAAAAAGAAGTGCTTGCTCCCCATATGGTTCAGAATTTTCCCCCCTTCTAATTTCAATTAAATGCAAACAAATATTTGCCAAGCAGTTAGATGTTTCTGCCTTTATGTTGAATCACTACAATGTGATAAATGTTGCCATCAGTGACATGATTTCCCAAAATTTTAAACAACTCATGAGAGAGAACCAAACAAAACAAGGTAAAATTGTCCTTGGTAAAAATCAAGGTGGGCTCAGTTCTGAAAACTGTTACACATTGTTTTCATGTAGGTGACCACTGGTGGGCTAATAAAAAATCATATAGGGCTCAGGACAATTCTTGCATCTAGAACCCCCCTCCCCCCCATCTAACAACAATGACAAGAGCACCTGACAGTCACAAAGACACTCCCAGAGATAGCACTGCCTCCGCAGAAAATAGCCATAGTGGGGAAATGACAAGGGACTACGAGGACATTTTGCTAACTCAGGAGGTTAGCAAAGGATTTCCTTGATGAAGTAACCTTTCATCTGAGATCTAGATTAAAAGATAGGAATTACCAAAATGCAAATATAAGAGGAAGGCAGAGGATAGGAGGACTCTAAAGACCGTATTAGGAAATTTGGATTTCAAAGATACTATGGCTAGTAGGAAGCCATGAAAGAAGTTTTAAATGGATAAAGATATAGTTAAAAACATTCTAGAAAAGGATCCATTCTCCTAGGGAAGTAGGTATGGGGAGGGAGGTTTCTCTTCTGTTCTGTAACTTCAACATTAATTTTCACAATATGTATATTTTTATAATAAATTACTTTGAAAACCCATTAAGTTACAATGAGGGTAGGAAGAGCCACAGGAAGACCAACTCTCCAACCTGCATCTAAAAGAGAATCAAGCCAGGTGTGATGGTGCACTCCTACAATCCCAGCTACTTGAGAAGATGAGGAAGGTAGAAGAAGATGAAGGCTCTCTTGGGCAACTCAGTGAGACACTGAATAAAATGTTAGTGAATAAAATGTTAGTGCTGGATAAAATGTTAGTGAATAAAATGTTAGTAGTTCAGTGGTAAAGCATCTCTGGGCTAAATCTCCAGTACCACAAAATAAAATATAGAGACATTAAAGATTCTATCATTTTTTCAAAAATAGCGGCAGCCAGTATTTTCTGAGTATTAGGCAGCTTTCTAAGCATTTACATTTGTTAAATTAATATTATAACTTGATAACATATTAATACTAACCATATTATATTACTATGGCCTAGATCTGGAATGTAGTAAATATTATATTGCTTATGGCTCTAGAATGTAGTAAACCAAGCTAAATGGACGATTCTGGTGTGATCTCAAAGGACCATAATACCAATAGGAACATGGACAGCTAAACTGTATTTATGAGATTTCATATGGGAATGAGGACTCTATTGGGAACTGGACTAGAGGCCACACATGTTACATTTTGGCAAAGAATATATCCACATTTTTCCATGTCCTGAGACTGTGTGGCTGATTAAAAGGTGACGGAGGAAATTTCCAGGCTACACAGCATTCACACAGGGGTATGGGTACTGCTAGAGGCTTTTAACCAGGTTTGCTGTGATAATTTGGAACAAAAAGCAGAGCAGAAATACTTGACAAAGAGGAGAACCTGAACATTTGAGAAGTCCATGTAAAATTTGAGCCAAGTAAGGTATGGTTGCTTAAAAGGCTAGTGCCCTTAATGAGAAACCAAGTACTTTGTACCTAGACAACAGGAAATATGCATTAAGGCATCTCAGGAATTAGCAAGATCTTATCCACCCATCACAGCCTCAAGGGTATAAAAATGAAAACTTGTTTGAAGGACTTTGCTCTGAGAGCGCAGAGGCACTCAGCTCACAAAGGACACCTAGATTTGCCAGTATAATTTCATTGTGCTCCGCTGCCGAGGCACTCACAGGTGCTACAGCAGTAGTTCAAGGGGACCTGGCTATTATTTGAGATGGCAGCAGACCTTGGCATCATCCATGCGGTGCTAGTTTCGCAGGAATGCAAACTACTAGAGTTATGAGGTTATAGAGACTTTATTCAGATTTCAAAGGAAGGCATAGAAGGCCAGGCAATGTGTCAGAATCCTCACAGAAAGACTCTGAAAGGGCAATATATGAAATTTAATACTGAAGCCAAAGCTACAATGGAGACCCTCCAAGAAGTCAGAGATGCTAAGGACATGCAATGTCTGCCAAAGTAAGCTATAGGCACTGAATAGAGCCAGCCCAAGAGAAAGGCTTTCTGGGCTGTAAGTGGCAAGGCCTATAGTGGGCTTTTCAAGCCCTTTGGGCTCACATCTTGTTATGATGTGCACGTGATGCTGTATGTGGAACTACAGTATTTAACTATATTTGCCCTGCTGGGTCTCTATTTTCCTTTGGTCCGATCTCTTCTTTCTATATCTTTATTCTTCCCTTTTGGAATGGAAATGTTTATACCATTGTTTTTTGGAAGCATATAACTTACTTTTGGATTTCACAGGTGCACAGAGATAAGAGTTTTCCTTGAGTTTCAGAGGAGACTTTGGACTTGACCTTTTGAGCAATGCTAAAATGGTTAATATTATGGGGACTTTTAGAGATGGGCTGAATTTTGCATTATAAGATGAGCATGATCTTTTAGGGACCAGGGACAGAATGTTATAGTTTGGGTTTGGTATGACACCAAAGGCTCATGTGTTGAAGGTTTGGCTCCAATGCAGCATTCTATTTAAGAAAAATAAATTAATGATGTTTACATGAGGGTTAAACCAAAGGCTAGTTAATAACTTCTAAAAGTTACAATTCTTTAAATGTCAAATAATCAAAATGTCAACTAGCCTGTTAAATTATAGTTAGCAGTAGGACCAGAAAGTCCTTTTAAGAAATCCTACAGTCAGAGGTTTGGGATCAAGAAAGAAGAGAGGTTGAAAAAGCAAAACTATTGGGCCCAAGCTGTTGAGGAAATGAGCTCAATTAGATTAGGCAGAGAAGACAGCATATATGATAGAAGACACATGAGTTTTAAATCATACTTGGTTGATTGATTAAAGGAAGCAGTCTAATTCCCCACTTGGAAGAACTATGCTAAGAAGGTAAAATTTAATTTTCTGGGCATTACAAACTTACTGCCATGAAAGAGCTACAAGATTAGCAGAAAAAAGAGAAAGTGAGAAATAGGTTCTAAAAAATTTTAGATAAATATATTTTTTTGAGTGCAGAGACCTCTAGAGATTACTAAAAGCCTACTCAAAATCTAGCATTTATAAACAAACACTAAAAAAGAAATCTGGTCTCCATAATGGATGTGGTGGCACATGTCTATAATCCCGGTACTTGGGAGGCTGAGATAGGAGGATCGCAGGTTCAAAGTCAGCCTCACCAACTTAGCAAGAAGATCCTGTTTCCAAATAAAAAAATAAAATAGGCCTGGGGGTCTAACCCGGGGTAGAAAGTCCATGGATTCCATCCCTAGTACCACAAAATTAAAAACAAAAAAGTTTACTTTCTAAGTGAGTAGGAGGAAAGCCTCAGGTCAAAAACCAACCCAATTTATAACCAGGCACTTCTTATATTTCATCTTATTTAATATTCACTACAGTACCATGAAATTAATATTAACATTTTTGTATTAACTGAGATTCAGAGGTGTTAAGCAGCCTACTCAGCTTGTATGTGGCAGATTGGACATTCAATATCATATCTGTGTAGATAGAAAGTCTGGACTGTGCCTAGTAATAACAGCACTCCTGCTATCATTAATGAGGTCTTTCTATGTGCCAGTTATTATGCTAAGCTCCTTAAATACACAATCTCATTTAGTTCTATGAGTATGTCCTGTTATTATCTCTATTTTCCAGAAAAGGAACAGGCTTAAGAGAACTTAGGCAATGTGCCCAAAGCCATAAGACAGACATGAATAAACACAGAACTCAACTCAGAAGTTAGCACAATGAAACACTCTACCATATTGTTCTCATTCTTCTTAACAGAACTTACCAGTTGGTACCCCATGAGTGCTTCTGGATGCACTTCTCTCTCTCTCTCCTCCTATTCCATGCATCACCAATAACAGAACAGCTCTCTTAATAGATTTCTTTTATCAGTCACCTCAAGTATGATAACTGTACCTTGTTTTTCAGAGTTCAGATTTTTCATTTTTAATCAAAACAAAAGGCTGATAGGAGTAATAACCTCTTTCACACCTCTGTCATTCTCAAAACATCAACTCCCTGTTGGATTCGACAACTAATTTAATCTTCACAATTGGGCTCATTCTTCCTGTATGTTTAAATAACTTGAGCCAGTGATTCTCAACACTAACTGCAAATCACCTGAGCCAGTGATTCTCAACACTAACTAAAAATTGGAAAGTTAAAGCCGGATGAAAACCACTACAATCGTTTAATATATCTGCTCCTGGCAATTATTTCATATTCTAATAAGCAGTAGTGTTCTAGCTATAATAGAAACAACAGACAACAGGACACAGAGGCAGAGAATGTAGATTACTCTGATTAATATAGAAACAAAACTTATCATTAAAAAAGTATTTGATGAAAACCAAAACTAACACATACTTTTTTAAGTTAATAATTTGTACTCCTGAGTATCAGGCACTAGTACATGAAATGTCCATTTACTTTGTAACTTAGTATTAGACTGGGTAAGGACCTGCACCTGAGTTTTAAAAAGGAAGAGGAAATAAGTTTTAGAAGAACATAAGTATTTATTTTTTAAAAATTATAAATAAAACAAACTAGAACATTAAGAAGCTGCATCTGAGTTCTACAACAGAAAAGGAAATGAGAAAAGTTACGTTTTAGAAGTACATAAGTGTTTATTTCCAATAAAACAAAAAATAGAAAATTATGGTCTTTGCTTGACAAAATATGATTTACATTTGTGTATAAAATCAATTTATCCAGCAAGTGATAACATCGTTCTCCAAATGAATATTAAGTTACTCAGAAAACTAAAAGCAAATCTTTCTAAATAAGAAATTCACATATTCAAATACAAATACACAAAATAAGTAAATTAGGTTCCTGATTCTCTTTAGCACTCTCCTATTCATCAGTGGAATTTATGACCCATGGACTTGAGACTGCTGCATTCAACTGGAGGATTTACTTAAACAATACAATGGACAATTGGCATTGCCATGTCAACTCTACTTCAATAGTTTTAATTTCTGTGACACCAATTTAAGGGGAAAAAAGCTCTTAAAAGTCTTCTCTAAGATTATATATAACTATAAGTTCCATTTCAGAATGTTGGCTGACCACTGCCAAGTAGTTTCAAGTAAATACAGTGCTTAATAATTTTAAAAGTATTTTCATGTTTTATCTTATTTAATTGTAGAACTATATTGTGAGTTGCAACAGTTATCAGTGATATTATATAACTTGCCAAAAGCCACTCAGCTAGTAAATATTAAGAATTGAGTTGGAATGAATGTCAAACTGCTTCTTTAATTCACAGATCATTAAATAAGTATAATCAGTTAAAAGAGTAGTTTGTGTTAAAGTAATATTACTCTCCACTGTTCGATTATTTACTTGGTTTATGTTGACATGCATAAAAGATGGAGACAAATCTATAGCACTCTAGCAAGACCATGATCGCTCTTGGTAAAATATTGGCATGAATGATTAAAAATATATCCACATCAGGCAAGGTGCTGATGATAGCTGCACTTACTGAATTTAAGAAGCTGGTAAAAACAGTTGTGATGAAATAGCCAAGTATGTGTCTGCAAAACACACCAGAAATTATAAATTAAGTCAATAAAAGGTACAATTGAAGCCAGGTATGGTGACTTATACCTGTGATCCCAGTACTTAGGAGACTGGGACAGGAAGGTTGCAGGTTTGAGACCAGAGAACAGTAACTAAGACTGTTTCAAAATTAAAGGCTGGTGGTATAGTTTGGTAGTAGAGCATCCCTGGGTTCAATTTCTTATGCCCTCCCCACTCCCCATACACAGGTATATTCAGCATAATAATAATTATATATAATTATTATAATAATTCAGTATTATTTAGAATCCAAGTATGTATTTCTAGGGTGAGGCGTAACTGGTACAGTTGACGGGACACTAAGCCCACAACTTTTTAAAAACTTTTTTTGATGCACTGTAGTCATATATCTTAATGGAGTGCAAGATGGTAGAAGCATACATTCATATGTCACTCATTTAGCCCATCCCCAATTCCCACCCCATTCCCTCCCCCCACCTTCCTCATATTTGGCTTGGTGATTGATGTTTGTGAATGTACATCATGTATTTTAGGGAATTTTCCTCCCCCCCCTCCCATCACCCGATTAGGCCTCCTTATTTGCTCATCTATGGTTTCTTCTCCTTTATCTAGAATTCTTCCTATGACAATTTTTTCTCCCGAGCTTCAGCACATTAGGGAGAGCATCTGATTTCTTACTTTTTGTGACTAATCTCATTTACACTAAACTCACAATTTTTTAAAACACTAGATAGATAGTACATGGGGATACCCATTAAAGATCATTTTGATAACAAGTATACTGTTTCATTACAATTAGATTGCTCCTAAAGTTGTGAAATAAAGTGCCATGAAATTTCTTATTCACATCCCAAAGAATCCTTGATTAAGTATAATGTGTTGATTCAACATTTCACAATCTCAAGTGAAAACATAAAAAGGAACACAGTACTATTTCCTGACAAGGGCTGAATTAGAAAAGAGAGTAGCTTAAGCAGTAAAAATAGAAAGATTTAAAAAATAGTTAAACGGTTAGGTTAATTAACATTGGCTTTTATATAATTTTTCACTTAGTATAACATCACATATAACAGGAGCTCGTATCAGTCAGATTTCAGTTATGAGAAGATAAAATAGCAGGAAAAACTTATGAAGGAAATTATTTTTTATACTTTAATTTTTAGACTGAATACAGTTCCACACTACTTGTTGCTAGAAAGCAGCAAGATAAATTAGGGAAGCATGGTTCCAGTGTCAGACATACACAATTTAATCCCAGTTCTCTCAATTTGTCTTTTTTAGTAAACTTTCTAAATCACAATTTAGTCATCTGTAAAATGGAGCAGATGAAAGGATTAAATGAGAATATAAAGTGCTATAATTGTAGATAATGTTCATTGCCTTAACACTATAATCCTCCCTAAAATTGCCATTAAAACTCAAATTTACCAATTGTAGTTCATAACTATCAGATAACAATATGAAGATTACTTAGTTTTAAACAAAGAATATGCAACAAAAATGGGCTGTACCTCATTTGATGCTATGTGGTTTGAATGCCTGTATTCCTCCAAGTTCATGTTAAAATGTAATTTCCAGTGAAACAGTGTTAGGAGGTAGGGCCTTTAGGTGATTACATCTCCTTACAAAACAACATTAGTTCCCTTATGGAAGAGAGTATCAGAGGGCTAGAGGGAGTTTGTCTGGCTCTTCCACTCACCTATGGCGAGCCAAGGAAACAGCATTTGTACCTTCCTCCATGTGAGGATATGTCAAAAAAGCACCATTCACGCAGCAGAGAGCCTTCACCAGATACCTAATCTGCCAGTGCCTTGTTCTTTGATGTCCCAACCACCAGAACTGTGAGAAATAAATTTATAAATTCCTTAGTCTAAAGTATTTTGTTATAGCAGTAGAACAGAATAAGGCAGGTGATAGTCTAAAGAAACAGAAAAATCAAGAGAAATATTGGAGAGAAAAAAAGTGGAACAAAGAAGCAAAATGGAAATCAAATGAATATTAAACCATACATAAACTTAATCAGTCTGAAAAAATTGTATAAGGAAAAAACTAGTTGATTGATGTGGTCCTCATAATATGCAAAAAGGGATAGATAACAATATCACAAGAATATTTCTTAGAGACAATATAAATATGAAAATAAGCTTGCAGGAAATAATGTCATATGACAGATGGTATCACATAATTAAGTTTAGTGTAAGCCCAGCACAGTGGTACACTCCTGTATTCCCAGTACTTGAGAGGCTGAGACAGGAGGACTGTAGGTTTGAAGCACCTGGTAATTTAATGAGACCCTGTTTCAAAATAAAGGATCAAAGGGCTGGGTGTGTAGCTCAAAGGTTGACACTCCTGGGTTCATTCCCCAGTACCACGTCCACACAAAGGTTAGTATAAAAAAAAAAAGAATATATATTCTGTGAGTGTTCAAGTCTGTTTTTCTTTTATTGTGACAAAGAAACAGTAGTACTCAACCAAGATTAATGAGACATTAAAAATTAATGAAAATAAAGAGGGAATAAAATGTGAGTTGACAAGAAAATCTGCAAATATATTGGAAATAAAAAGAAAATACAAATTTACTACACATACTAGGGAAATGTTTGGTTTATAAGCATATACCCTTAAAATTGAATCTTGGGTTAACAATCTTATAGGTTCACAAGCAGAGATACTAGGTTAACAGCCAGTTACATATGATGCTCTTAACATTATTCCTTCCTCTCAATTCATAAAATTGGATTTTAGTAACATAAACTTTAACTATAGTTAGAGAATGGCAATCAGCATCTAATCAAAATAAATGAGCACTAGATAGAATCTTATCCAATCCTTTTATTTAAAAAGATAACTTATAGCTGGATGTGGTGGTTCACTCCTGTAATCCTAGTACTTGGGAGGATAAGATAGAGGATGGGAGGTTCAAGGCCAGCCCCAGCAATTTAATAAGACCCTGTTTCTAAATAAATAATAAAAAGGGCTGGGGGTATAACTTATAGGTAGAATGTCCCTGGGTTCAATCCTCAGTACCCCAAAATAAAAAAAAAAAACAAAACAGGTACCTAAAGACCTATAAATCAATCATATTACAATTAGGAGGAGGAATTTGACTTCTATTTTTTTCCCCCCTATTTTCGGGTCTGGTGATGGACCTCAGGGGCATTCTACCTTTGAGTTAGACCCCCTGCTCTATTTTTTATCCTTTATTTTGAAACAGGGTCTCACTAAGCTGCAGAGGGCCTCACTAAGTAGCTAAGGCTATCTTCAAACCAAGATCCTCCAGTCCCAGCCTCCTGAATGCTGTGATTACAAGGGTGTGCCACCATGCACAATCTGACTTCTATTTTTAAAAACACAGAATATTCAGTTGTATATTATTAGGTCTCCCCTATTCATTTTGAATAATACTCTGATTTTCTAAAGAGAATTAGGTAGCTTACAGTCCATGTCTCAGGGAAAGGTCATATGGCAAAGTTTATACTTTGTAGCCACATTTTCTAAACAATTGATGAAGCCAGGATTAAGCACTATTTTCCATATGATGAGTCTTACATGCATGGGTGTACACACACACACACACACACACACACACACACACACACAGCTGTGTTAAATCAATTAAACTTCCTGTCTTGGAAACATAAATAGGAAGTATTAAGATAATTTACCATTTACAGGCTCTGAAAGTAAAAGCTATAAAGCCAAGATGTGTTAGGGAGGTGACCATCATTACATTCCATAGGCAAGACAAAACTATGCAGGCAAAGACACAAATTTTATTTATTTATTTGCTTATATATTTATTATTTATTGCAGGTTTGGGGATGGAACTCAGAGGATTTGACCTCCGAGCTATATCACCTGCCCTAATTTTTATTCTTTATTTTGAAACAGGGTCTCACTAAGTTGCAGAGGGCCTCACTAGGTAGCTGAGGCTGTCCATGAAATGTGATCTTCCAGTCTCAACCTCCCAAATGCTGGGATTACAAGCGTGCGAAACCATGCCCGGCTGTAAATTTTAATCAAAGAAGAGAATGTACCAGCAACAGAGAAGCAAGAGTGCTGAGCAAGATTATGTGGTTCACCAAAGTTAATGCTTCTTGATGGCTTTCTAACTCATAAATAATTTAAACCTCTCTCTTTTATGCCAACCTGAATGAGTCTCTCTTCCTTGCAAAAGCTTAATTAGGATAGAAATATTAAGTAATTATTCAAATATATACCATATAATCATATACTCCATAATCATATAATAACAAACTAGTCCCAAATGTTTTTGCTTAGAGTAGAAGGAACTAAACTTCTTTTGTGTGAGTTCTCCAGGAACCGTAGATAACTATCATGGGAATTAATTTCCTTAGCTTGAACATCCATGTAAATCTGAGAGCTGATATAAAGTCTCTGTATAATGAATACACCTGGTTGGGTGGAGAGTAAACCGAGTGGAACCAATAGAGAAAACCAAGAATAAAGTTAGAGCCAGTTCAGGTATACCTCCTCTTCATAGACAACAGAATTCTTTTCTCATTTACCTTCTATTCTTTGCCTTTTCCAAATTACACTTTTTTTTGGGGGGGGGGTTCTGAGGAAGGAGAATCACTGCTACTGACTCCATCAAAGGGAAGTCATCTCATGATATTTATTTCATTGATACTTTAAGCCAGTGGGAGATGTAGGACAGTGGTAATTTACCACTGCCATGATGCTAACTTTCAGACAATGCTTCTCAAGACCCATCACATCCTGATGGATCTTCAACATCTCCTATAGATTTCCAGGAAGTAGCATTGCTTACAAATGTGGTAAATACATGACTTATTTGGACAAGTACAAAAGGGAGCATATTATAGCAATATAAAGTTAGATGTTCCAATAAGATAACAATTAATAACTTTCCCTGGAAAACTAATTTAGAACCAATAGCATATGAAAGAAAATTCACATGAGAAAATAAAATTAAACAAGAGAAAATGCTGAACCTTACCAGTAATCAATAAAGTTAATAATGAAGTAATGCTTTAAATCTAATTAGCAAAGATAAATTTACAACAATAATATTCTATGGCACTAAGGATATGATGACTCAACTTTAATGAATTATCAACGGTAGTATAAAACTAATACAACGTATTGAAAATTAACTCGGAGCTGGATGTGGTGGTGCATGCTTGTAATCCCAGCATTTGGGAGGCTGAGACAGGAGGATCCCGTTTCACGAACAGCCTCAGCTACTTAGTGAGGCCTGCAACTCAGCGAGACCCTGCTACAAAATAAAGAATAAAAAAAAATTGGGTTCGGGGTGTAGCTTGAAGGTTCCATCCCCAGTACCACACACAAAAAAAGAAAATTAACTCAGCAATTTATATAAAACCACAAATATTTTATACTCTTTTCATTCATAGTTACATTTCTATGACAATATTCTAGAATCCTAAATTCAGAAACAAACAGGTTAATATCAAATATGAGCTATTATGCAATAATCAAAAACGATGGTTAATTTCTGTAAAGACATGAAGTATACTTAAAAAGTAAAAAAAATGAATAAAAATTGCATATAGAGTATAATCACAAGTAAAAATACATATAAGAAAAAGATGGAAGAAACAATGAAAAACTAGTAGTAGATTAAAGTATGGGCATTATATGCCCATTATTCTCTCTTACATGTATATAATCTTTGTAATGAAAACTATATTAAACCTCCCAACAGTAAAACTATTAAAAGTCATATATAGAACAGTCAAAAGACCCCAGAGAATTTTACTATTCCATGGTTAAATGCTTGCAATTCAAAATGATGATGACTTATCAAAAAGCTTAAATTATACCTTTTTGTGTGTGTGTGTGTGCAGTACTGGGAATGGAACCCAGGGACATTCTACCTCCAAGCTACATCCCCAGCCCAATATTTTATTCTTTATTTTGAAACAGGGTCTCACTGAGTTGCAAAGGGCTTCACTAAGTAGTAGCTGAGGCTGGCCACAAACCGCGATCCTCCTGTCTCAGACTCCCAAGGGCTGGGATTACAAGCGTGCGCTACCACACCCGGCTTAAATTATACCTTTTTAAAGGACTTTTTTTTTTTTTTAAGAAGGAAAGGAGATCTGAAATATTGTTTAGAAAGTCTTTTGTAAAAATGCTTAAAGATTATGGTACTTTAAGGGTCAAGTTATCTATCATGTACTTGGAGCATCTTTCCCCAGATTATGCCACTGAAATGAGAGAAAAAATGATTAAAAATATTTATAGTAACAGAAAAAAAGTCAACTTTTGCAAACCACAAGAATTATACAAGAAAAGCTTTTTGGCATTCAAGAGTCCTCTTCTCAGAAAAATGTTATGAACTGATACCTCAATTTAAAAAGTAATTTCAGGTAACAACCAATCTGTATTGTT
Source organism: Muscardinus avellanarius (assembly GCF_963383645.1). Lineage (NCBI taxonomy): Eukaryota > Metazoa > Chordata > Mammalia > Rodentia > Gliridae > Muscardinus > Muscardinus avellanarius. The sequence goes on along the minus strand of NC_137786.1, from coordinate 59,998,822 downwards.
TACAATTAATAAAATACATAATCTTTAGCCCATTCCCAATTATACTTTTTATTTCTTTGAGACAGGGTCACACTCTTTCACCATGTTGGGTAGGCTGGCCCCAAACTCCTGGAATCAAGCCATCTTCCTGCCTCAGCCTCCCAAAACGCTGGGATACAAGCACACAAGTACGCTCAGCTGTGCCCAACTTTGATTATACATTCTTACAATAATTCTGTGCATTTTCAAAAAGGGACTTCAGATTGAAAATCAAAGGAAACCATTTATTAGGTGTTGATATATGCAAAACTTTACAGCTGGAAGTTACAAATGTAATTTTTAAAAACTTTATAAGAGGGATGAACTAGGAAATTCCTAAGATTTCTTAAATTATTAAATTCGATACGTGGCTAGGTATTTGAGGAATTCAACTAAAGATATTTGAGATATTCAGGGGTTTACATTTTTCAGAATCAGAAGATGGTATTTTACCTGAAATCACAATTTCACCCTGGCTGTTGAGTAGTTTGGCCTCTACTAGTTTGAATATGCATGTTGTTTTATAAACCGCCTGCTGTGTACCTTATCATCAAGCGCCAATAACAAAACAAAAGCCTGTAGCCCGAGGAGATAAAGTTAAAACAAAACTAAAATAAACGGTAGAGTTGCTCTTCTCCATCAAATTCCTAGGTTAAATATAAAATGTACGACACCACCCTCTTGATTCAGAGATTATTTTCTATACCAAAATAAGATTCCAAAAAATTTCCCTACCTTTACAGTGCCACCACTATTTCATCCTTTACTTATCTGAGTGAGGGGTAGACAAACAGAAGGATGGTATTTGGGAAGGCTATGCAGACATTTCAATTCATAGCTATAGCCTGTCTGGAGCTAATCGCCTAGAGTAACTTCATGAGGACAAACTGCTTCCCACCAACGGTCTTTAAAGTCTCCTGTGCTAAGAACTGGAAGTTGGGCATGGTGGTACATGTCTATAATCCAAGTACTTGGGAGGCTGAGACAGGAGGATTACAGGTTCAAGAACAGCCTCAGCAAGTAGTGAGACTCTCATCAACTTAGGAGACACTGTTTCAAAACTAAAAATAAAATTAGGGTGAGGGTGTAGGTTGGAGGTAGAATGCTCCAGGGCTCAACCTCCAGTAAACACACACACGCACACACACTACTCTAAGCTCTCTGCACTAAGAATAGGTAGCTGGGCAATCTTATATAAATCACACTCATTTGGTTTATTTCCTCACCTATAAAGCAACTAGACACTATGTTCCTTTCGGCTTCTAGAAGGAAAATATTCAGTTGACTGTAAATAATGAATATGGTCCTACTCCACATACAAAAGCCAACTTTCTTCTTTTCCTTTGTACTGCTACTTGTATTCAATTCAATTATTTGAGTGTTCTGGGACTACTAAGTTACCAGAGTCTAAGCTCCCTGTCACTTGATTCTTTTGGCAAGCATGTGGGCTCCTGTGGAAGGGCATGGCACTATGTCTATCTTAGGTCACTTCTTACAGAAGTCACATTCAATACTAAGAGTAATCTTTGGTTGAAAATGTTATAGAAAATCTTTCATTGTAATGGGGTTTTTATGCAGTAGAGTCCTTATTCATTATGTCCTCAAAATTGTGTGACCGAAACTATAATAAGATGTTACTGAACCACAGTCAATGATCCTTATAGCAAAAAAGATAATTTTTATATTTCTAGATCTGAAGTACAATACTTCATAATGGTAGAGCAGTTTAACAGGCCACCTTGATAAACAGGACAGAAAGCAAGAAAAGTAAAGCTACTTTAACTTTATGAGTACATTTTCTAGGCTTTGGAATAATGATATGTTTTCAGAGTTACTGTTACTTCCCTGTCTACTTTAAATGTCATGTTTTCCATGCTCTATGTGGGATGCACTATTGCACAGTGCTCAAGAGTACAAATCCTAGAGACCTTAATTTTTTGGAGTACTGGGGATGGAATCCAGGGGCATTCTACCTCTGAGCTACACCCCTGGCCCCACTTTTTAACCTACCTTCCTCCCTCCCTCCCTCCCTTCCTTCCTTTCATTTTTTTGGTGGTGCTGGGGGTGGAACCCAGAGGCTTTCTACCTCCGGGCTATACTCCCAGACCTATTTTTTAATATTTTATTTGGAAACAGGGTCTCACTAAGTTGCTGAGAGCCTCACTAAGTAGCTGAGGCTGGCTTTGAACCTGTGCGATCCTCCTGTCTCAACCTCCCAAGCACAGGGATTACAAGCGTGCGCCACCACGCCCAGCTTTATTCTTTATTTTGAAACAGGGTCTCACTAAGTTGCAAAGGGCCTAAGTAGCTGAGGCTGGCCTAGAACCGTGATCCTCCTGTCTCAGCCTCCCAAATGCTGGGATTACAAGCGTGCGCCACCACACTTGGCTTCTGGAGTCCTTTTACTTGGCTTTGAGTTTTGGCTCTGTCATATTAGACATGAAAAGAATAATTAACCTGTGATCTATAAAATGAGATAATTAACAGCACCTATACCTCATGGGTTTTTTATGAGGATAAAATGGCAAAGTTCTATGTTGAAAAAGAAAATACCCATGTCTACAATGACATATAACTAAATTTAATATAAAATCCTGGATTGGATCGTGTACTAGCAGAAAATTAATGGTATAAAGGATATTTCTAGAACAACTGGCAAAACCGTAATGTGGACTATAAAATATTGATTTTCTAATTTTGCCAGATGTATGTAATTTTATAAGAGAATATCCTGGATTCTAGGATAAAAACATTAGAATGTTAAGGAGCAAAAATGTAGGCAGCCTATTTTGAAATAACCCCCAAATTGTAAAAGCATTGGGGGGGGCCCACAAAGAGGCAAGTTTATTTTGATATGATCCAAAAAATTAATAGCAGTAAAATGTTAAAAACTGGTGAAACTAGGTAAAATGTAATGGAAGGGCTCTGAATTATTCTCACAGTTTTTCTGTAAATTTAAAACTATTTTACAACAATATCTTTAAAAACCAGCTTTGACTCTGTTCACCCCCACTGCTACTTAATTTCTCCACTTCCCTCCATTCATAGGAAGATGTTCAAAATTGCATGCAATTGCTGTCTCTCCTTCACTCCACTGACTTCTTCTTGTCTTCATCTTAATTTCTTCAGTTTTGGATACAGATGACCACTTTTCACCTTTTAGCCCATAGCACCACATCTCCCTAGTATTCCTTTTCTTTCACAGGTTGGTGTTTAACTGTTAAGAGTCTCATTTGCCAGCACCCTTAACACAAATTACTCTAACTCCTCTTTTTTCTTGAGCTACATAATCTCATCCAGTCTGTGCCATTGAATGGCACACTGAATTCCACACTCAAATAGCTAATGTCTTACAAGGCATGTTCACCACTTGTTCATTAAATGGCCATCTTATACGTTGCTGGCTGAAACAGAACTCTTGGTCCCCTTTCTCTATCCCACCGAAATCTGTTTCTCCCCCATTGCTTATTATTATTATCACTAAATGCCACCAGTTTTCACCTAGTTCTTCAGGCATAAACAAAATCAAACAAAAAACCCAGTCATCCTTGGTCTCTCTTATGTCCCACATCCAAACCATCAGCCAGTGCTGTCAACATATCCCTGAACCTGACCACTCACCCCCTCCCCTGGGGAGGTCCCAAATGTGAGTTCTATAAGAACACGATCTCCTATAATAGATTTCCTGGCCTCCTCTTTTGGTCCCTTACAGCCTATCCTGTGAAACAAAGCAGAAAAACAAGAGACCTACTTAATAGTACAATTAATCATGTCTTCCCCCCATCACAACCTCCCAATGGCTTCCTATTACACTGAAAGCCTTATATCCTTATCATAGCCTACAAAGCTGTATCTAATTTGGGCCAATGCCGAGTCCTTTGAACTCATCTCCTAGTAGTCTCTGTTCCCTTTACTCACCATGCTCCAAACACAGTTTTCTTGCAGTTCCCTGACTGTGCTAAGCATGTTCTCACCTAAGGCCTTTACTTTAACATGCTCTTTCCCAAATATTCATACGGCTCACTCTTTTCCTTCATTAATGCTGAACAACTACAACATTTTAGGCAATCTCCTCCTCCCTTTCACTCTACCCCATTACTGTTTCCTTTCATTGCTTTATTTTTAAATATCTAGTTTTTTCCCTTTTTTGCTTCATTAAAAATTTTTTAAATAAAAAATTAATGTGGTTGCTTTCTGTTGTTAAAGAAGAAAAGTAAGCAATATAGATGAAGCTTCCTTTAGCCTCTTTTCTTCAACCTGGTGTACTCTGCAAAGGCACTTTTTCATTTGATAGTTTACTCATAGAGTTCTTTTCTGGACATTTGAATACATAAAAAAATTAAAAAATTTGTTTTCTAACAAATCATTATGCAAATTATGGCATAGCTTCTCTAGCCATTGTATATAGGTCTATTTCATTACTATAATTACAGTAGTTTATTGATGAACATTTAACCTATTAACAATTTTGCACCACTACAAACTGTTCATTTAGCAAACATTTACTTAATGCTTCTACATTTGAGGCACTGTGATACAGCAGTAAGTAAAGTAAGGGTTTCTGCCCTCTTGGGAGTTTGTATTCTTGAGGGAGGAGAATGACAATAAGCAGAATAATTCTGAAAAAAATATTCTGCCAACTTTTTCTGAAAGGGGCCAAATAGTAAATATTCAAGCTTTGCAGGCTGCATATGTCTTATATATTCTGTTTTATAACCACTTAAAAATGTTAAAGCAAGCTGGGCATGGTGATGGACACCTGTAATACCAGTATAAGATAGGAGGATCACAGGTTTGAGATCAGTAAATAATAACTTAGCAAAGCCCTGTTTCAAAATAAAATAAAAAGGGCTAGAGGTATAGCTCAGTGGCAGAACACCTTAGGGTTCAATCTCCATTATCATTCATTCATTCATTCATTCATTCACACATATATGCACAAAAGCCATTCTTTGCTCATAAGCTGTACAAAAACAGACTAGGGGTTCATGGAACCAGAACTTGTTGATCTGATAAGAGTATGTTAGAAGTATGTGCTCTGCAAAAAAATAAAAATGAATCCAGGATAAGAGGCACTGGGGGCAGGGCATGGTGGAATATAGTTTATTTTCGGTACTGGGGATGAAACCCAGGGGCATTATTCTTCTGAGCTACACCCTCAGCCCTATTTTTTATTCTTTATTTTGAAACAGGGTCTCACTAAGTTGCAGAGGGCCTCACGAAGTAGGAGCTGAGGCTGTCCGCGAACAGGGATCCTCTTGTCTCAGCCTCCCCAATGCTGGGATTACAAGCGTGTGCCACCACATCTGGCGCTAGAATATAGTTTTAAACAGTGTTTATAGAAGATCTGATCAAAGACTTGGAGGCAAGGCCCCTGAGGCAAGCAGGTATTTGGGAGAAGTACATTCCAAGCAATGAAATGGCACAGTACTTGTCAGCACTGAGGTAGGAGATGGCTGGGGCATGTGGTGTCCTGGAAGGCAAAGAAGATAGCGTTTCAAGACTAAAGACAGCAAAGAGCTGTGTCAAATGCTGCTGATGTAAAGTATGATGAGGAGAATCAAAGATACATATGGCTTTAGCAATACGGAGGCCACAGAAAACCCTGCAGAGCTGTCTTCTCCAAGAGTGGTCCAGGCAAAGGCCTGATTAGAGAGAGATTAGGAGAGTGCTGGAGGAGAATACTTACCAATAACAATTATAGACAACTCTCTTGAGGGGGAACTACTGAGAAATGAAATAAAAAATTGGGGAAGCCAGTGGTGAAGAGGTGAGTGAAGTTGTTTTTTTCTTTCTTTCTTTCTTCTTAAGAGAAGAGAACTACAGTCGGGCTTATAAACCTGTGGGTTCCATATCCATGGATTCAACTGAGTATAGATTAAAAATATTAGGGAGGAGCTGGGCGTGGTGGTGCACACTATTAATTAGCGCTTGGGAAGCTGAGACAGGAGGATGGAGCAGATTCAAAGTCAGCCTCAGCTACTGAGTGAGGCTCTCAGCAACTTAGTGAGACCCTGTTTCCAAATAAAATATAAAATAGGTCTGGGAGTATAGCCCAGAGGTAGAACGCCCCTGGGTTTCACCCCCAGTACCACCACCAAAAAAAAAAAATAGAAAAAATAAGATGAGATATAAGGATTCAGGACAAAAACAGACAAGAACAGGAACAGTTGATCTCAGTTAATGGGCAGGGAGACAGCCTGTATTGACCAAGATGCTGGTAGGTTCGTGGGGTGGTAGAGTCTGTGTAAGTTCTCTTCTCACTTTAATTATCTTAGCAAAGTAGGAAGCAGGGCCATGAACTGAAAGTAAGGATGAGAAAAGAGATATAAGAAAAAGAAAAGAAGACAAAAAAAAGTCATTCAGAAGCTTGGGAGAGTGACTTGACTAAGAAAAAGGCAACAGGGCCACCAGGCAGCACACAGAATACATTTAGGGTTTGTGGTCATGTGTGGCTGAGTGCTTTTTGTCCTAGCCACACTCAGTTACACTTTTTGTCCTGAATCCTTATGTCTCGTCTGCTCAAGAACACTGCCTCAACTTCTCTCCTACATTATCCATTTTGTTCTCTTTATTGAATCATTCTTACAAGCAAACATACATGCTATTACAGTCACGCTTCAGTATCTGTGGGGAATTGGCTCCAGGACACCCCCACCAGAATATCAGAATCCTTGGATGTGCAAGTCCCTCAAATGAAATGGCATATTTGCATAACTTATGCATATTCTCCTATATCCTTTTAAAAACATTTTTAGATTACTTCTAATACCTAGCATAAGTGCTTCGTAAATAGTCGTTACAGTATATTGTGGAAGGAATAGAGTTAAGAGAACTCTGTATCTTGGTTCAGTAAGCAACCCCCCCCCCCCAAAAAAAAAGCAGAGTTAATTTTAACTGGAGCCCTGGTTTTATCAAACAAGCAAAGAACAAGAATTTAAACTGAGTAAATTCCATGTAAAAGGGAACAAAACATTAGCAGGTGAGTGGCAGAGGCAGAGTAACAGGATCAATGCTTGGAGATTCCACGGGGATCTGAAGATGGTTAGGGCCGAGACAGTAGGAGTGAACTGAAAAACTGGGAAGCAGAGGGGTACAGTAGAATATGAAATGGCAACTGTTAGGGGCAGAAGCTGTTGACAATGCAAAGAAAGCATCACTGTGGAAACGGCTGCTGAGGTAGGGTAACAGGGGAGCGCTGAATGACAGGTCTTGGGAAGAGGCTGGGGTACTGGAAGGATCCATTCTGTATGTTCTTGTCAACTTAAATATAAAAACCAAGACGGTACTGCAGAGGCATGTGGACCTATATGCTCATTATTTCATGTTTATTGGCTAGCTCTATTTCCCCTTGGTGAACCTGTCCATTTAAAAACTGAATTGCTCTTAAGCCAGGCATGGTGGCTCATGCTTGTAATCCCCGCACTTGGGAAGCTGAGACAAGAGGATTGCACAGGTTCGAAGCCAGGTGCACGCTTGTAATCCCTGCACTTGGGAGGCTGAGACAGGAGGATTGCACAGGTTCGAAGCCAGCCTCAGCTACTTAGTGAGGCTCTCAGCTACTTAGTGAGACCCTGTTTCCAAATAAGTATAAAATAGGTCTGGGAGTAGAAGGCCTCTGGGTTCCACACCCCCAGTACCACACACACATACACACACAAATTGAATTGCTTTTCTCTTTTTTATTCATTTATGCCTTAAAATATATTGTTATTCTGTTCTTAATGATTCCCACAAATAATGTAAAACCCTAACTTCGAAACTTTCAAATGGCTCGTGCTAGGGTAACACAAGCTCAGAAGTTGTCTTTTCCTCATATCTCCATACTGTATTTTAAAGAAAGAAAAATGTTTCCTTTTTACATTTTTCTGAGGCAGGGCCCCAGTATGTTGCCCAGACTGTCCTTGAATCTTGGATCCTACACTCTATTTTAAGAGCTGTCTAACTGAGGCTGGCCAGTCCAGCCTGGCCACACCCACGATGTCCTTCTCAGTCCAGGACTGCTTTGCACCACAATGGCAGAGTTAGTGTGGCTTATGAAGTAGAAAATACTTATTATCTAACCCTATACAGAAGAAGTTTGTAGATCCCTGCTCAATGCCTTTCAGATCCCTGAGACTATGTAGAGTTCCAAGGGTTTACTCAGTGGACACACAATGCCCAGCCATTCCTTCACCCTCTTCAGGGAGCGTATTCCTAGCCCTCCTTGGAGCCTGCAGATTTACCTCCCACAGTCTGTAGCTACATTTATTGGTTTTCCTGTCTTTCTTTTTATTGGTGCATTAATCTCTTGAAAACAAAAGCTAATCCTAGCACTGATAAATGGCAAAGTTTCTTATGGTTTGTCATCATTTTCCTATTTTCCTATGCTCCAGCTAAAATAAACTACTTATATCTTTAACTTATTAAATATTTTGAAAAACACATATTTTCTAAAGGAAACATAAGTGACCAGTGGTTCTGTAGTTTTATGTTAATTTCTTTAAAATTTGGTGTATATTACCTATTCCTAATCATTTATTTAGTATAGTCATACTAAAATACTTCTAAGTACTTGCTAAAATATTTATTTTCCCTAATTCCTTCAAAAGCAATTGAATGTTGTGTTTCTAGGATGAACAATTTCATCTACTGTAGTGATTTATACACCTAGGATAAAGGAGCTGCAATGAATCATTTTACTAATGGCTTCTGAGTCAAGTACAGAATGTAACTCAAATGTGTGCATGGTTCTGTTTTGATTTGTTTTTGCTTAAATTTTCAGTATAAAATTAATCTTCTACATTTTATAGGTAGTACTTTTTTTTGCAGCACTAGGAATGGAACCCAGGGGCATTCTATCTCTGAGCTACACCCCGAGCCCTATTTTTTATTCTTCATTTTGAAACAGGGTCTCACTGAGTTGCAAAGGGCCTCAGCTGAAGCTGTCGGCAAACTGCAATCCTCCTACGGTCTCAGCCTCCCAAATGCTGGGATTACAAACCTGTGCCACCACGACAGGCTCAAGCCAAGCTTTGAGTTGGGCAAATCTAGATTGTGCCTCAGGCTCCAACACTGGGAACCTTTGGTAAAGTGCTTACATTTCCTTAACTACATTTCCTTCCTCTATCGGTAAAGTGAGAAGTAACTTCCATGTACACCACAGGACTATGAGAATGATGTTTGCAAATGCAAAAATGTATTCTAAACGCCTATAAATACTATAACACAAGGAAAAATACTAATTCATTCTCTCTTCCCTTTTATTCCAATCAGTAGGAACAATAAATACTATATTACTTCAATTTATTTTAAATTTATTATTAGATTCTCTTAAGTAAAAGAAATTTAGCAATATATACCATGAGCTTTGGATGATCACATACTTTGCCTCAGTATTTTCACTTTAGGGAAATAATACAAAATGCAGAATTTTTTTATGTACAAAGATGCTCACTGCAGTGTTTCTTAAAACTTCAAAAAATTAGAAAATTGCAATTATGAGAAAATCACAAATATGTGGTCATTGAAAACAGTTGACAAATAATTTAATGGCTAATAACTTAATTACTTAATTAAGAAATGTTTATGGTGCTAAGTTAAATAAGCAGAATACAAAATTATTCATATAGCAAAGTCTCAACTACTTTTTAATGATTTTCTGATTTTTTATAATCAAACTCAGAAAAACAATGGAAGAAAATGCACCAAAGAGCTGATAGTAATTATTAATCTGGTGATTTTTCTTGTTTATGGTAATTTCCTACAGTTTTCTAAAATAATTAACAATGGCAATAAATTGATGAGACTAGCAATTATTATTTATGGATCACTCATTATTCGCCAGGTGCAGTTCTAGGAGCTTATTGTATTAACTCACTTAATCCTCACAACATTATGAGATGAAAAATCTGAGGCACTGTGAGATTAAGCAACAAGCCCAAGGGCACACAGATAATTACAGAGGGTACCAAAATTTGAATCTAAGTGGTCTGGCTCTAGAACTCCTTTTCCTAACCTCTACACTATACTGAAAAGCTTTGCTTTGGTCCAAACATTTAACTATTAAAATGCATACATTATGTAAAACCTTGTGGTTTCACAGTTACCAGCTTTCTTTCAGTACTGAGTTCAAATGTTTGCTCTGTCATTAAGTACCATTTTGGAATAAGATGCTGATACCATTCCTGTAAGAGTTTTATCTACTATAGAAAATTCCAGGATAAATATGCACTTCCACCCTTCCTATTTCAGCATTTCATTTGATTCTTGAATGCTACATTCTTACTTATTATAACAACTGACATTACTTCAAAGAACACTACCTAGTAGGGGAGTCTTGGAGCAACCCAATCAAACTTGGCTCTGGAACCTCTCCTATACTGATCCCCACCTACTTAACTATAAATCATAGTTACCACTTTTGCAAACACCTGTCTTTTACTGTAAAGTGCATCCCCTTTACAACCTGGGAGATCCTTCATCTGCCAACACTCACCAGATATTTACCATAGCACTGGCTGAATAGCAACCAAGAAGGATCCTCAATATCTGGGGAATTTCACTCACTCTAATCCTTCCTTTTTGAACATGGCATTGTTCTCCACTGTTCATGAAAAAATCAAAACAAAAAAAGTAGTCATTCAATCACTTTGATTCACTTAGCCTTCTCACCTTCTGCTGGTAAACCAAACTGTTTTGGGAGAAACTAGATCTTTTCAGCACCAATATGTATTCAAATATTAAAATAGGAAGAAATATTCATAGTCTTTACATCTTGGCCAATAAAAATAACTTCCCCTTACTGCTGTGCTCCTCCAGCTTATATTTCATAAATTTATTTCATTATGTATGTCATTTGGTCTCACTTCCTTTGTAACCAGATTTCCTTTCTTAAAAAAATGTTTGAAGACTCCAACATGGTTAACAAATGCAAGAAATCCTTCTAAATATAGTATGTTTGTATTTCAATTCATTTTACAGCTTTTAGAAAAACTGAATTCACGTGATGGCTTTAACATTAAATAGAAAGCCATAGTCATAAAAACAATGAATAAAATAACAAGTGTTGATATTGAAAAATTTTACAACCAGAATATCCTATCTTTACAAAAATGTTGTTCTGCTCCCATTATATAATGGTAAGAGCCTCTGGGGAATGGGGGAAGGAGTACAAAAAAAGATTTTCGCAGATAATTCAGTAGCAAGAATTTAATAATTCCTGGCCAGGATGAACACGCAACCACATCAAGCCTCCGAGGTGGAGGTCCCTTTAAGAGGAAGAAAATGGAGCACTAACAGTCTTACAAAAAAATTACATAAAGTAAAAATTGTGCTGCCAAACTACTATGTATTTATTCACTACGTATGTCAAGGAGTAAAAATAAAATGTGCACCTTCAAATGAATCTCTTTTACAGTTGGCAGTTTTCAACTTGGTGCAGGCATTCCCTTGGAACAATTGGGGTACAGAGTAGGAGAAAGGCGAAAACAAGTTCCCCCTAAACTGAATATTCCTGTTTCACTAAATACATCCTTATCACTCTGATACGAAAATTTTGACCTAATACGAAAACTTAAAAGTCCAGCAGGAACTTATCTTAAAAAATAGTCTGTCCAGCCATTTTATAATCATACATTTCCAAATTACCTATTACACCAAACATTTTGCACTTAAAAATTACCTTTTCCCTTTTCTGGGTGGGGGTGGGGTGGGGGAGAAAGTATCCCTCCTGTCTGCTTCCTTAAAATCATCACTATTTCAAAACAGGACTGTTATTATGTTTCTTAATACAACTGTCAAAATCAATGTGTGGAGAGCTTCCAACTTCGAGTTTCTATATTTGTGTCTGCTGATGGACCGAACTGATGAGTGATCACGGGCACAGATTTAAACTGTATGCAATATCGGCAAATCCCGGCTGGCTTAAAAGAGCAGCAAACACCACGCCATCGTTTTTAAAGGGAGCGGGGCCGCGCCCCTCGGCCCGCGGACGCGCGCGGAGGCCGGCGGCGCAGGGCGGCCCTGGCCGCGGCGGGACAAAGGGCGACCCACGCGGGCGGGCGGCCGCCGCTCCCGGCCAGCCCGAGCCCGCCCGCCGCGAACCGGCCCGGCGCCGCCCGGCCGCGGGGAGGAGCCGCCGCCCGGGCCGCGGGGCCGCCGGCAGCTGTTGGGCTCCGAACCTCCAAACGGCCGGGCGGCGCCGGCCGACCGCCGCCCCGCCGCTGCCCGGCGCTCGGAGCTCCCGGCCTCCGCGCCCGCCCCGCAGCCCGGCCGCGCCGCCGCCGCCGCCACCTACCCGGTCCCACACCATCCCAGAGGCCTGCGGTGCTCGGGCCTTCAGCCGAAGCGGCGCTGCCTCTCGTCCGGGGCCCGAAATGGCTGCGGAACAAAGAGAATGTGGGCTCGGGCGAGCGTCGGTCCGATTGGCCGGGGGGCGGGGCCCGCCGCGGGAACGTGCGCCGGCGGTCGCCTTGGCAACGGCGGCGGCGGCGTCTGCGCGGGCTGCGGCCTGGGCCCCGCGGGGCCCGCCCTCCGCGCGCCCTCGGCCGGCGGGGGCCTCCGGGGTGACCCTGCCCCGCGCGCGCCGACCCCGGCGAGCCCCCGGAGCCCGCGCAGCGCCCGGGCGCACTGACGCCCAAGGTCCCCCAGCCGCGCTGGTAAAAAGCAGAAATGGCTTCGGGAGATGGATGTGGGCGGACAGCTGCCTGCTTAGCGCGAGATAGGCTTCTGACGTCTGCTGCAGCTAGCACCAAGCGACTACATAGTTACAATTAAATGATTTATAAAACCAAATTGTATGTTTCCAAGTGTGTATCTTATCTAGAACTAGTGTCTTGCTCTTAGAAATAACAAGCCTTTCTCTCCTGATCCAGCCGTCGTGAGAAATTAGAATGTCTTGTATTTTGTGAACAGAATACAATTCAAAATGGGAGATGTAGACATATTTATCCCAGTTGTAATAATGGTAATGAATAGATGTGTATCAGATCCTTTCCCCCAGATTATTCTTATATGTAAATTTGCTGTACGGGAATATTTAAAATTTACATAGCTAGGTGGCTGTTATTTCCCACGGCGATGATGCCGGAGACAATATTCTTCACAGGATCAAAAAGTATAAAAATGCCAGCAGCTTCAACATCTCACTTCAGAGTGCTGTATGGGCTCTGAAAATGTATGGCAGTTGCCTTCAAGGCACATTCTAGGTAAAATTACAGTACCCAATACTAAAAAGTGTTTCTAAATCTTTACTATGACAGATTATTTATTAATAAACCTCATAATAATTTTCATTTGTAATAGCAATCATTTTATAGGAACTAGTTTATTTAACTTAAATTTGAGACTAAAGAGCCATTTTTTATCGTGAGGAAGCTGTATTATAAAAATAGAACATATAAGTATCTGAAATATACATATGATTTCAACATTTTGTAATAATCGACAGCAATTGGATACAGTCATGTTCACAGAAAAGAGGCCCCCAATTAGGAATAGGTTATTTAAAAAACTACTTAATATGAATCTTTTAATATGGTAGTTTAGCAGCAGGAAAATTAATCCAGATCAAGTATAATTATCCAAATATCAAACAAGTCTTTACCTTTCTTTTCCTCTTTTCTGTTTTTGCATTTGAAAAATTGCATTGTGTAATAGGGATTAATATTAATCAGGGATATGACATCTGTATTTCACTTTAAGGGTAAAAAAAGAAATAATTTTTAAAATCTAAAGGATGAACAAGTAATAACAGATGTAAAGAACTACTGACTAAGCAATCAATAAGGTCACCTGATAAATACTTTGAAATAATTGAAATGGGGAAAAATGAAATATTATTTAGCTTATATAAGAAGATTTATTGGCCAAAATCTTTTGAAAGTAAAAACAGTCTTCATTATCAGATGTTGTGAAATTGATATTAGGCAATTAAGTATTCTTTTATAAGTTTAAATAAAAGTAAATGAAAATGTTAATACAAAATAGTTCTATGTTGAGTGGAGATATTTACACAGATAGCCATTTTGTCTCTGTCTTAAGCAGTAAATCTTAACATTAACAGGAACTTGTCACTTTATTTTTCTTTTCTTGTTACTTGTTTCACTGCATAGTTTACACACATAATAGGAGCCATCCAGTAGTGTTTTCTCTATATACCTAAATACATTTGAATAGATGAGCACTGCCCATCCATTGAAGAGCTGTTGGTATTTTTAGATGACATATTTTGAAATGAAAAGTGGTAAATAAACTTTATTTTTATCTTGAAAACCTTTCAGCTGGGTACAATGGCACACAATTGTAATCCTAGTACTTGGCAGGCTGAAACAGGCAGGCTGCTGGAGGACAGCCTCAGGACTCTCGTCAGCCTAGCAAGACCCTGTTTCAAAATAAAAATTAAATAGAGCTGAGGTTATAGCATGGAGGCAGAATGCCCCCAGATTCAATCCCCAGCACCACAAAATAATAAATAAATAAATAAAACCTTTCATAGTCATATTTAAATTTTTTATATTATTTTTCTTAGGTAGAAAAAATTGACCAAGATAAAAAGCAAAGCATGTTGGCAGCTACAAAATAGCACTAAAAGGAGGAAATATAATCTCTCACCTAGGAGAGAAAAGATGCATACTTTGCCAGGTGTAGTATTGTCAGAATAAGCGGGAAGCCTGGAGGCAGAGGACCTGCGTGGAGATGCTGGCTTTACCAGTTATGAACACTTTCGGTTCAGTTTTTTTCATCTTTATGTTCTTTGTCTTACACAGGATTAAATAAAATAAAATATATAAAGAGCTCATTCGCAGGATGCTAGGCAAATAGAGGACAATAAATGAAACTATTACTGGATACATACATACATACATACATACACACACATAATATATTTTTATAGTTTGAGAAGAAGAAATAATTATTGAAATATTGAAAAACTAGATCTACTACCATATCCAATAGATAGTCCAAAAATTGCTAAAGAAGTATCTTGAGCCAGGCTCAGTAACACATACCTTTAATCCCAGTACTTGAGAGACAGACAGGAGGACTCTGCCTTGAAGCTCGTCTCAGTAACTTAGACCCTCAGCAACTTAGAGAGACCATATTTCAAAATTTAAAAATAAAATAGAAAAGGGCTGGGGATGTAACTCAGAGAGAGAGAGTACCCCAGGGCTCAATCCCTAGCATATCTATTAAAATGTATTCTTAGTGAGTATATAGAAACTCAGTAAGGCAAGTGAAGTAATCTTTTAGAGATAGGCAAGTTTCTAAAATAGAATACTCCCCCAAAATATTGTTTCCATTTGTTCTTCTGGAAAGACCAGTGAATTCTCATATTATTTAACACAGGCAGTTTAAGGAATTACCATTCCATTGAGACATCTTTAGTATGGCATTAAGTAAAAAACATTTAAAAAGTAATTATTTAGAAGAACTCAAATGTTAAAAGAGGACAAGTGACTGACAATATTTAAAAATGTGTCCAGGCTTGGTGGTGCGCATCTGTAATCCCAGTATTTGGGAGGCTGAGGCAAGAGAAATTGCAGATTTGAGGCTAGCTTCACCAATTCAGTGAGACCCTCACCAATTTAGTAAGACCCTGTTTCAAAGTAAAAATTAGAAAGGGCTGGGGGTATAGCTCAGAGGTAGAATGCCACTGGTAGAAAAAAAAAAAAGAATCAGGAAGATCTCAAGTTGCATGAAAAAAAATTAATAGATTACAAAGCAAGAATACAGAGATACTAGAATTATCTGACAAAAAAATTTAAAGCAAACATTTAAAAAATGCTTCAAGGAGAAACCACAAAACACTGAACCAAATGAGAAAAAAAAACAGTCTTAGGAAAGAAATCAAATGAAAATTTTATTTATTTATTTATTTATTTATTTATTTATTTATTTAGTGGTACTGGGAGTTCCTGGAAACACTCCCAGACCTGTTTTATATTTTTATTTGGAAACAGGGTCTCTTAACCAGCGCGATCCTCCTGTCTCAGCCTCCCAAGCGCGGGGATTACAAGCGTGTGCCACCACACCCGATTTACTTTTTTTTTTTTTTTTTTTTTTTGGTACTGGGGATGGAACTGAGGCATTCTACCTCCCAGCTACATACCCAGCTCCATTTTGTTTGTTTGTTTGTTTGTTTAATTCTTAGGTGGTTTTTTGTTTTTTTGTTTTTGGTGGTACTGGGGTCCCTGGAAGCCCTTCTACCTCCAGGTTACACACCCAGACCTATTATATATTTTTATTTGGAAACAGGTTCTCTTAAGCCAGCGCGGCTGGCTTCGAACCTGAGCAATACTCCTGTCTCAGCCTCCCAACCGCGGGGATTACAAGCATGCACCACCATGCCCGGCCTTAATTCTTAGTTTTGAAACAGGGTGAAACAGGGTCTCACTGAATTGCAAAGGGCCTCACCAAGTAACTCAGGCTGTCTGCAAACCACGGTCCTCCTGTCTCAGCCTCCCAAAAGATTACAAGCATGCACCACCAGGACCGGCTCAAATGAAAATTTTATAACTGAAAAAAAATGCAATAATCGTATTATGTGAATGGGTTCAACAACAGAATAGAAGAGACAGAGGAAAGAATAAGAGACTTTGGACTATAAACTATCCGGTAAGAAAGAAAGAAAGAAAGAAAGAAAGAAAGAAAGAAAGAAAGAAAGAAAGAAAGAAAGAAAGAAAGAAAGAAAGGGAGGGAGGCCGGCCTGGTGTGGTGGCGCACGCTTGTAATCCCCGCGGTTGGGAGGCTGAGACAGGAGGATTGCTCAGGTTTGAAGCCAGCAGTGCTGGCTTAAGAGACCCTGTTTCCAAATAAAAATATAAAATAGGTCTGGGTGTGTAGCCCGGAGGTAGAAGGGTTTCCAGGAACCCCAACACCACCACCACCAAAAAAAAAAAAAAAAAAAAAAAAAGGAAATAAAAGTAAAAAAACGGAGAAAGTCTCACGAAATAGTAATTAACAAACTATCTAACGTTCATGTCATCAGACTTCTGGAAGGAGAAAAAGAAAGGGAATGAGAATTTAGAAATACTCAAAGAAATAACAGCTGAAAACTTCTGAGATTTGGTGAAAAATATAACTCTATAGATTCAAGAGTTTCCCTATCTTCCAGCAGTGGTACTCCTAATGGAGGTGAAAATATGTCTACACAAAAATATCTCAGCAGCATTATTCATAATTATTTATGATACCCAAATAGAACAACTGAAATATCCATTGGCTGATTAATGATTAAACAAAATGAAATATATATATAAAATGAAATACTGTCACTAAAAATGAATAAGGTACTACTATGCTTTACAATGTGAGTCTACCTTGAAAATTCACTAAGTGAAAGAAGCCACTTATAAAACCCACATATTATATAATTATATTTACATAAAATATCTAAAATAGGCAAATATATGGAGGCAGAAAGTATACTCGTCCAAGGGTTGGGAGAGGAGAAATAGAGTGACTACGAATAGGTATAGGATTTCTTTTTGAGATGATGAAAGTATCTAAAATTAGATAGTGAAGGTTGCACAACCTTGTGAACACTAAAAGCCACTGAACTTGTAAACTTCAAAAGGGTAAATTTTACAGTATATAAATTATATCTCAATAAAAGTATTATCAAGAAATGACAAATGAAACCTAAAGAGAAAAAGCCCAAAGAAATCTATGCCAAGACACATCATAGTTCAACTTCTGAAAGCTAAAAACAAAGAAAAATATCTTGAAAGGAGAGGGGAAGAAATGACTCCTTTCCCAAAAGGGGAAAGCAGTCGGAATGACAGTATATTTCACATGAGAAACCCTGGCAGCCAGAAGGAAACAATGCAACATTTTTCAAGTGCCTGGGAGAAAGAACTATCAACACAAACCCTATATACCGCACAAATATCCGGTAGAAATGAAGGAGAAATAATGACACTTTCAGATGAAGGGAAACATTTCATCACTAGCAGACTTTTTCTAAAAGAATGGCTAAAGGAATTTCATTAAGCAAGAAATTATTAAAGAAGGAATATAGGAACCTTGGGAACCAAGACATTAAACAAAAACAGGGTAAATACAATAGTGCAATATAAATGATCATAACTCACCCAACATGGAATTGATCATTTGAATAGCCCTATAACTCTTAAGAAAATTGAATTCATAATATTTATTTATTTATTTATTTATTTATTTATTTATTTATTGCGGTTCTGGGGATGAATCCAGGGACAGTCCTCTGGGATACACTCCCAACCCTATTTTTTGTACTCTCTATTTTGAAACAGGGTCTCACTGAGTAGCAAAGGGCCTCAGTAAATAGTTGAGGCTGTCCACAAACTTCTGATCCTCTGGTCTCACCCTTCCAAAAGCTGGGATTACAAGCGTGTGCCACCACTCCTGGCTTTGAATTCATAATTTTAAAACTTCCTGAAAAGAAATCTCAAGATTCAGGTGGTTTCACTGCAGGATTCAATCAAGCTTTTCAAGAATTAACACCTTAGATTGCTATGGTGGCCCATGCCTGTAAGCCTTAACAACTTTGCAAGGCTCTCAGCAACTTAGTGAGTCTCTGTTTCAAATTAAACATTAAAACAGGGTTGGGGCCGGCAGAGGTGGCCCACGCTTGTAATCCCCGTGCTTGGGAGGCTGAGACAGGAGGATTGTGGAGGTTCATAGCCAGACTCACTGGCTTAAGAGACCCTGTTTAGGAGTAAAAATATAAAATAGGTCTGGGAGTGTAGCCCGGAGGTAGAAGGGTTCTAACCCCAGTACCACCAATAAATAAATAAATAAATAAATAAATAAATAAATAAATAAATAAATAAATTTAATACGGTTGGGAGTGTAGCTCAGTGATGGAACGTTCCTGGGTTCAATCCTCAGTACTACTACTACCAAGAAAAAAAAAAAAAACTTTTTTTTTTTTTTTTTTTTTTGGTGGTACTGGGGTTCCTGGAAGCCCTTCTACCTCCGGGCTACACTCCCAGACCTATTTTATATTTTTGAAACAGGGTCTCTTACGCCAGCGGGACTGGCTTCGAACCTGCGCGATCCTCCTGTCTCCGCCTCCCAAGCGCGGGGATTACAAGCGTGCGCCACCACGCCCGGCAAAAAAAAAAAACAAAACTTTTTTACACAATCTTTTCCAGAAAAATAGAAGAGGAAGGAACTCTTCCATATTTATTCTCTATAGTTATTCTTACCCATATAACAAAACCAGACAAAAACAGCATACATTCAAAAACTTCAGTCCAACATTTCTCATGAAATGAAAATGAACTTTTTTTCATAACTGGGGATTGAAACCAGGGGCATTCTACCTCTGAGCTACACACCTAGCTGCGGAGGGCTTCACTAAGTAGCTGAGGCTGGCCACGAATCCTCCTGTCTCAGATCCCCAAGTACTGAGATTACAAGCATGCACCACTATGCCCGGACTAATAAATGGACTAATAAAACTGGGCGTGGTGGCGCACGCTTGTAATCCCAGCATTCAAGAGGCTAAGACCTGAGGATCACGGTTCTTGTATAGCCTCAGCTACTTACTGAGGCCCTCCTCAACTTAGTGAGACCCTGTTTCAAAATAAAGAATAAAAACTAGGGCAAGGTTGTGGCTGGAGGTCGAATGCCCCTGGATTCCATCCCTAAACCCGCAAAAAAAAAAAAAAAAAAAAAAAAGGACTAGCATTTTTAAAAAAAACACCAGCAAATAGGCTTAACAATATATAAGAATTATTGTACACCACGATCAACTGCAGTTTATTCCTAGGTCTCAAGACCAATTCAGTATTTGAAAATCAGTTGATGTTTTTAGCCATTTGACTAATCCACAATAATATATCACCACATATCAATCTATATGAATGGTTGAAATTAAATAGATGATAATAACAAAGTTACGCAAGGATTTAGAGAAATTGAATCACTCATATGAAAAATAACACATGATTACCCTTTGACTCCAGCAATTATATCCTGAGTACTTAGAGGAAGGAAAACTTATTTCACACAAAATCTGTACTTAAATTTTTATAGCAGCTTTATTTTAATAAATCAAAATTAGAAACAATTCAGATGTCTTCCATGGGTGAATAGTTAAAGAAAGTAGGTACATCTATGCCAGGGAATGCTCTTTAGCAATTTAGGCCAGCTTAGCATTTAGGCCTAGCTCTACTCCCAAATGAAAGTACAAGTTTTGATCTCTAGTGTAAAGCTGCCTCCCCAAAATTGGAACACATTATATCTGGTCGGAAATTCCCCAACAGGTCCCAATAACTTTTAAAGTTCTTATCATAGCCGGAAGCTAGGCGTGGTGGTGCACGCTTGTAATCCCAGCATTTGGGAAGCCAAGACGGGAGGATTGTGGTTCAAGGACAGCCTCAGCTACTTAGCGAGGTTATTTGGAACTCAGTGAGACCCTGTTTCAAAATAAAGAATAAAAAATAGGGCAGGGGGTGTAGCTCAGAGGTAAAATGCCCCTGGGTTCCATCCCTCGTACCAAAACAACAACAACAAAAGTTCATATCATAGCTGGGAAACTGGGTGACCAGGCCCTTGCCTGCTTTCTGACCTTTCTCCTACCTGTTCCTGCCTGTTGACTGGGCTCCAACTATACTGCCCCGTAACCATACCTTCCTTTCTCCACACTAGCTGTTTTCTCTGCTGGATTGCTCTCTCTCTCTCTCTCTCTCTCTCTCTCTCTCTCTCTCTCTCTCTCTCTCTCTCTCTCTCTCGTACTTAACCCAATTTGTTCTCTTTATAGATGTCACATATTTGAATATTTTACCTTTTCAGATCTCAACTACTCCACTGGATATTCTTTGGCCATCCTACCAAAACCTCTGTCTTCTTACCTTGCTCAATTTTATTCATTACATTTGTCAGTATTTAAGTCATATTTTCTGATGCTTTTTTTCACTAAAATGTGGACTCCATTATGATGGGAACTTTCTCTCTTACAATTTTCAAACTTTTGTTTTGTTTTTGTAGTATAGGTGATTGAACCCAGGGGCATTCTACCTCTGAGGTACACCCCCAACCCCATTTTATTTTTATTTAGAAGCAGGGTCTCACTAGGTTGGTGAAAGTCTCATAACTCGCTGAGGTTGTCCTCGAACCTGTGATCCTCCTGTCTCAGCCTCCCAAGTACTGGGATTACAGGTGTGTACCACCACGTCCAGCTGTAAACTCTCTCTTTTTTTTTTTTTTTTTTTTTTTGCGGGTCTGGGGATGGAACCCAGAGGCATTTGACCTCCGAGCTACACCCCCCCCCAATTTTTTATTCCCAATTTTGAAACAGGGTCTCACTCAGTTGCAGAGGGCCTCCCTAAGTAGCTGAGGCTGTCCGAGAACCACGATCCTTCAGTCTCAGCCTCCCAAATGCTGGGATCACAAGCGTGCGCCACCACGCCCGTCTGTAAACTCTCTTTTTTACAATGGTATCTCTGGCAGTAAGAGCAATACCAGGCATAAATAACTGATGATTGGATTAATTAATGGAAGGCTTGGTGGTTGGATTATTAGCTCAGCGGAACTTCCAGGAAGAGTATCTGTCTCCTTAGGCCTTGTTTCTATGCTCAATAGGTAGCATTTGGATTAGAATTTAGCTTCCCATGTAATGTGATTACTGGGGAAAATACTTTCCAGGCACATTTGGACATTGAATGACATTCTGTTTTTTTATGTAGATGTCTCCTCACATTGGGTTAGTGGAAATTTGCTCCTATGAGGCAAATCTGCCTTTGACTTTAAGGTCTTACCAAGTGACCCCTAATCTTGATGGGTACTTTTTTCTTGAAACAGCAATAAGGAACTCTAACTTGGAACCAGGTAAAGGGCTTGCGTGAGGCTCTTTCTAGAAGAGCTCTGCTCCCTCAAAAATAAATTAAAAGCCAGGCATGGTGGCGCACGCTTGTAATCCCTGCGCTTGGGAGGCTGAGACAGGAGGATCGCGCAGGTTCGAAGCCAGCCTCAGCTGGCTTAAGAGACCCTGTTTCCAAATGAAAATATAAAATAGGTCTGAGAGTATAGCCCAGAAATAGAAGGCCCCTGGGTTCCATCCCCAGTACCACCAAAAATTAATTAATTAAAAATTTAAAAATTAAGAATAAACTTGTTTATAGGTTTATTTTTCATTTTGACTCTTAGGAATTCATGAGCATGGAGGTTACAAGCAGAGCTTAACACATAGTACATTTTGTTATAAATCTGGGATTTGTCATCTTGGAGATGTCAACTGACCTTTGAAGCCTTGGTTTCCTTGTCTGAATGATGAAAATAATTACCCACCTAGGGCTGGTAAGAGTAGATGAGAGTATGCTTGTAAAGTGCTTGTCACCCAATAAATGCCTGCAATTACTATTGCTTGAATTGAGTAATAGTTTGTGCTAGGTAAGTTAAAAATGATGCCAGTTCTAACATTAACGGTAGAACCAAAATAGAGAAAGGCAAACTTTTTTTTTTTTAGTGATATCTTGGTTTTGATAAATGTTTTGAATGTTTGTGTCACATTCTACTAAAAATAAAGATGATCCACCATATGATCCGGCTCTACCATTCCTGGGTATTTTTTCAAAGGGGTTGAAATCAGAGAAATACAGTAACATATGCATACCTATGTTCACAGCAGCACAATTCGTAATAGCCAAAATATGGAACCAACCTAGGTCTCTATCATCAGATGAATGGATTGCAAAATTATGGGAAATACACAAAATGGAATTCTATTCAGCTATAAAAAAGAATAAAATCATGTCATTCATAAGAAGATGGAAAGATCTGAAGAACATTGTGTTCAGTGAGATCACCCAAGCACAGAAAGAGAAGGGACATATGTTTTCTCTAATATGCCCAAATTAGGGAGCATTGGGGATACCAGAGGGATTCCAGATAATGGAGGAGAAATCTCAGCAAAGCTAGAAAGGAAGGATAGAGAGGAAGCAGGTTGAGGTTGACTAATGGAGGAGCTACATCCGAATGTGTGTAAAAGTATGAATGTAGCATGGTTAATCTGAACACTCATTGTTAGGAAGTGGGGAAGGGGAATGGAAGAGGGAGAGGGCACCAAGCACAGTCTGAATGTACACCATTTTCAATATGTTCCACATAGAAAAAATTTTTTTAAATTAAATAAAGATGAGTTGGTCATAGAGTCTAATTCCATGAAAGGAGAAATAGTGGCAAAACTTAGTGAAAATGATTATCTGAAGGGATCTTGAATCCAGATCTTTGTGGGAGAGATGAGAGGAAAAGACAGGTTTAGTCTTCTCTTGGAGGATATTACTCAGATATTAAGAAAACATAGTTGTCATCTGAACATGGTGTCACATGCTTATAATCCCAGTACTTGGAAATCTGAGACAGTAGGATCACAGGTTCAAGGACAGCCTCAGCAATTTAGCAAAACCCTCAGCAACTTAGTGAGACCCTGTTTCAAAATAAAAATATAAAATGGGCCTGGGGTATAGTTTAGAGGCAGAACACCCCTGGGTTCAATCCCCAGCATCAAAACAAAAGCAAAAACCAAATAGAGAAAAACAAAACAGCATTGTCTTCTATTGAATGCCTTCTCCACCCCAAGTCCTCAATTTCTTTTTCTTCTGTTTTAATCTCTGCAGTTCGTTTTGGAAGCTTTCCTCAAGTGTCTAGTAAGGTTGGGTTCTCCAGTCAGACAGACATATTAAAGAGGAAGGCAAGCTGACAAGCTGATTGGACATTCTATCGTGATGGAGAAGTTTGTGGCCAGGTGAGCATTTTTGTAGAGCAATGGGACACTAAGTTTTGTGCCGGGGAATTTATGAGTCTTCATAGAAGGCTCCTCCCATGCTTGACTGGAAAGGGTAACTATGACTCCTAGTGTTCTGGGACCTGGAACAGGATGGGCTGTAGGTGAGAAATTACTTATGCCCAACAGATTAGTTCCATATATGTAGGCTGGTGCCTCACCCCTCTACTCTGTGTGCTGAGTCCTCAAATCTGGGGCCTGTCTGGCTCAGACACCCTGGAGAATGAGCTTCCCCGCTTGTTAAGGGTGAGATAGGAGAAGTTAGCTGGCTTTTTAAGGTAGGGTGGCCGTGTTCTTTTCAGCTGGTTTCCCTGTTGCCAGTTCCACTCCACATCTGTCTACCTTATACATTTCCTCAAATTCCTGAGCCCTTCCTGGTTCCATGGAGAGAATCAGCTCACGTAAGTTTGGTGTCAGGCACTAAGATTTCAGGTTTTCTGTTCTTCCAAGTTGGTTTCTACTCCTCCATTGATTTTCATCTTAACCAGCTTAACATTCCTTGTCTGAAGTAGTCTCTCCACAATTTTCTTTATGCTTATAGAGACTTATACCTATAATTTTTTCCTGACATTATCAGCTAATTTCAGAAGAAAGAAGAAAGAGAAATATGTCTAACAGATTATTTATTTATTTATTTATTTATTTATTTATTTATTTACTGTGGGTCTGGGGATGGGACCCAGGGGCATTTGACGTTCGAGCTACATCCCCAGCCCTATTTTTATTCTTTATTTTGAAACAGAGTCTCACTGAGTTGCAAAGGGCCTCACTAAGTAGCTGAGGCTGTCCTCGAACTGCAATCCTCCTGTCTCAGCCTCCCAAATGCTGGAATTACAAGTGTGCACTACCATGTCTGGCTTCTAACAGATTAAATAGAAATTTTCAACATTTTATTAAGCTGGGCATGGTGGCACACGCTTGTAATCCCAGTATTTGGGAGGCTGAGACAGGAGGATCATGGTTCATGGACAGCCTCAGCTACTTAGCGAGGCCCTTTGCAACTCAGTGAGACCCTGTTTCAAAATAAAGAATAAAAAATTGGTCTGGGAATGTAGCTCAGAGGTAGAATGTTCCTGGGTTTCATCCCCAGTACAGCAAACAAATAAACAAACAAACAAGAAAAAAAACAGAAACAAAAAAGACACTTTGTTAAAAGCTTTTAGTGATATTCTGGACATAGTTTTATTTTTAATTTTGAGTAGGAAAACAAAGCATATTAATGTATATGACTGGGTTAGCAGCTGAACAACTAGAATTAAATATTTAAAAATTAAATTTATATGTAATTCCATCAATAATTCAGGAGTCAGTATTATTATTTTATTATAACTCAGGTAGAATTGCATGTAATTGATCTAAATAAATCACCATATAGTTTATATTTTATTTATTTATTTATTTATTTATTTTTTATTTTATTTTTATTTTTTGGTGGTACTGGGGTTCCTGGAAACCCTTCTATTCCAGGCTACACTCCCAGACCTACTTTTTTTTTTTTATTTTTATTTGGAAACAGGGTCTCCTAAACCAGCGCTGCTGGCTTCGAACCTGTGCAATTCTGTCTCCGCCTCCCAAGCTCAGGGATTACAAGCGTGCACCACCATGCCTGGCACCATATAGTTTTTAAACGTTTTGTCATGAAAATTCTGCACAAAATTAATTTAAAAATGAAAAGGCAGATTTCATAAAGGAGAGACATTCTAACTGGAAAGGTTTCTATTTTTCAATGCAGATTGTTATGGAAAAACTTATAGATTAAAAAGTTAAGAGCTGAGAGTGGTGGCATATTCCTTTAATCCCAGTACTTGGGAGACTGAAGACAGGAGGATTGCATGTTCAAGGCTAGCCTTAGCAATTTACAGGATCGTTTCAAAAACAAAAAATAAAATAGAGCTGGGGGTGTAACTCAGAGGTAGAGTGCCCCTGGGTTCAATCCCCAGTAACACACACACACACACACACACACACACACACACACGGTTAAGACACCTATATGCACAGCTTTGAAATGACTTCAACTCTGATGAGAGAAGCAAAAGGAAAGTATATTTACAACTTTTAATTTCTGCAAAATAAATACTAGGGTCTTGATATCCAAGCATTCCATGCATTCCACAAAACCATGAGACTTTTCTGCTACAAATATATGTATTCTGAACGTTTAAAACAATAAAATATTTTCTTGTGAGGTTTTCCCTTGGGGCTATCAAGTCACACATGCTGGTGGACTGGTTCTTTTTTATTTTTCTTCATCTTCATTTCTAGTCCAGTTTTCAACTGAGTGTCTCCGCTCTTACTTTTGTCCTTAGTACTCACTGTTGTTCTTTCTTTAGGAGTCAATAGATTGGCAGTTTGTCAAAAGACCAATTTGTGCCTCCGTATGTTATGCTTTTCCTAGCACTCCTGTCAGGGAAGATTTAAAGAATTCTAAAACGAGGGCTGTCTCTTCCCTAGTTGGCCTGAAGTGGAAGTGTGGTAATTTGGATTTGCTTTGCCTAGACGGGTAATGATTGTACAGTCAGAGAAATGAATTTAAGGCATTAAAAACTCTGCCTCCATTTCAGAGCTTGAAAGCGTGTGTTGCCTTGGGGAGAAAACGTATCTCATGGTCCCTTAGGACTAAACAGAAGGAAAGCTTTTTAATCTTGGAATCTTATTTTTCTGAGGGCATATATTCACATAAATTAGAAAGAAAAGCCATTAGGGGATTTATTTTGAAGAATGTACATGCTGATAAAACATCTGAAAAATGAAAACAAAGGGAAGCATCACCAATAGTTGTACATAGCTATTAATTTATATTCTTTAACATCTTTCCCATTTCCTCATTAACCCTTTTCTCCATGCTGGTTAGTTGTGTTTTATGCTCACTTTTGCTCAAATAATTTGTGTTTTTTCTCAGAAGTATGTTCTGATATATGGAGTGCATAATTACACTCTTACAAATGGATGTAATACTGGAATTTTGATTGCTGAGGAAGCAGGATGCCGTCACATTTTTATTTGGAGGATTTTTTTCTTTTTGGTACTGAGGATGGAACCCAGGGACATTCTACCTCTGAGTGACACCTTCAGCCCTATTTTTTATTTTTTATTTTGAAACAGGGTCTCACTGAGTTGCAAAGGGCCTCACTAAGTAGTAGCTGAGGCTGTCCTTGAACTGCAGTCCTCCTGTATCAGCCTCCCAAGTGCTGGGATTACAAGCATGCGCCATCACACCTGGCTGGAGGATTTTTTAAAAATCAAGATTCTAGCCGGGCGTGGTGGCGCACGCTTGTAATCCCCGCGCTTGGGAGGCGGAGACAGGAGGATCGCGCAGGTTCGAAGCCAGCCGTGCTGGCGTAAGAGACCCTGTTTCAAAAATATAAAATAGGTCTGGGAGTGTAGCCCGGAGGAAGGAGGGCTTCCAGGAACCCCAGTACCACCAAAAAAAAAAAATAAAGATTCTAGTTGTGTATCTTAAGCTGTATGGGTTCAAATGACAGTTTCTAAGATAGATGTGGTTGTGCACACCTGTAATCCTAGTACTTGGGAGACCAAGACAGGAAAATCACAGGTTCGAGGCCAGCTCAGCAACTTAGCAAGGCTCTCAGCAACTTGGTGAGACCCTGTTTTTTTTTTTTTTAAATAGCCTGGAGGTATAGATTGGAGGTAGAATGCCATTAGGTTCAATCCTACAAAAAAAAAAAAAAAAAAAAAAAAACTATAACAATTATTACAAACGGTGACACAGCTTTTGTTTTTGTCTCACTTCACAATCTAAGTAGATGCAATAAAAGCCCATTTTACAGGTGCAACAGAAATATATACATGGTTTCTAGATCTGTGTCTGTTGATTTTTTCTTCTATGGGTAACTAGACTGCTTTGTGCAATAGGACCAGAAGGACAAGGACCCAGAACTAAGAATTAAGGTGGATGTATCCCTAAGCCATACATGTCAACTTAAGCAAGAGGAAGCACATCTTATAATGGTGAAGCTTATGGGAATGGAGTAACATGAGCAGGTAATTCAAGGTAGTCAAAGTTATAGAAAGTCATGGGGACCAGTAGGGCAATGGGAGAAGTAATAATCCTGATGGAGAGATTAATGGAAGATTAAGCCTTTGAATATATGTTGTATTATATAAGATATCCTTGCAGGTGGGAAAAGAAGAAGTCAACAAAACTGGACTCTGAGTAGCTTAGGCAAAAAGAGGATCATATTAAAAATATACTGGTATACTGGGGTATTTCTTGTGGGGGAACTGAACAACCAACTCCATAAAGAGAGTACAGCCAGCCTAGGGACAAGCAATGTGAGGCTCTCAGCTTGCCTCTCATTTCTGCAGATCATCTTTTCTCAGGGGACATGGCTGGTTTGTATACCCAAGGTTTACATGTTATTCAAGAATTAGGAACCAATTTGCTTTCCATCTTTTTCCCTAAGACCCATATTCCTCGGGATGGGGCTCACTGAAGGAATCCTATTGAAGAGAAAGAAAAAAAAAGTGTGATAGTTTGTAAGAAACTGTCTTTTGAACCAAAGCAATTTAAGATATACCACTGAATCACAGTGCTCTTACTTGGATCACAGATAGATGTGGCCAGAAGGAAGGATCATATTTCAGCAGCAGCATGGTGGGAGGAGAGACGAGAGAGACAGGAATAGTTTCTAGAATAAGCAGAGGAGCTAGAGAAGCTATCCCTGAGTTTCTCACTACAGAAATACTTCTTCAAATCATTGGATTTATGAGACTTGATTGGAAGAGATGATTTGATGTTTGGGTGCAAAAATTCTACTCTCCCACCTATGATATACTCTTATAGTACTTTGGTAAGATAGCAAGCAGTACCTGAAGGCTTAGGAGGGCTTATTTCACAATTTAGATATGAAAGAGTAGTTTATTAATGTTAATTCTATAATTTTTATCATTAATATTCATTTTGAATGCATCAGTAAATCTAATGGCAGTTCTCATTCTACAGAGGAGGATTCTAAGAAGATAAATATGTTGACCAAGGTCCCATGGTAAATAGTGAAAACATTTGGGTTGGAACCCAAGTGTTGTTTCTTATCTAGTGCCATACTATTTACCTCATTCCTTGTTTGGAAATATTTTGTCTTTTGCTTAAAAATTAGGGATAATGACTTCTTATTTGTACAATCATTGGATCAAAGCATACAGAAGTCTCAGGTCTCAGCATGTCCAGCAGCATCAAAACTTAGAGCAGGTCAGAATGTTAGCTCAGAACCTGAGGCACGTTAGTTCCACACAGAACTCTCTTTTGAGTGAAAGGCCGCTCTGCACGGACATGACTTCAAAAAGATTGGCAAGAAAATCCAGGATTTGGGAAATAGCTTTGGATTCCATTAGCTCCAAGATAGTAACTATAAAGCCAGATTAGTGTATAACACAATTTGATATGGCAATAATGATGACCTAATTTGACCAATATGTCAAAGCAGCCAATACCTGTAGGGGTCCCATACACAGCAGACAACGACAAAAATGTAAATAGTATACTAATTCAAGATAAGTGTTAACTGCCACGAAGAGAACACAATGAGGGGTGTGATAGTGATGGGAGGCTACGTAGTAGGAGGAAAACAAAAGTTTTGTCTAAACAGAAATTCTATTGGAATCAGTGATGACTCCATGAAAGGAAAATTGTCAAAATAAAAACCATTTATCAGCAACTTCAATAATAAAATCACATAGTCCTCCCAATGAAAAGCCAAAATGACATTAAATGATTAAATCAAGACACCTTAAATTGGGATTTAGAGTTGCCTTTTCTTGACATAAAAAAAGAAAAACTAAAAATTTAATATTAAAAACTAGCCGGTTGTTGTGGCACACGCTTATAATCCCTGCACTTGGGAGGCTGAGATAGGAGGATTGCAGAGGTTAGAAGCCAGCCTCAGCTACTTAGGCTCTCAGCAACTTAGTGAGACCCTGTTTCCAAATAAAATATAAAATAGTTCTGGGAGTATAGGCCAGAGGTAGAAAGCCTCTGGGTTCTACCCCCCTAGTACCACCACTAATAATAATGATAATAATGATAATAATAATAATAATAATAATAATATTAATAACTGACTTCATAAGTGGAGAGGAAATATAGCAACATTTCCCTTTGAGGAAATAAACAAAAAGAGCTGCTGTTGATCATTATTATTTTCCAATTTAATGCACTAAATTCCTCCTTATTTTTTTATTCACAGTAACACTTCCAAGAGAAATAAGAACAAAATACTAGGAGAAAAGGTAAACAAAAATTTCAATTGAAGAAATACAAAACTCAAATTAAGTCATCCCCACTCCCTATAAAACTTCTAGACATATTAAAATCATTTAGTGAAATGGGCAAATACAAGATAAATCTGTAAAGACCCATGTCTTCCTTAAATATTAGTGATAAATAGAAAATATAACTGAAAAGAGATAATCTACAAAATAATTTGTAAAAATTCAATGAAGGGCCGGCGTGGTGGTGCACCCTTATAATCCTGGTGCTTGGGAGGCGAGACAGGAGGATTGTGCAGGTTCGAAGCCAGCCTTGCTGGCTTAAGAGACCCTGTTTCCAAATAAAAATATAAAAAATAGGTGTCTGGGAGTGTAGCCCAGAGGTAGAAGGGTTTCCAGGAACCCCAGTACCACAAAAAAAAAAATCAATGAAAGAATTAAAAAAGCCAAATGAAGAGACATAGATTGTTGACTAATAAAGACAATATTTCTCAGATCAATGTGCACATTCAGCGTATTCCCATTAAAAACTTTGTAGAATTCTATAAAATGATCCCAACACTATTCTGATAAAATAACTGGGGAGAATTAACAAACAGTACTCTTAAAGGGGAAAGAAAGACAACAGAAAAGAACCGTTCATGTTATATACTAGAATTTTAAGCAAGAGGAGTGGGAATAATATGGAACTATTAAAAAAAATGAAGTAAATGTTAATTGAGTGAATAAACTAACATGAATTTAAGATATGATGAATTAGCTTAACAAAGTAATGGGAAAATAAATTATTACTTAAGAGTTAGTAAGAAAACCAGATATAAATATGGAGAAAAAATAACTCAAACCTACAGGTAACCCACAGAACATTGGTATTCATTTTGCAAAAGGCAAAGACTCGACTTTTTTTTGAAAGCTGGCATTAAATCAGGTAAACATTGCCAGCTACTTTCTTTTTATAAAGATGAAGTCATCAATTTATCTTTGGAGAAAAATTATTTCAGAAAATAACCAGAATAGGCCTTTTAAATTACATAAATGAGAGCAAGTATTTACTTATTGCTTTTGGAGGAAATTGAAATTTCCAAGTAAGCTGATAAGTTTGGTTTGGAAGTATAAATTGGGTTTATTGGTTAGTGGGTTTTTTTTTTTTCAGAATTGAGGAAAAAATATGTATCACTGGAATAAGAATCTATGCTGAACTGTCCTTTCAAAATACTCTTTTTTTTTGAGGGAGGAGAAGTCTAAGTAATTGCTTACAGGAGACTGTTAGACTGGACTATACCAAGAGAGTTATGTAGACTTGAGTTTTTATGCTGAAGGTAAAGTGTGAAAGGGAATCACAAGGATGGGGCTTAGTGCAGCATTACTTGGATTTGACCATCAGTGTTATTTGAAATAGGATAACTCAGACATGGGAAATGCATTGTTGATATTTATCATTGTCTTGTTTGAGCCATGGAACCCAAACTGCACCCTGCACAGGTAGGTGTTCCCAACTGTCAAGTCAAGTCATCAGTCTTCACAACAGCCATAAAGGCAGGGCGTGGATTTAGAGAGAATGTCTGTCTCTCTTCCTCCTCCTTCTCTCTCTATATCTCTGTTCTTCTCTGTCTCCTGCAACCCTTACTCTACTAACACAGGAGTTCTTAGGTCTAGTGATGCTCCAGAGTATGCTGGAGATTTTCCGTTGATGAGATGAGCTGGCCATCGTCACAGTGGATATTCCAAAAGTAACGCCTTCCAGTAGTTGTTGGACTCTGTACTGTATAGCTTATTATACTTCTTTCATAGCCAAATCTGCAGTACATTTTCATTAACTGTTTTATTCTTGTCTTAGCTGTACTTTGGAGAATCAAGGGAAGGATCATAGTTTATGTTTGGAAAGAGACAGATAGGGCAGAGTGATATTCTGGAGAAACAGTTATTAGGTGGCATGAGTGATCCGCTAGACACCATAGTAATGATGATGACCAGTGATTTAGTGGAACATTGTAAAAGGCCCATGAAAGGGAAATCCCATGGAAGACTGAATTTCCTACAGTGTAACGAGAGTAAGCTCAGAGTCTTCATAACGTGGCTATTAAAGGAAATATGACCTCATTATGTAATCCAGGTTCTTGTGGTCTATGGACTACTGGGGCCAATTCACTTGTTCCTTCACTTATTCATTCATCCTACAAGTATTTGCTAGGACTGGGCCAGGCATACAGATATAATGATGACTAAGAGAGTCTCTGCCCCACCCCTGCCCTTTGCGGTGCTGGGGATGGAACTCAGGGGCATTCTACCTCCGAGCTACACCCCCAGCCCTATTTTTTATTCAATATTTTGAAACAGGGTCTCACTGAGTTGCAAAGGGCCTCACTAAGTAGCTGAGGCTGTCTGCGCACCCGGATCCTCCTGTCTCAGCCTCCCAAATGCTGGGATTACAAGTGTGCGCCACCATACCCGGCTCAGTCTCTGCCCTTTAGGAGAAAACAACAGGAAGTTAGATTTTTTTTTTTTTTTGTAGGTCTGGGTATAGAACCCAGGGGCATTCGACCACCAAGCTACACCCCCTGCCTATTTTTTATTCTTTATTTTGAAACAGGGTCTCACTAAGTTGCAGAGGGTCTCACTAAGTAGCTGAGGCTGTCTGCTAACCGCAATCCTCCTGGCCTCAGCCTCCAGAATGCTGAGATTACAAGCATGTGTCACCATGCCTGGCTAGGAAGTTAGATATTAACAAATCAGATTTTAGGAAAACAAAAGGAAAAGAGAAGAAAGCAAAAAGAGAAATGGAAAAAATAGACAATGGGTACACATGTCTATATAAACACCTAAACTGTTTATAAAATGAAAAACAGTCAAAAGAAGATAAAAATAAAATATACAACTAAGAGAATTACTTGTAGTAAATTTGGCAGATGAAGTAGTGACATTTTGAATATATTATTAGTCTTTTTAGTCAAAGCAAAACCCCTGGAGAACAAAAAGATACTAATGACATTTCTTTTTTTCAGTATTGGGGATGGAACCCAGGGACATTCTACCTCCGAGTTACACTCCCAGCCATATTTATTTATTTATTTATTTATTTATTTATTTATTTATTTATTTATTTATTTTTGGTGGTACTGGGGGTGGAACCCAGAGGCTTTCTACTTCCAGCTATACTCCCAGACCCATTTTATATTTTATTTGGAAACAGGGTCTCACTAAGTTGCTGAGAGCCTCACTAAGTAGCTGAGGCTGGCTTCGAACCTGTGCGATCCTCCTGTCTCAGCCTCCCAAGCATGGGGATTACAAGTGTGTGCCACCACACCCGGCTTAGTCTTTTATTTTTGAAACAGGGTCTCACCGAGTTACGGAGGGCCTCACTAAGTAGCTGAGGCTGACTGCCAACCGCGATCTTCCCGTCTCTGCCTCCCAAATGCTGTGATTACAAGCATGCACCACCACACCCGGCTCTCTAACAATATTATAATAAGGGGCAATAGTCATTGACTTTAAAAAGCATTGACAAATACATAAATTTACATTAAAACAATAGGAAGGTAATGTCTTATGCTCACTAAATCATAATCTGAATGAAGCCACGGAAATGTAACCACCAAGACATTGCTAGCATCAGTGTAAATTGTATGAGGGAGTGAATTTAAAAAGTGACAGCATTAAGTATTAAGAGTGTGGCCGGGCATGGTGGCGCACGCTTGTAATCCCCGCGCTCGGGAGGCGGAGACAGGAGGACCACACAGGTTCAAAGCCAGCCTCAGCAACTTAGTGAGGCCCTGTTTCCAAATAAAATAGAAAATAGGTCTGGGAGTATAGCCCAGAGGTATAAAGTCCCTGGGTTCCACCCCCCAGTACCATAAAATAAATAAATAAATAAATAAATAAATAAATAAATAAAATATTAAAAGTGTACAAATAGAAATGCCCTTTTGTAAGTGAGGATTTATCTTAAGTCAGAATTTCACTATGAACAGCAAGGTGGTTACTACCTAAATGCTTGGTTTGTCGGCCACTTTCTGAAGGGCTTTAGGTACCTGAAGTGATTTAATTGCAGCAGCAGGCAGGTGGATAAGAAATTTCCTCATCCCCATTTCACACATGAGGACACTGAGACACTAAGGTTAAGTAAATTTCTTAAAACCACACGGCTGGTCAGTGGCACAGCGGGGATTTGAAGCCAGAAGAGCCTCTGGGGTCTGGACTCATTATCCATGTATCGCCCTGCTTCAGTGGGAGGTAAAAGCTTGCTGCACAAAATGCCTGTACTGTAAAAAGAAAAATTACTGTAAAAAGAAAATTACGGGAGAAAGTTCATGTTCAATAGGGAAATAGATATATGACTTGGATTCATTTGATAGGTAGTCATTCAAAAACAAGTCATTCAACAACAAGTCAGTCGACAACAAAAGTCAGTCAGCACTTCTGTTTCCCAGGGGACTGCGGCGTGGGCTGGGCACTTCACAGAGATATTACTTGTCCGTTTGCAGTCCTCTCTGTGTCCCTACATATTTGAGCCGTTCATAAGGGATTAAGAGGCCCTGTTCTACCTCAGTGGTCTATGACTTCATATATTATGTCACTAGAAGGTCTGAGTGTTGCTGGAGTGCAAGTTCTTTAAAGAGTGTAAATGACCATCTTCCCTAGATACTTTATCTTTTAAAATTTTTTTTGTGCTACTGGGAATAGAACCCAGGGACCTTCTAGCTTTGGATTACACCCCCAGACCCATTTTATTTTTTATGTGGAATCCAGATTTCCCTAAATTGCCGAGAGCCTCACTAAGTTGCTGAGGCTGGCTTTGAACCTGTGATCCTCCAGTCTTAGCTTCCCAAGCACTGGGATTACAAGCATGTGCCACCATGCTCAGCTTCCCTGGATAGTTTAGCCACAGATAATGAGCCTGTAGATTTCTTTAATCTCATATTTTAATATTTATATTATATTTCTCTATTCTATCTTATCTAAGTAAAGCCATTTCAAGCCATAAGCACATTAAGAAAGTTATCAACATATTTATTGTAAAGGGCTGGCTGTGAAGATCCAAGTAGATTTTTGTGTTATAAATACTAGGGAAAAAGTTTTATTTTATTTTATTTTATTTTGCGGTACCGGAGGTGAAACTCAGGGGCATGCTACCTCTGAGCTACACCCCCAGCCCTATTTTTTATGCTTTACTTTGAAACAGGGTCTCACTGAGTTGTAAAAGGCCTCACTAAGTAGCTGAGGCTGTCCACGAACCGTGATCCTCTTGTCTCAGCTTTCCGAATGCTGGGATTACAAGTGTGCGCCACCACGCCTGACTAGGAAAAGAGTTTTAAAAAATTAAAAATAAGCCGGGTGTGGTGGCGCACGCTTGTAATCCCAGCACTTGAGAGGCTGAGACAGGAGGATCGCACAGGTTCAAAGCCAGACTCAGCTATTGAGTGAGGCTCTCAGCAACTTAGTGAGACCCTGTTTCCAAATAAATTATAAAATAGGTCTGGGAGTATAGCCCAGAGGTAGAAAAGCCCCTGGGTACCAAAAAAATTAAAAATAATTTTATTTGTGCAGAAACCAAATTGAAACAAGGGAGAAAGGACATAAATTATGTGTTTTAGCATAAAGTTTCTTCATACTTTTTTTTTTGGTGTGTGTATAGTACTGTGAATTGAACCCAGGGGCATTCTAACCTCTGAGCTACAACCCCAGCCCTATTTTATTCTTTTATTTTGAAATAGGGTCTCACTAAGTTGTGAAGGGACTCACTACATTGCTAAGGCTGGTCTTAAACCTGTGATCCTCCTGTCTCAGCCTCCCAGGTACTGGGATTCCAAGTGTGTGCCATCATTCCCAGCTACTTTTTTCCTATAAATTACAAAAATGATATATCCCTTGTATTAGATGTCTACCCTGTGCCAGGAACTATGTATGCTATGCTTTCTATAAAATTTATTTTAAAATTATCTATATAGCCATATAAACTAGATATTATTTATTCTCACTACTTCATGGGTAAGACTATAGCAGCTTGGAGAAGCTGAGCAGTTTGCACCAAGTCATGTGTAGAATCCTCTACACAAATGGAATCCACGTGAGAGTCTGGGACAGGAGAATTGCAGGTTTGAGGCCAGCCTCAGCAATTTAGTGAGAACCTCCTTACCTTAGCGAGAACCTGTTTCAAAATAAAAAAAAATAATAAAACAGGGCTGAGAGTATAGCTTGGAGGTAGAACCCCCCCCTGGGTTTAATCCCCAGTACCACGGGGGGCGGGGGGGGGAGAGGGGAGAGGAGAGAAAGAGAGGGAGAGAAAGAGAGAGGAGAAAAAGGATTATTGTATACAATAACTGCTAATGATACTAGAGTAATACTTTTGAAATAAATTTTTGAAATAATAATGTACTCATTTCAACTGCAACTTTTCTGGTAGTGTCCCCCTTTTTCTTCTCTCATTATGGCATATAAAGTACAACTTTATACACAGGAACCTCACCCACACCGAAGACTTTACCTTCTAACTCAAAAGCTGACACAGTCGCCACAGTGGTGAATTCTATCAGATTTCTCAGAGCTTCACCATGCCCTGCCATCTTCGAATCTTTCTGTTATTTTCCCTTTCCTCTAACTTAATGGGTTTTTAAACCAACAACTCGCCTCAGTTAACACAATTTTACAAAGCAACCACTTGGTTCCAATCTCTCACTTCTGGAAGTCAGCCAGTCAGGGACAGACTCACTTCAATAAACACGTCTGTGAGTGCTACCCAATAAACAATAGTCTCACCTGAGTAAACTACTTCTACAGAAGATGTTGGTCTCTACGTACATTTCTGAGTCAACTGTTTCCTGAACGCCACACTTCCCTCACTTCCACCAAACACGATGTAAGATCAGCCATTTGTTCTGCTTGGAAAGATTGTGCCTGACTCACACCTCTTATTATGACAAACAAAAAGTTAGCTTTCTCTTTTTATTTTGGATATTGAATAATGGTCTCTTTGTTTTTATGACAATTATGGACAGTACATTGAGGTTGTTTTGAAGATTCAGTAGCATTCCATGGGACTAGGAGATCAACAGGTACACTCACTGGACATATTGGGTAAAAATTCTATTTGCCCTTCAGATATGCTGCCAAGTAAGTTTGGCTAGATCATAATCTGATTTCTGATCATTTTCACTGAGTTCTTATTGTTAAATTAACTTTCTTATTCTAGGATTTATAGTTGAATTCATCTTTGTTTAGGTCTATGTCCTTGTATAAAGTAATTAGGCCTTTTGAAGATGCATCCTACAGCCGGGTGTGGTAGCACAAGCCTATAATCCCAGCATTTGGGAGGCTGAGACAGGTGGATTGTGGTTTGTGGACAGCCTCAGCTACTTAGTGAGGGTCTTTGCAGCTTAGTGAGACCCTGTTTCAAAATAAAGAATAAAAAATAGGGCTGGGGGTGGAACTCAGAGGCAGAATGCCCCTGGGTTTTATCCCCAGTACTGCAAAAAAAAAAAAAAAAAAAAAGATGCATCATAGAATAAATAAGTAGACTAAGCCGGGCGTGGTGGCACATGCTTGTAATCCCAACTTTCGGGAGGCTGAGACCAGAGGATTGTGGTTCACGGACAGCCTCATCTACTTAATGAGGCCCTTTGCAACTTAGTGAGACCCTGTTTCAAAATAAAGAATAAAAAAATAGGGCAGGGGTGTAGCTTGGAGGTTGAATGCCCCAGGGTTCCATCCCCAGACCTCCAGACCTTTTGCTTGGGTAGTAAGCCATTTGATAATTTTATGATTAGCTAACTTAACTTTTCTGTTTCTTGCCTTGTTTTTCCTGCTGTTTGCCTATATGTACTAAGTCCTGCTTCATGTATTTTTGTTTCATCCCGAACCTTTGTTTCTATGAAGTATATAAAGGAGTATTTCATACAAAACATGTGGAAGCATAAGCTTGGTAAGTTTCCAGCTCAATGAAGCCAGTCTTGAGGACTATGATTGGAGGGCCACTAGATTAGCAATCAGTTGGTTAAAAAAAAAAAAAAAAAGTGAGAAACACTCGTTTTGTTTTGTCCATACTCAGAAGTCAAGGTGTATCAGGTTGCTGAATGCATGACTCCATCAATAGTCACTGTTTGCTTAGAGATCCCAAACACCTATCAAAACCTCCTATTGTAGAATGACCATAGTGGTTTCCATTTCTTGTGTGTTATGTGTTTTTTCATACCAACATCTCTTCCTCTTGGAAAAGCTTTTACTTCAAGATGCCTTATAATTCTAACTTTTACCCTTTTTTGTTAAGTGGCAATAGAAAAATTGACTTGGAATAATAATGTCACATTTCGACATGTCCAAATGTTTACGTTAAAACACTTAAGAGGAAGCCGGGCGTGGTGGCGCAGGTTTGTAATCCCCGCGCTTGGGAGGTGGGGACAGGAGGATCATGCTGGTTCGAAGCCAGCCGCACTGGTTTAAGAGACCCTGTTTCCAAATAAAAATATAAAAATAGGTCTGGGAGTGCAGCCCGGACGTAGAAGGGCTTCCAGGAACCCCAGTACCACCAAAACAAAACAAAACAAAAACACTTCAGAGGAAGTCTTTAAAAAAAAAGGATAGAAAAAAGGAGACAAAGTACCATTCAATAGTTTTCTTTTTATCTGATATGCAAATGTCTCAGAAATAATTCTTACTCCAAGAGAATTTCTCTCAAAGACTTTGTAACCTTTTGAAACCTATCCTCTTTGCATTTCTTTTTCTACTCAGCTTTACCTAAATCTTCTAAATGGGCTCTTCTTTTTTTCAGGTTCCCCCACCACCACCACCACCAGGGGAAAAAAAGTTATAGTGTAAATTTCTACAACACAGGATGAATTAAATGTTCTGTTATAAATTTCTGGGTTAAGCTAAGGGTCATAATTAGAGATTTTTCTAAATTTTCAGAATACAGATGGATACTTGTTAAAAAATTTAATATTTTGTTACCTACTTGATTTCTTCTGCTGCAGGTCTCTATTAATTTGTTCAATGGTTAGCCTCTCAAAGAGTAAAAATATTTAGTAAGCAGTAAGATTTGAAAAAAATCCAGCTATATAAAAATGTTAAATTGTCTTAGAGATAGAAATGAAAATTTAAAAATTGATCACAGTAACAAACCCAAAGGAAATATTACTTGAATAGAGAACATTGAAAAAAAAAGTTTCAAATTGTGCCCCAAAGGAAATGTAGTTAAAATATATTATTGTAAACGAAATCAACCTTAGAATAGAGAATTTAATAATAAAAATAAATTAAAATGTAAAATTGCCGATATAGAAAATATTCAATATGAGCCAGGTGTGGTGGCGCACGCTTATAATCCCAGCACTTGGGAGGCTGAGACAAGAGGATTCAAGTTCATGGATAGCCTCAGCTACTTGTGAGGCCTTTTGCAACTCAGTGAGACTCTGTTTCAAAATAAAGAATAAAAAATAGGGCTGGTGGTGAAGCTCAGAGGCAGAATGCCCCTGGGTTACACACACACACACACATACACACACACACACACACACACACACACACACACACACGAAAAAATTAAGAAAAATAAAGAAAAAAAGAAAAAAGAAAAATACTCAGCATGTAACTAGATATATCTACAACCTTGGAAATTAAGTAAGCTAAAACTCAATGTAGTACTTGGCTCTCTAGTTAAGAAACAACCAAAAAGTCTCTATTCTCTTAAAAATCAGAAGCCTATAGATAAGAATATTTATAGATGTTGCCAAGTTTAAGGGCAGGAAGAATTAGTGTTCTATGACAAAGAAACCGAAGGACAATTATCCAAAATCTTACATTGATGCTGCTACAAGTACAAGGGAGATACTAGACCTTCACACTTTCTTTCCTCCCTTTAAACTCTCAAAGGGACTGATATAGCTTTCTTGTTGATGTAAGAGCGACTATACCTATCATCTATCTATTGTAGAACATCAGATTCCACAGAGTAAAAATTTAAAGTATTTTTAAGAATGAATACTTTCAATATGAAAAAAAGATAAAAATTTTATCTTGAAGTTAAAGTGATGGGTGGTACCAGATGGCAAAAGGAGATAATAAGAGACAAATTTGAACCTATGTACTAAGATGTGGAAGACTTGAGGAAGAACAGGCTTTATATT
This sequence comes from Muscardinus avellanarius, assembly GCF_963383645.1. Lineage (NCBI taxonomy): Eukaryota > Metazoa > Chordata > Mammalia > Rodentia > Gliridae > Muscardinus > Muscardinus avellanarius. Next base: position 59,958,709 of record NC_137786.1, on the reverse strand, counting down.
CCTTGGTTTATTGGAAGCACTCAAATAATGAAAATTTCTAAAAAAGCCCAACTCTCTTTTCCAAGTCTTATATTGTAATTGATACTTTGGAATCATTATCAAAAGGATATTCAATTTCTTCTCTGTGACACCATTTCTGCTAATTTAGTAGGTAGAAGGTTTACTTTGAAAACTGGCAGACAAAATATATTGCAAAGGGATTACTTTGCCTTTGGTACTGGGGATTGAACCCAGAGGATTCTACCACAAGCTACGGCCCCAGCCCTTGCCCTTGAAAGTATTCCTACATCATATAGACTTTCTTTTTTTGGGGTATAAACATGAAAAAGTTAGGTCATGTTCTAGGGGTATCAACTCGCCAATGTGACCCATTCTGAAGACCTATAGCCTATTTAAAGCCTATCCTTTAATTCAGAGTTTAAACCAGAGTTTAGCTTTCTTGCATCAGAACAATTATAGACTTCAGCTAAATTAGTCAAAACATCTTGAGATCTATACTGTGATTACTTTTTTTTTTTTTTTGGTGGTACTAGGGTTCTTGGAAACCCTACTACCTCCGGGCTACACTCCCAGACCTATTTTTATACTTTTTAAAATTTGGAAACAGGGTCTCTTAAGCCAGTGAGGTTGGCTTTGAACCTGCGCGATCCTCCTATCTCTGCCTCCCAAGTGCGGGGATTACAAGCGTGTGCCACCATGCCCGGCTTACTTTAAAATTTGATGTTACTATAAATAGTAACTCCTAACTGGGTGTGGTGGCACACACTTGTAATCTCAGTACTTCGGAGGAGGCTGAGACAGGAGGCTCATAGGTTCGTGGTCAGTCTCAAGTACTTAGTGAAGTCCTCTGCAACTTAGTGAGACCTTGTTTCAAAATAAAAAATAGCCCAGTGTGGTGGCACACGCTTGTAATTCCAGCATTCTGGAGGCTGAGACAGGAGGATCGTGGTTTGTAGCCAGCCTCAGCTACTTAGTGAGGTCCTTTGCAACTCATTGAGACCCTGTTTCAAAATAAAGAAAAAAAAATAGGGCTGGGAGTGTAGCTTGGAGGTAGACTGCCCCTGGGTTCCATCCCCAGTACCTCAAAACAAAACAAAACAAAAAAGTAGTTCTTCATTGCTACTGAGAAACATTCAGCATTTTAAAATTATTTTAAATTAATTGCTGGGCATGATGGTGCATTCCTATAATCCCAGCACTTGAGAGGCTCAGACAAGAAGATCTCAGGTTCGAGACTAGCCTTAGCAGCCTAGTTAGACTTTTAGCAACCTAGTGAGACCCTGTTTCAAAAACAAAACAAAGCAAAATAATAAAAAGGGCTGGGAGTGTAACTCAGAGATAGAATACCCTGGGTTCAATCTCCAGTACAAAAAGTAAAAGTAGAAATAAATTAGTAAATTATCAACTAATATAAAATATTGAGGCTTTCTTCTTCTCACATTATCACCCATTGACAAAACACTATTATTCCAGTAGTAGCCTTATTCCCCTTATTGAACAGAGTAGAAGCTTCTAATTATGTTTCTGTACTTCCATGGCCAGATCAGAATTCTGAACACCTTAGTATCAACTGCTAAATTAATATTCTTTGTGGCTCCAATCCTACAAACTGACAATATTGTTTGCTGATAGGTCTTATATTTTGAAGACAAGACCACAAACTAGACCCATGAAATAGAAAAGAGAGACCATAATGAAATCTTCATGTGTATGGTTAGGTGATTTTCAACAAGAGGATTCAGATTATTCAATGGGAAAAAGACAGTGTTTTTAATCAATGTTGTGAAAAATGAATATCCGCATGCAAAAGAATGAAGTTAGAGCCTTACCTTACACCATGCACAACATATTCAAATGGATTGAAGATCTTGATGTAAGACCTAAAACTATAAACCTCCTGCAAGAAATCATTTTAAGTTTTAAGATGTTGGACTTGGCAGTGATTTCTTAGATATGGTACCAAAAGCATAGGCAGTAAAAAGCAAAAATAGACAAATGGGACTACATAAAACTTAAAAATTTTTGTGTATCAAAGGACATAACAACGTGAAAGAAATTATGGGATGGAAGAAAAGTATTTGTAAGTCCTATTTTGGGGAAGTGTTTTTATATCTCTGGTAAAGTATATATGAATAATTTCCACAACTCAACAAAAACAACAAAAATCAAATGATCCAATTAAAATTGGCAAATAACTTGAATAGACATTTCTCCAAATATAAATACGAATGGAGAGCAAGCTTATGAAAAGATGCTCAATATCACTGTCAGAGAAATGCACATCAAAATCACAATGATATATCCCCTCACACCCATCAAGATGGCTACTATTAAAAAAATATTGAGGGATGTGAAAAAATTAGAACCCTGTGCACGATTAGTGGGATTATGAAATGGTGCAATAAGTATAGAAAATAGTCTGGAAGTTCTTCAAAATTTGAAATGACCACTTCTGGATATATATCCAAAAGAATCAAAATCATTGTCTCAAAGAGACAGCTGCATACATATGTTCATGGCAGTGCTATTCACAGTAGCTGAGAGGTGGGAGTGACCCAACTGTTTATCAAAGGATGAATCTATGAAATATTATTCAGCCTTAAGAAGGAAGGTAATTGTGTACCACACTACATGAATTATTCTTAAGGACAAATGTTAAGTAAAATAAGCCAGACACAAAAAGACAAATATTGTGTGATTCCACTTACATGAGATCTCTAACGTAGTCAAATTCAGAGAAAAAAAGTAGAATGAATGGTGGTTTTGATCATCAAGGGGAGAGGTGGGAAAAGTGCAGTTGTCCAGTGGGTATGGAGTTGTGGATTTTCAAGATGAAAAAGTTCTGGATATCTCTTTTACAACATTGTGAACATATTTAACATGATTGAATTATATACCTAAAATGATTAAACATATAAATTATAGATTTTATGTTTTATCACAGTAAAAAGGACCCAGACTTATTATAGAATAACTAGCCCATTCTCTCTTATAAAATCTAATCCCTTAACAAATGGATCAAATTGTACAAATGACTGTAATCCTCTTCAGGGTATTTTGAATTACAAAAATAAAAGAATAAATAGATAAACTAATAGCTGGTATGTTTTTTCTTAAAGCAATTCAATTATCTAAACTGTGATAAGAAAATATTTAAATCTCTTAGGTACTCTAAACAGCAAACACATTAATTATTGGATGCCTTTATGATATCTAAAATAGTTGCTATAATAAAGGTAGAGACAGTAAAAGAATCACTATAGAAATTAGTATACTATATTGTAGATGCTAAAAACTTTAAAAATACTGTTGAAATATATAACAGAATAGCATAAAAGACTGGATAAAGTCTTTACACAAGGACCTCATATAAACAACTATAAAACACTAATAAATCCATGGGAAGGTTTGAAAATCCATAATGCATATACAGATTTCAGACGCTCAATTTTTGTGTGTGTGTGTGTGTGATACTGGGGATTGAACCTAGGGACATTCTACCTCCAAGCTACACTCTCAGCTTTATTTTTTTTTATTATTATTTTGAAACAAGATCTCACTAAGTTGCAGAGGGCCTCACTAAGTAGCTGAGGCTGGCTTTGAACCGAGATCTTCCTGTCTCAGCCTCCCAAGTACTGGGATTACAAGCATGTGCCACCATGCCCAGACAGATGCTCACATTTTTAAAAGAAACACTCAGAGTTGTCTGGTTATGAGATCCATAGAAATAAGATCTGACTAGACCAGACCCTGTAGCACCGGATGAAACCTCAACTTGACACATGCCCAAATTCTCCATGAAATAACACACTATAGCAGGGACAAATTTACCACAATATTAAACACTGACAGAAAAACTTTTCTAGTGTAGCGAGGATACATCTAGGTCATATCTTACCTATAACTAAATTAAGCTATAAATATTGTAAATGTTGAGAATAAACTAGAACCATGCTCTAAGCAATCCCTGAGTATCCCCAGCAGGATTTTATGCAATACATCCTTTTGTGGTTGACGAATGTGTGCTAAATTTAGTAAATTTATTTTCTGGATGGGTTGAATCATTTCCCTATCAAAGTCCACAGCACTCACAGTGGTAGAAATCAAGAACAAAAAGAAAAACATATCTAAACAACAAGACAAAAGCATAATTATATTTCATGTTGCTTACTTATAGTATTTAATTTTCTATCCAGTGATACAGAGGCACATTTAACTAGAATGTTGATTCATAAATTTAAGCTATGTAAGGCTTTTCCCATTTCTAGTAAGCTTTATTATCCTTCCCTTTTCAATCTTCAGAAGAATGTAAATACCTTTAATAAAACTGAAAAATAAAGCCGTTAGATATTTTAAATTGAGGGTCTTCAGAGACCTCTTAGATGCAGAGGATTCACAGAAGTTGACTATTAACCCAAGATCCTCAGAGCAAGGTGATGGATGACCTCATAGAATAGATGGTTTTGGATAAGACCATTGAAAAGAGTCTTCTGTGTATTAAATTCTCCACTGCATATTCTTGTATATTATCTTTTTAGAAATACTTTTTTTATTGCTCAAAAACATTCTACTTCTGACTTAGCCTATGATGATTTGCCTTAGACTAGGCAAACTATGGCCTGTAAACTAAATCTGGCTTGACACCTGATTTTCTAAGTAAAGTTTTTTTGAGCACAGCCACAGCCTTAAAAAAAAAAAAAAAGAGCCCAGTGTGGTGTGCCTGTAATCCTAGTACTTCTGAGGTTGAGACAGGAAGGTTGTGTGTTCTTAGCCAGCCTCAGTTACTTAGTGAGGTCCTCCACAATTTAGTCAGACCCTGTTTCAAAATAAAGAATAAAAATGTAGAATTGAGAATGTAGCTTGGAGGTAGAATGCCCCGGGTTTAATCTTCAGTATCACTCTCACACACAACATTATCTACAGCTGTTTTTATGCTACAACAGCAGAGTTAAGAAAGAGTATATAGCCCATAAAGTAAAAAAAAAAAATTACTATCTAGCCATTTATTTATTTTGTTTTTCTTTTTGGCACTGAGATTGAACTCAGGGACATGCTGCCTCTGAGGTATACCTTCAGTCCTATTTTATTTTTAAATAGGTCTCATGAAGTTGCTGAGGGTCCAAGTTCCTAAGGAACTCATGAATCTGCAATCCTCTGGTCTCAGCCTCCCAAGTACTGGGATCACAGGTGTACTCTACTATACTCAGAAATATCTAGTTATTTACAGAGAAAGTTTGCTGACCCTTGCTCTAGACAATTATCATCATAACTCTATAATTTAGCTCTACTAAGCTATTTTTAGTTATCCATGATAACATGATATAAGGCTATGTTGCTCTAACTTTACTAATGATACTTTTTGCATACAACACATAGATAAAATAAAATGTCCTTGCATCAGGAAAATTACAAACAATAGCTATTTATCTAACAATACTTAGAGACAATGTATGGCTTTACCAAAGTCTAATTGTCTCTTTTACAGTTGTTTTTTCTTTTTATTCTAAAGAAATTAGACTCTGCATTGCCAGTGCAGGACCAAGGTTAATTGCTCTGTTGAATTATGTTGGGCCACCTCTAGGGCATGATTTCTGTGGTAGTTCATCTCCGTAGGTTTTTCACCTCTTGGTATTTGAGCCCCCATACACTGAAGCCCTTCCATGTTGTCCCAGCATTGAGCCATGTGACTGAGAGAATATGGCAATAGAGAATATGACAATCACTTCCAAAGTTAGACTACCAACGACATTATATTTTCTGCTTTGTGTCCTCTCATATCCTTCACTGCAGGGGAAGGTAGCTGCCATATTGTGAATGGCCTAATAGAGAGGCCCAGGCAACAAGGATGAAAGGAACTGAGAGAGCCTGTCATAATCAGCAAGGAACTGAGGCCTTCAATCAACAGCCAACTGAGTGGGCCTCCTTGGAGGCAGACCCTACATCCCATTCAAGCCTTCAAAGTATGGCAGTTTTAGGCAACGTCTTAGCTGTAACTTTATGGGAGACACTGATTTAGAACCACCCAGATAAATTGGGCGTGGTGGTGCATGCTTGTAATCCCAGGAGGCATGAGACAGGAGGATCTCAGACAGCCTCAGCTACTTAGTGAGGCCCTTTGCAACTCAGTGAGACCCTGTTCCAAAATAAATAATAAAAATAGGGCTAGGTGTAATGGTTTGAGATGTCGAAGGTGGGTTCTTGTTGTTAGCTAGTTTAGAAAAAATAGCCAGAACTATACTGCTGCAAGCTTAAGCAAAGTTTATTATTACAAAGGTAGAAGGAAGGGACAGATCAATAAAGCACTACATCAGAGAAAATGTAGTGGAGTGCCTTGAAGGCAAGACACTGAGGTTTCTGAACACGTAACTTTTTTTTTTTATATAAGAATTTACCATCTCCCCCCCCCCCTTTTTTTTTTTTAAATACTATCTAGCCAATAATCTTTTCTCTCCCAAATGCAGGTGCAGGCCTACCAGTTATCTCTGCTGTGCAAGCCCTCTCTATTAGCCTTCTTTGTTCATCCTCATAGAGACAGACAGGTCTGACATCACTGATCGAAATGTGTTACTTGGTTAACAAAGTCAGGAGGCTGCATGGAAAAAGCCCGCTTTGTCTTTGGTTTTAGTTTTAAAGCTTGAATTGTCCACCTGTGTATTTGGTGAGATTTTAGTACTTTTCTATCTCTGTCTACTAAAAGTTGCTTATTATGTTAAAAAACTTGTCTTACAATTAAGAAAAGGAATATAGTCTTTTAAAGTATGAAGGTTTGGGGCTGTAACTATTTTGTGTAATTAGTCATTACTACTGGGTTAACATAGTTTGCTTTTTCTCTTTAACTTTAGCCTAAACTATCATGAAAATCCATAGCTAGTGTCCTGCTGGGCTAACAGCCAACTCTTAGCTGACCAAGGTCAATCCTGGCTGCAGCTCTTGGCTGATAGCTTAGAGGCAGAGAAAATGATTTTATTGTTCTGCCTAAGTATGAGAGCTCATTCTTATTAGCAATTAATACAGCTCTTATTAAAAATTAATACAGTCTCAATCCCCATCACTGGGGGTATAGCTTGGAGATGGAATGCCCCTGAGTTCCATCCCCAGTACCACAACAAATTAATTAATTAATAAGTAAATAAATAAAAATGAAAAAATGGAACCATCCAGATAAGCTGCTCACAGATTCATGGCCCTTGTAAACTGTGTGAGATAATACTTTTATTTTCAAGTTGAATTTTATACAGAGGAATATGTAACTTTGCTCTAATACAATTTACCAGCATCCCAAATTGTCTCTTCTCTCTCTCTACACTCTTTCTCTCTAGTACTTGAGGTTGAGCTCAGGGGCACTCTACCTACAAGCTATGCCCCAGCTCTTCAAAATTTTAAATTTTTATTTTGTAGAAGGGTCTTGCTAAGTTGCTGAGGTTGGCCTTGAACCTGCAGTCTTCCTGTCTCAGCCTCCCAAGTGCTGAAATTATAGGCAAATGCAACTGTATCCAGCTTTATCTTCTTTCAAAGAGTACAAAAGTAAAACATTTTATATGGGGAGAGAATCCTGAGAATAATGATTGTATTCACAGAAGTGAAATCAGTAGAGGCATTCATAAAATTTTTGTTCTGATACTTTGACTGGCACAGTGAATAATGCAGCTTAACCCTGGAGATACAATAAACCAACCTAATTTCCTTAAGCCAAGTACACAGTTATAGGTAATAGAATGGCCTTAATATTATTTTTTGCTAGCCAGAGGAGATTCTTTATGATTGCTAACACTGTATATAATATCTAAGTACCTGAGGGAAATTGAAATAATGTGTAAGCTAAAAGAAAAGGCCACTGACTATCTAAAATAGACTTGGAAAAATTTTAAGGTTTTTTTTTTTTTTTTTGTGGTACTGGGATGGAACTCAGGGGCTTTCTACCTCCAGGATATGCTCCCAGATCTATTTTTTATATTTTATTTGGAAACAGGGTCTCACTAAGTTGCTGAGAGCCTCACTAAGTAGCTGAGTCTGGCTTCGAACCTTCATGATCCTCCTGTCTCAGCCTCCCAAGAGTGGGGATTACAAGCGTGCACCCCCATGCCCAGCTTGAGATTTGTTTTGATGATCAGGTTTGGGAAATCTGGCGTTATGGTTCTGAACTGTGTTGTAGGCCTTACAGTTTTCCTTACTTGCCTGTAGTTCGATTCCACTTGTGCCGAGTCTCCCATGCTTTTGTGCAGCCACTGTTCTGACAGATGATTCAGCCAATGAGTCAAAGGGAAAAGCCGGAATAGAATCATGCCAAGAGACATGTAAACTGCAAACCGAATCTCCAGCAGAAAATCTCACCTTGACAGAAAATCAACAATAACGGTAAGGATTTTTCACCATGTTTGAAGCTCTCTCCTGCAGCTTTGATTGAATGAAAACCGAGAGGAAGGACTTATAATCAAATCATAAAGTTCCTTCAAGTATAGGAAAAGACAGATTTTTTTTCCTTTTCCTGCAACAATGAAAACGAGTAGCCACAAGAACTAGTTTTAAATCTATTCAATTGATAAAGATTAGCTTGCCTTAGGAAGCTCATAGAATCAGTCCATTAGGGATAGTCTTACTCTAATAAACACACATCCGAGTGCCAACTAATCAGCAACAGTCTTACCTGAGTGACCGTTCTTCCCCAGATGTCAGCCCACTTAATGCTCAGAAGCTCTGCCCATTCCTGGCTTCCTGTGCTTCTCCCAAACAAAAACCCTGTGTGAGGTCAACAGTTTGCTGTGCTAGGAGAGACGGTGTCTGTTCAGCCTAGCAAACTCCCCTGATTCTCTTACCATCTTTAAACTTCCTTCTGTTTATTAGTACCAATCGTGATGGTAATGATGGCGGTGGTGATGATTTCATAATTTCCACTTACTCTATGCTATTCGCTGTGGCAAGGCCTGTAGTTCAATAATGAGAATGTCTAGTGACATCTGGCTCCTGGCACTTCTTAGATTTTCAGGTAACATTCAGACCTGAAGTTATTGACCTTGGCTTATTCATTGTAATCATTTGTTTGTTGCTTTTGAATTCACTCCTCCCCTTCCCTGCTCCGTTTAAGGTCCCAAAGGGCTGACTCCTCCAGGTGGAGTTTTCCAGGCCCTTCTTTCTTTCAGCTGGCTTTCAGCTCAGTTCTGCTAATGGGAATCTATGGGGTAAATGGGAGGCAGGGAGGCAGGAGGGGAGGAAGCAGGGTATCTCCCTCCTTTGTGCTTTTGGCTTGAGCATACTGTTTCTTTAACATTGCTCCAGCCCTCTGAACTTGCCCTTTTCTTGGTGGTGGAGGCATGATGCTGTGGATGTCTAACCTGTCTCCCCATCTGGTTAGGATTATCAGCTTTTATATCTCTTTTTGAAACAGAGTACTTTCTGACTTTCTGGATGGCTGATAACAGTCAACAAGAATGGACTTCAGTACTTGGTAAGCTGAGACAGGAGGATCATGGTTTGCGGCCAGCCTCAGCTCTTTAGTGAGGCCCTCTGCAACTTAATGAGACCCATTCTGTAGGCTTTCTCTTTAGACTCTCTATGGTTTCCCTGGAGGAGTAGAAACTTTTTAGTTTAATGTCATCTCATTTATTAATTCTTGTTTTAATTTCCTAGGCACAGGTACAAACTTTCTCAATAAGATGCCATAGCTCAGGAAATTAAAGATAGTTGTAAATAAAGTTTTTTTCTTTAAAAGTATTTTATTACCTATAAAATACAATAGAAATGATAGTGACATATAAATAAGAATGTAGCTTATTAAGTGCAAAAAATTGGCATCATTTTATACAGTATAATATGTATTAGTACATTATTAAGTCTTTAAAAAATTTTATTGGTGCATTGTAGTCATACATCTTAATGGAGTACAAAATGGTAGAGGCATATATACACACATCAGTCATAGTTATTAATTAAATCTTGATTGGTCATGAGGTTTTTCGGGCTTGCTTTCCCACAAATCCATTTAATAGGTTATCAAAACTTTAATTTTTAGCAATTTTATTTTCAACTAATACAATTAAAAATGAAATAGTTGCTCTTAGAAATTGACAGAGTGTAAATAATTTTTTGTGTGTGTGGTACTGGGGTTCCTGGAAACCCTTCTACCTCCGGGCTACAATCCCAGACCTATTTTTTATTTTTATTTGGAAACAGGGTCTCTTATGCCAGCGAGGAACTTCGAACCTGCGCAATCCTCCTGTCTCCGCCTCCCAACCGTGGGAATTACAAGTGTGCGCCACCACGCCCGGCAAGTAGTTTTTGAGAATTTTAAATTTTGACAAGGATCTTTTTATGATATAATTGTTACGGCACTGTTTCAAGTATTTTGTAACCTATATATTTTGTCTGTGATGGGATACATTTGGGATAAATTTCTTTCTTTTTTTGTGGTCCTGGGGATTGAATCCAGGGACATTCTACCCCTGAGTTACACCTCCATCCATATTTTATTTTTATTTTGAAACCAGGTCTCTCTAGGTTGATGGAGTCTCATTATTTGGTAAGGATGTCCTCGAACCTGTGATCCTTCTGTCTCTGCCTCCCAAGTACTAAGATAACAAGCATTGCTGGATCAACATATGATGATGGCCAATGGAAGCATCATAAGTTGTTCCTGAGTCATTTTGACAGGACTCTATTAGTCTTTTATAGTTTCCCTGCTTTTTGGTATAATGTGATATTTCAGCTCCATCTGGCACACTTTCTGCCCCAGATCTAAAATCAGCTGTTTCTATAATGTGTTCTGTGATTTCTGTGAGTGTGTGTGAAAATCATGTTTTTGAACTGCAACTGAATTTCTAGACTTTTTCAATGGATAGGGCTTGAAATAAAAAAAAAATACACGGTGATACTTCTAATTCAGACTCAAGATAACAGGGTGTTTAACATTTCCACTATTGTTATCTATATTTCCTTTCACTATTCCAAAATTGGTTGGTTCCCAATGATACCAATATAATCACTCATTTGCTGTGTCCCATAAAACATACCTCCCCAAAATAACAGCATCTACAGGCCGGGTGTGGTGGCGCACGCTTGTAATCCTCGCGCTTGGGAGGCTGAGACAGGAGGATCGCACAGGTTCGAAGCCAGCCTCAGCTACTTAGTGAGACTCTCAGCAACTTAGTGAGATCCTGTTTCCAAATAAAATAGAAAATAGGTCTGGGAGTATAGCCCGGAGGTAGAAAGCCTCTGGGTTCCACTCCCAGTACCACAAAACAAAACAAAACAAAACAAAAAAACCTAGCATCTACACTATACCAACACTATTTATTTATTTATTTATTTATTTATTTATTTATTTATTTATTTATTTATTTTTGGTGGTACTGGGGTTCCTGGAAGCCCTTCTACCTCCAGGCTACACTCCCAGACCTATATTATATTTTTATTTGGAAACAGGGTCTTGTAAGCCAGCGCAGCTGGCTTTGAATCTGCGCTGTCCTGCTGTCTCCGCCTCCCAAGTGCGGGGATTACAAGCGTGCGCTACTACGCCCAGCACCAACACTATTTTAACGGAAAGTAATTTATGATAATTTACATAGCTTTTTTTTTTTTTAATCTTTAGGTCTATCCTACAAGGATTGCATAGTCTAATTATTATGTTGCAAGGTCACTTGAAATACTTTTGATTCATTCTAAAATTTTGTTTTTTGTTATATGAGAAATGTTTTTTAAATATCATCTTGTATCGTTACTGAAAATACTTACATGGCCTCAAAGTCAAATATACAAAATAAAATGTATTCTGAGTAGCGTAACAATTGTACCTGCTTCCACTCTATCATCTGTCTTTCCCATAAATAAATTTTTAGAAAAGTTTTTTACTTTATTATTCCATTGTTTTTGCTTTTCTAGTTATTATAGTGTTTTAAGTATACATTATATTAATTGGTCAGGTTAATTAGCAAACGAAGTAACTAGGACAACCTGAAGTTGCAAAGTCGGGGATAATGAGGGAAAGAGGAATGGGAATAGGTAGGGCTCTGATAGTCATAATAACAGTGTGTTCTGGAACTAGTGAGGGGGACAAGGATAACCAATTTTGTAGTCAGGATACAGATTCCTTTGTAATTACGTTGGCTCTCAAGTAATTCATATAGTAACAGTAGAGACAAAGGCCTGTTGTATTTGGTGAGGGTGCTTGTACATGAATCCAATTCAACACATTCAACTAATCTATTTAAGATACTTTGTATGAGAATACAAATGTCCAAGAGATGTGATTCTTCCCTGTTGAAAGATAGGGCTACTTTTGTGGCCAATGAAGAGGAGTGAAAGGAGACAGACCTCTTAAAATATAATTGTGGCAAGTAAGTACAATAAGGAAAATAAGGCCACAGGGCCATGGACACCCAGTGGAGGAAATGTTTACTTGGGGTGGGGGATATCAGGGAGTGTTTTAGTCCAGTTGTAAAGTCCTATGGCATTTTGTTTCCTTAGATGGTTCTTGGATAAGAATTCAACAAATGGCAAAGAGAAAGGTCACCCCAGGAAGAAGAGGACAGGGGACGTAGGGGGTATTTATGTATGTTTGTGAGATTCATTCATTCCTGGCTTCTCATATGAATCATTTTTAAAATCAGGAGTCGGGCCAAACAAATCAAACTGTTTAGAAATGCTTGACAACTTGGCAGAATCAGCCAGTATGGTATAAAAGGAATATTTTTAAAATAAGAAAGATATATTTTCTCAGTCAAGCAGACACTTAAAATTAGCCATCACACTCTAGATCATATACCAATATAATTAGGGTGTGATGGTTAATTTTATGTATCAGCTTGACTAGCTTCAGGGTGCCCAGATTAGACATTATTTCTTAGTTTGTGCAGGTACTCCTGGATAGGCCATTTAAATTGGTGGCTCAGTAAAGTAAACGACTGAGATACATCATCTCAACTTCTCTGGCCCTTGGACCAGGATTACCATCCATTCCTCTGGTTCTCAGGCCTTCACACTTAGACTAGAACTGTACCACCAATGTTCCTGGGTCTTCAGCTTGCAGATGGTGGATTATGGGACTTGTCAGCTTCCACAATAATGAGAACTAATTCCTCATAACAAACTGCTGTCCCTCTGTCTCTCTCTCTCTGCTCCTTATTTCGTTTCTCTGAAGAACCATCATAAATAGAGTTAGCCAAAATTTTTTTTGAACAAAGCCTTTCTATGAAAAAGGTAAAGACAGCCCTCCTTAAAAAAATTTCTGGTATTTCACAAAAATCTCATTTGTTCTTTTCACAGATGGAAAAGTAGAATAGTCAGGTGAAATGGGGAAAAATTGTTCTCAATTGTTCTAAATGGCTGCAAGGCACCACCATTATAGTGCAGCTTTTAGATTTGCTGTGTGACTTGTCAGGTCTTGGAAGGAATAAAATATGTTCTTGGATACTGTAAAAAGAAAAGTAAAAGAGGAGAGAGAGTACTGCATTTCATCGAACTTAAGATGTCATGGACTGTAAGATGTACTGTTATTTTAGGTACTGTTAAGCAAGAAAAACACCTGTCCACTAAGCTGTAGTCACATATAAAATCTTTCCAAATTCAGAGATGTTAAAATGTGAAAATAAATGTGCATTTTAGAATCAACAGGAATCATTTACTATCTCTAGCAGTTACAGATGGTCAGGGATTTTGGAGTAGTTTGGTGGGGGAGGCTGGCATCAGATATCAGGTGTGGCTGCCTTGCCCAAAGGCCTGGCTGAGGCTGGAATATTAAATTTGAATATTCAGCCACTCACCTGGCTCTTAAATTGGTGCTGGTTGTCGGCTTTAATCCTTAGCCACGTGGTCTGATCCTCAGGCTGCTGGAATGGCCTCACGCCTGGTTGTTTGTATCCCCTAGAATGAGTGACCCGAGGTGAACAAGGTGGAGTGTGCTATACCACTTATGATCCATCTTTGAAAGATACCCCCTGCTATATGAACTTCTTTTCTGTGATGCTCCCGTCAAGCTGGGACAACCTTGAGTCTTCATGGCAGGTGACCTGTTTTCATCATGGGTGCTTTTCATCTGTGGCAAACCCTTACAAGGTCTCCATGGTAAGGCAAAGCCTCATTCTGCCCTAACTCAGATGGGCTTGGCCAGAAGGGACATTGCAAAATCAATGGCCTGGGAAAAAGACAAAGGAAGCCGGGGTTGGCCTAGACCCAGAGGAGTTAGCAAATGGCTGTCAAGCAACATCCAAAAGGCCAAAGCCGAGCCAGGCACGGTGGTGCACATTTGTAATCCCAGTACTTGGGAGGCTGAGACAGGAGGATGGCAGGTTCACAGCCAGCCTCAGCTACTTAGTGAGGCCTCCGCAACTTAATGAGAGCCTGTTTCAAAATAAAAAAATAAAAAATAGGCCTGGGGCTGTAGTTTGGAGGTAGAATGCCCCTGGGTTCCATCCCCAGTACCACACACACACACACACACAAAAGGCCAAAGCAGATAATTCAGCAGTGACACAATCAGGAATCCTTGCCCAAGAGGATCCTCTGAGGGATGGGGCAGCAGAGCAGGCATTTCCAGCTGGTAGCAATATTGAAAATGTAAGAATGAGCCATTTATAGGTTCAGGTTCAAGAAGATGGCCCACCTGAGGAGAGATAGTGTTTTGAGGCTTGGGCCTGGGCCTGGGCCAGACCTCTAATCCAGCTGGGTCAGGAAACTGGGGTCAGGAAAATACAGCACAGCCTCAGTTTTCCAACCTGGACATCATGGAAACGGGAGGACGCTAGAGCTCAGTGGGTCTGTGGGGGCTCAGAGCCTCAAGTAGGTCTACTTTACTCGGGCTTTGCAATGGCGGGAGACGGCCCTCCTGTGGGCGCAGTGGTGGCCTTGCTCATGGCCAAGCTGCCAGGGCCCAGCCTGCTCTGGTGGGTTGAAAGCCAGCCTCAGCTACTTAGTGAGGCTCTCAGCACCTTAGTGAGACCCTGCTTAGAAATAAAAATATAAAATAGGCCTGGGAGTGTGGCCTGGGGCTAGAAGGACCCTGGGTTCCATCCCCAGTACCACACACACACACACACACACACACACACACACACACACACACTTGAATGTATAGATTGGTTGTGAGGATTAAGTAAGTCTAAGTGATTATACTGTGGGTCTCAATACAAGTTTTCTCTTCTTCCTTCCAGCCCTCCTGCAGCAGGTAGTAAAGCCACTTGTATAGTTGAAACTTATCTACCTTCCTCTCATCTTAATATATATATATATACAAATATGTACATGCATATATATATATATATATTTGTTTTGTTTGTTTGTTTTTTGGTGGTGGTACTGGGGATGGAACCCAGGGGCCTTCTACTTCTGGGCTACACTCCCAGACCTATTTTATATTTTTATTTGGAAACAGGGTCTAAGTTGCTGAGAGCCTCATTAAGTAGCTGAGGCTGGCTTTGAACCTGCACGATCCTCCTGTCTCAGCCTCCCAAGTACTGGGATTACAAGCGTGGGCCACCACGCTGGCAATAATGATGATAATTTATATGTGGTCTACGGTTTCCTGAAGGTTGTTCTATTCATTATCCTATTACTTCAGCTGAATTTTCCAATGATTGATTGAAAGATTACAGAATATTATTTTTAATTTTTGTGAAATATATTAAAAATCCCCACTGCACAGAGGCAAGGAGAAACATGGCATGTTAATGTGAAAACTTAAACTTGTCTAAACTTGCCTATTCAAGGCAGAGATGGGAAATGACAAGGACAGGATGAATTGTACTCTGGGTACCTTAGTTCTCAAATACAGAATTATTACTTGAGCATTGTTAATACAAATTTTTTTAGAGCTGGGTGTGGTGGCATATGGCTGAGACTGAGACAGGAGGACCACAGGTTTAAGGCCAGCCTCAGCAACTTAGTGAGACTCTGTTTCAAAATTAAAAAAATAAAAAGAGCAGGGGATGTAGCTCAGTGGGAGGACACCCCTGGGCTCAATCTCCAGGACCATATACATTAAGTAAGTTAGTAAATAAATAAATAAATATTTTTGGTGTATATATTTGAATACTCAATGATTATTGGCTATCCAAAAAATGGTTTTCTTTATTTTCCAGACAGGGGCTTTAGCTTACATGTCTAACTTTTGGTCATGGGGTATTATCTTTTAACAAGATGATTCTTTACTACTTTAAAATTCACTGGGCTATTTCCATTCTAAATTACTGAAGCATACACTTAGGGAAAAGCAAAATATATCAGTAGAGTTAAGAGAAGGTAGAAAGGAGACACTCAACTGGTGAACATTTGTCTTTGGTGAAACTTCCCTTTGTTTTAGGATGCACTGCTTGATTGAATCCTTTAAGCAACAGATTTGCAAGACAAGGCCTCTGCAGAGGGGGTCTGGGAAGCGAAGGAATGTAGGGTGATAACTTGGAATGCAAAAGCTACAGAGTAAGATACTAAGCATCTGTTTAATAACATAAATACACTATATTAGCAAGTTAATGAAAAAGACTCAGCCTTCTCTGGATTTGATCTGAAAATGATCATGTTAGTAGAGTTTTTTTTTTTTTTTGGGGGGGGGTGTCTCTGTCCAAGCTTGAGCCTAAAGTGAAAGAGGGAATGTAGAAAGTCTGGGACAAGTGGTTAGGTGTGAGCAGAGATTCTGTACGTCAAGTAGAGCAGTAATCCAGAAAAAGTCTTCTGGCCTGGGAAGCCACGGGTTTGTGGGACCTCTCATTATCCCTCCATGCTATAGTTTGGATCTTTTAATCTTTATTTTGAAACAGGATCTCACTGAGTTGCAGAGGGCCTCACTAAGTAGTAGCTGAGTCTGTCTGTGAACCACAATCCTCCTGTCTCAGCCTCCCAAATGATGGAATTATAAGCATGCACTACCATGACTGGCTTAGTTTGTATCTTAATGTCTCCCAAAGGCCCATATATTAAAGTTCTGGTCACCAGCCTGTGGTGCTATTGGGAAATGGGTAGGGTTAAAGAGTTAGAACCAAACTGAAGGAAGTTAGGTCACTGGGGACATGCCCTTGAGGGGGATATTGGGACTCCAGCCCCTTCCTCTCTCTTTTGCTTCCTGTCTGCCATGAGGTAGCAGGTTCATTCTACCATGAGCTCCCCCTACCCCGACCCCATGATGCTCTGCCTCAGCTCAGGTCCAAAGCAATGTAGCAGCTAGCCATGAACTGAAACCTCTGAAGTCATGAGCTCAAATAGACCTTTTCTCTTTGTAAGTTGATTATCTCAGGTATTTTATTACAGTAACAGAAAGCTAATACACTCAGGTTTTCAGTATTGTAGTTGGTGGGATGAGTCAGATTATTATCATTTGGGCAGCAAAGAAAAGGATGCCCTCCAAAAGGTGGAGAACTTCGGGTAATACCAGAGTTGCACATCTTTCTACACCCAGCTTAGATGACATTTCTTCTTAAAGCTTTCTCAGCCTTGTGTCTGAGGTTAGCATCTTTCTTAGTGTTCCAATAGCCCCTGAGTGCTATTGCTTATATAAGTAAATAATAATAACGACAGATAACATTTATTGAATCCTTATATGGTCTCAAATATCTAATAAGTGTTTTCCATGGATTGCCTCACTCAGTGTTTGGGTCATTTCCATTTACTCAGTTGAGAACACTACTACTCTAAGAAATTATATAGTTTTCCCTCAAGTCCTATAGCAAGGGAATCATGGACCCAGGATTTAAACTCAGGTTGTCTGTTGTCTGGCCCAAAGCCCAAGTATGCAGGAATTAGAATGTCCTCATTTTATTGTTCACTTTAAGGAAAAAGCCTTGAATCTTCTTAGGACAGTATCTGTCTTTTTTCTGTTATCCCCATCGTTTGTAATAGTGTTAGGCACATAGTGGTTTTTTGTTTTTTGGGGTTTTTTTTTTTTGGTGGTACTGGGGATGGAACCCTTCTACCTCCAGACTACACTCCCAGACCTATTTTATATTTTTATTTGGAAACAGGGTCTCTTATGCCAGCAAGGAACTTCGAACCTGCGTGATCCTTCTGTCTCCGCCTCTCAAGCGCGGGGATTACAAGTGTGTGCCACCACGCCCAGCTAGGCACATAATGTTTTGCAAATGTTAATGCAAAGGATGGATGAAAGAGTCTAGGGCATAAAACCTCCACAGGACACACTGAAGCTCTCCTTAGAGTTTATGAACAAATAAAATACTCTACTCTGCTCTTGGCACAAAATAACAACTCAATAAATGTTAACTACTGTTGTTTTGTTGGAAATAAAAGTAATTTACTTAAAAGAGGAGTTATCTTTACATAGGAATGCATTAAATACCTCATTTCTTCTCCTAAAATTTTTACACATATTTTCATATGATTTTAGAAAGAGGTAAGCATTTCATTTGTATGTTGTGTTTTGATTGTATAGGAATTGATGGAGTTTTCCCTTGAAATTTGAGCTGTGCTTGCTTGAAATATGAATACAGTTAAGTAGAAAAGTAGGCTGCTGTGAGTTCAATGCTAGCGATCTGCAGTGTAACAGTGTGAGAATACAGATGACGCTAAATGTAAAAGGGTTTCTTATCAAATGCATCCAGCCACTGCAGCCCGGGGACAGAGGCAACCGCCGCATTAGAGGAATAGCGTGACTGTAGTATAATTCAGAACTTGATTTCCTCATTTTTTTTTTTGCTTCATAGCCAATCTATTTCAATTATTCTTGTTAAAAACATATCAAAATTGATTACACATAAAAATTGTAAATAGAAAATAGTGCCTACTTATTATATTGAAATAGCCCATTGTGGATGTCTTTGGGGAGATAGATCAAGTAAATTATTGTTATATTATTATTGTTGTTATATTGCCCTTTACTTGCTTGTGGCAGAGCCTGTTAGCTGCATATCCTAGTATCCATTCTCTCTCCTCTTAGGGACAGAACTGTACATTTATATGGGGATAGTACACACAGCCAGAAGACTTAGCCTCTCTTTCAATTAGATGTAGATATACTTAAGTGCTAAGATTCTGTTCAAAGCTAGGCGTGGTGGCACCCGCCTGTAATCCCAGTATTTGGGAGGCTGAGACAGGAGAATCACAGGATCAAGGCCAGCCTTAGCCACTTAGTGAGGCCTTCAGTAACACAGCGAGACCCTGTTTCAAAATAAAAATAAAAAAGTGCTGGGGTGTAACTCAGAGGTAGAATGGCCCTGGGTTCAATCCCCAGTATCACAAAGCAACAACAATAACAAATACTGCTAAAAAAGACATCAAGTGGAAGTTTGTGAGTTATTGCTAGAAAATCTTGAAAGGGAGTACTCCTTTCTTCCTTCCTCCTTTCCTCCCTCTCTTCCTTCTCTCTTTCCTTCCTGCTTCCTGGGATGAGTTTATACTTGCTGGAGGTCCAGCAACTATTTTGAACCATAAAGCAACCTTGGGAATGGAGACCATGAGTGGCAATATACAGCAATGTGGAAAGATCCTGGGTCTCTAACGTCATGGAGCCTTCACATTACCAATGCCTGGCCTTCTGTTATGCACGAGGCATAAGCTTTATCTTATTTCCACTGCTTTTGGCAGCAAAACCTAAAATAAACCATTATTCCAAGGAAGTAACCAAACCTCTTCAAGAAAACTTTCTTAGTTTCTATCAGCATTTAAAGTACTGTCATCATGCTCCCTGCGTTTCTATTTATCTCTGGCTCCCTGGTTCTATCTTCACTCCTTTATTTACAGGGAAATGGATGGAACTGGAGGACACGAATTAAGTGAGATTAGTCAGTCACAAAAAGGAAGAAATTGGATGCTTTCTCTAATATGTGAAAGCTAAGGAGAAATGGGTAACGGGAGGAATGCTAGATGAAGAAGGAGATCCTATAGAGCAAATAAGGCGACCTAACTGAGGGGGTTGGAGGGGGGAAGAGGGAAACCCTCTAAAGCACCTATCTACTTCAACAAACATATAAATCACTAAGCCAAGCATGGGAAGGAGGGAATAGAGTGGGGATTGGATATGGGCTAATTGGGTGATGTGTGCATGTATGTCTCCACAAGTCTTTTATCCCATTAAGATGTATGTCTACAATGTACCAATAAAAAATAAAAAAAAAATCTTTCCAACATCTTTCTTGTGAAGATTTGGGGTGTTATCTCTCATTTTTGAATCCCTAATGAGGCTCCAGAATAAAGTTACAATCACATCAATGATCACAGAGGTTTCTTGTTGAGTCGGAGGTCAGAAACTTGTGGAAGCAACTGCTTTAAGTGAGGGGTATTTGGTGAACCTAGGGGTATTCTACCTCTGAGCTACATCCCCAGCCCTATTTTATTTTATTTTAATTTTGAAACAAGGTCTCACTAAGTTGCTGAGGGTATTAAAAAGTTGCTGAGACTGGCTTCTAACCTTTGATCCTCCT
Source organism: Muscardinus avellanarius (assembly GCF_963383645.1). Taxonomy (NCBI): domain Eukaryota; kingdom Metazoa; phylum Chordata; class Mammalia; order Rodentia; family Gliridae; genus Muscardinus; species Muscardinus avellanarius. The sequence continues at coordinate 59,938,361 of NC_137786.1, read as the reverse complement.
GTCTCAGCCGTCCAAATACTGGGATTATAGGTGTGTGCCACTGCACCCAGTGTGTGTGTGTGTGTGTGTGTGTGTGTGTGTGTGTGTGTGTGTTTACTAAAACTTGTGGGACTACTTTTTAGATAGTTTTTCTGTGATAATAGACCAGCAAACAGAATAGAACACAGGCAGATTTGATTTTGACTAAGCATTTGATAGCTGATAAGCAACTGATATTTACTGATAAGAAGCGAATGCAGAGAACTCCAACCAACCAAGGAGGCTAGAGCTTTGGCTCCCAGCTCTGCTGCTTTACATTGTATGACAGAGGTATCAGGAATCCTTGGTCCTCAGTTTCCTTATTAAATGGCTGTGATGAAGATTAAACAAGTTAATGCACATGTAAAAAATGGGCAAATATAGCTAGGCATGGTGGCGCACGCTTGTAATCCCAGCATTCGGGAGGCCGAGACCTGGAGGATCGCGGTTCAGAGACAGCCTCAGCTACTTAGTGAGGCCCTCCTCAACTCAGTGAGACCCGGTTTCAAAATAAAGAATAAAAAATAGGGCAGGGGGTGTAGCTCGGAGGTCAAATGCCCCTGAGTTCCATCTTGAAAAAAAAAAAAAAAGAGCAAACATATATTTATCTCTAAATCTAATGGGCTTTGCAACTATAAGACAGTTTGGGTCAATGTTAAAAAGTCCGGTTCCAGAATTAGGTGTACACTTGCTGTGTGATTTGGGTCAAATTGTTTGATGTTGACAAGCTTCTGTTTTCTCATCTGTAAAATGATAATAACAATAGCATTGCCTTACAGGGCTGTTGTGAGGACTCAATGAGATCATGTCTATGGAGACTCCAAGGCAGTACCTGGTGCTCAAAAAATAAGAAATATTAGTATTCTATGGTTATTACTGTTACTACTTTCTCAGAGATTGGTGAGGAACTATGACTTGCTGACATTTAAAGTGAAGGAGTGGAATGAGTAGTTGAACCATACTATGAAACAAATGTCTACTACCAGCTTGACATCAATCTAAAAGGACATTTTTGGTAGAATGCCACAGGCTTGGCTTAAGTTTTAAATGTCATGTGTGAAGATAAAGTTTGCTTTATATTATATTTTATTTCTGTGGTGCAGGGGGATGAACCCAGGAGCCTTCTACCTCATACCCTCAGTACTTTTTTATTTTGAAACAAGAGTCTTGCTGGCTTATCATGCTTTGACCTGGAACCTGTGACCCTCTTGTCTCAGCCTCCCAAGTACTGGGATTATGGTGTGCTCCACTGTGCCTGGCTGCTCATTGCATTTGATGGTGACACAAGTTGAGAGGATTGGAACCATGGATGCAATCTCATGGAAAGGCATGGAGTTTGATGACTCAAAAATTGGCTCTGAAGCCAGGTGTGGTGACGCACGCTTGTAATCCCCACGCTTGGGAGGCAGAGACAGGAGGATCGTGCAGGTTCGAAGCCAGCCGTGCTGGCTTGAGAGATCCTGTTTCCAAATAAAAATATAAAATAGGTCTGGGAGTGTAGCCTGGAGGTAGAAGGGCTTCCAGGAACCCCAGTACCACCAAAAACACAAAAACAAAAACCCCCAAATTGGCTCTGAGTCCTCCAATCCAGGCACCTGATCATTGAGTTTCCTCATCAGTAAAATGATAATAACATTAGCAAAATGTCAGGAATATACTCTCTCTACATCATATGTTTTAAATTTATACTTTTATTAGTGCCTTGCAACTATGTATCATAATGAAGTTCAATGTGATACAAACATACATTTTGTGTATTTCCTCCAGCATCCCCCTCTGCTCCCCCTTCTTCCCTCCCCCACGTTAGTGAAGTTGGTAGTAATAACTTCACATATTGCAGTAGTATTATTTGAACTGATTCCTTCCTTGATCCTTCTTCCCCCACGCCAGCCCTCCTGCAATCTCATTCTACTATTATACTGGTCTTTACATAGATACATATTTTTCAAGATCTCACAGAATTTGTAAATTCATCTTGAAAAATGATGATGAAATAGGTTATTTATGATCCAGAGGAATCTCCAAAAGGAACAATAAGAAAAGCATTGTTCAACAGCTTAAAAATTATGCAATTATCAATAACTTCTTAAAAAACTAGAGAATTAGAATTATTTAAAATTTTATGCATAAGCATATGCCTTTATTAATATTTCAAATTCTTTTACTTAAAATGTGTGTAAAATGTAAGCAAATGAATGGCCTTAGGCTACTATCCAGGAGAAAAGCTGCATTTTGGGGGACTGTGAGGTCAGACTGAATCACTGGGAGATCGGGAATAGCAGTTTGACCTGAACCTGCTGACCATTCCTAAAACACCCAGTCTTAAGAGAGCACAGACAATAAAAGTCCTTTGTCTCTCAGCCCTGTCTCCGAGACAACGGTGCATACTGGTGTGAGGGAAAGCTGGCTAGAGCCAATCAAACAAATGAGGTTTCTATGTGAAGTTGGGTAACATGGGCTGTTGAAGCTATACTGGTACTTGCCATTTTCCTGTTTGGCATCCAGACTATTAAAAAAGGTTCCACCCACAGATATTTACCAACACTGGCTAAGCCAATGTGCAATGAATGCCTTCTTTCAGCCTTGCCCGACACCCAAAGCCTTGGCTTTTTGTAGCTTTGCCATGGCTGCTGTTGTGAAGTCTGTGGGACCTTGCCTGGCTCTCACTTGGGGCTACTCCTTAGTTTCTGGCCCTCTTACCATTTCCAGATCTGTATGCCATCATGTGCCACAAGGCATGGGATATTGTTTTCCTAGTGGCTGCTGAAGGGGCTCCAGTGGGGCATTGAGGGAAATAAACTCCTCTGGGATCAAACTTTGATCAGCGAGAAAACATTGATCATGGGAGTCCAGATGCAGCTGGCAGATAGATTATTTTTCATTTCTCCCTCCGATGAGCTGTGGTTTTCCCAAGAGCCCATCCAGACATGCTCTGTGTAGCCACATGGGAGCGCTGGTCGAGCTGTGGTTTGTTGTGGAAGAGTAGCCAGTGTGGTCAACATACTATCGCATTTGTGCCCTGGGATTGTGCTTACCAGTGAAGTCATGCCTTGGAGTCATTTTTCTCTAATAAACTCAGGCTGAGGCAACAATTTTGGACACTGAGTTGAGCAAGGCGCTGTTTCCTATCTCCTAGGAGCTTCGGATTCCAGGCAAGAGACAGGAACATGAAATACAAACTAAATATGAAGCCATGTGTGATGGCAACTCATTACCTCATCCCCAAAGTCCCCTAAAACTGGCGATTTCTTTTTGTGCTAATTTTCTGAAACATCTTGATTTGCTTGTAACTTTGCAGTTGGTCCTCTGCGATTTATTCAAGGCCTTTTCTTAGAGGGAGGCCAGCATTTTCCTGGGGGTTTCAAACATACATCCTCAATGTATTATTTCAATGTGCCCATGTTTCTGTAGACATTTTGCTCTAGATAATACACCATTCAGTTTCTCTTTAGTAGCATTTTATTATAATACTCCTAAAACCAAATTACTGTCAGATTCTTTTTTTTGCCTCTCTCTTGAGTCAGATAATTGAGTATAATGATATTGTTTACCCACAGATATTATCTAGAACAATTTTGACTTCTTTTAAAAATAATTTAGCAGAACTCTCAGCCAAATTAGCTATCTATATGGTAGTATAGTGAGACTTTTGAACTTAGATTTTGATAGTTCTGAACACAATCATCTATTCGGGGAGAGAGGAACTTGTAAATAGAGAGTGTGTGTGGTAAGGTCATGTCGTGATAAGGTGAGAGGAAGTATTCTATATTCCTGTTATTAGACCTTAGTCTTTTAGTGAGCCTGTGTCTGGACTGTGCATCTAGCCTCTAGCAAGTACTTTTCGATATTTCCTCTTTAGGTGGTATAGCCAGAGTTCGATGTTATTTTTTTCTCTCCAAGGTTGGTTAGGTTCTGATAAAACCCCAGCTGGCTGATGTGTTTCTTCTGAGGATAAACATTAAGAAGAATATAAGTCGAGCATGGTGGCACACACCTGTAATCCCAGTACCTGGGAGGAAGAGACAGGAAGATCACTGGTTCTGGGCTGGTGTGAGGTCATTTAATGAGGCGCTGTTTCAAAATTAAAAACATTAAAAGGGTTGAGGGTGTAGCTCAGTGGTAATGTGACCCTGGGTGCAGTTCCTAGTAGTAACACACACACACACACACACACACACACACACACACACACACAGACACACACACACACCCACACCCAACATGTTCTAAACACACTTAAAATTGGTTCCTTTCTCCAATCTTCAGGAATAAAACAAGGGTGCTTCCTCACCACCTAGGACTGGGTCCCGGGAGAATTTTTCCATCGGGTTTGTCAACCCTGAGCCTCCAGCAATTTGTGAATTAGATTTTAGGTTCTCTTACCCAGGACTACTTCCCAGGTGTTCTGCTTATAGCTTCTTCACTAGTGGTTTCGGTTCTCTGTCTCTATGGTTCAGAGGGCACTGTTTGCCTTTTGACCCCACTTCTCTTATGGATTTAAGAAGACCTGTTGATTTTCCAGTTTGCTCATTTTTAAAAAACTTGTTGTTAGGGCAGAAATCAATAAAATAAAAAAAAATAACCCCAGGAAAGCAATAGAGAAAAATCAATGAAATAAGAAGTTGGTTCTCTGAAAAAAATCAATAAAATCTTTACAAGTACTGGACTAGAAATACAAAGTCTAGCACTTTTTTTTAAGATTTGGAATTATGAATTTAATCTTTAATGGTTATAGGACTAATCTAGTTATCCATTCATTCTAGGCTGAATGTTGGTTGTTTGTGGTTTTTGAGGAATTGGTCCATCTCTTCTAGTTGCTGAATACATGAGCAGAGTTGTGTGTAGAATTTCCTTATCATCCTTTTAGAGTTTACAGGATCTGCAATGACATCGGCTGTTCTATCCTGTTGATTTGGTAATATATGGTACTATTTGTCTCTTCTCATCTCATTTCTGTCAGTTTTGTTAGAAATTTATTGATCTTATTGATTTTTTTCAAAGAATCAGCTTATTTCATCATTTTTCTCTATTGCTGTCTTGGTTTTTTATTTCATTGATTTTTGCTCTTTATTGTTTCTTCTGCTGGCTTTGAGTTTATTTTGCTCATCTTTTTCTAATTTCTTGAGAGGTAGGAACTTGGTTTATTAATTTGGGGCCATTTTTTTCCTTTTGTTTAATTTATTTTGAGACAGGTTCTTGCTAAATTGCTCAGGCTGGTTTTGAACTTGTGATCCTCCCACCTCAGCCTCCCAAGTAGGGAGAATTATAGGCAAGTGCCATCTTGCCCAACTCCCCTTTCCTTATATAAACATCTAAGTGCTCTCAGTTTCTTGTCATGGCTTCAGATACATCCCAAATATTTATTTTTATTTATTTTTATTTTAACAATTTTTTTGAACACAAATAGTATACATTTTATTGAACATAAATAGTATAGTTATATTTGGTGCCCTCTCCCCCTGCCCCTGTTTTCCCTTCCACCCTCCCACCACTGGTTGTCCAGGTTAACCATGTCATATTCATAATTTTACACATGTTCAGATGTAGACTCTCATTAATCAAGATCAGCCTTCCTCCTCTCCTATCTTCCATTCAAACTTTGCTATTTCCCCTCCGTTATCTGGAGTCCCACTGGTATCCTCTGTGTTTCCTAGTTTGGGCATATTAGAGGAAACATAGGTACCTTCTCCTTCTGTGCTTGGCTGATCTCACTTAACATAATGTTCTCCAGGGCTTTCCATCTTCTTGCAAATGATATAATTTTGTTCTTCTTTATGGCTGAATAGAATTCCATTGTGTGTATTTCCCAAAGTTTTGCTATCCATTCATCTGTTGATGGAGATCTGGGTTGGTTCCATATTTTGGCTATTACAAATTGTGTTGCTATGAACATAGGTATGCATATGTTGCTGTAGTTCTCTGAATTCAACCCCTTTGGAAAGATACCCAGGAGTGTACCTTCTCCTTCTGTGCTTGGCTGATCTGTGTGGAGATTCCTAAGAAAGGTGGGAATAGATCCACCATATGATCCAGCTATACCACTCCTGGGTATCTTTCCAAAGGGGTTGAATTCAGAGAAATACAGCAACATATGCATACCTATGTTCATAGCAGCACAATATGTAATAGCCAAAATATGGAACCAACCCAGATCACCATCAACAGATGAATGGATAGCAAAACTGTGGGAAATACACACAATGGAATTCTATTCAGCCATAAAGAAGAACAAAATTATATCATTTGCAAGAAGATGGAAAGCCCTGGAGAGCATCATGTTAAGTGAGATCAACCAAATATTTTTATATGTTGCAATTTCAATGGAATTTTAAATTTTCCTTTAAAACTTCCTGGATTATTCAAAAGTATATTGTTTAGTTTCTAAGTGTTTAGAATTTTTTCTTATTTTTTTTTTACCAATTTCTGGCTTGATTCCATTATAGTTAGAGGACATACTCTATTTTTCTCCTGTTTACAGTCCTTCTGTAGGTCTCCCTGTAGATACTAGGATCAAATTCATGCAATAATTCAACCCACAGAACCCAGGGGCCTTATACCTCCAGGCTACATTCCCAGACCTATTTTATATTTTTTATTTGGAAACAGGGTCTCTTAAGCCAGCAAGGCTGGCTTTGAACCTGCGCGATCCTCCTGTCTCCACCTCCCAATCCCGGGTATTACAAGCGTGCACCACCACGCCCAGTAAAGACATACTCTATTTTAACTTTTAAAAATTTGTGGCAATTTTATGGCTTAAGGGATGGTCTGTCTTGAGTGACTGTTCCACAGGCACTTGGAAAAAGTGTATACTTTGCTGTTCTTGGGTGGAAAGTTCTGTATTTTAATTAGATACAGTTGTTGATTATTTTGTTCATATGTTTTATACACTTGATGATTTTTCTATGTAATAGTTTTACCAGTTGATGAATTATAAAATATACTTTAGTTTTGAAAACAGACATTTTGGAAGAATCGTTGTCATCAATAAGAATTTATTTTCTATTTCAATTAAACATGTGCCTTCTCTTCTAGGCACATGTTTTCAAACTAAGGCTTGACGCAATCAGTGATTACTCCCCTTTTGCTGGCAACCCTTTAGCTGGACTCCCCTTTTGCTGGACCCCTCATCTTGAGGGCAACTGACCAACCTTCCAACCTGACCTATGGCTGCTACTTTCTCCCTATGTATTTACATAGTCTGCTCTTTTCCCTCATACTGCCAAAAGTCTTCTGGAACGATCAGAACATCTGTCAACACTTGATGTGTGGCATAGCACAGAGTTGTTTTAAGGAATGATCTCAAATATTAAAAATTCAAGCTGTTCTCTTCTAAGCTTTAAACAAGTGCTAATCATCTGCCCAAGGTCAGTTGACTTCTGCCAGATCCTTTGCACTTGGGGCACTCTTGTGCTATCCCCCATAGGTCAGCATTTAAAACTGTCTCTTTGCATAGTCTGGATATTTTATATGGAGTTACTAAGTAAACTGTGGCTGATGACTTGCATCCATCCATTAAGTCTCCTGGGATGGGGCCCTGGGAATCCCTGGTTGGCAATTTCTGTTATTGCACAGATCTCTTATGGATTCTGGCTCCTAAATATCTTTTTTTTTTTTGGTGGTGGTACTGGGATTCCTGGAAGCCCTTCTACTTCCGGGCTACACTCGCAGACTTATTTTATAGGTTTTATTTGGAAACAGGGTTTCCTAAGCCAGCATGGCTGGCTTCAAACCTGCGTGATCCTCCTGTCTCCGCCTCCCAAGCGCAGGGATTACGAGCGTGCGCCACCACGCCCCGCACCTAAATATCTTTCAATTTTTCTTTCCTTTTGCATTTCTGCTACTACTGGCTTGGTTTGGGCCCGTATCAAGTCTTTCCTGGATAATTCCAGTAATATGCAAAGGAATCTCACCCTGCTTGAATTCATTTTTTATGTTACTGGTGTTGGAATAATATTTATAAATAGAAACAAAATCATATTTTTCTCTTGTTTACAGTCCTTCTGTAGGTCTCTCTGTAGGATCAAAGTCATGCTATAATTCAACCCACAGATTTTTGCGTCCCTCTCTGCCCTCATTCTCAGCATCCCTCCTCCTGCGTGGCTGACAACCACTCAGCTTGCGATGAGGACTTTATATTACTTAGCTCCTCATGCTTTCACACACATAATTCCTTCTGCCTTTGTGCAGTTCTGCTTATTTTTCAAGACCTAAGTCCTTCAAGACCTTGAGGATGCATTTCTGGTCAGAATTAACTTGCCTTTTCATGTTCCACAGCACCTATTTTATACTTTATTTGGAAACAGGGTCTCACTAAGTTGCTGAGAGCCTCACTTAGTAGCTGAGGCTGGCTTCAAACCTGTGCAATCCTCCTGTCTCAGCCTCCCAAGCGCGGGGATTACAAGCGTGCGCCACCAAGCCTGGCCTCAATTTTATTTTCACTTTGCTATTCCATCTGAGTCTAAACTTAAAGGGATGGGCCGTGTATGTATTTTCATAGCATTTAGAACAAAGGAGGCAGCTGATGTTCTCTGAATGCATAAGTTAAATATAAGTACCTCATGTTAGGTGTGCTTAGACTTAGTGGTACTTTCCTGTTTTCCACTACTTTCTGACACATTTAGTTCATACTTGAGCAAGCTAGCAGTGTGCGAAGAAAGTCTTTAAACAAATAATAACAAGTATATAAAATAGCTTTATGTGTTTCTTTTTTTGTTTTCTTTTAAAATTTTTTATTGGTGCATTATATTCATACAACATACTGGGGTAAAAAACTTGTGTGTACAAACATGTACTCATCGCTGATTTAACCCCTACCCAATTCCCACCCCATTCCCTCCCCGTCCCTCCCTCCCTTGCTTGGCTTAGTGACTGACTTCGATATGTTTAAGTACATTGTGTATTTTAGAGATTTTCCTCTTCCCCCCTCCTTTCTCCTCCTGTAGATTGTCTTGTTTGCTCCTCTATAAAATTTCCTCTTTCAAGAGTTCCTCCTATGACCCATTTCTCCCTAACTCTCACATATTAGGGAAAGCATCTGATTTCTTATTTTTTGTGACTGACTAATCTCACTTAGCATAATGTCCTCCAGTTCCATAAGATAGCTTTATGTGTTTCTAAAGCAAATTTTTTGTTGGTTTTATTTATTTATTTACTTATTTTTTGCGGGTCTGGGGATAGAACCCAGAGGCATTTGACCTCCGAGCTACACCCCCTGCCCAATTTTTTATTCTTTATTTTGAAACAAGGTCTCACTGAATTGCAAAGGGCCTCACTAAGTAGCTGAGGCTGTCTGCGAACCACGATCCTCTGGCCTCAGCCTCCCAAATGCTGAGATTACAAGCATGCATCACCAGGCTCATCGGTTTTATTTTTGTTACTGGGGATTGAACCCAGGAGCATTCTACCTCTGAGCTATACTCCCAGCCCTATTTTATATTTTATGTTGGAACAGGGTCTCACCAAGTTGCTGAGGGTCTTGCTACATTGCTGAAGCTGGCCTCAAACCTGAGACCCTCCTGTCTCAGCTTACCAAGTACTGGGATTATAGGTCTATGCTACCACACCTGGCTCAAAGAAGTTTTTTAAACTTAGAGAATCTAAATTAACCTAATTATATGGAATTCTGTTTGGCTGAATTTGTTCCAAAATTAGAACTATTTTTATTAGTATGTGACCTCTCTTAGAATATTGTGTATCACTAGTTCCAAATGAATACAAAATCCATATGCTACTCATGCTTAGTAGAAAATTCTGTTTCCTATCTTCTTTGAATCTATCACATATCTTTGTATTTTAAATAATGTTTCAAAATCTCATCATGTGTTTGATACATGGACAAATACAATAAACAAACTCTTGCCATCCACATTAGGCATCCTGAGAAAGGGCTGCTAAATAGCATGAAATTTCATTTTACAGCAACATCAACTGGCAGATACACAAGACATTCATCATCCTCCATTTCTAGATTAATACGTTTTTATTTAATAAGCATGTAATCATTGTGAGACTGACCGCATTGTGTAGCAGCCAATAATCTTCTGGATGTCTGTATTAGAATTAGGTTTTAGTATGAAGGATAGAAACTAACAGAGGCTTAAATAAATTAAAGGTTTATTTCTGTCATGCAAACCCAGGCAGCCAGGAGCTGTTCAACCATCAGGAGACCAAATGTTCTTACCATCTTGCTGCTATACCATCCTTACTGTGTTGATTTTGACTCCTATTTTCAAATAATTGCTCCAGCCCCAGTGTTTACATCTTTGGTCCAGCTGGCATAAAAGAGTAAAGGGGGAAAGAACACTCTGCTGCTATTTAAGGACTCTTTGGGAAATCGCATATGCCTTCCCATTCATCAGGACTTGGCCATAGGGACAAACCTAGTTAAAAGAAACGCTTGGAAATGTAGTCTTTGTCCTGGGTAGCCATGTGCTCAGCTAACAATTGGGGATCCTATTTCTAAGAAGGATTATGCATATTAGATGACTACTACCAATTTGTTTTACTTTTTGCCACTTAACTGTCTCTGGGTGATAGGGTCAAAGACAGAAGAAAAGAGTTGATAAAATGGTTCTATTGATATAAAAATATTTATTTCTGAAGAGTCAAAATTAGAATGTTGACTAATGTGAAACTCCTTAAATTTTAGAAGCCATATTTACTTTATGAATGAACTCTAAAATGTTTAAGATTGTATCAATGCCACAAATAATTTTCTAATGAAATAGTAATAAAAATAAAGCAGCATATAATGCCAAGGGCACAGATGACAAAAGACAGAATAGACAAATTGAATTCTATCAAAATGATAAACTTTTGTTTATTGAAGAACACTATCAAAAGAGGAGAAAGGAAACCCAAGAAATGGGAGAAAAGAAGCTGGGCATGGTGACGCATGCTTGTAATCCCAGCATTCAGCAGCCTGGAGACCGGAGGATCACGGTTCACAGACAGCCTTAGCTACTTAGCGAGACCCTCCACAACTCAGTGAGACCCTGTTTCAAAAACATAAAAAGATGAAATAAATAAGTGGGTTAAAAGTATTCACATATTAGGGATTAATGTTAAGTATACATGAAGAACCAGGACTAACCAACACAAAAGCCAAACTACCTGTTCTTAAAAATGGCAAAATGAAGCCGGGTGTGGTGGCCCACGCTTGTAATCCCCGCGCTTGGGAGGTGGAGACAGGAGGATCGCGCAGGTTCGAAGCCAGCCGCGCTGGCTTAAGAGACCCTGTTTCCAAATAAAAATATAAAATAGGTCTGGGAGTGTAGCCCGGAGGTAGAAGGGCTTCCAGGAACCCTAGAACCACCAAAAAAAAAAAAAAAAAAAAAAAAACCCAAAACCCAGGTGAAATGATAGACACTTTTTCACAGAATACATACAAATGGCCCTGAGAAGCTCATGAATTGGTGTTTAGAGTTGATATAATTGAGACATGAGAGCTGTGATCATAGCAGTGAATGCACCCTTTCTCTGGGTGGTGGCTGGGCTGGAAGGGTGTGCTGGAGAAGGTGTGGTTATCTATAGTCCCTCCTCCCCTTGCTTGCTTCTGGCTCTCATGATGTGAAAGCAAATTCAAGTGTTCTCCCTCTCCTAGCTTCCCACCACTGTGCCCTGGGATCTGTGGTCACATGGCCTGAATCCCCGAATCCCCAAGGAAATGGTGACTAAATAAATCTTCCTTCCTCTAAGTTACATGGTCAAGTCTTTGGATTATAACAGTGAGAATGCTAAGACAGCCAATTAACATATGAAAATATCTTCAACATCACTAGTCATTAAAGAAATGAAAGAATCTGAGCTTGGTGGCATATTCTTGTAATCCCAGCATTTGGGAGGCTGAGACTGGAAGATCGTGGTTCGCAGCCAGCCTCAGCTACTTAGTGAGGCCCTCTGCAACTTAGTGAGACGCTGTTTCAAAATAAAGTATAAGCTGGGTGTGGTGGCTCACGCTTATAATCCTGGTGCTTGGGAGGCAGAGACAGGAGAATCCCTCAGGTTTGAAGCCAGCCTCGCTGGTTTAGGAGACTGTTTCCAAATTAAAAAAAAATAGGATTCAAAATGGTGACGGAGGGACACAGCATTTCTCAGTAGCTGAAACAAATAAAGTTCAACTGCGGGCTGCCTGCCCACCCAAACTGCACTCCCGAGAACTGCACTCCCGAGCCCTGACTGAAATCACTGCGGCAAGATAATCCGAGACTGAAAACAGACATAGAGCCTCATCTTAAGCAGCGAGCAGCACCCATGTCAGAATTCTGTGTGCTCACCAGCGACTGGATCACAACGGCACAGAGTCTCTCACGGACGCCTGGACCAAGGAAGCCAGGTACCTGAGTGCTTTCAGGGAAAGTGCAGGTACTAGAGTACGCCCCAGGCCCAGCACTGGCCCAGGGCATCTGTCCCACACCTCAAAACCCAGCACTGTCCTCGCACACCCTGTCTGCTCCCTGGACCCCTGCTAGTAGTCAGTGCCTGCACCACCCCCACCCCTAAATCGGAGCCTACCTTGTGTGCCTAGCCCTCGCCCCCCATTGGAGCCCAGACACCCATCTGGCCGGAGGCCTGCTTTCCAGGCTGCGAAAGCTCTGTGTGCCCATGAGATCTTATCGGGCCCCCAGCTTCTATGTCCCGCAGGAGGCAGAGATCATTGCTGGACACCTCGCAGTGCCTGTGCCCCCCCCCCCCCGCTCCGGACACTAGTGCACCTATCCCGCACCCCTGGCCCACCGCTGGGAGTTCCCGCCCACCCAGCAGCCTGATACTCAATTCTAGTCTAAAACACAGCCCAATGCACCGTGGAGGAGTATAGCAGCAGGCACTAGGAAGCTGCACCCACTCACACCTGGGTCCAGTAAGAGCAGCGCACCCAGCCTGCACTCTTGGAACTGGCAGAGCTCTGGCAATAAGTGTGGGCATCCAGAAACCAGCAACCCTTTGCCCAGGGCACATCTTGGGACCACACCGGCTAGCCCAGTTAGAATTTCCAGAGACACAGGAAAATCCATCGAGACACAATATCTGCACAGGACCGCAGGGGGAGGTTCCAAGTCTACTTTGGACATCCTCCACTCCTGCTGTAAGGAAGCACAGGCCGGAGTCTAGGGTGGTGAGTGCAGAGGTGCTGACTACAGGTTGGAATTACACAGAACCTGGGAATTGTACAGAATCTAATAACAATGACACCAGACATCCTGACACATAAACCCAAAGCAGTTAAAGAAAAGAAAGGTGTCCCAACACCCAGAGTGACCTAAGAAGATAAAAATAGAGCACAAAGAAAAATAAGAGACATTGGATTATATTCTGAAAACTACCAAAGCAATCAGATACGCAAATATTATATGGATCTGACCCCATATTCGTAAATAAGTAGGACTTTTTTTTTTTACTGTTACTGTGGATATTTTCTTTTGTTTTGCTTTTACAGTGCTTTTGTTTTGTTATGGTTATTGCTGTTTTATTTTTTCCCCATCCTTCTTTTACTTTTACTTGATATATATATATATATATATATATATATATATATATATTTGATAGTTTGCCTTGTTTTCTGATTTCACACAGCTGCTAGTTCCTTTTATTTTATTCTTGTCCTTTTTTCCTCTTTCTTCCTCTTTCCTTCCTTTTTTCTTTTTTTTTAATTTATTTTTTATTGGTGCAATGTATTCATACATCATAGTGGTATAAAGAAAATACTTTTGTAGACATACATGCATATCTCGCCCAGTTAGCCCCTACCACGATCCCCACCCCATTCCCTCCCCATCCCTCCTTCCCACGCTTGGCTTACTGGTTGACATCTAGTATTATAGCAATTTATACAATATTAACATTGATAATCTCACATAACAGTTTCATTTGTCTGGTACCAAACTTTTGATGACTTAAAGATAACATTTCAATATTTCTTTTTGCTTTCTATCTTACCAGAGAATATTTTTTTCTTTTTTTTTTTTTTAGGTGAAACTATCATACATTTATTTATTTATTTTTCAGAAAAAATCTATCCTGATATGGAATATGGACTCTAGATACCCAAAACAGTCTCAAAGAAGAACAAAGCTAGAAGATGTATATTTTCTGATTTCAAACCATATAAAGCTACAATAATTGAAACAGTGTAGTACTGTTCTAAAGGCAGATATATAAACCATTGGAGCTAAATAAAAGCCTAGAGATAAATTCTTCCATACATTGTCAAGTTATTTTTGACAAGGTTTCCATGAACTTTTGGTGGAGGAAATACTAGTCTTTTAACTAAATATTGTTGAAAAATAATAATAAATGAAAAAGAATAAAATTGGACCCTTACCTAACACATATACAAATATTAACTCAAAATAGATAAAAGACCTAAATATAAATCTTAATACTATAAGCTTTTAGAAGAAAATCTGGGTCATAAAACCTCACAACATTGAAATTGGAAGTGATTTCTTGGATATGATTTCAATGGCACAGGCAACAAAAGAGTAAATAAACTCCCTAAAAAATAAAAAAAATGTTGTATATCCAAAGACAATGTAAACAGAGTTAAAAGTTACTGATCCTCTTCCAAGAGTTCCTCCTATGATCCATTTCTCCCTAACTCTCACATATTAGGGAAAGCATCTGATTTCTTATTTTTTGTGCCTGACTAATCTCACTTAGCATAATGTCCTCCAGTTCCATCCATTTCCCTGAAAATGATGTAATTGAGTTTTTTTTGATGGCTGAGTAAAATTCCATTGTGTACATATCCCACAGTTTTGTAATCCATTCATCTGTTGATGGACATCTTGGCTGGTTCCATAGTTTGGCTATGGTGAATTGTGCAGCTATGAACATAGATACACATGCATTAGTTTGGTAGTTTGGTTTCTTTTCTTTTGGGTAGATACCCAACAGTGGTATTGCTGGATCAAATGGAAGATTTGTTCCCATTCTTCTGAGGATTCTCCATACTGTTTTCCAAAGTGGTTGCACTAATTTGCAATCCCACCAACAATGTCTTAGAGTTCCCACTTCTCCACATCCTCGCCAGCATCTGTTGTTGTTTGTGTTTTGAATGATGGCCATTCTAGTTGGAGTTAGGTGAAATCTCAGGGTAGTTTTGATTTGCATCTCTCTGATTGCCAGTGATGTTGAGCATTTTTTCATGCATTTATTGGCCATTTGAATTTCTTCTTTTGTGAAGTGTCTATTTAGTTCATTTGCCCATTTTGTTACTGGATGCTTTGTTTTCTTAGTGTTGAGTTTCTTGAGTTCTCTGTATATTCTAGATATTAGTCCTCTATCAGTGGTGTAGGTGGCAAAAATCTTCTCCCATTCTGTTGGCTCTCGTTTGAGGTTCTTGATAGTTTCCTTTGCTGAACAGAAGCTCTTCAGTTTCATGCAATCCCATGTATTGATTCTCCTTTTAATTTGTTGTGCCTTTGGGGTCTTGTTGAGGAAATGTTTGTCTGTGCCTATGTGTTGTAGTGTTGGACCTATGCCCTCTTCAAGGAGCTTCAAGGTCTCTGGTTTAATTTCCAAGTCTTTGATCCATCGTGAGTTGACTTTTGTACAGGGTGAAAAAGTGGGATTAACATCCAATTTTCTGCATATGGTTAACCAGTTTTGCCAACACCATTTGTTGAAGAGGCTATCTTTTTTCCAGTGTATGTTTTTGGCCCCTTTGTCAAAAATCAATTGGCTGAAAGTGTGTGGACTTGTTTCTGGGTCTTCTATTCTGCTCCATTGGTCTATATATCTGTTCTTTTGCCAGTACCATGCTGTTTTTATTACAATGGCTTTGTAGTATAGTTTAAAGTCAGGTATTGTGATTCCTCCTGTGTGGTTTTTGTTGCTGAGAACTACCTTGGCTATTCTGGGCTTTTTGTTATTCCAGATAAATTTAAGGACTGATTTTTCTATGTCTGTGAGGAATGATCTTGGTAGTTTAATGGGCATTGCATTAAATCTTTAGATCACTTTTGGGAGGATGGCCATTTTAATGATATTAATTCTGCCAATCCATGAACATGGAAGGTCTTTCCATCTTCTAAGATCTTCTTCGATTTCTTTTTTCAGTGTTTTATAATTTTCTTTGTAGAGATCTTTTACTTCCTTGGTCAAGTTTATTCCTAGGTATTTTATTTTTTTGTGGGAGATCCTGAGTGGAAGTGTTTTCTGAATTTCTTTTTCAGTGGATTTATGGTTGGTGTACAGGAAAGCTTCTGATTTTTTAAGATTGATTTTGTATCCAGATACCTTGCTGAATTTGTTGATCAGTTCTATAAGCCTTTTGGTTGAGTTTGTTGGGTTTTCTAAATATAGTATCATGTCATCTGCAAATAGTGAAAGCTTAAGTTCTTCTTTTCCTATTTGTTCTCCTTTGATTTCCTTTTCTTGCCTTATTGCTCTGGCTAGAGTCTCTAGTACTATATTGAAGAGAAGTGGTGATAGTGGACATCCTTGTCTCGTTCCAGTTTTTAGGGGAAATTCTTGAAGTTTTTCCCCATTTAATATGATGTTGGCAGTGTGCTTATTGTAGATTGCCTTAATAATGTTGAGATATGTTCCTTCTATTCCAATTCTCTGCAGTGTTTTTATCATAAATGGATGTTGAATTTTATCAAATGCTTTTTCAGCATCTATTGAGATGATCATGTGGTTTTTGTCTTTGATTCTGTTTATATGATGAATTACATGGATTGTTTTTCGTATATTGAACCAGCCTTGCATCCCTGGGATGAACCCTACCTGGTCATGGTGAATGATTTTCTTGATGTGGTTTTGAATGCGTGTTGCTAGTATTTTGTTTAATAGTTTTGCATCCAAGTTCATCAGAGATATAGGCCTGTAGTTTTCCTTCCTTGAACTGTCTTTATTCGGTTTGGGTATTAGTGTGATGTTGGCTTCATAGAATGTATTTGGGAGAGTCCCAGTTTTTTCTATTTCCCGAAATAGTTTGAGTAGTATTGGGATTAGTTCTCCTATAAAGGTTTTATAGAATTCACTTGGGAAACCATCTGGTCCTGGGCTTTCTTTGATGGTAAGCTCTTTATTGCTATTTCAATCTCTTTGATTGTTATTGGTTGGTTTAAGTGTTCTATATCTTCTTGACTCAGTTTAGGAAGGTTGTATTTATCTAGGAAGTTGTCGATTTCCTCCAGATTTTCCATTTTGTTGGAGTATAGTTTTTCAAAGTAGTTTCTGATAATCCTCTGGATTTCTACGCTGTCAGTAGTAATGTCTCCTTTTTCATCCCTTATCTTCATAATTTGGGTTGATTCTCTCTTTTTTTTAGTTAGGTTGGCTAGTGGTTTATCAATCTTGTTAATTTTTTCAAGAAACCAGCTTTTGGTTTTGTTGATTTTCTGTATTGTTTTTTTTATTCTCTATTTCGTTAATTTTGCTCTAATTTTAATAATTTCCCGTCTTCTGCTGGCTTTGGGGTTCAATTGTTCCTGCTTTTCAAGGGCTTTGAGGTGTGTCATAAGGCTATTTATTTGAAGATTTTCTGTTTTTCTTATGTGAGCACTCAGTGCTATAAATTTTCCTCTTAATACTGCCTTCAAAGTGTCCCAGAGGTTTTGATGTGTTGTTTCTTTATTTTCATTTGTTTCTAGAAATTTCTTGATTTCACCTCTTACATCTTCTATGAGCCATTCTTCATTCAGAAGTGTGGTGTTCAGTCTCCACATGTTTATGTTGTTTCTCTGGGTCTTCTTATAGTTGATTTCTAGTTTCATTCCATTATGGTCTGAAATGACACAGGGAAGTATGTAACATTTTTTAAATTTGCTAGTGCTCATTTTGTGTCCCAGGATGTGATCTATTTTGGAGAAGGTTCCATGAACAGCTGAGAAAAATGTAAACTCTGCTGTAGTTGGGTGAAATATTCTATATGTGTCCAAAAGGTCCATTTGGTTAATGGTGTTCTTTAGTTCTGAGACATCTTTACTGACCCTTTGTCTGGAAGATCGGTCTAGTATTGTGAGAGGTGTGTTGAAGTCTCCCAGTATTATTGTGTTGGGATTTATGTGTGGCTTCATGTCACAAAGAGTTTGATTTATGAAAGTAGCTGCCCCTATGTTTGGGGCATAGATGTTGATTATTGTTATTTCCTCTTGCTGGACTATTCCTTTTACCAGTAAAATGTGACCTTCTTTGTCTCTTCTAATAAGTTTGGGTTTGAAGTCTAACTTGTCTGATATCATAGTTGCTACTCCTGCTTGTCTTCGAGTACCATTAGCATGGATTACCTTGCTCCAGCCCTTTACCTTGAGTTTGTTCCTATCTTTACTTGTGAGGTGTGTTTCTTGTAAGCAGCAGATGGATGGATTCTGGCTTTTAATCCATTTTGCCACTTTATGTCTTTTTATTGGGGAGTTGAGGCCGTTTACATTCAGTGTGATTATAGAGAGATAATTTTTAATTCCCAACATGTTAAGATCTTATTTCTGTTTGAGATACTTTTTATTCTTCTTTGCTTAGTTGTCTGCTGGATGGGAATTCTTGTTTCTTTGGTTCTGGCGTGAATTACCCATTTCCTCTTTGCAGTTAATCTCCTTGAGTATTTTCTCTAGCGCTGGTTTTGAAGACATAAATTCCTTCAGTTGCTGTTTGTCATGGAAGCTTCTTATTTCCCCATCTAATTTGATGGATAGTTTTGCTGGGTAGGAAATTTTTGGCTGGAAGTTGTTTTCTTTCAGAGTTTGGAATATGTTACTCCAAGCCCTTCTGGCTTTCATAACTTGGTTTGGGAAGTCTGGAGTGATTCTAATTGGTTTGCCTCTGTATGTCACATGGCCTTTTGTTTTTGTTGCCTTTAAGATTCTCTCCTTGGCTTCCACATTAGTCATTTTGACAATTATGTGGCGTGGGGATCCTCTTCTCTGATCCTGTCTAAAGGGAGTTCTATAAGTTTCCTGAACCTGTGTATCGACCTCTTGCTCTATGTTTGGAAAATTTTCTGCTATTACTTCCTTGAAGAGATTGTTGATCCCTTTGGTTTCATCTTCTTTTCCCTCCTCTATTCCAATTATTCTTAGGTTAGCTCTCTTGAAATGGGCCCATATTTCTTCAATGTCAGATTCCTGCTGTCGGGTTTTTTTTTCTAAATTAGAAACTATGCGTTCATTTTTAGAATGATCATCTTCAAGAAGCGAGATTCTATTCTCCATGTGGTCTAATCTGTTGTTTATACTTTGAATTGAGGCCTTTACTTCATTAATTGCATCCTTTATCTCTTTTTGACTCTCTCTAAATTCTTTTCGAAAGTCCTCTATTATTTCTGAAGTTATTTTCCTAATTTGATTTTCTAGAGATCTTTGGATTTCTGTGTTATCAGATTCTGATGTGGTGTTGTTGGCATTCACTGCTCCATTGTTATTTCTCTTTCCCATGATTTTGGAAGTTTGTGCCTTCTCTGGGTTCTTCCCTGAGTCACTACGAGTTCACTTAAGATGCTCTGGATCTCTAGTCTATGGTATCTCAGTTACCACTACTCCTTTACTGTGTTGTATCACAAAGTCTCAGACCCAGGGAGTCAATCAAGGCTGCTTAGACCGTGGGGGGTGCCAAGTTGGGCGTTCTCCAGTGGGGAGTTGTGACTATGGTATAATATCTCTGCCACTGCCACTCCCCCACTGGGCTGCACTGCTAAAATCTCCGACCCAGGGAGACTATCTGCGCAAGTCCCTGGGAGTGCAGTACTGGGATTTCTCCCCTAGGGGCCGCAATTTGACTCACGGTTGTTGAGTGCGCTGATGGAGCTGTAGTGAACTCGGTGGCTTCGCTGCTGCCGCCACTGGCAATATGGCACCACTGCCACGCCCTCGGCCGTGATGCGGCGTATTTCTTCTCTGGTTTTGAACTCTGCTCTGAGTCCTTGCCAGTTGTGCTGCGACCAGCCCTTGGGAGCTTTAGATGTTCCCTGCACCAACAAAACTGCTGACTGCCGCCCGGCTGTTCAGCACCTGCTCACCTCGGCTTGCTGTCCACCCCTCCTCTCAGGCGCCTGGTGGCTGGTTGAGTGGGTTGGTCTAGGGCCGTCCGGTGAACTCGCCGCTGCCGCCAGCAGTAAGACGCTGCTTCTGCATCCTAGGCCGCGAGGCCAGAATATCTCCTCTCTGGATTTGAGCTCTGTTTTGAGTCTCCCTCCTCTCTGGAACCTGGTGTTGCTAGGGGAGATGTAGGCCGCGCCGCTCCGGCCGCTCTGCGCCGCGGCTCTGGCTGCTCCGCACCACGGTTCTGGCCGCTCCGCCTGCTCCGGCCGCTCTGCACCGCGGCTCTGGCTGCTCTGCACCGTGGGTCTGGCCACTCCGGCTGCTCCGGCTGTTCAGCGACGCGGCTCTGGCTGCTCTGGCTGTTCTGGCCGCTCCGTTCCAGCTGCTCTGGCCGCTCCGCTCAGCTGTTCTGGCCACTCTGCTCCGGCTGCTCCGGCCGCTCCACCCCGCGCCTCCGGCCACTCCGCGCCGCCACTCCAGCCAATCCGCGCTGCAGCTCTGACTGCTCTGGCTGTTCTCTCCTTTTTTCATTCTCCTCCTTTGATTGGGTTTTCCTTTCTTTTTCTTGGATTACATAATAGTCTTGGTATCTTGTGTAGATTTTTTTTTTATGTTTGTCTGCTCCTTCCATTACCCCTCTTACAAACTTCCCCACACTAACCTATATACTCTTCTCCCCCAAAACTTTTCCCCATAATATACCTCCTTATTGAATACTCAAAGTATTTCATATCTCCTTACTTCCTCTACTAACGACAAGAGTCCTACTAGTTAACTCTCTTTCATTCTCAGCAAGATATTACCTTGTAATACTTAAAGTCTTTCTCAACCTAAGCATATCCTCTACCTAATCCAACTCCTTTACCCATCACCCCAGCTCCTCCCACATCACCCACCCTCAACACTGGAAAAGCTCTGCTGACTTACCAATACCCCTAAACTCTTAATATTAAGATTAGACTAAGCATAATACTCACAAACGATGGGTAGAAATCAGAAAAAGAGGACAGAGAACGCTATAAATATGAGAACCAGGAATTATGAAGAGACAGCAGAAATCACGAATACTGACCTACTAGAAATGCAAGAAGGGGAGTTCAGAATCTTGATGTACAATATGATGAAAGGATTTAAAACAAGTCTAGAGGAGGTGAAAGGTGAGTTAGAAACACTAAAAAAGAATCAGAAAGAGGTCTGGAATGAAATGAAAGAGGCAATAAGTGAAATGAAGACAGCAATAGAAAGAAATTCTGGAAGATTAGATGAAATGGAAAACAGAATGTCAATATTAGAAGACAGTACATCCCAAACCGAAAACACAGTCAGCAATATACATAAATCTTTACAGCAATAAAACCTTAACATGCAGCAAATATGGGATAATATGAAGCGTCCTAATTTACAGATAATAGGCATTGAAGAAGGGATAGAGGTACAGACCAAGGGCATCTGTAATATCTTCAAGGAAATAATCTCAGAGAATTTTCCAAATATGGAAAGAGACTTGGACCATCATGTCCAGGAGGCATACAGAACTCCACTGAGACAGGACCAAAGAAAGACCACTCCATGCCACATAATAACCAAAATGACCAATATAGAGGCCAAGGAAGGAATCTTAAAAGCAGTGAGAACAAAAGAATGGGTGACATATAGAGGAAAAACAATAAGAATCACCCCAGACTATACAACCCAGGTCATGAATGCTAGGAGAGACTGGTACGACATGATTCAGACACTGGAAGAAAATAACTTCCAACCCAAACTAATCTATCCAGCAAAACGACTATTCAAGATCAATGGTGCAACCAAAGTCTTTCAGGATAAACAGAATCTCAAAAAATTCATGAATTCAAAGCCAACACTAGAGAAAATTCTTAAAGAAATAAACCATAAGGAAGAAAAAAGAAGCATACTTCAGAATAAGAGAAGAGAGGAAGTTAATAAGTGGGCCATTTAGGTAAAGAAGAAAGATCAAACCACCCAAGAGTAGACAGAACACAAAATGGCAGAAAACAAAAATCATATTTCAATAATATCTCTTAATGTCAAAGGACTTAACTCACCAATCAAAAGATATAGACTGGCAATATGGATTAGGAAACATAATCCAAATATATGCTGTCTGCAAGAAACTCACCTCACAGCCAAAGACATTCACAGACTGAAAGTAAAAGGATGGAAAAAGATATACCATGCCAACGGTGACCACAAAAGAGCAGGGATAGCAACCCTGATATCCAACAAAACAGACTTTAAACTAAAACACATCAAAAGAGACAAATCAGGGCACTTCCTTTTATTAAAAGGAACAATACACCAAGAAGATATAATGATAGTAAATATTTATGCCCCAAATGTGGGTGCAACCACATTTGTAAAACAAACCCTTCTGGACATAAGATCCCAAGTAGACCCAAATACAATAATTATGGGAGACTTTAATACGCCTCTCACACCACTGGATCGATCTTCAAGGCAAAAGATGAGTAAAGATACTTTAGAACCAAAGGAAACCATAAACCAAATAGACCTAATAGACATTTTCAGATTATTTCAAACAGGAACTACAGAATACACATTCTTCTCAGCAGCCCATGGAACCTTCTCCAAAATAGACCACATCCTGGGACACAAAGAAAATACCAGCAAATTCAAAAAATGTAATATAATTTCTTGCATCTTTTCAGACCACAACGGAATAAAAGTAGAAATCAACAACAGGAAACTCGAAAGAAAGTATTCAAATTCATGGAGAATGAATGATACACTATTGAATGATGAGTGGGTAAGAGCAGAAATTAAGGAAGAAATAAAGAAATTTATGGAAACAAACGAAAACAGAGATACAACCTCCCAAATCTATGGGACACCATGAAGGCAGTATTAAGAGGAAAGTTTATTGCATTGAGTGCCCACATAAGAAGGACAGAGAACCACCAAGTAAAGAACCTAATGACACAACTCAAGGACCTAGAAATTCTGCAGCAGTCTATTTCCAAAGCCAGCAGAAGGCAAGAAATCATTAAAATTAGAGCAGAAATAAATGAAATAGAGAACAAAAAAACAATTCAAAGAATCAATAAAACAAAAAGTTGGTTCTTTGAAAAGATTAATAGAATTGATAAACCCCTGGCCAACCTAACCAAAAGAAAAAGAGAATCAACTCAAATTATCAAAATTAGAAATGAAAAAGGAGATATCACCACAGATAGTGAAGAAATTCAAAAGATTATCAGAAACTACTTAAAAAATTTATACTCCAATAGACTTGAAAACCTGGAAGAAATTGATAGATTTCTAAGCACAGTTAACCTTCTTACACTCAGCCAAAAGGACATAGCAAGCCTAAACCAACCAATAACAACCAAAGAAATAGAAATGGCAATAAAAATTCTTCCACCAAAGAAAAGCCCAGGCCCAGATGGGTTTCTAGCTGAATTCTACAAAACCTTCAGTGAACAACTTATACCAATACTTCATAACTTGTTCCGGGAAACTGAAAGAGATGGAACTCTCCCAAATTCCTTCTATGAGGCCAGTATCACATTAATCCCCAAACCAAATAAAGATACCTCAAGAAAGGAAAACTACAGACCAATATCCTTAATGAACATAGATGCAAAAATTCTAGCTCTACACATTCAAAACTATATCAAGAGAATAATACATCATGACCAAGTCGGTTTCATCCCAGAAAAAACAAGGCTGGTTCAACATACGCAAATCAATACATGCTATTCACCACATAAATAGAACCAAGAACAAAAACCACATCATCATAGCAATAGATGCTGAGAAAGCATTCGACAAAATCCAACACCCATTTATGTTAAAAACACTGCCAAAAATTGGGATAGAAGGAAAGTACTTCAACATCATTAAGGCAATATACTGTAAACCCAAAGCCAACATTATATTGAATGGGGAAAAACCGCAAGAATTTCCTCTAAAGTCAGGAACAAGACAAGGATGCCCACTATCACCACTCCTTTTCAATATAGTCCTTGCGACTCTTGCTGTAGCAATAAGACAAGAGAAGGAAATCAAAGTAATTCACATAGGAAGAGAGGAATTAAAATTATCCTTATTCATAGATGACATGATCCTTTATCTGGAAGACCCAAAGAACTCAACCAAAAGACTTCTGGAGCTGATTGACAAATTCAGCAAAGTCGCAGATACAAAATCAACCTAAAGAAATCAGTGGCTTTTCTTTATGCCAACAACGAATCCACAATAAAAGAAACAAAGAAAACAATTCCATTCACTATAACTTCAAAACCAATAAGATACCTAGGAATAAACCTAACCCAAGACGTAAAAGACCTCTAAAACAAAAACTATAAAACATTAAAGAAAGAAATTGAAGAAGACCTTGGAAGATGGAAAGATCTCCTGTGCTCATGGATAGGCAGAATAAATATCATCAAAATGGCCATTCTGCCAAAACCGATCTATAGATTCAATGCAATTCCCATTAAAATACCAGCGACATTCTTCAGAGACCTAGAAAAATCAATCATGAACTTCATATGGAGAAAGAAAAGACCTAGAATAGCCAAAGCAATTCTCAACAATAAGAAACATGCAGGAGGCATTACAATCCCAGACTTCAAACTACACTATAGAGCAATAGTAGTAAAAACAGCATGGTACTGGCACAATAACAGATATACTGACCAGTGGATTAGAGTAGAAGATACAGAAACAAACCCACACATCTTTAGTCAATTAATCTTTGACAAAGGGGCCAAACACATACGCTGGAGAAGACAGCCTTTTCAACAAGTGGTGCTGGGAGAACTGGCTAACCATTTGTAAAAAGATGAATCTAAAACCCCTATATCTCACCAAACACAGGAATCAACTCAAGATGGATCAAAGACTTAGAAATTAGACCTGAGACTGTGAAGTTAGTAGAGGAGAGCATAAGTTCAACACTACAACATATTGGCACAGGCAGTAACTTTCTCAACAAAACCTCCAAAGCTCAGGAAATTAAAGCAAGAATAAACATGTGGGATAGCATCAAACTAAAAAGTTTCTTCTCATCAAAGGAAACTATCAATAACCTAAAGAGGAAGCCTACAGAATGGGAAAAGATCTTTACCAGCCACCATTCTGATAGGGGGCTAATATCCAGAATATACAAAGAGCTCAAAAGACTCTACACTAGCAAAACAAACAACCCAATCAAGAAATGGGCAAATGAACTAAATAGACACTTCACAAAATAAGAGATACAAAGGGCCAATAGATACATGAAAAGATGTTCTTCATCACTGGCCATCAGGGAGATGCAAATCAAAACTACACTGAGATTCCATCTAACCCCAGTCAGAGTAGCAAGCATAAAGAAATCAAACAACAACAAATGCTGGCGAGGATGTGGGGAAAGAGGAACTCTTTTATACTGTTGGTGGGAATGCAAACTAGTTCAACCACTATGGAGATCTGTGTGGAGATTCCTAAGAAAGGTGGGAATAGATCCACCATATGATCCAGCTATACCACTCCTGGGTATCTTTCCAAAGGGGTTGAATTCAGAGAAATACAGCCACATATGCATACCTATGTTCATAGCAGCACAATTTGTAATAGCCAAAATATGGAACCAATCCAGATCTCTATCAACAGATGAATGGATAACAAAACTTTGGGAAATACACACAATGGAATTCTATTCAGCCATAAAGAAGAACAAAATTATATCATTTGCAAGAAGATGGAAAGCCCTGGAGAACATTATGTTAAGTGAGATCAGCCAAGCACAGAAGGAGAAGGTACATATGTTTCCTCTAATATGCCCAAACTAGGAAACACAGAGGATACCAGTGGGACTCCAGAAAATGGAGGGGAAATATCAGCAAAGTTTGAATGGAAAGATAGGAGAGGAGGAAGGCTGATCTTGATTAATGAGGGTCTACATCTGAACATGTGTAAAATTATGAATACGACATGGTTAACCTGGACAACTATTGGTGGGAGGGGGTAAGGGAAAACGGGGGCGGGGGAGAGAGGGCACCAAATATAGTTTAAATGTATACTATTTATGTTCAAAAAATTGTTAAAAAAAGTATTAATGTAAAAAACAAAAATGAAAAAAAAGTTTTAGAGCTATAAAAAAATACACACACACACACACACACATATAATAAAAAACAGGACTGGGGGTGTAGCTCGGAGGTAGAATGCCCTGGGTTCCATCCCCCCAGTGCTACAAAAGAAAGAAAGAAAGAAAGAAAGAAAGAAAGAAAGAAAGAAAGAAAGAAAGAAAGAAAGGTAAAAAAAAAGAGCTGGGGAGCTATCACTTTGCACCCATTAGGAGAGCATTAGCAAGAAAACTTTAAGGATTGTTGAGAAAGTGGAGAAACTGAACCCTTGTGCATTGCTGCTGGGAATGTAAAATGGAATTGCCATTGCAAAAGATGGTATGGCAGTTCTTGAAAAGATTAAAAATAGAGTTCCAATATAATTGAGCAATTTCACCAAAGAATTGAGAGGAAGGCTGTAAGAAAATACTTGCATACCTATGTTGATAGCCACAGTAATTACAAGAAATAAAAGGTAGAGGCAACCCATGTAGAAAGGTGGTTTTAGGGCCTAGGAGAGGAGGGTCTGGGAAGTTATTTAATTGGTATGGTTTCAGTTTGGGAAAAGGTTCTAGAGATGGTTGCACAATGATATCAGTATACTCAAGTGTCATTGTACACTTAAAATGATTAAAATGGAAATTTTATGTTATATATTTTATAATAAAATGTTAAAATATTGTGAACTTGGGTACTTTTCCACATATCTATTATAGAATCAAACTTGAAACCAATTCCAAGTCAAGAGATTATTTTCCCCAGGAATCTTTTGTTTCTAATTTGAAATTCTATTCTTTAAAAATGCTTTAAAACATACACAAAAATAGAGAGGGTAATATAAAGAGAAATTCCTAATTTTTTTTTTACCCAAGATTAACAGCTCAACATATAATAAAAACTTTCTGTGAGTGATTAGACCACTGCCTTAATTAGTGAATACCATTTGTATTTACCCATCTGATTCCAATGGTCAAAATTCAACTATGAACTTCGTATATTGGTGAACTGCACCCCACTGGCAAAGGCTTGGAAAACCCGCCTATTATAAGCCTTGCAAACTAGCATTATTGTACAAACCAGTGGTTGGCAAACTTTTTCTGTAAATAGCCAGTTAGTAATTACAGTTGTTTTGAGAAATGCATTGTTAAGTGATTTCAATAGTAGATATAGCTGTTCTGAGGGATACATTGTTAGACAATTTCGTCACTGTGCGAATACTAAAGTGTGCTTGCACACACCTAGATGCTGTAGCACAGTACACAGTACATCAGGAGGCTATCTGGTATAGCCAATTGCTTCTGGGCTACAACCCTGTACAGCATGTTACTGAACAATAGGGGCAATTGTGATGCAATGGTAGATATCTGTATTTCTAAATATAGCTAAACATAAAAGGTACAGTAAAGATATTAGGTGATGGGATGTTTTTTCAGTTCTATTATAATCTTAGGGGATCATTGCATCATATGTGGTCTGTCATTGACAAAGTGTCATTATGCAGGGTGTGACTGTATTTCTGTATTTTAGGCTTTGTGATCAGTGTGTGTGTGTGTGTGTGTGTGTGTGTGTTTAACATCCCTATTAAAATGTAAAAGCTTTTCTTAAAGCCAGGCGTGGTGGCGCACGCTTGTGATCCCCACGCTTGGGAGGCTGAGACAGGAGGATCACCTAGGTTCAAAGCCAGCCTCAGCTACTTAGTGAGGCTCTCAGCAACTTAAGTGAGATCCTGTTTCCAAATAAAATATAAAATGGGTCTGGGAGTATAGCCCGGAGGTAGAAAGCCTCTGGGTTCCACCTCCAGTACCACCAAATTAAAAAAAAAAAAAAAAAGCTTTTCTCAGCTTGTGGATCCATAAAACATGGCCATTATTTTTAGCCAGATTTGGTCCACAAGTATAATTTGCTGACCCTTGTTAGAACATCAGTTTTTTTCAGCCATCAAGCCATGGCTAATAGGCAGCTGTGGGCATCTGATTAAGATCAGCTAGCCAGGCATGGTGGCACACACTTGTAATCCCCACACTTGGGAGGCGGAGACAGGAGGATCACACAAGTTCGAAGCCAGCCTTGCTGGCATAAGAGACCCTGTTTCCAAGTAAAATACAAAAAATAGGTGTCTGGGAGTGTAGCCCAGAGGTAGAAGGGTTTCCAGGAACCCCAGTACCACCACCACCAAAAAAAAAAAAAAAAAAAAAAAAAAAATCAGCTAAACTTTAGGATAGCTAACAGCCTGTATCTCACTCAAATAATAGGAGTGGAGCTTGTCAGGTTTCTACATACATATTTCTGTGTGTGTGTGTGTGTGTGTGTGTGTGTGTGTGTGTGTGTGTGTGTTAGTGTTACTGGATATTGAACCAAGGGTCATCCTATCTCTGAGCTATACCCCCAGTTCTATTTTTTTTTTTAATTTTTGAAACAGGGGCTTACTAAGTTGTGGAGGACCTAAGTTGCTGAGGCTGGCCACAAACCTGTGATCCTTCTTAGCCTCCCAAGTACTGGGATTACAAGTGTGTACCACCATGTCTGACTCTATTTTTCTGAAACTCTCAAGGAAAATTTAGAAGTGGTAATGAAGAGGTCTTTCCCTTTTATTGACTCAGTTCTAACCCCAATATCTACATAAAATACACCATTTTTGTTTTTAGGAAAATTTATATGTTGTAATCAGGAAAAAGCTAAATTATTCTCATCC
Organism: Muscardinus avellanarius; assembly: GCF_963383645.1. NCBI lineage: Eukaryota > Metazoa > Chordata > Mammalia > Rodentia > Gliridae > Muscardinus > Muscardinus avellanarius. Next base: position 59,909,574 of record NC_137786.1, on the reverse strand, counting down.
ACTACAAATGTAAATTGTTGCAATCATGTTAGAAGACAGTCTGGCCACATTTAGTGAAGTTGAATATGGGCTGTCAATATCTAGCAGGTCCACTCTCAGCTAACTTGTTTTTTTGTTTTTTTGGTGGTACTGGGGTTCCTGGAAACCCTTCTACCTCCGGGCTACACTCCCAGACACCTATTTTTTATATTTTATTTAGAAACAGGGTCTCTTAAGCCAGTGAGGCTGACTTCAAACCTGCGCGATCCTCCTGTCTCTGCCTCCCAAGCACGGGGATTACAAGCGTGCACCACCACACCTGGCCACTCTCAGCTATTTTTCCTGGAGTCGTTTTTCTTTCTTTCTCCTTTCTTTTTCTTTTTCTTCTTTTCTTTTCTTTCTTCTTTCTGCACTAGGGAATTGAATCCAGGGCCGAGCTACACCTCAGCCCCATTTAATTTTTATTTTGAAACAGAGTTTCATTAGGTTGATGAGAGTCTCACACTTGCTGAGGCTGTCCTCAAACCTGTGATTCGTGTCTTAGCTTCCCAAGTACTGGGATTACAGGCATGGGCCACCATGCCCGGCTCTCTAGGATAATTCTTGTATGTAGCAGATCTCTAAAAGACTATTCATGGCACGCAGCCAAGTGTTCACAGCAGACTGTTAACCTGATAAAATCCCAGCTCGGCCACTTACACAGCTGTGTGGCCTCAGACAGGTTGCTTAGTTCTCTGTGCCCCATTTTTATGATTCATGGGATAAGGATAGTTATTATTATTGTCATTATTATTGTTGTTATTATTTCCATAGGGGATTGAACTGTATCAAAAAGGGCATTCTACTTCCAAGCTACACCCCATCCCTTTTAAATTTTTTTTTACTTTGAAATAGGGTTTTGCTAAGTTGTTGATGATCTTGAGCCTGTGATCCTCCTGTCTCAGCTTCCCATCTGGGATTACAGGAGTGTGAAACCATGCCCGGATAGGATAGTTATTAAATCCTTACAAGGTTGTTGTGGGAGCTAAGGAAGTTAATATATGTGGAGTGCCGGGCACAGACCAAGTGCTATATGCTTTAGCTATTGTTATAGCTCTCATTATAGCAGCATTATCCATAAGAGTACTAGATAAGAATCAACCTAAACCTCCATCAACAGAGGATAAATTGTGACTTTTTCATACTATGGAATCCTATATAGCATAGAAGTGCAAAGAACAAGTGAGAGCTACTTATATCAACAGGTACAAATCATAGAAACACAATGTTGGGAGAAAGATGCAGGCATGAAAGAACCTGTATAGTAGGATCCCATTTTGTAACATAAGCAAAAACTTACATCCATTCTTTAGAGACACATCATAGGTGGCAAAAGGACATAGGGGAACAATAGAGAGGGAAAGAAAACTCACCATAGGAAGACAGGAAGATGGGGTTGGGACATCTTTTGTGATCTGAGTAAAGTTCTTCCTAAATTGGGTGATAAGTTTGTGGGTGTCCTTATGTCATAAATGTTGAACCATTCATCTCAGTCAATATATCTTTTAGGTAACATTTACATGAACTGTAACTGAACTGGTTGAAATGCAGGAAATAAGAGAACAAAAAGTTAGCATGTTCTCATTACGGAGCTATGGCTGAATGGAGTTTGATCTAGAAAATAATTTTTGGTGAAAAATCCTAAAAATATTTGTCTTGTTAAATTCAAAGTCAGTATGGCTTGGTGGTCAAAATATAATTCTGATCAAATAATTCTGTACATGGTTAAAAATATCTTAAAGATACAATAAGCATTCAACTTATGTAATGAGCTTTATATCAATAGGAAAACAAAATTGCTGACTGGAGTCTGGGCAGGAAGTAGGTGTCAGGAAAATCTAAATTGTTAAATAGTTAACAAGTAAATAGGAAGAAAATAACTCACTTCTAGAGATAAAAGAAAAATAGGAAATAAGAGAAATGGGAAAATATCAGGAAATACCGCTGTTATAAAAAGAAGAGTGAATTCAATATCGAGGTGATTGGGTTTGATTTACTTTTCCCAAGATTGAGTCAGCTGGTTACATGAAGTTTAGGAGTGGACATATCTGTGGACTGCTTCGCTTCCAAAAGTCACTGCAGGCCTAGAAAGTTTCCTAGGCAACATCAAACAGACGGCCTTCTGGATATCTTCAGGCGTGAGTGTACAACGATTTCTGAAATACATCAGGTGGCGGGCTTCTGTAGCAATGCTTTCAAGGATGTCATTGATCAGGGTGTTTATGACGTCCATCGTTCCAGATGATATGCCCCTCTGGGGAACAACTTCCTTTAGGACCCTGTTTATGTAGCGTGAATAATTTCTGTGGCCAAAGTCTATCCTGGGATGCGATTTCTTGCCTGTCCTGGGATGTGATTTCTTGCTGGAGACTGGTCTTAGCTGTCCGTGGCAGTATCTGTACTTTTTGATGATGGATCCAGCCATGGTAGATGTTGTTCCCCTTGCCAGTTAATGCATGGAGAGGAGAAGGGCCTTAGACTGGGAGGAGTTCTCCCAGTCTTATAGTGGCATGTCATAGGGCTTCTCTCTGATTGGTGGATACTTTTCCTATGTCACAATTACCTAGCAACAGCACTGACTTGTTGGTAAGGGCAAATCTTGCTTTTCTAAGATAAAGGGAGTATGGTAGAAGGATTGAGGTCGACTTCAGGGCAGAAAAGAAGAGTGCTCATTTTTTCTACTTTGTTTCTTAGCAATTAGAAAGTATCTTAAACTGTATTCTGAGAATTGGACAAAACCTCATTAACTGGGAGGATACTGTAAGAAAAAAGAGAAAAAAAGTATCATAAGCCTTTTATGAAGGTCACTGTGTTTATAAATGAGTGTACAAATTCATTATATAAGCAAATGAATAATTAAGTAAACCATTATAAATCTCAAAACGATCATTTTATAAGAAAAATTCATATGGCTAATCTGGTTTTACCAACTGTGACCTTCATTTTAAAAAGAAAGCCTATTTTTTTCTAGATCCTAACTCCTCAGAGTATAAAGTTTATACAGCTAAAAAATAACCCCAAAACTCCCCTGTTGTTTAAATTATGATACATAGTGTGTTCATTAACTTTTTATAACAATAGTAATATAATTCTTGCAAATTTCACAAGATTCACTGCCCAGTCTGCTTTTACTTGATAATATAGTTCTGTCATCACCCAAAGGATATTTGTAGGGTCATTAGTGTTGTGTTGGTATTCATGTTTAAAAAAATGCTTCATTTGCTTTATTAATCAAATTTATTCCCGATTAAAATAAAAACTGGAAGCCTGTCTCAGCTCCCTCTACATCTTCTTTGAAAAACAACTCATGAGTGTTTAAGTTATTCACAGTGACCACCACTATCAGTGCTCTATCCAACATCCTCCACTTTGTAGCCAAGGCAAACTGGGTTGATTGTGATTTCTGGGGTGCCATCTGTAATTCCACCCTTTTTTCCCATTGAAGTCTGCAATGAGGCAAGAATCATGTTATTATGGGATAACTTTGCACTGGCCCTCATTTCTGAAGATAGCAGACATCCTTTATAAATGTCCACACCACATTGCTGGTGATGCATCTTAACCAGTGCCTTACCATGCCAGGGCAGAGGCCACCAATCCCACTCTGCTGTGGGCTGGTGGATCTTTAGTCAGCTCCTGCTAATTGTGCTTACAGATTTCTCTAGATATAATTACTCAGCTTGCTTAATTATAGCACAGCTTTATTTGCTATCACTTAGAAGTAACTGTCAGGTGGAGACATTTATTCCATTTTCCTCGTGTATCTATGTTAAGGAGATTCTACCTGAATAACACTCCTGGCCTCTCTCTCCCCCTCACTTGCTCCTTCTGTGGCAAAGGACTTACTTGGCTGGGGAGGGGTCGACCAGGCAGCCTGTCTCAGCTCCCTCTATATCTTCTTTGAAATCTGACTGTGGGCAGCTCTGCCCTGGGAAATGGATCCCTATTTGCTGGCCTTCAGCAGCTGAGGGGGGGTTCATGCTGCTTAATTCTCTTACAACACATTGGGAGGCCTTTTGTTGATTCACACCTAAAGGATGTTTTTCAAGTAGTTGGTCAATAACAAAGGTGCAATTTTGATCTACACCTTTTGGTTCTTTTGACTCTTCAAGTTGGTTCCATGCTTGGGTGGAGAAAAAGGGCTCAATATATTATAGTGGCTAACAAAGCCCCTTAAGCCTCAATGAGCTGAATGCTAAAATACGGCATCGGTAAAAGTTTCAGCAAACTTTGGGCTAACCCAAATTCCCTTTTAACATTTTTTTTTTTTTTTTTTTGGTGGTACTGGGGTTCCTGGAAACCCTTTTACCTCCGGGCTACACTCCCAGACCTATTTTATATTTTTATTTGGAAACAGGGTCTCTTAAGCCAGAGAGGCTGGCTTTGAACCAGCGTGATCCTCCTGTCTCTGCCTCCCAAGCCCGGGGATTACAAGCTTGCGCCACCACACCTGGCCCTTTTAACACTTCGTGAACTATTTTGAAACATGTATGAGTTCACTACTGATATGCTGGCTTGTTTTTCCCTCTTCATTCAGACAGTATGGAAAAAGGGATAAGCATGTTTTGGCATAATGAGCTTTAGTAGATGTCCACTGTGTCCACTGTATTGTGAGTCCAGGCAATGTAGCAAGTCTGATTATTTTACATCTTTTATCTGCTGAGAGTGGAGAGTAGACTTCTGTCTACTGTGTGAAGACTTATATCCTCTCCTTCCTTCTCCTCTGCCTCATCTGTGCGTGTGTGCGTGTGTGCATGTGTGCGTGTGTATGTGTGTGTGGTCCTGAGGACCAAACCCAGGGGAATTCTACCTCCATGCCATATACCCAGCCTATTTTATTTTGAAACAGGGTCTTGCCAATTTTATGAGGGTATCTCTAAGTTTTTGATGTTGGTCTTGAATCTGAGCTCTTCCTGTTGCAGCCTCTCAAGTACTCAGGTTACAGGCATATGCTCCCATACCTGGCTTCTGTTTTCATCTTAAAGGTCTTAGAATAAAACCTGGTACCCTTCAGCAGGAGACTCAAAAGATTGAAAGGACTGGTGACCAGAATATGAGAGGTTCTGGGTTTCCAAGCTGTTTAAAAGACATTGGCTTTGACTCCAAAGTCAGGGTTATTTTATGGATTTTTCTAGACTCATGTGCTCCATTACACCATGCCTATTTGGGAAACAGATTGCATAGTATCTCCCCTCCCATGATTGAATAAGTACTGGAGTTACAACTATTTATTTTTTCATTAGGATCTCATAATGACTCGAGGTCATCATTAAGACTATCAGTTATATTATTACTTCATAATAATATAACTGTGGTGGAGGTGACATTAGTTCAAAACATAAAATGTACTGACAGGTATGAGTGTACTGTAGTAAATATTTTTTTTTTTTTGCAGTACTAGAGATTGAACCAAGGGTCATTCTACCCCCCCCCCCCAAGTCCTTTTATTTTATTCTTTATTTTTGTGGAGGTCCTCACTAAGTAGCGGAGGCTTGCCACAAACCTGTGATCCTCCTGTCTCACAGCCTCCCAAGTTCTGGGGTTACAAGCATGAGCCACCACGCCCGGCTATAGTAAACATTTTTATAGCCATTGGCTTAGTTTTCTGTTGCTGCTATAACAAATTACCACAAATTTAGTGGCCCAAATAACACAAATTTGCAAATTAAGAATTCTGGAAGACAGGGGTATGAATTGGCAAAGATTAAGGTGTCATCAGTGCTGTGCTACTTGTTGCAGTCTCTGGGGGAGAATAAATTTTCTTGCCTTTTCTGTCTTCTGGAGGTTTCCTGCATTCCTTGGTTTTCCTCCATCTCCAAAGTGAGCAACAGTGGTGGGGTCTTCCTCATACGGTGTCACTTGCTCACAAGGCCCCTGGAAATTACTTTGGGCCCAGCCTAATAATCCAGAAAAATCTCCCCATCTCACTGCCCTTAACGTAATCGTATCTGCAAAGCCGCTTCGGTCACATAGTGTGGCATTTTCACAGGTTCCAGGGGTTGGAACATGACACCTTCAGGGGGTCATTATTCTGCCCACCACAGCAGCCATGAGCATACTGGATTGCACAGAGGAGCTGGGTTGCCAGTGGCCTAGAAGGTGGAGGTGAAAATATGTTGCCTTTCGTAGAGGCACAGAAATAAAAGTTCAAAATACTTTCTATATCTGGACTTTCTTGTAATTTGTTTATTTTTTTTCTAAAAAGTGAACTGTTTTATTGGATTTTTATGTTCAGTGCTGCCCCTACATTATAGTTCCAAACGTATGCTCAGTAAAATCTTTTTTCCTTGTGGGAGATTGGAGGATGACAGTAAGATATATTTCTTCTTTTCTTCTAAAATTTCCCTTTCTCTTTCCTCCCTCTTATTTGTCCTCAGGGGTATTTATTGAATGCCAGTCATGTGCTGGGTTACATTTGTGGGGAAACTGAGATGAAGAAGATATAATATCTACTTTTATTTATTTATTTATTTTTGGCGGTACTGGAGATTGAACCCAGGGGCATTCTACCGCTAAGCTATACCCCAGTCATATTTTGTATTCTTTATTTTGAAACAAGGTCTCAATAAGTTGTTGAGGGCCTCACTAAATAGCTGAGCTGGCTGTGAACCTGAGAACCTCTTGTCTCAGTCTCTCAAGTACTGGGATTACATAATGTGTCACCATGATGCATGGCTATTTCTCCTCTTTTTAAAGAGTTCACAGTTTATTGAGGTTGACAGATACGAAAATGGAAGTGAAGGGGGTGCGGGAGAGAAAAAAGAAAGAGAGAGAGATTGAAATCACACTACAGGAGGCCGAACTGCGCATAGCACGCCAGACCCCTGGAGAAACCGGGCCCAGTAAGACGCTGGGTTCTGGGCGGGGGTCGCGCGCGGGGCACGCCAGATGGGGCCCGGGTCGCGGGACTCTGGGCCCCAGCCGAACTGCGAGTAGCACGCCAGACCCCTGGAGAAACCGGGCCCAGAACAGAAAAAGATAAAGAAAAATATCGGAGAGGAGGTAAGAAAGCCGTTATGGATGCCAGGACACTGGAGATGCAGACAAAACTTATCTAAATGCACTGGAACTTATGGAAAAATTCGCCGTGAAAGAGGACTGCTATTTCTCTATATTGTTAAGAATCTCAGACATCACCTGTAAGGAGAGAGTTTAGTGGAGACCAAGGAGAAATGCAGTGTTGAAAAAGTTCTCCGCGATGGTGGTGGAGACTTGTATTCAGGAGAAGCAGAAACCGGATCTTACCAACTTTATTTTTTTGGAGAAATTACACCAAATGTCAAATGCTACCATCACGCATGCTTAGGAACACTGGACAACATTCAGACTGGAAAAAGAGCCTGGGAAGGATTTGAAACGGTGGAGGCAGTGGCAATGCCAGTGGCCAATACTCAGGGGAGGCAGAGATCTGATACATTACACCTGGAACCTTTGAAATAATAACCACAGAGACAGTGATCAGAACCTGCTGAGGGGTTAGGCGGGTGCCGGGGCCAGTGGCCGACATCGGAGCTTGCTGTGAGGCAAGGCCACTACTGAGGCCTCCGTGGCCGGGATTGGAACCTGCCGAGGGGTTAGACCGATGCTGGGGCCAGCGAGGCCGGCATTGGAGCCTGCCATGAGGCAAGGCTTGTGCTGGGGCCTCCGAGGTCGGGTCCGGAACCTGCTGAGGGGTTAGGCCGGTGCTGGGGTCAGCGAGGCCGGCATCGGAGCCTGCCGTGAGGCAAGGCTGGTACTGGGGCCTCCGAGGCCAGGATAATAGCCTGCCGAGGGGTTAGGCCACTGCTGGGGTCAGTGAGGCCAGCATCGGAGCCTGCTGTGAGGCAAGGCCAGTGCTGGGGCCTCCGAGGATGGGACCGGAGCCTGCTGAGGGGTTAGGCTGGTGCAGGGGCCAATGGCCAGCATCGGAGCCTGGCGTGAGGCAAGTTCACTCCTGTGGCCTCCAAGGCCGGGACCAAAGCCAGCTTAGGGGTTAGACCGGTGCAGGGGCCAGCGAGACCAGAACTGGGGCCTCCCATGAGGCAAGGCTGCTGCTTGAGCCAGCGAGGTCTGGATCAGTCCACTGAGTAGCCAGGCCACTACTGGGACCATCAAGAGTGGGATCGGTACTTGCAACGCAGCATGCACAGAGAAATATCGCAGAAAATATAAATCAGACGCTTCTCTTAATCAGCAATAACTAGGAGGAAAAGGGCAACAGGAAGAGGTTGAGCTATAGAAAGGGCCCTATAGTGAAGCAACTAATGTGACCAATCAGAGGGTATGTAATACTGGAGGACGGAGCCTCTTTAAAACTCAGGAGGTACATAAACAAATGTATCAAAGTAAATCACCAAAGAAGCGTGGGATGGAGGGAAGGGGAGGGAATGGGATGGGGGCTGGAGGAGGGCTAATTGGATGATGTGTGCTTGTATATCCTCTCAAGTTTTGTACTCCAATGTGATTGATATATGACTACAATGCACCAATTTAAAAAATAAATTAATAAAAAAAAGAAATCACACTACAGTAATCTTCTAGGGGGAAGTAAGTTTTCAGTTATATATTTTTTTCAGTTGCATCTTGAAGGGCATAGAAGTTATTCAGGCAGATGAGGCTGTAGATGGTAGCAGAGGGTGTATGGAATATGGGAATAAAGTACTTGTAAGGAAAGACATTGTTGCTTTTGTGTGAGGATTGGGAGACCTATGGATAGGAGCCCTCTCCTATCTAGAAGAGGCCATGTGAAGCCCAAGCCTGTCTTTTCTTGTCTGGTAGTACTTGGGTGTGGGGTCTGTGTAATCTTCACAGGGAAGCTAAAGAAGTGTGGGAGAATCCAGGTTTCAGTGAAGGTGAGGTTTTTGAGGCCTTGATGCAAACTGGAATCACAGAGGGAGATCAAACATGCAACAACAACGACAACAACAACAACAACAACAACAACAACAACAACAACAGGCTACTCTGGGGCTGAGTCCCTGACTTAGATTCTGCAGAGGTGAAGAAAGTTCGTTCGTTCGTTCGTTCCTTCCTTCCTTCCTTCCTTCTTTCCTACACCCTCCAGCCCTAAATTATTCTTTATTTTGGAACAGTGCCTCACTAAGTTGCTGAGGCTAGCCTCAAACCTGTGATCTTCCTGTCTCAGCATCCCAAGTACTAGGATTACAAGGGTGCCCCACCACACCCAGCTTCAGGTGCTTTTGACATGGGAATTGCGGTTGGAGCTAAGAAAGAACAAAATATTTGAAAGTTGGGTAGTCTATATTTTTCAACACTGAAAAGGAAGTTGTAAGGGCACAGGGGAAAGGTTAAGAGAGGGAGAGAAGAAGGATGGAGTGATAGAGTTGAATGGATGAGAGGGTGGACAAGAGGAAGAGGGCAGCCAATGCTTTCTGATCATTGGACTCCAGCATCTGATGTGGGGAGAGGCAGGCTTTGATGTAAACTTGTCTCTGTGCATTTTAGATTACATTTATCTTAAAAGTTCTTTCTGTGTTTGGCAAGGAAGAGATCTAGAAGAACTGAGGAGGGTAGGAGCAGGCTGGTGCTCTCTTTGCTGTGAAGACAGCTTAGTACTTACCTCTTTTATATTTCCATGTTTAAAGGGGAATAAACCAAACAAATGTTTCATGTTCCTCATTCCTCATTGGTTGACAATCTTCTTTGGATTTACCTTCTTTCACCGCATCTCTAAGACAGATTCTTAGAACACACTGTGCAGAGGCTTCTCTCTCCCATAAGAGAGAAAAGCTTAAGGAGACACCTGTGTCCTGCTCCGGCTTATCTAAAAGCTGGGTCATTGTTCTTAGGTGACCTGAGAGACAGAGAGAAATTAGATTAGCTTAGTGTAGAGTAAGAACATAATATGATATTAGTCTTGACAGTGAGCAGAAGGCTGTCAATCCCTGATGAGGTTCCTAATAAGTCTAATATTCTTTAGCAGATAAAAGAAAATGTACTAGGATAACAGAGAGAGGGAAAATGTTAATTTAGCTTTAAATTCTAGTTCACATTTTAGAGTACAACATTAATTAACTAAAAAGCAATGAAAGTCCCCCATCAATAAGTTTATCATAAATGGATATAAAATGGGTTTGTCTGTTACTATGTGACATGCACTTGCAAAGCACACAGAATTGGAATAATAGTTTTCCAAATCACATGCTTGGGAAGTTGTGGAACTAAGAGAGAGGCTGAGGTCTGTCAGATATCCAAGCTGCTGCTCTTAGCCACTGTACTACACTGCCTCCTGTTGGTTGGCTCCAAAGGAAGGATACACTAAGCAGGGGAAAGAACGAATCACAACACAGAGGAGGAAAATCTCAAGCTATCTTCATGAACTCAGGGAAAACTGTTTTGCTAAGCAAGATTGTACATGAAAGGGACTGATGGGAAGGTCCGGTGCACTCAATTTATAAAATGTCTTAACTTGTAGTCTATAGCGTTATGATTATTCAGTGAGTATTTGAGGATCACCAAGAATTTGATGATTAATTTGAATGTAATTAAGTGGGTTAAGGTGATGTTTTGAGAGAATCAATCTGGTGCTGGTTGCAGGAGGGATTAGAATCAGAAGCAAGATCAGAGAGCCCAGCAGTGCCGTTGCTCAGTGGCCTAAGATAGGGATAGTAGAGGCCTGAACTGGAGGTAACAGGGATAAGAGGAAGGGTCATCTTTGAAAGAAGAATGATTTGATGATTGGTTCATATTCAGGACAAAGAAAGAAGAAGGCTCTAATAATATAGGGACATTTATAGAGCGCCGACTTGGGGTTGATACACGCTATTCTAGTACTTTCCAGATAACAAGCTCTCAGATACAGGTGTTGCCAATCAGCCCCTTTTCATGGAAAAGGAAGGCAGGTCTGCTCCAGTTCATGCAGATGGCTGGTGGCAGTGCTGGGGTTGAAACCCAAGCAAATGGCTGCAGACTGTGTGCTCCTTCCTCTCACCATCTGCTTCTCTCAAAATCTCCGAAGGGCGTGGAGCGGTACATGCTGCATGAACTTGACCATGGCATCCTATTTGAGCATCACATGAGTCAAGGCAAGTGGGTAGCATTTCCCACCTCACTGGAGCAAATTTATGTTGCCAACAAGAAAGTGTCAGAATCAAGACTTGAACCCAGATCTTCTAACTCCATCTCTAGTGCTCTGGCCAAAACTCTATGCTACAAACAAATAAACAAACAAATACTCCATGAACCAAAACACTACTGTGGGAGTGATGGAGATTATATGGTTTTAGGATTTTAAGCAATATCTCAGGATTATAATTTTCTGACTTTACATTCAGTAGGATCCTCAAGTCTGTGGCGTATATAAAGGAGGAATCATTTATTTTCTCAATAAGGTAGAAGAGTCTGACAGTCATCATATTGCTTCACATTCCAGACAATCAGAGGGAAATACCACACTTTACCTAAAGGGAAAGGATGATTGATTCTAAATTGGGAGAAAAGGATTTGCAGAGGGGAGACTACTCTCAGAGAATCCTAATAAGATTTTAAAGCCACATCCCTTTTTCAATCGTCCTGTGATGTCCTTTTAAGTTGGTTTATACATAAAGAAACAAGAAACACAAATATATTAAACATCAGAGAATTAGTGGCTGCTAAGCATAATAAGAAAGTAATTTCTATTGTAACACAGCTTAATGAGACACCAAGGACTTAAAGAAAGATATTTGGCAGTACATAGAACTATTTTCTATTCTAAATGATATGATATGATAAAGTTTTGGTTTGGTTACACTGAAAGAATAAATATAATAAAAATATCTAAATCCAGTGTCTCTTGAGGATGCAATAAAAATATAAGTATCTTAGAAGCTCAGTCTGAAGACATTCCCACCAGGGCTAGATTCCAATGTCCTAGTTACTGAGTTTTACTTAAGGACCAGCCTCCAGCATAGTACAGCCTCTCTGTTGGTTCTCCATCTCTCTAATCTCTTTGGGCAAGGTTGTGTTGCTTGGGATCTTTTAGTGGAACTCTGGAACATTTGGGAGTACTGGAACTGCCATCCAGGGACAATATATCCAGAAATCATCATGCACAATTAACATTTGCAGAACACTTTCTTTCTTCCAAAATATTAGGAGTTTATGAATCAAAAGAGTACTACTATCCCCTGATTAGACCTTATCAAGTTCCCCAATGAGGTTCCATCTCTTCTGTCTTTTATTAAAATGTATTATTTTCCCAAAGGGGGACTTAGGGAACCCCTGCTTACATGGGTGTGTCTAGGATCCACCAAACACTGTAACCAAGAGTCTCTGGCTAGTGGGTCACCTAGCAATGCTTATTGTCTCTTAGCTGTACAGATGAGGCAGGTGGTAATGGAAGTGAGGTCTCTGAAATAATGCTGTGATTCTCTTAATGGTGTTCCCAAGGGAGCTGGTTCAAGAAATATCTTGTCTTCATGGCATTTTATTTTTGATGTTGAGAATCTAATCAACTTGAAGAAGCCAAGGCTACAAAACACAAATGATTTTAAAAAACACTCTTTCTTTAATAATGCCTTGATGCAGGCAAATTAGCTCTACTGCTTTACAGGTGCAATTTAACTTGGAGAAATTAAACTTCTTACTTCAAAGATAGCCGCCTCCATAGTGTGGTAAAACCGAGACTGTAACCAGGTTCCTTTATGCTAATTCATGCTGCTGAAATCAAAACCCCACCTGTCTCAGTTGCCTTAGTAGACATGGTGGCTTCCAGTGGATTTAGTAGTATTCCTTAGTCTCTTTCTGAAGAGATTCTGAAAAGCTAGAAAACATTAAAAGATGCTCAGTCTCAGAAGTGGTGGAAAAAATGCAAATTTAAACCATAGAAATTATTTTGTAAGCCGAGCATTGGTGGTGCGCACTTGTAATCCCAGCATTCAGGAGGCTGAGAAAGGAGGATCACAGTTCTCAGACAGCCTCAGCTACTAAGTGAGGCCCTTTGCAACTCAGTGAGACCCTGTTTCAAAATAAAAAATAAAAAATAGGGCTGAGGGTGTAGCTTGAAGGTAGAAGTCAGTAACATCGCCAGTACAAAAAAAAAATTATTTTGTATGCATCAGCTTCATAAAAAGGGTTTCTGTAGGTATTTGACTCCTATAAAGATCTATGATATACACTCCAGGACACACCTGTCTTACAAGTGTGGCTTGTTTTTCTGTCTTACCTCCTTTTTAATGACCATGAATCTGAGACCAGAACTCTGAGAGACCTGGACAGTAGAGATCCTTAGAGCCAGTGTGGGCCTTGCGAGATAATATAAAGTGGCCAGTGCCGGTGTCGGCTTGTGTTGAGAGATGATGTGTTCTCCTCTTTTCTAACCCAAACTCTTCATATTATAGATGATACCAAGGCAAGAATTGTAACCATAAATAAAGAGGATTTAAAAATTCAGTTGCTTTCAATACATGTGAAAGAATATTTTTAAGGAGATTTGTATTAGGGAAAAAGATGAAGATTTTTTTTAAAGCACAAATCACAAATAAAAAAAAGATTGACCTACTTGCCTATATTAGATTTAAGACAACTACATTTAAGAAAAAGCCCCACATGAACAAAATTAAATAACAAGCCACAGCTAGGAAGAACATATTTGCACAGCATGCAACTAGCCTACAATAAATTATTTAGAATATGTAAAGAACCCATGTGAAGCAATTATTAAAATGGCAACTTGTTGGAAACATTGGCAAATCATGTAATGATTTGCAACTCAGTGAGACCCTGTTTCAAAATAAAAAATAAAAAATAGGGCTGAGGGTGTAGCTTGAAGTAACATCGCCAGTACAAAAAAAAATTATTTTGTATGCATCAGCTTCATAAAAAGGGTTTCTGTAGGTATTTGACTCCTATAAAGATCTATGATATACACTCCAGGACACTCGTAAGTGGGGAGATTCTGAAAAGCTAGCAAACATATGAAAAGGTGCTCAGTCTCAGAAGTAGCAGAGAAAATGCAAATTTATTTTTATTTATTTATTTTTGCTGAACTGGGGATTGAGCCCAGGGGTATTCTACCTTCAAGCTACATCCTCAGCCCTATTTTTATTATTTAGTTTGAAACAGGGTCTCACTAAGTTGTGGAGAGCCTCACTAAGTAGCTGAGGCTGGCTTTGAACCTGTGATCCTCCTGTCTTAGTCTTTCAAGTACTGGGATTATAAGTGTGGGTCACCACGCCTGGCTAAAATAAAAAAAATTATTTATTTATTTATTTATTTATTATTATTATTTTTTTTGTGGTACTGGGGTTCCTGAAAACCCTTCTACCTCCGGGCTACACTCCCAAATCTATCATACATACATATATCTATATATCTATATATCTATATATCTATATATATATATATTTTTTTTTTTTTGAAAGAGGGTCTCTTAAGCCAGCAAGGCTGGCTTCAAACCTGCACGATCCTCCTGTCTCTGCCTCCCAAGCACAAGGATTACAAGCATATGCCACCACACCTGGCTTAAAATAAAAATTTAAACTATAGAAATTATTTTGTATGCATCAACTTCATAAAAATAAACACCCTGATAACACCAAATGTTGGCAATGATGTAAGAAAATGATCATTATTATTTTATTTCAGATGTGAGTATAAATTTTTACTATCACCACAGATAGTGATTTGGACAATACTTGGTAAACATGAGATGTGTACCTGTACAATATGGCAATTAAACTTTTGGATTTTTATGCTAGAGAAACAAATGCACACAAACTTAAGAAGACAAGTGCATGGATTTTCAGTGGAGCAGTATCTGCACAGAAAAACAGTGCAAATGATCTATCATTGGTAGGGGAATGGCTGAATAAACTGGTTTTCTCAATGTGTTGGAAAAATATGAAGCAATTATTACAAATAAACTGGGATCTGCATGTACAAAATACAAATACTGTTGAATAAAAATGGCAAATTACAAAATACGTATGGTATGATATTATTTATGGAAAATGGAAACATATATTGTTCATTGATTCAGATATATGTAGTATAAATATTTATAAATGCATTGAAATGATTCCAACTATCTAGTAGATGTTACATATGGAGAAGGAGGAAGGGAGGGAGACAGAAAGAAGAAGCACTGGAATAGGGGCTTTAGCTGTATGTATAATTTTTTATTTGTTTTTATAGAAGAAAGATCTAATGAAAAATGGCAAAATGTAATGTCTGTTATATTATTTTTTAGTTTTCTCTTTTTAAAATATTTAATAATTAATCAACAAAAGAAAGTCCTTAGCCACAATGAAAAATAAACATGTAAACTACCATATGTTATATGATACTAAATTGTACTCATTAAAGAGGAATCAAGAATTTGCCCCCAGATTAAAAGACTGCAATAATACCTCCTAGTCATAGAGGGTGCTATACAGTCATGGCATATACTTACAGAAAACAGAAATTTATTCTAGAGTCTGAACTATAGGGGTTGCTAGCCTGATAGAAATATCAAACCATAAATACTGGAGGAAACCTAAAGATCATTCAATCAGTGTTTCGCAGACATTCCCAGTGAAAAGATTCATCCTGGAAACTTGTGGGGAATATATATTCTCAGGCTCTTGGAGTTTGGGTTCAATGTATCTCTGGGGAAGCCAGTGTTCCGAAGAATTGCACTCAGGGAAACCCTGGCTTATACATCTCACCGTCAAAAAAGCCTCATTCATGAATTCCTTCCCCCAATCTCCTTTTCTCCCGTTGTATTCTTATTTCTACTGTCGTCTTGCCATCTAAATTGACTGCAATTTAAGTAAGAGGAGGAAAAACTAAAAAGGTTTGTAGAAGTAGTCAAGTTGGCTGTCTTTCTTTTATAGACCATAGCTAGGTCTCCTTATACTCACTAAAATACCAAATTTTCCACCTAACCCTAAGTTTCTCTACCTTTCTTTCCTCACTCAAACAGACTCTCAGTGAGTGGCCAGGAGAAAATGGTGTGGAGACTGAGTTCAAATTCTGGACCTGCCACTGATGTTTAAAATGCATGTCCTCTTGTATATACAGCCGATTTATCAGTACCTTCTTCCTCTTTAGGAGGTTTTCTAAAGGAAGAGAAGGTCTAAAATTTCTAGGAGTTCCAATCAGAAACTCCTTGAACCTGCAACCCTCTGGTCTCAGCCTCCCAAGCACTGCGATGATAGGCGTGTGCCACAGAGTATGCTGCTGCTTTCTCCTTTTTGTTTTATGTGGGTCTAAAGAGACTGGATGATACCCACTAGCTTTGTGAAAGTGATCTGTACTCTGTCTATTGATGCAAATACTAATATGTCCTGAAAACACCCTCATAGACCCACTCTGGAATAATGCTTGCCAGCTATCTTGGTACCCCTAATCCAGTCAGATTGACACATAAATTAACCATCACAAGGGTCAAAGTTGACTCTTAACTACGAACTGCCTGCGGAAGAGGCAGGAAATACTCTATTATTCTCAGACACGGTTCAAGTTTCTATGACTAATATCTTATTGCATTGGTTATCTTTATTTCTCATGATTGAGCATTGTTCAGGGACTCTTTACCAAGTGCCATCTGTGTGCCTGGCACTGAGCCAACCAGCGATTCAGAAAGAAATGACAGAATTGTGCTCTTGAAGAGTTACAGAAAACATTGTTATGGAGAACTTGGGATGCTGGTCAGGAGATGTACTAGATTTAAGAAACAGATTCAGAACAGATAAGCCCAGTAAATATCAAAGACATCTAAGAAAAACGTTCTTTATCATATAAGAAGGAGCTGGATTGCAGAAAATGTAACTAGGAAACATAGCTGTATCCAGTTGGGTGTATCCTTGCGAGCTCAGGGATGCAGGTTTGCCCTTAAGCCACTACTAAAAAATAGTGGTTATCTTTATTATTTCTTAGTATTTTTAGAGATGGGGTTTCTACATTTTTCTCACAACCTTATACCTAGGATATTTTTTAACATCTATCTTAAATCCCACCTATTGAAAGTTAAGCTCATTCTGTCTTGGAGAATAGTTGTCTGCTGTTTCTTTTAATATCATAAATGATTAGAAAGAGTTTCTTATGAACTCGTCATCCTCACTCACCTGTATTAACCAAATTCTACTATTCTCAGTACCTCTAGTCATGAATTCTATCATTCTGTTTTTTTTCCTTCTTGTATTTTTTCTGCTCCCATAGGGGAATAATAAAGCTGCAACCATCAATTTTAGTGTTTTGTTCCCACTATATGAACATACATTTCTTTGGGTTTATTAGCCCTTCTACCATATTTCACATTTCTAAGGTTGCACTTTCTCTTTTCTTGCATTTCTCATTTCTTCTTCAAATTTCCTTTCTCCTACAAATTCTAAGCTTTAATTTTATTTGAAGTCCAAGTCTTTTTATCTTTCGGCTAGACCGAATTCCCTTCTCAGGGAATCGATAGTGCCCCTGTTCATTCCAAGCCTCAGATCATATTTGATACATTAATTTCTCTGTCTTTCTCTCTAGAGATATCCCCAGGATGAGGCTTGAGAAGAGGATCCTCTGTTTGATGGAGGATTGTAGAGAATTGAGAAGAAAATAAAAACGCTTTCAATTAGGTGCACATTGTACATTGTACTTGAATACCCTATCAGGGACAGGCATTGGAAGGTATGTCTTGAGCAGCTCTCAGCTTATTCTTCCTCTGGACTGAAAAAAAACCCATAGATTATGATCCAGTTACCTTCTTTGTGTGTGTGGTACTGGATATTGAGCCAAGAGACAGTCTACCTTATAACTACACCCCAGCCTGATCTTATTTCTTATTTGGAAACAGGTCTTGATAGGTTGATAAGAGTCTCACTACTTACGAAGGTATTCTTAAACTTGTGATCCTTCTGCCTCAGCCTCCCAAGTACTGGGATTACAGGCATGGGCCATTACGCCTGGCTTCTAAATACTGTGTGTGTGTGTGTGTGTGTGTGTGTGTGTGTGTGTGTGTGTATGTGTGGTACTGGGGATGAAACCCAGGTCATTCTACCTCTGAGCTATACTCCTGCTCCTATTTTTTAGTCTTTTTTATTTTTGAAACAGGGTCTCAATGAGTTGCTAAGGGTTTTGCTAAGTAGCTGAGGTTGTCCGTGAACAGTGATCCTCTGGTCTCTGCCTCTCAAATGCTGGGATTACAAGCGTGTGCCACCACGCCCAGCCCCAAATACCTTTTTAAAAAATTAAAACATTTTTTTTGGTATTGGGGATTGAATCCAAAGACATTTTACCTCTGAGCTACATTCACAGCCCTATTTTATTTTTTATTTTTTGAAGCAGAATCTCTCTAAGTTGCAGGGAGCTTCATGAGATTGCTAAGGTTGGCTACAAACTTGTGATCTTACTGTCTCAGCTTCCCAAGTACTGGGATTATAGGTGTGGGCCACTGTACCTGGCTAATCTATTCACCTTTCATATTGCAGATCGTAATATAAGTATGCATTTGGGCAAGGTAAGGTAGCCCAATGATCTAAGTTGTGTCCTGAGGGTTGGAATCACACCATTCAATACGTGAAAATCCAAAGGAAAAAATTACACTCTTACTGCTTTGAGTAATTCTCTGAGCTGTAATTTGGGAGTGGATGGAAAATAAATGTACTCAAGGCTCAGAGGTTATTACTGATCTGGAGGCAGGCAGTCAGGCAACAGGAAGTAAATAGACTGAAACAGTGGGGAAAAGATTTTTACTTTCGGTCTGTTGAACAACACTGGGCAAGAGCTAGGGGACGACTGGTCCCAGGGATTCTGCATGGAGCAGCTTTAACAGGTGGCTTGTAGAGGGTTCTAGCCATGTATTGATGGATTCTGAGCAGCTGTATCTTACAGAAATGAAAATAGTTGAAAATGAGTTTTTTCAGGCTTGAGGGCTGCAGGAGGCAGAGCTGTTGAGAGGGATGGCGGCTGGCATCAGGGATGTGTGAACACCTCCTCAGCAAGCAGTTTTTGTGCCTGAGTCCAAAGGCAATAACCCCGGGAGAGACCACAGGCAGGTAGTACACAAGCTCATTTACACAGATGAAGAAACTGAGGCTCGAGGAGCTAAAATGAATTGCTAAAGCACGCAGTTTTAATGTTATTCCATGTGTTTGGGGGCATAACAACTGGAGGGTAGAATTAGATTCCAATAACAGTTTCTAAACAATTTTTTTCATCTTTATCCACCAACTTTTGGATCTTCTAAAGTTTTTTGAATAATAATATTAATAATGTTAGTTATCATATTTAAAAAAATACTTACCATTGTTTAAGTACTTGCTACATGATAGTTGAACCTCACAGTAATTCTGGAACTTAAAGTGGTGCTCTTCTCCCTAATTAATGACTGAAGAAAATGAGGTCCAGAGAGATCTAGTAATTTTCCCAAGATAACACAGCTAGGAAATAGCTGATCTACGACAATAAAGTATATATAATTCTAAAGGCGCATATTTGTTTAAGACAAATTCAGGGACTAGTTTAAGAAGTCACCATGGATGTCTCCTTGATCTCATAAGTGCTTCCCTCTCTCTCAGAGAGTGACCTCGTGAGGCTTGGGCAGTCTTGGGTTTCTATCCACAGGGGTTCTAGGTGCTTCATCTCCGCCTCATCCGTTGTTATGTTGTGTTCTAGCAGTCACCCAATGAAGGGGGACCCAGTGGAAACCATTTCCCCCAAAGGCATGGCCAGGTGCATTGGTTTCTTACAGTGAGGTTATCAATGAAACCCTTTGTATCTCTCTTCCTAAGAACCTAGGCAGGGGCTTTTCTACCTCCGGACTATTCTCCAAGACTTATTTTATACTTTATTTGGAAACAGGGTCTCACTAAGTTGCTCACTAAGCAGCCTAGGCTGGCTTCGAACCTGTGCCATCCTCCTGTCTCAGACTCCCAAGCGCTGAGATTATAAGCATGCGCCACCACACCCAGCCTTGCTCCAGTTTTAATTGTTATCTTTTTTTTATGTGTGTGTGGTACTGGGGATGGAACCCAGGGGCATTCTACCTACGAGCTACACCCCAGACCTATTTTTAATTTATTTTTTGGTTTGAAACAAGGTCTCGCTAAGTTGCAGAAGGCCTCACTGAGTAGCTGAGGCTGTTGGTGAACCACTATCCTCCTGTCTCAGCCTACCAAATGCTGGGATCACAAGCGTGTGCCACCACGCCTGGCTTGTTCTTATCTTTTAACTCCTATTTTTCATCATGAATCATATTGTCCCTCAAGTCTTCCCTCCACACTCCTCTTTGCCTTTCATCCAAACAGGGCCCTGTGGGCCTGTCATTCATACCCAGTGGGTCTGACCTTTCAGAGATAAAGGCTTTTCAACTGGGAGACCCATCATCCTCATTATAATGGCCATTGATTAATAGGAATGTCTTGGACTGTCTTCCACTGATTTGGGCTTGTGAGTCTTTCTGGGGCAACTCATCTTTGCATTCACACACCAGCTGTGTGCTTCCTATGTAGTTTATAACATGCATAAGTATAGGAGTGAATGAACATAGGTAAACAAAACTGGGTGGCTCTAACTCCGGGTGAATTTAGATTATTTCCCTACCAGAATCCTTCTATCAGCCCTGATTGTTTCTGCCTTGGGGTTATTTGTGCTTTCTCTTTCCTTCATCAGCACATTCTTCTCTAGAGTTTTCATGGCTTCCACTCTCACTTTGTTGAGATCCAATTAAACTCCTCAGAGAGGCCTTCCTTGACAGTTCTGTGGAAAATACTATCCCCTGAAGTCCTCCACCCCCTTACTCTGATTTATTTTTTCTTAATAGAACTACTGGACGTTTGCTTACTGTCTATTTTGCTCACTATGTTCCATGAAGTTGAGACTTTTGCTTTATTCCCTACTATATCTCCAGGGCCTTAAATAGTTCTTAGCAGAAAGTAGGAACTTGATAAATGTCCACCACAGGGCTGACTGGAGCTGAGGGAGGCTCCCTAAGAGTGGTGTGCGCCCGCCTGCTGGGACTTCCTCAGTCTTTGTTCGGTGCCGCTCTAGTGAAGACATTGGAGGTTCAACAGTCTAAAACATCGACTCCTCAAAAAAGTTAATTGTTTATTGATCTCTTCTTGTTGCTCCTTGAAAATGTGCATCTAGATCTATAACACTCTTAGTTCAGAGTCCATTATTTCCTGGTATTTACAGCCGGACAGCCTTAAGATGAATGGCAGCTCATAACAAAACCTTGTTTTATCCGCCATCACTGAGACTTTTGCTCAGTGTAACTTTTAAAAATACTCTTAGATTTAAAAAGCTATTTTGCTGATATTAAAAGATTTAATAATTTTTGAATCTTTGCTTCTGGCCATATGGGACAATAATGATTAGGTGTATCTATCCTCTTGCCTGAAATAAGGGAAACACAGGACAAAAGATATCAAACAAGGGTCCTCAGGATACTGGACATGAGGTGGTGAAAGACAGTGATCTTTGAGAGATGGTAAAGAAACAAGGTAAGCCAAGTGGAGGCCCCCAGCTTACTGTCTTGGCATAGTTTCTAGGGTCTGGTGCAGGGAGGGGAGCCCAGGATCAGGCTTGGCAGCCTCCCTGAGATTAGGGGCCAGAGCTGGAAATGAATTATGCCAAATGGCGAGGGTCTGAGGACACCAGAAACACCAGAGAGGAGAGGGGCATGCAGAGAAAGAACTCCGGAGAGCTGCTCCGGATTCCCTTGAGCATCATCTCATGCCTGTGTAAAAACCACCAGTGAAGAACCTTCCAGAAGGATGAGGAGGAGGGAGCATCTCTCTGGCTCAGAGAACAAAGGGAATAGAGCCGGTTTCGTCCAGTAGTGGCGGAAAACATCATCACTTGGGAAGCCAAACAAAATGTACGTCTCCATTTGTAATGTATGACTCCATTTGTAGAAAATTACAGAAAATGAAAACTAATCAGCAGTGACAGGAAGCAGATCAGTAGTTGGCTGTGTGGGCAGAGAGGAACAGGAGGGAGGCATTGTAAAGGGGCAGGAGGTATCTTTTGGAGATAATGGGTATGTTCGTTATCTTAATTGCAGTGATGGTTTCACAGAGGTACACACATATCACCTCCCCCCAAAACATAACTTTAAATGGGTGTGTTTTGTTATCTGTTCATTATACTTCAATGAAGCTGCTAACAGTATATACTGAATGTTTACTAAAATCCTTTTAAAAAGAATTTCCTTTATCCCATTCTTAAAAGAGCTAATTGGACACAATTTAGTGTCTTCTGAGAACTCAGGGTCACCATTATAAATATGAGTTATTATTATACAGCTTCAAAAATGAACTCAGCGGCATAGCAGTGATTGAGCCTAGACGTGGGATTTGAGCCTGCCCTTCAAGTTCTTCCAGCCTCCCTGCTGTCAGTTTTTACGAGCGCCTGCCACTAGTGCATCCTCCTCTAGGTTGAAACTTTCTGCAAGCGCCAATGGGCTCAAGCCCACTGCCAGGTTCTCCTGCAGGCTGACGCTGACAGGCCACCTCAGTGGGCTCAGCAGGTGTTCTTAACCCTGCCTGTCCAGTCCTGAGAAGCTGGCATCTGCTCAGCTCCCTTGGGCTACCCCCAGCCTTCTAAAGATCATCCCCAGCCAGGGGGACATATATTGCTTTTCAAAGTGTGGCCAGTAAGATTTTCTGCTTAGTAAATGAATGGCTAAATGAAAAGGGGCTTAAAGAATTCCCCACCCGACCTATGCCACCATCTCATTTTGTCCCTATATATGAGTTCCTGACCTCTTCATGCCGTTTGCTTAGGCGCTGCTCTGTGGGATCCAGCCGTCCCACATGGTGGTGTGTGTGTTGGAGACCAGGGCTCTAAGGTGCTTGCCACATTACATCGTAAGCATCTGAGTTCCAGAGATGAAAGGAACAGCAGCGCAATCATTGTGGAAAATGGCACAACCTTTGTTTTGTTGCCAACTTTAGGTGTTTGGAAATCAGAATAATTTTGGTTGGCCAGGCAGAGAACTGAAAAATTTAGATTCTCTTTTCTCTTCATCACCCTCAAAATTTTAAGTTATTTCTGGTGTCTTTCTATCATTTATTTCGAAAGCAGTAAGGCTTTCTCTGCAGGCTTGTTGATGGCTTCTCACTGAGCGTTTCTGGGAATGAGCATGCTAATGGCTTAGTTAATGTCGGCATAAGCTATTGATTTGGGTTTGTGATATTTTCTGGAACATTGTGTCCTGAATAAAATGTAAAAACACACACACACACACACACACACACACACACACACACACACACACACAAAAATGTAACCTCAGAAACTGCATATTAGGTGGTCATGAATGAGAAAACAAAATCCAATTATTTTCCCCCCTGGAGTATACAGAATGTAGAAACCTACATCTGGAGGGTTGGTACTTGACTTTTAAAAGTGTTATGTTCCAGGAATATTCCTTCTAAGAACAAATAGCGAATATAAATAATGATATCTGAAAAGCTGCTTGCTTAAAATTGCTATGAGAGGTATAATATGTATAATAGTAAAAGTCATTTATTGGCATTTATCCTTGAAATGTTGGCACTCAGAAATGAATTGCTGTAATAGAAATAAATGTGACATTGCTGCTATTCTAATAAAAATGTTCTGATATAATAATCCCCCTGGGGTTGATGTCTAATCTAGCCTTTTTTGCATCGTAGAAAATTATTATTCTGGCATTGTATTCATTAATTTAACTTAAGAATCTGTGCCCAGAAACCTTAACTTTGAGGCAATAAAACAAAACTATATTATTTTCCTCACTGGGGTAAATGATAGCATTGTTTTTCATCTTTCTGCACCTGTTGTGTCCAGGTCTTTTGCTATGTGAATTTATAGCTCCCTTCACTGCCATCAGTGCCCTGTGACATTGCGTTTGGCTGAGAGGATAGAGCAGAAGTGATGGTGTGTGAGTTCTGAGCCGCTCCTCATCGCCTCTGCCATTGGAGAGAGAGAGAGAGAGAGAGAGAGAGAGAGAGAGAGAGAGAGAGAGAGAGAGAGAGAGAGAGAGGAGAGAGAGGGAGCGAGCGCGCGTTTCCTCCCATCTGTGGATGGAAGGAAGAGGATGAGGAACACGTGAAGCAGAGCCAGTCAGCTGTCAGCTGAGCCTAGGAGAGGTCAGCTGGGTCCTGGCCGACATGCTGTGTGCAGGTTAAATGAATGCCTGTTGTATGCCATTGAGATGCTATGGTTATTTGTTATACAGCAATACTGAAGCAATATTTAACCAATACATCTACAGACAAAAGAATGACAATGAAGCGCCAAAGGTAATTATCCACAGTGAGCTTTCTAAACATTTGTAGCAAAATGACATGTAGGCAATGTTTTGCCGATGTGTTAAGATCCTAGATTAGAAATAATCTTGGGATCAATTTCTTAGAATTATAGACATTTCAATAGACAATGATAAGATTAAACTAAATAAATAGAGTTGGGAACATAAAAATTAGGGCCGTGGCTATATCTTTTATACAATGCTGACCACCACATAACTATTAAATAAGAATTTGTTGAATGAATAAGTAAATGAAGGGATGAAGCTTGTTTTTCTTTCTTTTCATTTTTTCCTTAAAAATTTAGCAGAAAAAGGCAAAGCATTTAAAGAAGAGTCTTCAAACAGCAAAAAAAACCATCAGAAATTCCCAAATCATTACTCCAAGCGGTTCTCAAGTGGATGTGATTTTGTCCTCCAGAGTCTGGAGACAGTTTTGGTTGTAATAACTGTGTGTGTGTGTGTGTGTGTGTGTGTGTGTGTGTGTGTGTGTAGGGATGGTAGTGACAGGTATAGGTATAGATGAAGGGTATTGCTAAACATCCTGCAATGTACAAGAGAGACTTCTACGACGAGGAATAGCCCAAATAATGGTTGCGTGTTCTTTAATTTTTTTCTTTTGTCTTACAGTTTCCTAAACCTTTCTCTTATTTACTTACTGCCTCCCCAATGCAGTCTACAAAGCTTGCCCTTACTTTTCTTTTGTCTTTTTCTTTCCCAGTCTTTCCAGAACTGCCTCCATGAATCTCATGTTACTCTCGGGTTTCTTCCTGGGAATTAGAAATCTTTTCCATCAGAACTCCCCCTCATCATTTGGACATTTAAGACGGACTTTCTCTCTCTGGGAGTTATTTTTGCTTAGTTCCCTCTTTGAATCTTCCACTTGGATTTTCTGTAGACCATCTTTCCCCCAGCTGATGTCTGCAAAGGCTGGTGTGAAAGCTATAGACATAGTGCTATTTTAAAATGATAGCTTGTTTTCTTAATAACAGATCATTTAAAATCTGCAGTGCTATTGGTTTTCTATTATGATGAAAGTGTGATATTTTTGCATGTGTCTGGTTTTATTCCTTTTCACTTGTATAATTTTTTTTGGAGTATATATGAAAAGATACAGATTTAGGAGGGTACTGTTACCTCATTACTATTCAGTAATTATATCATTTATCTTTTAACTCTGCTTTTAGTATCCTTATAGTACAGAAGTTTTGCAATTTTATGTAGTTAGATTTTTTTTTTTTTTGCAATAAGGGCCCTGGTCCTGGTAGATGAGGAATTGGGGGCATACCCCTGAGCTTGTCAGTTCAGTGATAAGTCCCAACTGCTTGTCTTTCTTAATTGCTTATGGACTTTTTGTTATATTTGAGAAAGGGTTCCTCTACCCAAAATTATAAAAACGTAATCTCATAACTTTTCCAGTGTTTTTGACCAATAAAAATTTGAATACATTTATATAATCTGATACAGGAATTTAACTTAAAATTTTTTTTATGGGTACTTGTTTTAAAAATAATATGTCTTGCCGGGTGTGGTGGCGCACGCTTGTAATCCCCGCGCTTGGGAGGCGGAGACAGGAGGATTGCTCAGGTTCGAAGTCAGCCTCGCTGGCTTAAGAGACGCTGTTTCCAAATAAAAATAATATAAAATAGGTCTGGAAATGTAGCCCGGAGGTAAAAGGGTTTCCAGGAACCCCAGTACCACCAAAAAAAAAAAAAATAAATAAAACAATATGTCCTCTTTTCTGTCTGGAATCATGGGGGGTGCAGAAGAGAAGAAAAAGAAGCCTTCTGTTATGCCAAAAGCCCTTCAGAAAAAGCAAAAGACTTTCACAGAGTTTAAGGCAAAGCATTTGAGAATGAAGTTTGCCTAAGAGATGCTTCAAACAGCAAGGAGGAAACCTATGAAAGAAGCTAAGCACTATCACAAGGAATAAACAGACATACCAAACTGAGGTTCCAATGGTCAGGATGCAAGGAGAGCTAGCACCTTCTATGGACCCTAGAGCCCAAACTGGCATTGTCACCAGTATCAGAAGCATCAGTGGCATGAGCCTAGAGGTCTGTAAGATGTTGCAGCTTCTTCACTATCACCAGATTTTCAATGGCACCTTGTTAAGCCTGATAAGGCTTCAACTAATATGTTGAGGATAATGGAGCCATATATTGCATGGGGGTACCCAAACCTGAAGCAGTCAATAGACTAATCTACTAATCTATTAAAAAAAGCAATAAAAAATGAATTGCCTTAACAGTTAACCCTTTGACTACTCAATCTCTTGGTAAACATGGCATAGTCTGCATGGAGGATCAGATTCATGAGGTCTACACTGTTGGAAAACATTTCAAAGATGTGAAATGTCTTCCTGGTTCCCTTCAAGTCATCTTCTCCATAATGTGGAATGGATAAAAAGACCACTCATTTTGTAGAGGTGGAGATGCTGGCAACAGGGAAGGCCAGCTTAAAAAGCTCATTAAAAGGACAAACTGAGATGTCTACCATATATTTGTGATCTGGTCAGAAAATAAACAGTGCCTGCTCTTGAAAAAATATTATTCCTGAGACTTTATGGCTTGTTCCCAAATTCTTAGGCTGAAGAAAAATTAATGCCTTTATAAGGCAATTATATCCTTATCCTTTACAAGGATTTTGATGTGAAAATTCCTTGAAGTCAGGATTCAAAACATGGGACTTACATCTGAATTGGAGGCAATTAAAAAGAGGCTGAGATCAAGGTTAGTTAGGTACCCTTTTTTACATACACATTTGAATTCATCTGTAGCCTGTTCCAACTTGCAAAAAACTATTTAAAAAAGTATCCAAGAATTCCTAAGTGATTGTGTTTTATGTACTTAATCAAGAATGGCAAATACATTTTTATTTATGTGTGAGCTCTAGCTGATTGATAATGGCTTCTTGTAACACTAGGTTAAAATGGATGCTGAGATTAAATCTAAACTCAGCTGAAAAGAGAATATAATAATTCCTGATGGCTAGGAATGGGTGGATGTTGGTGGAGTGCAAAAAATTTGCTGTTTTCATGAGCATCTTTTGTCTTGATCATTAGTGCTAGGCTGGTATCTGGTGCATGAGAAAGCTTGGATGCAAAAGCTAGGGTGTTTGGATTTGAATCCTGACTGGCTCAACTACTTACTATTTTTTTTTCTTAACACTGGGTAAATTATTTAGCCTCTCAGCATTATCCTTTATCTGTAAATTTAAAGTAGTAATAGTCCCTATCATATAAAATTGTGAAGATTAATGACTAATGCATAAAATATTCAGAGTACTCTTTTGTTTACTATGAGCATTATTAACCATAATCATTGTAATTAGTATTAGTATTATAGATGCTAAAAAAGATATCTGTGCAAAGAATACATTCAGCTATTTTATTACACAGTTCCCTTTGTGCATTGAAAATTATGCTCATGTCCGTAAGCTTATAACTGTGCTTATCTATACTCAATAAGAAAATAATATCCAAGGTATTACCATGTCCTATTTAGTATCTACTTATTCACATTATAGAAAAATTAACTCATCTTTTGGCATCAGCCTTGCACATACAGCTCCATAAAAGCGACCCATTTCTTTTTCAAACTAAGGAAAGGTTAGAGGGAGGATGCTTATGAGGAATAATGAGCTCTTCAGAACAAAGTAGCTATTAAGTATGAGACCACAATATCATTAAAGGTGAGTGAGGATGTTCTGAACCTTTGACATTTTGCTCCATAGTTGAGTCTATATTAGGCTAACATATTTCAAAGGGAATTTCTTCCAATAATTACAGCCATCTTATTTAAATATGTCACATTTAAGGGAACTGCATAGCAGATACTATAAGTGAGCAAATGAACTTGAATGTCGTGCGCAGTGACGACTCTTACACGATCTTCCTCAAGCAGTTTTATTACCCCAGGTTCTTGTACAGTTCCTCTTTAATGCTCTCTCAACGCCCTCTCAGGTAAAAACAACATCAGTCTTCTATCCTCTCCCTCATCACTCCACCAACCCTCCTTCTGGCACTCTACGTCTCTGCTGCAGCACACACCGGTCACAATGGTGGCTTTGTGAACATGTCCGTCCCAGCTCGGAGCCCAGAGCAGTCCGCCAAGGAACTGCTCTTCCTGTCCACCAACCCTCTTCGCTCCTTCTCCTCTTTCCCGCTAGGGCATGCGCGCTTTTAACCTTCTCCTGGGCGGGCAGGTGGTAGCACGAGGCGTTGCGTCACTAATTATCTGTAAGGCGCCTGATAGGGCTCACTGCGCAGGCTCAGGGCACCGCCAGCCTCGTGAGCCTCGTGACTTGGCTGCAAGCCCAGGCGCCATCTTGAGTCCACGCTGGCAACAAGCCTGGGTGCCACCTCGGTCCTGCCGAGTGGGCCCCAACATATCTCCCTTTTTGTTTTATTAAAGTAAGGCTCGGGATCGTGCCTGTCTTAGGTTGCCGACCCTCAAGGACCATTCTTACCCGTCATTGGGAGAACAATAGCATGATTGTTTCCCTGTCTTAGGTTGAAAGGTCCCGGGGACGATCTTACCCGTCACTGACTACCGATCCAGCATACTGAGCCATACATGGGGAGATGAGCCAGCTTCAAGGGCTGCCAGAGCTTGCACCAATATGCGCTGTTGTTGCAGTGCGCGTTGTCGAGTTCGCCTGATATATCCAACCATGAAACATCATGCTACCACCAGCAAGAATGCCCAGAACGCCATGCCACCCCAGTCTTTTAAAAAACCCAATGTTCCGTGTATTAAGTCCATTCATTGTTGTACTGCGGCGACTTCCACGCGGGTAGAATTAATTGCAGCGATGGATGCTCATAGCTCAATCATGGTGTGTTCAAATTCACGGCTCCAAGTTCCTAGAAGCGTCTTGCTTAATTGACGAAACAAATTGCCTGCATGGGAGAAATTCTGATACTGCACATACGTTATACATATAGTCCAGATAATTGAGCTTGCTGAGCCATGCCAGCAGCCACATGTGAGGATAGAGCATTCATAGTGGCTGCAATAACTGCCACGGCCACAGAGGCCACAATTACAGCAATAAGAGCAGAAATTCCAAAGTCTCCAAGGGTGCATAGAAGCATAGCAGAAAGTCAGAAAACAGGTATCAATAAAACAACCTAAACTATCATTAACCAAGGTAAAGGAAGAGGGAAAGTAGAAATAATTCCCCAAAGATCTTAAAGAAAACAACTCATCTCTACGGTACCGAGCAGTAGTTTCTTCCTTAGGAAACTTAACACAGAGCATATCTTCTAACATATATGCAAAAAACAAAAAACTTATTTTTTGACCCATTGTATATTTTTACAACTCTTACGTTAGGAACTAATCTTCTGACCTATCCTTTATTACTATTTACACATTAGGCGCCTTCATTTTCTATCTTAGTTTCTTTCTTCATTTTCTAAGTTTTTTTCCAGCTAACCTCAGGTGTCTTCCATCTATGGTGGCGGATTAGGAGAGGGAGTCGAATCAGGACCAGCCCGATTCTCTAACTTGCTTACACTAAAAAATATCCTCCTTAATGGAGCCCCCTTTGATCGGGGAAATAACTTGCTTACACTAAAAAATATCCTCCTTAATGGAGCCCCCTTTGATCGGGGAAAATACAGCGCTGTCCCTCGCTTTTCCGCGAGCCTCGCTTATCCGCGAGCCTTATTTACTAAATATCCTCCTTAATGGAGCCCCCTTTGATCGGGGAAAATACAGCGCTGTCCCTCGCTTTTCCGCGAGCCTCGCTTATCCGCGAGCCTTATTTACTAAATATCCTCCTTAATGGAGCCCCCTTTGATCGGGGAAAATACAGCGCTGTCCCTCGCTTTTCCGCGAGCCTCGCTTATCCGCGAGCCTTATTTACTAAATATCCTCCTTAATGGAGCCCCCTTTGATCGGGGAAAATAACCCTCCGTAAACGGAGCCTCCTCCTCCCTTTTCGGAGTCAAAGGAGTACTTACCAGCCGGCTGCCCGGGACTGCCGAGGTTCTGATCAAAGCGAAGTTCCCCGTACGGGCCACCACTTGTCGCGCGCAGTGACGACTCTTACACGATCTTCCTCAAGCAGTTTTATTACCCCAGGTTCTTGTACAGTTCCTCTTTAATGCTCTCTCAACGCCCTCTCAGGTAAAAACAACATCAGTCTTCTATCCTCTCCCTCATCACTCCACCAACCCTCCTTCTGGCACTCTACGTCTCTGCTGCAGCACACACCGGTCACAATGGTGGCTTTGTGAACATGTCCGTCCCAGCTCGGAGCCCAGAGCAGTCCGCCAAGGAACTGCTCTTCCTGTCCACCAACCCTCTTCGCTCCTTCTCCTCTTTCCCGCTAGGGCATGCGCGCTTTTAACCTTCTCCTGGGCGGGCAGGTGGTAGCACGAGGCGTTGCGTCACTAATTATCTGTAAGGCGCCTGATAGGGCTCACTGCGCAGGCTCAGGGCACCGCCAGCCTCGTGAGCCTCGTGACTTGGCTGCAAGCCCAGGCGCCATCTTGAGTCCACGCTGGCAACAAGCCTGGGTGCCACCTCGGTCCTGCCGAGTGGGCCCCAACACTTGAATCCTATTCTCAGGAAGAGGTTTTAAAAAATAAGGAAAGCATATTTTGATTTGTTTGTGTACATTTACTGCAAAGAACGAGCCAAGCAGCCATCAATAGTGCATCTGGGGAAGAGTATTGGATTTGAGCTTTGTTTTAAATGAGTCTGCATGTGTTCTGTTTTGGATCACTTTCTGAAGTCAATACTCGTCGACCTGAAAGGACCTCTTTGAAAGTTAAAGGATGTCTATCCATGGAGATAGCATTATGGGAGACTATATCCATGTTCTAAAACTCCTATCTAAAGTAGGCTTTTCTTAAAAAATAGTCACTGTTAGCCTTCAGGAACACAATTATGTAACCATGCTTTCATATCCTACTGGAAACTCTAAAGAACATTATTAAGGTGGCCTGTGCTCCTCATGCGACTCTCAGACTGCAGCATTGGCATCACCTAGGAGCTTGGTGGACATGCAGACTCTCAGGCCTGGTCACAGACCTCCTGACTCAGAATCTACATTTTAACCAGATCCCCAGGTGATCTGTGAACACATTAAACCTCGAGTAGCTCCACTCTAGGTTGTTGGACACTCTAATAAGCCAAGTGAGGCTTTTGCTAAGCATCTGGTGTGGGGTAGTCCATGGCACACCTTAGACTGTGGTCATTTGGATAATATGGGAATGAAATGTTAGCTCAAATGGCATGTGTGTGTTTATTTGAAAAGAAGATCATCTGAGAGTATTAAAATACAGAAAGGTAGTTTCTGATCACTGTTCCTGCCCTATTACTT
Organism: Muscardinus avellanarius; assembly: GCF_963383645.1. NCBI lineage: Eukaryota > Metazoa > Chordata > Mammalia > Rodentia > Gliridae > Muscardinus > Muscardinus avellanarius. The sequence continues at coordinate 59,878,031 of NC_137786.1, read as the reverse complement.
ACATAATTAGAAGGGTACTGTTTTTGCTCTCTGCTTTTATAGCTAGATGCACACTGAACAGAACATCACATCTGTTTAGCGAGTCAAACGTTGGGTTTTTATGGGAGAAAGTTATCTAGTTATGAGGTTACTAAATTATTGCTAATTTCACAACATTCATTTTTTAAGTTCTCTATGGAGAATGAAATCAGCAGGAAATATCCAGAAAGGGCAAGTTATGTCTGCTGAATGAAGTCTGCAATCATTGGCTAATTTAAAACCCCAAAGCCTGGCAGCCCATTCCACCAATGATCATCCTGCTGCCTTCTCAGACAGCTCTGTCACACCTGATATCCAAGGACATTTATCCTCTCCGTCCTGGTCCAGAGCTCCAGCGGATTTAAAGCTCTCTTTTTTATGGGTTGTCACAAAATAACGTAGCTGTTAAGATGATCTCCCTCCTCCTGGAGACTAAGCGAGTTAATGAGATTTGATGACTGCCTGTGGTTAAAGATCCAGGACTGATGAATGCTTGCTGGTGTGACTACCAGACCCCAGCAAACAGATTTTTATTGGCAATCTGTTGACATAACAAACTAAGAATTCATGATTTAAGGGTTTTTATACCTTTAAATAAATAGGACCTTTTCTGATAGCACTTTTTTGTGATTTGTCTTAATTAAACATACCTATCACCTTCCTGGAAGCTCTATCATTGTTTTTTAGTTATTTACAAAAGGTCCCTGTATATAAAGTAATGTGGTATGTGTGTGTGTTAGTGTTTACCACGCTCCCCCTCCTCCAGCAAAGCTCAGCCACCTCTGAAGCCTGGGTGTGGTAATTGATTTTTCATTTCCAATGTTGTCGGGAGATGGAAGTAAAAAGGTTACATCAGAATCCATCTAGCACCATTCTGCTGTAAATCAAACCACGCTGGTGAGTCGGAGCGGCTGCCTTGGTGAGCTTTATTGCCATTTGCTGATGCAGCTCACTCCAGCCAACCCACCACCAGGGAGATATAATGGGAGCTTCATATTCAAGCCCCTCTTGGAAAAAAAATCCATAAAAGGGCAGAGATATGAACCCAACAATAAATCCTACAGGCATTTGTGCTGGAGCCATGAAATGATACCAATAACTCCTTAGTAACACATTAAATGGCAATACAGGGAATTCAGTTTTTTTTTTTAAATGTGTTAGGACTATTTTTAATTGAAATACATCAGACACACAAAGAGCATGCGGCCGCAGCTATTTCTCCATTTCATTTCATTCATTTTAGACTTTATCTCGGATCCTACCTTTATCTCACCAGCTCATTGTTTAAAACCTATATAAGGTCCACACTGCTCTCATTCTCACACAGTTGCTTTCCTTGACCTCCTCTCATCCCCTCTGCAAGTCAGCTGAGTCATCACCAGGCGGTGTGGGTTGAGTCATGCACCTACTATGTGGAGCTCAGTGTCACAGAGACCGTGAGAAAGGAGAAATCTTGGCCTCTGTCTCCAAGGAGCTTGGAGCACAGGGATGCAAAGGATAAAAGAAGGGGCTAGGGAGAAAGTAATGTGAGGCCGAATTAAGTGCTAAATTGTAAAAGGAGGGGAGAGCTCGGGGTGGCAGGAGCGTTGGGGAGGGTGTCTGGGAAGAAGGGGTCTTGGACTGGGTTCTGAGCAGGAGGCCGAGGGCACGGGCAGATGGATGTGTTGTGGATGCTGCCGTCTGAAAGCTGGGCCGGCTGAAGCAGAATCTCTGTGTTAGACATGTTGGAAGGATTGACGTGGCGGACAGGACACCAAAGACCTCATCTGGAGAGGCACAGACTGGAGCCAGAGAGTCAGGACTGTGGTGCCTCCAGTGTGGGAGAAAGGAAGGTGACGCGGGGATGGGGGAGGGAGCAGAGCGACACAGTGCAGGGTTTAGGATCTCTTCCCCCATTCCAGAAATTCTTCATTTAATGCTCTTCCTACTCCATGTTTTACAGGATGTGCTCTGTGAACTGCTTATGTTGGGCTTGCTTAAAAGATAGATTTCTGCCCTGGACCTACTATAGATTTTTAGTGAGTGTCCAGGTATTTTACATGTGAGGAAACTGAGGCTCTGGAGCTTAAGTGACTTGCCAGTCATCACCAGTGGTGGAGCTGGGTGTGTGCCCTGCCTTGGGAGTCTGTTCTGGTCCTGCTCCACGCTTGCTTCTGTTTTCATCCTCTGTCCCGCTATGGAGAAGCAATGCTGGCAACATTGTGTTGTTGTGACTTTGATGGTTTTACCTTTTAAGCACCGTTTTCCAGCTGGGTAGGGTGACATATGCCTATAATCTCAGTACTTAGGAGGCTGAGACAGGAGGATCGCAGGTTGGAAGACAACCTCAGAAAGTAGTGAGACTCTTAGCAACCTAGCAATACCCTGTTTCAAAATAAAAATAAAATAGAGCTGGAAGCTGGCATAGTGGCACACACCTATAATCCCAGTACTTGGGAGGCTGAGACAGGAGGATTGCTAACCTCGGCAATGCAGCAAAACTCTCAGAAATCTAGTGAGAGAGACCCTATTTCCAAATAAAGAAATAAAATTGAGCTGGGGGGTGTAACTTGGAAGTAGAATGCCTCTTGGTTCGATCCCCAATACCAAAAAAAAAAAAAAAAAAAAAAGGCTGGAGGTGTAGCCTGGAGATAGAAGGCCCCTGGGTTCCACATATTACCACACACACACACACACACACACACACACACACACACACACTCCTAGACAGGCATGGAAATGCATAGCTGCAATCCCAGTGCTTTGGAGACTATAATCAAAGTTTTATGTCAACCTCAGGAATTTAACAAGACCCAGTTTCACAGTAAAAAGGGATGGGGATATAGCTCAAAGGAATTCTCCTGGGTTACCCAGGATCTATGTGTCTATTTATACATATTTTTTTGTTTTTTGTGTTTTTTTTAGAGGAGGGAGTAAGGGGACAAATAACATTTTAACAATAAAGAAAAAAGAAACTGGGGATGGTGGTACGTGCCTATAATCTCAGCTATTCAGAAGGCTGAAGCAGGAAGATTGCAAGGCCAGCCCTCTGATACCTGCTGACCCAGCTCCTGCCCTCCACTTTGCAGCCTGATATATCGTGATGGTTAGATATAGAATTTTTCCTGAAGAACTCATGTATTAAAGTTCAGAGTTGATATAATTAAGTCATGAGGATTGCAGTGGATTTACTAGTGGTAACCTAGGCAGGTGGTGTGTGGCTTGTGGAGGAGGGTCTCTGAGGATGTGGCCTTAGGGACTGTGCTTGTGCCTTCAATCCCCTTGCTTGCTCTCCTTGTTTCTGGCCTCCAGGATGTGAGAGCAGAGCCTTACTCTCTCTTTTCTGCTTCCTACCACTACCTGAGCTCCACAGACCTGGCCTGACATGGACCGAAACTCTGAAATCTCCACAACTGTGAGCAAATACATCTTCTTTCCTCTAAGTCCTCTAAGTTGTGTGGGCAGTTGTTTTGTATTACAGCAGGGAGATGTTGACTGAGATACACATTTAGCTGACTAAAGACATCTGCTTGGTTCCTCCATGGATCATGGTGCAATAATTAATTCAATACATTCTAAGGTGTCAGTTCCATGATAGGCATGAGTATGCAGTGATAAACCAATCAGTCACAGTGTCTGCCTCCTGCCATTTAGTTTTCCTGGACTACACAGTCAACACACAATGAAGTCAATAAGAGGATATGGGATTGTAGAATAATATCAGGCATTATAAGGAAAGCCAGGAGCTTTGCTTGGTAGGTGCCTATGAGATTTAGGCACTAGTTACAGGTGGTAGAGAAGAAGCCCTTCAAAAAGTTGGTGGTGGTAGGGGCAGGGAGAATGAGCTGAGTGGAGGGACTAGCCTGTGCTACCTGAAAACTGTCCAGAGACCTCGCTAGTTTTAAGACAGTGTAAGGAGGTAAAGCTTCGTGTTCTTACAATGAATGTTGCAACCTAATGATTTTTCTAATAAAATTATGAAAAATAAAACAAAAGTAAATAAGCCACATTTAAAAATTGAAGAAGTAAACATGTTCACTATATAAAGTTGGAAAATGGAGATATGACAGAAAGGAGAAAACGTCTTCTTATTACAGCTAAATATGATCACTTTGGTATCATTAGATATTACATCTACATTCATCTCTGCATCTGAATCTCCATTGATATCCCTATAAAGTCTATATTCACATCCACCCCTAATGCCATTTTATTTCCACATCCATATCTATCTCTAAGGAAGCACATAGCTCATGTTATTTTATAACTTGCTTTTTTATTTGTGAAGCAAATCCCTGGCATTATATCATTCCATCTGTAAATATTTCAGACTATACGCATCTTCTTTTTCCTAGGGGTGTTCATGTTGCATTGAGGTGATGAGGGAAATGACAATAATGTCTATCAGCCATGGCATTTGGGTCACTGAGAACAACTGGACAGCAGTCCTTATTCTATCAGCTTTCCAACAAGAGCAATGATACTCACTAGCATTTATATAATGGTTACAATTTTCACCCACATCTTCTCACTTCATTCAGTTAGGAAGCATTTCTATTCATACTTTATGGGCAAGGAAATGGAGGCTCAGAGAAGTGACACAGACATCCTCGAGCTGATATAACAGATGACCCTGTGGCATGGCTTTAGTCTAGGTCTGATCTCTGTGCACCTTGATACTCAATGCCTTATCACTGAGACACACCCAGTGCTCCCAGTTAACAAGATGTTTTGAGATTTTAATTGAATATTAATAAGTGATTTAGATTGGAAGTCGTCTGTCATCAAATCAGAGCAGATAAGACCAACGTAAACATCTGATGATTCATTTAGTAAGATTCCTCTTTTAGGAACTAATTGCTACATGCATAATATAAATGATTTCTTCTGAAAATATAAATATGCCTTGAAGTTCTAGAAAAGATCGCATACTAACTGAGCTGCTTGGTTTCATTTCTGCCTGTGAATTCTTGGAGTTTTTTTTTTTTTTTTTTTTTTTGTAAAGTAGCTACCATATTCTTTCCTAGCATATAAACTTTAACATGAATTTTAAGCCTCAAGTCATATTGTTAAGTATGAACAAAGGGCTGGCTATGTGATCTGTGGGAAGGTAGACAACAGTGGGTATGTCTGCTCCCCAGCAGGGGAAATCAAGCCCTCTCCTTGTTATTCTAGTCTATCAGAACAAACTGATTTCTTGGATGTGTTTTGAATTGCTCATCTGAAATGGCTCTAGGCAAGTGCTTGAGATTTTACAACCAACTTTGGGCTTCTATAGATCATTCTTATGCACACAAGATATCTTGACAGACTGGCAGCATGCATGGGTTTTGCTGGGATTAAATTGGTCATGTTTGCATGCTATGCAAAGGTTTTCTATCTGGGATGCCAGACTTTTGCAGAGAAAGAGAAACATTTTTTTTTTTTTCAGTTCTAGGGATGGAGCCCAGGGTCTTATGCATACCAGGCAAGTGTTCTAACACTGAGCTGTACCTCCAGCTCAACAAGTACTTAACCTGAAAAATTTTCATGATATGCTTAATAATAAAATGATGAACATTTTCTTAGTACTTTGGAGTTCATCAAGAGATCTTAATAGCCAGGTGTGGTGGCACAAGCTTGTAATCCCAGCATTTGTGAGGCTGAGACAGGAGGATCGCAGTTCACTGACAGCCACAGCTACTTAGTGAGGCCCTCTGCAACTCAGTGAGACCCTGTTTCAAAATAAAGAATAAAAAGTAGGGTAGGGGGGTGTAGCTTGGATGTCGAATGCCCCTGGGTTCCATCCCCAGACCTGAAAAAAAAAGATATCTTAATAACCCTATTAACAACAACTCATTGATTCTGAAATTATTTTCACTCTTATTTTTAGACGAGAAAACTGAAATGCAAGATATTTAGTGACTGGAAACTTTCCTGTCTATCTGCTCTTCCTTCCTTTTTTTCTTCTTTGTACTGGGGGTTGAGCCCAGGGGTGTTTTACCTATGAACTACACCCCAACCCTATTTTATATTTCATTTAGAAATGGTCTCACTAAGTTGCTGAGGCTCTTGCTAAGTTACTGAGGCCAGCCTCAAACTGCGGTCATCCTGTTTCAGCCACCTGAATACTGGAATTACAAGTGTGTACCACCGCACCTTGCATGGAAACTGTTTTTCAAGCAGAGGTTTCAGTGTTTTCTGTAGAAATTTGTTGCATTGTAGTCAGCAATCATAATGAGCAATACAACATCAGTTCACGGGATGATCTTTTCATGAGGCAAGGGTAATGTTTCTCTTTGATGATGAAAGTTATCTAAAGAGGAAGCATCCAGTCTATTACCTGGTCATGCTTCAGCTTTGCAGAGGGGAATGACTTTTGGTTCCAGGGCTGTGGGCTCATCTCATCTCCTTGGATGCCCAGTGGTTACAGAGATGTCTAAACACTGCTTGGCATTCTAAGCAGGTGCAGTCTTCCGGAGACTACAAGCATATGCACCTGTTGACACAGTTTTAACCTGGAACCAAAAATGCAAGGAAAGCAAAATCTCCTTCTCCCATTTCCTTGGGGAAATTTGACACAATTTCCCTTTGCTTAGTGGCTCCCAACTTGCCCTCTGTCTGAGTGGTTTTCAAGTGGTGGGCCCTGGAGGGGTAGTGAGGGGCCTGCAGGAGTGCCAAGCATGCCTGTGGGTGAGATAAATGAAATGCCTCCCATGTAACTATTTTTCAAGTAAATGAGGTTGCTATTGGGCTTCATTAAAATAAAAATTAATTTAAGAGCAAGGCTGAGTGCTTAGTAGCTTTTTGCCATGATGTATTTTTTGTAACCAGGAGTTCTCGTTGCCACTGCCACACAGGAAATGGCAAAATTGTTTAATGTGAGCATCTTCTTTTGCAGAGAAGGCAGGGAATGCCCGCTGACTTCTGGTACCAGTATGTGGTGTATTACAATTTCTTTTTCATGTTGCATAAAGCTATGATGTCTCCCCTGACTGATAGGACACAGATTCTCATGCTTTGAGGTTGTAGCTGCAAGGATCCATAGAGATAAGCTAGTCAGGATGGTCATTTCATAGACGAAGAATCTGAAGACAGGAGAGGCAGTGTCTTGCCCACGGTCACATAGCAGAGGCCGCTGGACCCTGGTTGGACACTCTTTGGCTCTTTGAATCTGGATCGGCCACTTTGTTAGTACCCACCCTGCTGCTCTGCATTGTAATGTTTCATGATCTGAGTTCATCGTCACAGCAGTCCTGTGGGGTAGATGGTATCATCCTCCTTTGTAAATGGAGAAGCTAAGGCATTAATCAGGAACTTGCCCAAAGTCATACATCTAGTACATATGAATTGAGCTCTGGGATACCTCAAAGCCCACATTCTTAACTACTATACCATATAAAAAAGTGGATTCAGCCGGGCATGGTGGTACATGCTTGTAATCCCGGTGCTTGGGAGGTGGAGACAGGAGGATCGCACAGGTTTGAAGCCAGCCTTGCTGGCTTAAGAGACCCTGTTTCCAAATAAAAATATAAAATAGGTCTGGGAGTGTAGCCCGGAGGTAGAAGGGTTTCCAGGAACCCCAGTACCACCCAAAAAAGTGAGTTCATATAATACATGCTGTTTTATAATTCACTTTTATTTTTTCACTTAAGACTTTATTATAAGCTGGCATGGTGGTGCAGGCTAGTAATCCCAGTTCTTGGGAGGCTGAAACAGGGGGATGACAGGTTCATGGCAGCCTCCACAACTTAGTGAGGGCTTCTGCAACTTAGTGAGACCTTGTTTCAAAATGAAAAATAAAATAGGGCTGGAAATGTGGTTCAGAGATAGAATGCCCCTGGGTTCAATCTCTAGTACCACAACAACAACAATAAAAAAAATCATAAAAAATTTCCACAATGTTTTTAACCCCATGATTTACAATCATATATATACATATATGTACATATATAAATAGAACTTTGAGTAGCTTCTCAATCAATTTTCACTGATAGAAGTTACGCTAAATTGTGTTATTTATTTCCTTAGACTAAATCCCCAGAAGTGGACTTGCTTGGCTAAATGGACTGCAGATTTGAGTATCTCTTGCTACGTGTACTCATGTTGTTGGCCTACCGTAACAGAACAGTCTAGACCGTGTGGCTTCAGCAATAGCAATTTATTTTCTCATGGCTCTAGCGACTGGAGAGACAAGGTCAAGATTCTGGCAGTACTTAGCTTCTGCTGAGGACTCATTTCCTGGCTTGCAGGTGCCTCTCTCCTCACATGGCCCTTCCTCTGTATGCACAAGGAAAGAGAGAGAGAGAGAGAGAGAGAGAGAGAGAGAGAGAGAGAGAGAGAGAGAGAGCTCTGATGTCCTCTTTTTAAAAGGATGCTAGTCTTATCAGATTAGGGTCTCATCCTTATTACTTTATTTAATCTTAGTTATATACTTAAAGGCCCTATCTCCAAATATGTTACATTGGGGCCTAGGGTTTTAACGAGGGGGGGACACATAATTGAGCCCATAGCTCTGTGTATTCCAAACTGTCCTTCAGAAGGGGTGTACAGTTGTGTGCCAAGCACTGATTTAAGAAGAGTTTTCTCTTGCACCCTTGCTAATGCTGGGTATTAGGATTTAAAAATATTTGTCAATTTTATGATCTAAAAAAAGTGTGCTCAGCTGGAGATGTAACTCAGTGGGAGAGCATTTACCTAACATGTGTGAGATCCCAAATTCAATCCCCAGTACCATGAAGAAAAAAGAAAAAAACTAATCTAAAAATGGTGTTACATGGTCCAAGTTACAGTAATTTTTATAGATATATTTTTTCTTTTATGGATTTTCTACTTATTCCATTTATCCATTTTTCTATTTGATAACCCTTGTGTGGTACTGGGGATGGAACCCAGGGGCTTTTCTACCTCTGGGTTATACTCCCAGACCTATTTTTATATTTTATTTGGAAACAGGGTCTCACTAAGTTGCTGAGAGCCTCACTAAGTAGCTGAGGCTGGCTTTGAACCTGTGCGATCCTCTTGTCTCAAGCCTCTCAAGTGCTGGGATTACACGCGTGCACCACCACGGCTGGCTTATGTTCAGCACATTTGAGAATATCTACTCTGTCATATGTTTCAAAATATTTTGCTGGTCATTTTTACTTTTATTAATGAGCATATCTTTTTTGTAGTTTATTTGGTGGTGGTATACTTTAAAGTGTGAATTTTAATTATCAGCATTTATCGCCACGTCTTTATGCAGAAATTGAAGCACACCTATACATAAAAACAAGCAAAAGAAAAAAAAGAATTTACTTAGATGCAATCCCTATAAACAATTTTGTTTTTGCAGCACTGGGGATGAAATCCAAGTGCATTCTACCTCCGAGCTACACCCCCTGCCCTACTTTTTATTCTTAATTTTGAAACAGGGTCTCACTGAGTTGCAAAGGGCCTCACTAAGTAGCTGAGGCTGTCCGCAAACCATGATCCTCTTGTCTCAGCTTCCTAAATGCTGGAATTACAAGTGTGTGTCACCACGCCCAGCTCAACAATTTTAGGTAGATTCCTCCAGACTCCCCTCTGCAAATATATACATATGGTGGGGCATGGTGGCGCAAGCTTGTAATCCCAGCATTCAGGAGGCGGAGACCAGAGGATTGAGATTTGCGGACAGCCTCAGCTACTTAGTGAGGTCCTTCGCAACTCAGTAAGACCTTGTTTCAAAAAAATAAAAAAGTAGAATTCCACTGTATGTATTTCTCATAATTTTGCAATCCATTCATCTGTTGATGGAGACCTAGCTTGGTTCCATATTTTGGCTATTGAGAATTGCACTGCTATGAACATGGGTATGGATATGTTACTGTAGTTCTCTAATTTCAAGTCCTTTGGAAAGATACCCAGGAGTGGTATAGCCAGATCATATGGTGGATCTATTCCCAGTTTTCTAAGGAATCTCCACATTAACCTCCATAGTGGCTGAACTAGTTTGCACTCCCATCAACAGTGTAAAAGAGTTCCTAGTTCCCCAAATCCTCACCAGCATTTGTTGTTATTTGACTTATTTATGCTTGCCACTCCGATTGGGGTTAGATGGAATCTCAGAGTAGTTTTGATTTGCATCTCCCTGATGGCTAATGATATTGAACATTTTTTCATGTATCTATTCAGCAATAAAGAAGAACAAAATCATGTCATTCGCAAGAAGATGGAAAGACTTGGAGAACATTATGTTAAGTGAGATCATCCAAGCACTGAAAGAGAAGGGACATATGTTTTCTCAAATATGCCCAAACTAGGGAGTATTAGGAATACCAGAGGAACTCCAGATAATGGAGGGGAAACCTCAGCAAAATCAGAAAGGAAGAGTTGAGGAGGAAGAAGGCTGAGATTGATTAATGGAGGAGCTACATTTGAATACGTATATAAATGTGAAAGTAGCATGGTCAATGGTCAACATAGACACTCATTGTTGGGGGAGAGGGAAAGTGGGGGAGGAAGGGCACCAAGCATTGTGTGAATGTACGCCATTGCCAATATGATCCACATTATGATGTAAAACTATAGTGTACCAATACAATTGAAAATTAGGACGAGGGGTGTAGCTCAAAGGTAGAATGGCCCCGGATTCCATCCCTAGTACTGCAAACATACATATTTATAATGTAAATATTCACATGTATACATATACATACAATATATGAATATTTACATTATATGTAGACTTTAAAAATTTTCACACAATTCATACTTGTATCCAACCTAGTTTGTGCATGGCTTTAAATCCGTTGGGTGGTGCTGCCCCTTGCTTCTCTGATGGAGCTGCCTTGGCAAGCCCCAGCTGCAAAGCCTGCCCTCTGGCTGCTGCTGCCACCTGGCAGGAGAGGTGCAGCCGTCTTCAGCTGGGCTGGGTCTGCAGAGGTTGGGCACTTACAGTGGCTGCCTGGAGAGGCCTGGCCACACAATCCTGACAGGTGGAAGAAGGCCAGTGCCCTATCCGGCATGCTTCGACAGTGAGAGGCAGAAGAAGGGAAGGCGCCAGCAGCTAAATTGTTCATCCTTTCTCCACCCAGTGGACTGTGTGCTGGCAAACAGTTATAGGCCACATCTCTGGACCTCTGGACACATTTTCTTTGAGCAACCAGCTCTACTGTGTGTGTGTGTGTGGGAAGGGGTACTAGAGATTGAACCCAAGGTATTCAACCACTGAGTTACATCCCCAGCCTCTTTTTATTTTGAAACAGGGTCTCATTAAGTTGCTGAGGCTGGCTGTGAACCTGCGACCCTCCTGTCTCAGCCTCCCAAGTACTGGGATTAGAGGTGTATGCCACCGTGCCCAGCACAGCTCTCCTCTCGATGCCACAAGGCATTTGCTCTCCCGTCGTCCCTGCCTCCCTCCCTTGTTTTCTTCGCTCAAGCTTCCCTAAGGAACGCACCTCCAACCAAGCACTGGTGCAACGCTTTTGCCTCACTCTGTACACCAGGGAACGTTAGCTAGGACAACACCGTGGCTGTGTTTTTTATTAGGGAGGGAAATAAAAAATACCTTATGTTTTTCTTTCCAATTGGTTGTGGCTATCTTGAGTGTTGTACTGAGAAAGACAGGGAAGCTTTGTTCTAAGCTCAACCTGAAAAGAGAGTCACGATTGATAAGCAATATCTGTAATGCACATTTGTAATAGGCTTGGCAGAGTGAGAGGATGTAACTGTCAAATTGACCTCCTGAAAGGGTATCCAAGTTTATATGGCAGTAGATGTATTTTTCCCACACCCAATATTGAACGTTATCATTCTTAACTATCTTTTCTATTTTGATGAGTTAAAAAAAACCCTGTATCTTATTTTAAAATCTATTTCTTTGATTTGAAAGTAAAAACATTTTCATATCTTTACTGTTTTCTTTATGAGTTGCCCAATTCTGCTTCTCTCTTCCAATCTTGAATTTTAATTTTGAGACAAAGTTATATATATAAATATAACATTTAATATATAATCAAATAATATAGATGCATAATAACAAAGAATAGCAGCTTCTTTTCATCTTTCTTATCTTGATTCTTCTCCCACAAGCAACTATTTCCTATTTCCATTTCTTTTGGTTATTATATCCTTTTTTTTGTGTGTGTATGTGGTACTGTGTGGAACCCAGGGGCTTTTCTACCTCCAGGCTATACTCCCAGACCTATTTTATATTTATTTGGAAACAGGGTCTCACTAAGTTGCTGATAGCCTCACTCAGTAGCTGAGGCTGGCTTTGAACCTGTGCGATCCTCCTGTCACAGCCTCCCAAGCCCGGGGGTTACAAGAGTGCATCACCACGCCCAGCTCACTTCCTTTTTTGATGGAGCATTTCCTCTACTTGCTTTTTTTTTTTTTTTTTTTTTTTTTTTTTGGTACTAGGGGTAGAACCCAGAGGCCTTCTACCTCCAGGTTATGCTCCCAGACCTATTTTCTACTTTATTTGGAAACAGTCTCACTAAGTTGCTGAGAGCCTCACTAAGTAGCTGAGACTGGCTTCGAACCTGCGTGATCCTCCTGTTTCAGCCTCCCAAGCGTGGGGATTACAAGCGTGTGCCACCATGCCTGGCCTCTACTTGCTTTTTTGAAAAAGGATGTAGAGGAGATAAAATTTTGAAAACTTACCCCACCTCCAATTTGATGGTTTGTATGGATACAGAATTCTAGTTTGTTGCATTAGTCAGAATGGGCTAATGTTCAAATGTCAGCAGCTTAACACACACACAACGTTTTGCTCTATTAATTGCTAAGCACAGATGTTTGGTGGGTAGCTTCCTATGTGGGGACTTAGGGATACAGTCTTCCTCCATCTGGAGATTTCATCATGGTATTGGAAACTCTCCAGGCGACAAGAGAAGAGACTATGGAAAGTCAAGCAATAGTTTTTAGAGCACTGGCCTGGAAGTAGCGTATGTCATTTCCCCTCACATCTATTGGTCAAAATTCAGTCATATGGATCTCCTAAGTGAGTGGAGCCTGGGAAATACAGTTTGTGCATGTATTCAGTTAGAAGAGGAGAACTAAGAATACTGTGAAGATCAGAACTCACAGCCAAAGCTGCAAACCATTTTTTCTTACAGTTTTAAAGGCATTCCTTTTTTGTTTTCTGGCTGCCCATATTGTAAATGAAAGTCTAACACCATTCCGATGGCCATTTCTTTGTATTTGAGATGTCTCTTCTGGAAATTGCCTAATAAAAGTCCAGTGGAAAGAGAGGTGGATAAAGGAGAAATGTCCACAAGAAATTTTCTCCATTGTCACACTGTACAAGAAAGTTGTACTTCTTAACTAGGGAAGATTTTTCCCTGCAGGAGATACCGGGCAATGCCTCCAGACATTTTGTGGCCACAACTATATTTGCTGTTGCAACTGCAATCTAGAGAATAGAGTCCAGGGATGTTGCTAAACATCCCACCATGCGTAGGACAGCCCCTACAACAAAGAATTATCCAGCCCCCAATGTCAGTAGTACCACGATCGAGGAAACCTTCTCTATGCATTTTGTATGGGCTTTATTTTGGAACGTGTTGTCACTGCTACCACAATAGAAGTGTACACAGTGGGGGCACACAGAGAAATCTGATAAATTTTCCCTGGAGATTAGAGAGGGTCACAGATACTGTCTTTGTCTTCTGTGCAATAATTTGCTCTTAATTGCCTTGCTGTATCCAGGGTTTGGGTTACTGGAACAGGTGACTCTGTTCAATAACTAAATTAGATCAACTGGAGAATAAATGACATCTTTATGATATTGAGTCTCCATATCTATGAGCATAGATTTCTATTTTATTTTGTTATTCTGTAATGTTTTTCAAAATCCGATTGTGTAATTTTCTCCACTAAGATTATCATCTATTTTTATTCAATATACTCCTAGCTATGTCATGTTTTGTGGCTATTGTAAATGTTCCCTACTTTCTTTTGATCATCATTTGCTCAATATTTATCATTTATTTAAAAAATTTCAAATTATAGAACAATAGAATCAATAGTACAATTAACAATAGTAACTTTAAAATGTACATTTGAAGTTTATTAGTAATTAATAAAAATATAATTATTTTTGTATATATACCCTTAAAAATATTTTGTTCCCTACTTTCATTTGATCATCATTTGCTCAATATTTATCATTTATTTAAAAACTTTCAAATTATAGAACAATAGAATCAATAGTACAATTAACAATAGTAACTTTAAAATGTACATTTGAAGTTTATTAGTAATTAATAAAATATAATTATTTTTGTATATATACCCTTAAAAATATTTTGTTGGTATTTATAACTATCTTGCAAAACTCTTCTACTAATTTTAAGATTAGTGTATTCATGACCAACCTGGGCGACATAGTCAGACCCTTGCTACAGCATCTCTTGCAGATCTTGAGAAAGCTCGATCAGGGGATCCGCAACAGCGTAGATGCCCCATTAAACATTTTAATGTTTATTGGAATAAAGGTTTTAATATTAGTGTCTTTCAAATATTTTCCTTATCTGAAATTATGTCTTGCTTCATTCATGTGTGTGTGTGTGTGTGTGTGTGTGTGTGTGTGTGTGTTAGGAATATATAGAGAATAGAGAGAGTTATACTAGATTAACGTAATTTTTTGTTTGTAACTTTAGTAGCTACATTTAAAGTTTTAACGAGTTTTTAATGAAATAAGCTATATGTTAGTTAATATGCTGTTCTTCCTCCAGAACAATAAAAAATCCTTAGGAATTTAAGCACCACATTATCATTTCTTTCTGAATTCTTGCATTTTTTAAAAATTGGAATTGTGTCTCCCTCTTTTCTAAGTCCCCAAATCATACATTGTTGATGCTATAATTTTAATTTGTCAATGTTTGTTTATAGTTGTCTATATGATATTATTTATTTTAAATTTTTTATTGGTGCATTGTAGTCATATATCTTAATGGGGTAAAAGATGGTGGAGACATACATGCACACATCACCCAGTTAACCCTTACCCAATTCCTGCCCCATTCCCTCCCCCTCCCTCCTTCTCATGCTTGGCCTAATGGTTGACTTTGATATGTTTAAGTACATCATGTGTTTTAGAGAGTTTCCCAGTTCTCCTCAGGTCGTCTTATTTGCTCATCTATAGAGTCTCCTTCTTCACCTAGAGTTATTCCTGTTACCTACTTCGCCCTAGCTTTTGCGTATTAGGGAAAACATCAGATATTTTATTTTTTGCAACTATTTATTTTAGAAACATATTTCGTCTTGTGTCTCATACTTTCTTCTGGTATTACTTCTCCCATTCTGTTGGGAGAATGGGAGAAGAAACTTGGTTGAGGTTCTTGATATTTTCCTTTTGTACAGAAGTTCTTCAGTTTCATGCGATCACACATGTTGATTTGTCTTTTAGTTTCTTGTGCCTTTGGGGTCTTGTTGATAAAGTTTTTACCTGTGCCAGTGTGCTGCAGTGTTGGACCTATGCCCTCTTCAAGGAGCCTCAAGGTCTCTAGTCTAATTTCCGAGCCTATGATCCATCTTGAATTGACTCTTATGCAGGGTGAGAAAGTGGGATTTATTTCCATTTTTCTGCATATGGTTAACTAGTTTTGCCAACATCATTTGTTGAACAGGTTTTATCAGTTTTATGTCTAATCAATTACTTAATTTATCCATTATGCTTTTTGATGGTTTCCCTTTTTTATTTTTTGTGGTATTGGGGTTCCTGGAAGCCCTTCTACCTCTGGGCTACACTCCCAGACCTATTTTATACTTTTTTATTTGGAAACAGGGTCTCTTAAGCCAGCACGGCTGGCTTTGAACCTGCACGATTCTCCTGTCTCCGCTTCCCAAGTGCGGGGATTATAAGCGTGCACCACCACGCCTGGCAATGATTTCCCTTTTTAACAGAAAATGAGTAGCTACTCTTATTTATTTATTTATTTATTTATTTATTTATTTATTTATTATTGGTAGCTAAAAGCCACTCTTTCTTTCTTTCTTTCTTTCTTTCTTTCTTTCTTTCTTTCTTTCTTTCTTTCTTTCTTAGCAGATTTGGGTTCACAGCAAATCTAGAGGAAAATACACAGAGCCTCCACATAATGTCTAGCCACACACTCTCACAGTTTCCCCACCACCGACATCCAATACCAGTGTGATATGTTTGTTATGGTCAATGAACTGACACTGACACATCATTATCAACCCAAATCCACACCTTATATTAGGGCTCACTTTTTATGTATCTTGGTGGGTTTTGACAAATGTGTCTCGGTAGGTTTTGACATGTAGCCACAATTCTGGGATAAGGAATAGTACCACTGTACTAAAAGTCCCTGGTGCTCCACTTAATCATTCTTCTCTCCTGATGCATGTTTTCCATTAGGAGCCTTCCAATATTAGACACTGTCAAAAAGATTTTCTGAAAATTAAAGAAAGTAGGGCCACCAGCTCAAATGACCAAGTTTGAATTTTTATTCCTTGGTTATTCAAGAGCTATGATCTTTGTTATATCATTCCTAACCACTGAGATTTCTTAACTCTTACTAATATCACCCAACTGGATTTGGCTCTCCATATCCAAAGGCTCTGATTTGTGCATACATCTAACTACAAATTGCAAGTATTGGAAGGAAAATGTCTCTACTGAAGACATACAGACATATTTTCTCATCCCATTCCCTAAAAAATAAAGCATAACAACTATTTATATAGCATTTACATTGTATTAGGTAATATAAGTAATCTAAAGGTGACTTGAAGTATATGGGAGCATGTACATAGGCTATATGCAAACATATCATCATTTTACATTAGAGACTTGAACAGCCATGGATTTTTGTATCCTGGGGTCTGGAAACAATCCTGTACTGATACTGAGAGTGCCTGTATTTTCACCATCCATTCTGTTACTTAGTAAACTCCAAGGTGTTAATTCAGATGGCCTTGTTCACACCTACATCACACTCCAAGTATTTCTAAGTCAATTACCATAGACCCAATATAGCATCCCAGCTGCAAGAGAGTGAGTGTCAAGAACAGCAGAATCTCTACCTTCCAGTGGACACTGCAGGCTTAGACTGAGATTCTTGCTGGTCCTGTCAATGGGCTGAAGGTCAGAGGCCTTTTCTCATGTTTCCTAGGTTTCTTAAGTACCCAGATCTCATAAACCTGTGTTTTGGCAAGTTCCAGGCAAGGGGGATGTGCTACCCCTTCAATTGAATTTGTATCCTTAAGGCTAAAATTAATTTGATTAAAAAAATAAAACATGATGTGACATTTCTTGTGCCCAAATGTTATGGCACACATACTCATTACGTTTGTTTAATATAGATCTCCTTCACTAGATTGTCAGCATCTTAAAGTCTGAGACCGTATCTGTTTTGTTTGCCACTATATTCTACATCATATTCTATATGCTCAGCAAATACTTCTGGAAAGAAGGTAACAAGGGAGGAAGTAGATGAGGGAAGATAAGGAGAAGGAGAGAGATTGAAAAGAAGACAGGGTGTTTAAACAGCAGCATCACAGCCAAACCCACTCACTGTGTTTCAACATCTACACAGACGATGTAAATCCCAGGGTTCCAAGTAGTTTTTCTCCAAGTTGTCATAGGACTAGTAACATCTCTAAGGCTAAACAAGGCAATAGGATGAAGTCGTGCTCAAGTGTCCTGTCTTCTTAAGCTAAAATAAATATCTGTGTTTAAAAATACTCAGGGCAAATAGTGTGCTTAGCCATAAATCAAGAGCTGACAGCTGCAGGTGCTGGGCTCTTTGAGAAATTTGTACTCTGTATCAAAACTCCAGCCTAGAAGGGGGCTTTGAGATGCCCTAGGATGGCATTATTCCTTATACATGAGAAAAATGAGGGCCAGGCAGATTTATAAGTCTGCCATGGCTGGGCATGGTGGTGCACGCTGGTAATCCCAGTACTTGGGAGGCTGAGACAGGAGGATCACTCAGGTTTGAAGCAAGCCTCAGCTGCTTAGTGAGGCTCTCAGCAACTTTGAGACCCTGTTTCCAAATACAATATAAAACAGGTCTATGAGTGCATCCCAGAGGTAGAAAGCCCCTGGTTTCCATCTCCAGTACCATAATATATATATATAATCTGCCACAGCCAGAATTATAATGACTTGATGTCTGAGCTCATTTTTTCGAACTACCTCTTCTCATTATGGGAAGTTCTTGTGATTTTTTTTTTTCAGAAAAGAAGGAGGGAGGAAAAGGTTAGGACAAAGAGATTTTAGGCACCTAAAGTGGAAAATAGAATGGAATGACTAAAAACTAACTTTGAGTTTTTAAACTGATCTGAGGAGAACAAATGAAGAGGGGGAGGCCTGAAACCTTTTGGTACATTATGTCTAAGGCTCAATAAAATACAAATACATGTGTTAGTTTTCATAACTGTCACCCAAACACCCAACACAGACAACTTAAAGAAGCAATGATTTAATGTGGCTCATGGTTTCAATGGTTGACTGGCTCCATTACTTTTAGATCTGTAGTGAGACAGGAACATTATGGTGGAAGGGCATGTTAGAAGAAAGATGTTTATCTCATGGCAGCCAGGAAGGAGAAGGGGAGAGGGGAGAGAGGGGAGAGGGGGGAGAGAGGGGGAGAGAGAGAGAGAGAGAGAGAGAGGAGGGGAGGGGGGAAGGAGAGGGGGGAGAAGAGGAGAGGAGAAGAGGAGAGGAGGAGAGGGTGAGAGAGAAGAAATACCAGGGCACTACCCCAGTGACCTACTCACTTTAATTCTACCGGGTCCCACCTCCTGCAGTGTCCACCACCTCCTGGTAGTCCATCCACCTCTCAATAGATGAATCCACTGATGAAGTCAGAGCCCTCAGGATCCAGTCACTTTTCCAAAGCTCCACCTTGCAGCATTGCTGCACTGGGAACCAAGCCTTCAACGCATACGTCTTTGTGGGGAGGGTACACTTCACATTCAAATCACAACAATATAGTAGCCCCTTTATCTGCAGGTGATATTTTCAATACCCCCAATGGATGCCTTAAACTGCAGCTAATACCAAATCCTATAAATACTATGTTTTCTTCTGTTCATACTCATGATGTTTAATTTATAAATTAGGCATACTAAGATCAATAACAATCACAAAACAGAACAGTTGTAACAACATATTGTAATAAAAATTATGTGAATGTGATCTCTTTTAAAATATCTTACTGAACTATAGTTACCCACATTTTCCCCCCCTTAAGTAAAGAACTTTCACCTTTTCACTTAAAGGAAGCACTTTACAGCTTCTCTTTGGCATGTCTGAATCGCCAGCATCTCTACTCTTGTACTTTGGGGCCATTATTAAGGAACAACAGAGTTCCCTGAACACAAGCACTGCAACATGCAGCAGTGGATCTGATAGTTGAGACAGATACTAAGTGATAGCAGACAGGTCGCCTCTATAGCACGGGTAGGCTGGATAATGAGCTGATTCACCTTCTAAGCCGGATGGCACGGGGTAGTGCAAGATTTCATCATGCTTCTCAGAACAAGGAGCAACTTAAGACTTATGAATTGTTTATTTCTGAATTTTTCATTTAATATTAATAAATCCAAAGTCTCTGTATGCTGCCTTGGGGGAAAGAAAGGCCCTTCCTGCCTTGCAAGGCAGAGGGGGTAACACTACTCAGGCTTTCTCCTTGAGCCTCTTGCTGAGAAAAGACAGCCCAGGGTAATTTCTCAGGCAAGTTAAGCTGCCACACAAGCAATTATACAAATAAGGATTTTATGTTCAATTCTGATTCCTTTGGATTGTTTCTCCAAGGCAAGTCAGCTGTTTTTTAAGGTCTGATGAAAGCTGAATGCTGGTGAGTATCCTTTCTGAAAGATACGAGAGAAATGGCAAATGAAGCCCAGCTTGGACGTGAGAATTTTATTTGTTTAGGCACATAGACCCTGAAGGATTCAGGGTAAGCATATTTCAAAGAAATCATCAGTGTCCTTGGGATGGCAGTGATTGTTCTATGTGGGATGGTACAGAAAGCCGATTCTTCCATGCGTTAGTATTGTTCTCTAAGCAATTGGTCTAGTTTAGTCCTGGTGGGGTATTTTGCTTTCTGAAACCTTGCTCACCCACACATAACTATTGCAAAATATAATAAAAAATCCTTTAAAAGAAAACAAAGCATGCTCTTCTGGGTTTTAAACTCCCAATGTGTGTTTGGTACATACAAGTACTGTTTTTTTTGAGCTACACAAACAAAAGGGTCTAGGGCTTTGATGAAAATATAAAATTTCTGCTCTGCCTGGAGCATTTGTGTTTTCCCTGTGGATGGTTACTCGATTGGCACAATAAAAACATAAACCAGGAAAAGAAACAACAATTTATGCTTCCATTTTCTGTCCTGCAAAATGGTGACTGGTGTGAATACAGCCACTCCTACAACAAATAGAGTCAAATATATCATAAACAGGACTGAGCTCTCCTATTAGTATGAAAAACATTATTCTATACTCTCTGATTTGCAACATTTACATATCTCATTATGAGCCGGAAGCTCAAAATGCTATGGAGGATTTCATTTCACCACTTTTGTGTGATACCTGGTTTCCAAGAAATATTAATGAAACAATCTCATAAATCTTTATTTACTGAGTCTAGTGACTCTTTCAAATTTGCATTTGCAAACTGTGATTGCATTATTTCCTGGCACACTGAGATATGAATTTACTATTGCATGTGCAGGCAACTTTGTTATAGCCTCCTCTATTAAGGAATGTTGGAAGAGGAATGGCCACTGATAACAACATATTTAAAATTCATGTGAACACATTTTTTTGTATTAGCCACAGAACTTACATTTGCAAAAAAGATTCCACTGCATGTTTTTCCACTTCAGTGAAATTTCCTTTAAATGTCTTGAATTTATACACTTTAGAATATTCTATACGCTCTGTTAACTCTAAACCTCTACCTGAAAGGCTGAACTTTAAAGAAAGCAAAGAGCAGAGCTCTAGTCTTAATTCTAATACCCTTGGGGGTGATTGCATTAATTTTTAATTTGTAGCCTATTTCCATTTTACAGTGGCAATCACATCTATGCATACTCTGAGATCAAATTGTTCCTAACTTTTAACCTCTGATGAACCCTGTCTGATTTAGAAGGTGGGCAAAAGGTTAATCTTGACTCTAGAAAACTGGTTTTTCTTTACAAATTTTCTCAGTCTTGGAAAGAATGGGCATCAGAAGGACTCGTGGAGGGAGGGAAGATCCCCTCTACCCTCTAGAAGCTTGAGGAACAAAGGGGCCTTTTCCTAAGGATGGAGCTTTTATCACTGGTTGTCTGCAAAGACTTCAGTAGTATATTGACATTTAAAAAATGTCAATCATTACAGATTTTTTTTGTAAAGTGTATTTGGAAAAAAAAGCTGGATATTTTTCTCAGGATAAAGCTAAAGAAAGTGGCAATTTGGATGAATTGACATAAGAAAAATATATTGATAAATAGTAGCATGACAGATATTCAGATATGGCAAGTTTTCTCCACCTTCTCCCCTAACTCTCTGAACATATTCAAGATCCCTCCAGTCTGTTCTTTGCCAAAATCTTTCTTTCCGCTCACTACCCCAGCATGTTGTTCTTCCCTTTCTTAGCTTCTAGCACCTTCTCTCCTCTTCTCAGTCTTTGGTGACACCTTGATCCTGAGCACGTCATCTAAAGGGATGGAATTAAAAATAGCTCAGAGTCCTCGGGTGACCTTGAGTGCAACATTGCCCAAGCAGGTCCAGGAATGGCCTGCGTTGGGAGCACTGGGGCTCTCATTAAAACGCAGCTCCAAACTGGGAGGAGAATGTTAGGGTTTGAATCTGGAACATCCCCCAAAGGCTCATGTGGAAGGCCTGGTCCCCAGGGCAGCAGTATTCGGGGCTACTGGGAAGTAAATGGAACATGAGGGCTCTGGCCCCATCCATGCATTACTCATTGGGTGGCATTATGGAGGTGGTGGAAACTGTAGGAGGAAGGACCTAGTTCAAGGAAGCAGGCCACTGGAGTGCACCCTGGAAAGGCATTCCCTGTCCCTGTTCCTATCCTCCCTTTCTCTGTCCAGCTTATTAATTTATTTGTTTGTTTGTTTATTTATTTATTTATTTACTGGGGATTGAATCCAGAGCCTTCACATATAAGCAAGCACCCTACCACTGAGTTACATCTCCAGCCCTCTTTTCTTTCTGCTTCCAGGCCACCAAGGGGTGAGCAGCTCTTTCTGCCACATCCTTCCACCACGAGTCAGGTCTGCCTCACTTCAGGCTGCAAAACAATGGCACCAGCCAACCACGAACTGAAACCTCTCAGACCCTGAACCAAAAGGAATCTCTCTCCTCTAAGTTGATTTTCTTTGGCCACAGCTGACTAACTCATGGATGAAGATAGGCTTCTGATCCTGAGTAATGCTTAAGGGAGGCATCAGAGATGAAAACAATTGAAGACAGTACTAACTGCTTATCCCGGGTAAGTAACAAAAGGACCCAAGAAACTTCTGTCTCCAGTGGAATATTCTCATCTAACTAAAAAATGGCATCAGGAAAAACAGAGGATCTTTCCAGCTTTTTGAGGTAAGGAGCAGCTTTTCAACTTGCTGCTCTGCTGTTCTTCCTAAGTACCAACTGTGCATGGAGCTGCTGAGGGCTGGACCTGGGCTCAAGGAGGTGGCAAATCCTCAGAAGGAAAATAATTCCTGAGTCTGACCCAGTAACATCTGCTGTAATCCTTTTTAAGAGAAAGAACTACAGCCACAGGGCTACAACCCAATTTTAAAAAGGTACAAAATTTCTGAATAGATATTTCTCCAAAGAAGATATAAAATTGGTGAATGAACAATGAGAAGATAATATTCAATATGAATAGCCATTAGGAAAAAGTAGAAATAAAAGCCACAATGGGATATCAACATCAGACCCATTAGGATAGCTATAATAATAATAAAAAAAAGTAGCTGGGTGTGGTGGTGCATGCCTGTAATCCTGGTACTTCCTGAGGCTGTAATTCCTCTTTCTCCCTGGGAGGCCAAGACAGAAGGACCTCAGCAGATTAGTGAAACCCTCAGCAGCTTGGCAAGACCCTGTTTCAAAATAAAATAGGGCTGAGGCTATAGCTTAGAGGTAGAATGCCTCTGGGTTTAATCCCCAGTACCATACACATGTAACAATAGTAATAGTAATAGTAATAGTAATAATAATATTTTGATGAGGATAAATTGGATCCTTTAGTCATTGCTAGTAGGAATGTCAAATGTACAGCTTCTTGGAAAGAACAGTGGCAACTTATCAACAGTACCCAAAACAAAAAAACAAAAAAACTTACCATATAATCTAGCAGTTCTACTCTTAGGTGTACCCCAAATAAATGAAAATATGTTCATAACAAAAATGTACTTCCAAGTATTCACAACAACATTGTTCAATAGCCTCAGAATGGAATCAACCCAAATGCCCAGCATCCAGGGGCATTCTACCTCATAGCTATATACCCCCAGGTCTCTCTTTTTTTTTTTTTGACACAAGGTCTAACTGAGTTGCTGAGAGTCTTGCTAAATTACTGATACTGGCCTGGAACCTGCAATTTTCCAGTCCCAACTTCCTAAGTACTAGAATTATAGGTGTGCACCACCATCCCAACTTATTTTATTTAAAAAGTTTTCTTGTGGTGCTGGGGATTAAACCTAGGGACATTCTATCTCTGAGCTATTCCCCCAGCCCTATTTTATTTTTTATTTTGAAACAGTGTCTCACTAAGTTGTGGGGCACCTCACTAAGTTGTTGAGGCTGGTGGAGAACCTGCATTCCTCCTGTCTAAGCCTCCCAGGTACTGACTGGGATTACAAATGTATGCCACCATGCCCGGCTTTTTAGAAATTTTCAAACAGAATTTTGCTAAGTTGCTGAGAATCTTACTAAATTGCCGAGACTGGCCTTTAGCCTGCAATCTTCCTATTTCAGCTCTCCAAGTACTGGGATTAGAGGTGTATACCACCACATTTTAGTAAAGCTGTAAATAAACAAAAATAATAAGGCCAGGAGGAAACTGCTTAAGTAAAAAGAATGTAGATTTGATAGCCAGTTCTTTGAAAGTCACTGCCTGATACGTTTATGTGCCAATGCAGTGAGGCAGAGATTCTGAGTTCTCAGGAAACTTGAAGGAGCTGTGTAAGACAGAAGACCCCCTTGAAGATGTTTACTGACGTGTGTGATGCTTGAGTTGACAGTCATGAACATGTATGTGCATGGGATGGAGCTGGAATAGTTTAAGGGACCATGTGTTTTAATAAGGGTGAATGTATGAGTGTGTGTGTTTGTGTGTGTGTACATGCATGCATGCATGTGCACATACATGTATGTTTGCTTGCTTGCTTTATTGCATGTGTGTGTGTGTGTCTGTGTGTGTGTGTGTGTGTGTGTGTGTGTGTGTGTGTGTGTGGAGAGAGAGAGAGAGAGAGAGAGAGAGAGAGAGAGAGAGAGAGAATGATAATTTACCTGCACTGTAGATGGTAAATTGAGAAACAATTCTGAACACAGTGGGATTCTCCCAGCTCTTCCTTCCTGGTCCTCTCTATCTTTAAGGTTTCGGTCTCTGCTGAAAGTTCTTCTAAGAAATCAAGGAAAGTGTCCTTCATTCCCAATTTGAGCTTCTGTTCTTCTACTTTGCTAAATTGGGCAGAATGCATGAGGGCATCGCTGCCCCAGCCCCACCCCAGCTGGGTTCCTTATGATGCTCTTACTCCTTGAATTCATCCCCGGCCCATCCGGAGCTCACTTCCCGGGCTCTATCTGAGAGAATCAGTAAAGAGGAGAAGCTTAGTTTGGGCGACTTTCCCCCAGCCAGTGAAAGCTTGATCCTGTGATATGGAGGCCTTACTGTGTGTCCTTTAGTGTCCTTGATGTATGAGGTAAAAGAATCCTGGTTATTAGAGAAAAGGGAAGAGCTATAAAACCTTGGCTTTTATATACAAATAATACTAATTAATCCACTTACATGATTTGTTTATGACTAGTCACCAGGTAGCACAATGTTTATACTGGAAAATTTGAGTCAAATTAATCTTATCGTGCATTTTGATTACTAAATGCTTTCCTTGAATGCTCTATTTTCAGAGCTTATTATTTTTAGCATGGTCATTACTCTCCACAGCTGAAAACAAAATTAAAGGGAATAATTGTGAGAAATGTTTTTTGACTAAACTGTATAATTGGCTTTTTTTCCCCTCCAGCAGTATTTTAGGACAAAGTCTCAATTGGGCTAAATTTATACGAATATGGCTGATTTTTAACCTATTGAAGGGCTGGAATCAGGAATGGATTCCAGCTGACAATTTCTATGGTACTTACGACCTGTGCCATAGGATGGAGTTAGGGTTATCTTAGATAGCAAATGCAGTCTTGGGGCTAGAGGCTGTGAGTTGAGTGAGTGCTGCTAGGTTTTCCTGGTGTATCCCCGGCAAGGACGAGGTCTCCGTGGTGCATGCTCTTCCACTGCTCTTTCATTCTTTTCAGTGACTTCTATGAATGTTAATCAAACCTGGCTACAGTGGTATTTTGATTTTTTTTTGTTTTGTGCCTTTTAAATTTTTATAGCAAAGAATACTATTTTTCCAGTTGATCTGTAGTTTTAATTTCTTATTTTCATGAGGGAAACCCAAGCTATCAATCTTCTTGTCATTTTGGACCAGTGAGATATCTCCTTTATTTTCTGTAGATCAAGCATGGCTACTAGTGTACCCTGTTTTCAGTCATGATTCATAAAAACTCTCCACAGAAAATAAAATCATGGCAAGAGGAGAGACCTCAGCTGAGGGTTGAGAGACAGAGAGGAACCCTGAGTTTAAGGAACCCAAATCTTTTATAATGGGCAGTGAGCAAGCCTGCTCTTTTCTCTGGTGGTAGACACTGTATTTCAAGACTTTTTATGATATGGAGAAGACTTTTCGTTATATAAAAGCCATAAACACAAGAGACCCATGGGAAATTGTCTCCTAACTGAGAACATATAAGAGTGTGTGCACCACACAGACTGGCTGGCTATGAGAGTTACATGCGAGCTGTACGAACCAGCACCCTAGTGAATTAATATCAAATACTTTGAGATAAGTGTGCAATCGTGAGTCAGGGCTCTATAGGCAGTGTTAAATAAAAGAGGCACACTTATTTACACTTACCTGCTGCCTGTCTTGTATTTCCATCCAGCCTGTAAACTTCCTGTGTGCATCCTTCTAGCTCTTGCAGAACAGAGCACAAGGTTGTCTGATAACAAATAGTGTAGGAATGGAAAAAGGACTGTTAACTCTTCATAGCTCAGAAGCAACTGTCTTGGGTTTCCTTAGGTCTGAGGGTGGAGCAGTATTAGCATTTTCAGGAAATGTTATTTTCTAGCATTTTGGTTCAGGGTCTGGGAAAAACCCTTTGCATGAGATGGCCACTGGGAAAATCTGTTCACTTTTGGTTGTGTTAACTGCTTTTCCAGTCATCCACGTCCTGGAGGATGTGGCTGAGATCTTGTTCAAAGGGGGAAAAGGTGGGTTTGCTTCTGGGGTCAAATGGCAGAGGAGGCTGTCTGAAACTGATGATGGAGCAGAAGAAGACTGCACCAGTGGTGAGGAGCAGAGGCGGTGGAAGAGAATGGTAGAGAGGAGACTTCACCCTGCTGTGTCCTGATCTCAGTAGGCAACAGGAAATCGGGGGTCTAGATATCTGGTTGTGAGCTGCAGAAATCAGTGGCTTTGGGGGGGGATCTCCTGTTTGTTTTCCTTATTTAAAATCTCTCTCTATTTTTTATTTTTAGTAACATTTTCCTCCTATATTCAAAAGTACCTGGCACTCAAGATATGCTCATTACTAGTTAAGTACAATGATTTTGGGAAATACAGAATAATTTGACTGTAGCAGCTACGATGTTGTAACCTGAAAACCCCCACAGTTAACACTGTGGTGTGCATAGAGTCCAGATGGTGGGATGGTGACGTGAGCAGGGTGCCTGGTCAGTGTCAAAGACAGCCAAAGCAGAACTGGTTAAAATGTAAGGACAGATCTTAATCGGTAAGATGTTATTGCAATGGGGGAAAAGTCCAGTATAAACTGAACTCGATTTGTACAGAGCTGAGTATTTGTTTTCAAGTCAAAGTGAGGAAGTAGAGAGGGAGGTGAGTGAGGGCTCATTAGAGTTAGGGAAATGAAAAATCACAAAAGAGGGGAGTTGGTTGGTGTGAAACCCATCTATCTAGGTTTGCTAACCTGAGCTTATCAAATTCAGAATCCTACCCTCCCACTGAAGTTGGGAGAGAGGGCCCTTATCTTCAAGGTTTGGCTGGAATGAACAGCAAATTCTTTTGGCAGCCTGGTGTTTTCTCAGGCAGGTGCTTTAAGGAGGGATAGGTTCATCCCAGGGATGCAGCCTTGAGCTGTTTGAAACTATTAGTGGTTTTTCCAAGTTTTTGTAGTCCAAGGTTCAGATACAGTAAAGAAGAGAGCCTCAGAGGAGCCTGGATAGAATTTGGTCAAGGAGAGAATCTTCATCATTAATCAGGTGGTTTTAATTCTTGGCTCCAACATTTATCTTTTATGGACTGGGCATAGTGATGCACACTTGTAATCCCAGTACATGGGAGGCTGAGACAGGAGGATTGAAGGTTCAAGGCAAATTTCATGAACTTAGTGAGACCCTCAGTAAGTCAGAGAGGCCTGTTTCAAAAGAAAAAGGTAGCTGGGCATGGTGGCGCACGCTTGTAATCCCCGCGCTTGGGAGGCGGAGACAGGAGGATCATGCTGGTTCAACACCAGCCTCGCTGGCTTAAGAGACCCTGTTTCCAAATAAAAATATAAAATAGGTCTGGGAGTGTAGCCCGGAGAAGGGTTTCCAGGGACCCCAGTACCACACACACAAAAAAAGGTAAAATAAGGCTGAGTTATTAAGAATAAAAAGTAAAATAGCTCAGAGGTAGAACACTGCTGGGTTCAATCCCCAGTACCAAGATGATGATGATGATGGTGGTGGCGATGGTGGTGATGATGATGATGATGATGGTGATGGTGGTAGTGATGATGATGATGATGATGGTGATGATGATACTAGTAACAATAAAGCCTCAGTAGGCTCACACCATGCTATCTCAGTGTCTCTCTGGGAATTGATGAAGGATGCCACTCAGTACCTGGCACCCAAGAAATGCTCATTACTAACTGCTATTGTTACTTCCAAATGTTATTATAATTTACATGCTTTTTTGTAATCTGGTTTTTAAATTTAGAAATAAATCATAAACATTCCTTCTGGTTGGGGGTTCTTTTTCAGGCAAAAGAACCTCTAACCCAGTAGTGGATGTAAATCAGGCTGAGCGTGCCTGCAGTTCCCTGACTCCTGAAGAAGCCTCTCTGTGGTGTGCTTTCTTGGGCCTGACCTGGGCAGTGGCTGGGGAGAAGAGGGAATGAGTTGTAGGAGAGACAAAGACATAATCCTTTTGAGGCCTGCAGAGTTAGGACTTTCCAAATCCAGTCTGGGCAGGTGATGCAAGCTCTCTCACCTCCCCCACACGGATGGAGAAAAACCTTAATTGGGGGAATAACAAAGAATTATCTGTCCTAGCCGGTAAAGCAAGGTGACATAACACATTTGCAGGTGACCCTGGTGTCAGACTCTTTGCGTCAGAGATGTCACACTTTTCTTGCTCCAGCTTCCAGCTAGGAACCTGGGGAATTCTCTCCACTGAGCAGTCCTTAGAGCGGTCAGGCAGCTTGCACACAAGGCCCAAAGGCAGCTTTGTTAGAAAAAAGAAAAACCCACACCCACGTTCTGCAACAGGCAACAGGTGGAGCTCCCTGCCCTGCTTGCACCTTCTCTGAGGAATCTGGGCGCCGCCCTCTGCTCTGCCACCCACTTGGAACTCTCACGGTTTTCCTGAGCCCTTCTGGGTTCAGATCTTAGATCTGTTACTTTCTAGTTGTGTGAGCTGAGGTAAGTAATGTAACCGCTCTGTGGCTTACTTTCCACATCTGTGGACGGAGATATAATAATAGCTCATGGGGATGTCTCAGATATTAAACGCATATGGAAAGTGGTTAGATCAGTGCCCAGCAGGTGGTAAGCAATGCTGGTAGGTGTTTCTGTCATCGTTGTATGCGAGCTGGTCGCCTGGTCAGCCAGTCCTCTCTGATTTTCCACCAGCTTCTCCAACTCTATTATACACTGGACCAGGAGCCTTCCTTCCTCAGCAGCTTAGGCTATTCTAAATACCCAGGAGGGGGGCTTTGCTTCTCCTGGGTTGATGACACTCCCCTCTGCTTTGGGTTCACTTTCTACTTTGGTCCTAGGAGATGCAGCAGGGTTCATTCTGTTTCCAAAAAGCCTGTTATCACGCCAGCACTATCTTGCTGGAGATGGAGTGGGCCCCCTTCGAGGACACCCTGCTGCCCAGGAGTCGCAGAGGTACAGTCCCTTGGCAGGAGCCAGTATTATAGCTTGCATTCTTGCAGAAAGTGATGCCGTGGGCTGTGGTCCTCAGGTGAGAGGTCAGAGCTTCCAAATTATGCTGTTGTCTAGGGCGTGAGAGTAGTGCTCTTGGAGGTTGGGTCCCTTGGACGATGTTGACATAGTCACTCAGAAATGCTTGCTGCTGCCGCCGCCTTCGAATTATTCTGTGATAACTCAAGCCTGGCAGTTCCGAGAGGATCTCTTCCTCCACAGCTGCATGGAGGTAGGGGATGTGTCCTTCTCCTCTGGAGACACAAGCACACAGCAACAATGGAGAAATAGGCTGGGGTGGGTTTGGAAAGCTGCTTCCCAGAATAGCACCATGCGAGGGCATTTGTCCTGAAAGATAAGACTGTTGCCTCACATGATAGGATTGGACATTCCTTGATGCCCTGTGAAGCTTTCTGGATGGTTTTTGGCTAATTGGCGGCCACCTCCAGCTCTGGGGCAGCTGGGAGAACACAACCCCAAGCTTAAAGTTGGAGAGTTGTACTTCTTAGACAAATAAATAGAAACAGCCTGGCATGGTGGCATGTGCCTGTAGTCCGAGTCCTTGGGAAGCTGAGACAGGAGAATCACAGGTTTGAAGCTAGTCTCAACAACTTAGTGAGATTTTGTTTCAAGATAAAATATAAAAAAGGACTGAACCAAACCGAACTAAAACAAAACACTCAGGCAGAAAGAGTTCAGTGGGCAAGACAATGTGTTTGTAGCTCTCGTGGGGCTTTCCCCACCCTGTCTGTGAGTAGCTCCTGACTTCTCCTGTTTTGGCCTCCTGAGTTCTGAGATGGTGGGTGTGTGACTCAGTCCCTGGCTCCATCCTTCCTTCTTACTAACAGAATCCCTTATTGTCTGTGGCAGGGTCCACACTCAAACATTCTTTCCCAGCTTCTTTTGCAGGTATGTGTGTTGTGGAGGGTAATGAAGTGTTGAGTGGTTTTACAGAGAAAGCTTTTAAAAGGGAGACAAATCAGCCAGCAGGTCCCACTTGCCTTTCTCTACAGTTCCCTTCTTTGTGTCTAGAATTCTAACGTGAGGGCTGGAACTCTAGTAGCCATTTTGTCAGTCTGAGGACAAGGGTTGCCCTCTACGGTTAGTAGCCTAGACCTGGAAGGAGCATAGGTCTCTGATGACATTTTGGAGCCACCATATGTGCTCTGGACTGCAAAATTCCAGACTTCCTATTTTATCAGGAGAAAAGATGCCCCTGCTTTGATTTAAGTCAATATTTTAGGACTCAGTTACTAGCAGCTGAGAACAATTTTGAATTGATCTGATAGGTACACAGCATAATGTGGAAGCAAATTTGATTATTTCCCATAAATGTTAGAGGTGAATGTCATACAAATATAACAAATAAGAACATGATATTAAAATGTAAGACATCCATTAATATTTCTCAATACATACCAGAAGCTGGCCAAACCTGACTTTATTCCCTATGACCTCCATAAAAGAGCTAAGTTTGAAATACCCTTAAATCCAGGTCTAAGGTTGGTACCCCAAGATTAAATTCACAGGATTAAATGTTTTTTTTTGGCTATGTTGGAATTGATGTGCCTGGTTCAACTTTTCTCTTAGTAGAGTGGTCACAAATGCTCATAACATATCTTGGGAGTCTAATTTTTTTTAATCCTGTCTGTATATCCTCATTATAGTTGTGTTTTTAATGATGTTGATAGAATTTTAAAACTCACCTAACACTCATTTCTATACATTTATTGTTGCATTTTAATTACACATCCTAGCGAGATTAAAAAGTGATACATATATTCATGTATATGTGATTTGGTGTATTCTCTTCCATATTCCCCCCTGTTTTCCACTACATTTTTTACCTATTTCAAGAGAGAATAAAAGTATCTTGCATTCTTCAACTAAGTACTTGCTTACACTTTTCCAATCACACTAATAAACATTTAACAAACAGAGTTCCATTTAATAACCCCGGCATTCCTATGGGGAAGAGGCTATTTTTTACTGTAGTTTTGCAGGTGGAAAAACTGAGGCAAAGGGAGTTTAAGTGGCCTTCCCAAGGTCACACCGCTAAGCATGGCGGTGGGATCTGAACTCAGGTAGTCTTAAAAGTAAACGATCTTGGCATGAAGTTAAGTGAATGGCTTCAAACAAATCGATCTCACTGATTAAAAAGAAATCTAACAGCCAGGTGTGGTGGCGCACGCTTGTAATCCCCGCGCTTGGGAGACAGAGACAGGAGGATCGCGCAGGTTCGAAGCCAGCTGCGCTCGCTGTCTTAGGAGACCCTGTTTCCAAATAAAAAAAATATATAAAAATATAGGTCTGGGAGTGTAGCCCTGAGGTAGAAGGGCTTCCAGGAACCCCAGTACCACACACACAAAAAATCTTATGCTACTTTTTATATCACTATATATCTGTGCAAGGGCATATTAAATTCACGCAAGGTCTTGGACAAGCTCTTGGAAGCTCCTTGTATTCATGGACAGTAGAAAGGATGCCCTTGGTTTAAAGGCACCTGCCATAGTTGGGATCTGGAATGTTCTCCAGAGGCCCATGTGTTAAAGGCGTGGTCCCTAGCCTATGGTGCTGTTAGGAGGTGAGTCATTTGGGGACATTCCCTTCCAGAGGATGCTGGGACCCTGCCCCCCCTTGCTTCCTGGCACCATGGGGTGAGTGGCCTCCACTGCCGCATTTCCCTGCCATCTGTACTGTGCTGCCACAGGCCCAGTGCAACAGGTCAAGTGACTATGGACTGAAACCTCTGAGACTGTGAGCCAAAATAAACTTTTCCTCCTTATACCTTATTTATCTCAGGTATTCTGTCACAGTGACAGAAAGCTCTCTAACACAGCACCTGGCATGTGCAGTATTTGTGCTTTGGCATCTTCGTTTGGAGCATCTGGATTTCATAATCATTCAGTTAGGTAGAAAGGGAGGGGAAACATTCTGAATGCACACAAGCTGCGCTCTGCCTATCAGCCCTGTAGGAAGGCTGGATACTATTGCCTCTTATAACAGATGAAGGAACCAAGGCCCAGAGAGATTAAGTGATTACCAAAGACGTATGTCGAGGCTCAACCCCAGGAGACTCAGATTCAGCTGGTTTGAGATGAGGCTCAGGCATCAGTATTTTTAAAAACACATTTCATTATCCCCTTGTGCAACCATGGATGAGATCTGCTACTCTATAGTCTTAGAGGTAATAAGTGACACATTCAGATCACAGTGTTAAGACTAGTCAACAATTATAGGCCATTTGCACTCTCTGGTCTGTAGGTGCCCTTGAACTCAACTGCTGTGATTCTGTGCTTGCTTTGTCATGGCTGTCTGAAACAGGACTCCCATTCACCACATGGTCCGGCTGTCCCTTGCCAATCTCCATTGTGTCTCTTGAACAGAGCAGAAGGAATGTCTGCGAGTGTGTGTTAGGTCAGGTTTCCTGGGAAGCAGACCGCCATGGGGATCTGCCAGCAGGCAGCTTATTGGAGCCAAGGCAGCAGGACTGGGCTGAGGAAGTCACTGAAATGCCTTGGGGTTTTGACCCAGCAGGGAGCTCTGGCATCGGTGTTGCTCTTCTGGGTGGTCCCTGGGTGAGATGAGGGGACTAGGCATTGTGGGCCCCCCTCACCCTCTCAGGAGAATGTGATCATGTGATTTCATAGAAGAGCAATTCCTGGAGAGAAACTCAGCTGAGAGCTGGGTGATCTAAGACTCCCACAGCTGGGCAGATGAGTGTTCCAGCCCTAAAAGAAGTGGGGGTCCTGGTGGGGGCAAACCTGGGGGCTCATCACAGCACCCACCACAGAACAAAAGTGAACGTAAGAGCTAAGTGTGCCCCGTGGTGGCGTTGCTGGTCCTTGTGCACCTGCAACCTCCAGGAGCGGTGTCCACTTATCTCTACTGCTGTTTCTTGGAGGGCCAGATTCTTTCACTGAACCAGGCCTCCTGTGATGTTTGGATGCATTGCATGCAAGCTTGTTTCAGACTTGTCTTGCAGAGCTTCCCTGATGACACGCGGCTTTAGTCACCCAGTCATGAGGCCTGCTCAGTGGGACATCTTGTAGATAGCAGTTATGGGCAATGAAAGGTCTTCCTGCAGCTGTTTTAACAATCGTCTTCTTTCAGAAGCATTCCGACTCCCTTTAGTGTGGTTTGTTGTATGGTAGAAACTGACATGCTAAAGACTGTATTTCCCAGACTCCTGTAGATTTCAGCTAATTCTTAAGACCTGGCTCTCATCCAAAAGATGTGTGCTGGTGAGATTTGACACCCGGAGATAAGACAGAGGTCTTGCTTCTGTGGTTCTTGCTGGCAAGCCCCATCGTGGAGGCATTGGGTTTTCTGTGGCATCCGTGATAGATCTCAGGGCTTGGTCTCTGACTTCATGGGTGGCGAGCAGCAAGCTTCTGGGCAAGGCTCACCACAGGGGCAGAGTAGTCCAGGAGCCATCAGCTGGAACAACAAGTGCAAACATTTCTAAAGTGTTTTCTAGGGAATCTTATCTCCTGGATTCTTACAGAAGTCAAAAAAAAATTCAAATTCAAGGTCAAATAAACTAAACTATTAAACAAAGCTTGGCAAGATTTTTGTTAGTTGATTTACAACTGGCAGGCTTCCGAGAGCCTATAATGTATGATCATTGTGAATACCCAAGAAGAGGTACCGTATGTAGCGTTTCCTACCGTGGGGAGCCAGGAGCCATTTTTGTTATAGTACATTGAATGCTACTTTAAATTCTGATGGCTACAGGTACTAAGAGAAGGGCCCTGCCAGAGTTTTAGGAATGTCAATAGTGCTGTTGTTCCTCACCCAGTTTGGATAACTGAGAGATAGATGTAGAGTCAGTCAGATGGAGAGAGAAATTATCTACAAAGTTTATTATTGACAGTGCTGTGTAAAATATGTGGCCTTGGTAGTCCAGTGAACTTTTTAATATTATACCTCAAACTGAAGCAGACCTATGTACCTACTCCCAAGTTGTGGTGGAGAGCCATAGGTCTCTCCACCATGAGGAAGCAGCCAGGTGGCCTCCTTGGAAGGAGCTTTGGCATGGCTTCTTCTGAAATGGAGCAAGAGAGTGAGAGCACACGAGAGGGAGGGACAGAGAAGTTATGCGGTCACTCTTTACTCTCACTGGCCAGCAAAGCTGCTGCCCTAACAGGAGTTCCTCCATGCAGAGGCCTGGAACACAAGTGCTCCTCCATAACACCTTGTCAACACTGCAGTGTTTCCACGGCATGGAGTAGGTATTGAAGCCAAGCCAGGTTGTGCATCAAGGGTGATGTGAAACAGGTTTCTCACCCTGACAGCTGGCAGAGGGACAAGATTATCCTTCCAGATTTGCGGCAGCTTCTGAGTGCCTTATTGCCCTTAGGGGATGGGGAAGACAGCACAGGGAAGGGTGGGGTGTGGGGAGCCATTAAGGTTTTCCCCTTATCTTTGCTAAAAGAATACTTCTGACTGTCCTTCACTGGATCCTCAGTTTCAGAATGTCCCCGTATGGGCCACCACCTGCTGGAGCCAGCCGGCAAAAGTACGGTTCCGAAGAGAGGACTGAGGATGAAAGAATTAAATTCTAAGAATTTAATTCAAAAAATTTTAATTCAAGCATGGAATGATTGCCAGTCTATTCCTGGGTCGATATCTCTACTGGCCGATCCCGGGTTTATTTCTCTTGAAGCATGGGAGGGTCACCAATCTCTACTGGGCCGACCCTGGGTTCATTTCTCTTGAAGTATTTATACAGTTTCTTACACTGGAATACAACAATGACAAATCCAAAGTACCTTACATCACAGGCAGGTCAATCAATATCCTCGTGCCATCATCAACAACACAACCTAATCTTCTCAGATCTTAATTACTTTGAACCTTCCATGACCCCAAACCTTGTTGACTCTGGGTGAAGGACAGCCAGCTGAGTGAAGGAGAGTCAGAAGTATTCTTTTAGTAAAGATAAGGGAAAACCTTAATGGCTCCCCACAGTGGGGATTACTTGAAGGGCTTAATCAGAGATGGAGTGAGTGACTGTCCTTGTTTGTAGGAGAGGGCTCTGCCCACTGGAGGGGGAATGAGTGAGGTGACTCTATATGATTCTGAGACTGAGGGGTCCCACCCTTGTCACCTCAGCACTCACCATTCCAGGCTTTGCTAACTGTCCCACTGTAGGCACTGGTCCTCTTTGCCTGAAGTGCAGGATGTCAGGTGCCCTTGGAGTAGACAGAATTTGGAGGTTTAAAGCCCCAGTTTTCTTGTGCCATGGGTGAGATAACTCTAAGCCACATTCTACAAAGTGGGATAGAGTCCAGTCTCCTGAAGTGATGACCAGCTTGACAACACACCATTTATTGGTTTCCTTCCCTTCTCCCTTTCCTACAAACCTATTAGCATCATCTGGTGTCACCTCCCAAATAAATGACTTTCATACAAATCCTTGTCTTGAAAAAAACAACAAATGAAAAACAAATTCTTTTTTTTTTTTTTTGGTGGTACTGGGGTTCCTGGAAGCCCTTCTACCTCCGGGCTACACTCCCAGACCTATTTTTGCATTTTTATTTGGAAACAGGGTCTCCTAAGCCAGCGCGCGGGGCTAGCTTCGAACCTGCGCGATCCTCCTGTCTCTGCCTCCCAAGCGTGGGGATTACAAGCGTGCGCCACCACGCCCGGCGAAAAACAAATTCTTGTCTTGGAATCCGTTTCTGTTGAACCCAAACTAAGACTCATGTTATCTACATTGTTCATTCATCCTTACAAAACCACTATACTCCAGGCAACAAATCAGGTACTCAGGGTACAAGATGCATCGTACCCTGTGAACTCAAGCTGATTTTGTTTCCCATAACTCCAGACACAGATACTCAATGCACTGGATGTCAAAGCAGCATTGGAAAGACTAGAGAAAGCTCTTTCAGAGGTTTGAAGAAGGCTGTTGAACAGAGGCATCCCTGATGGAGCAGCAGTGCCTGGTGGATGTTACTGAAAGAGTATTAAAATGGGCAGAATGAACAGGTGGATTAATTTATACAGTACACCAATTTGTTTATTAATGTATACATTTATACAATTTCACAGCCTTCGATACCAGGTGATCCACCTCTCTTGCTTTCTGAATCTTTGCACTGTTTTTACAGTGCTCAAAACACTGTAAAGACACAGTTCTAGAGATGGTCTCAGGCATCACCCAGGCCAGGCGAGTGGAAGATCCCTCACAGGAAAGATTGAGTCTTAAAAGAAGAGACAGTGGGATGATACATGAATCTTCAGTGATCATCTTTAAAGGGCTTCTGCACATATCCAGGGACTTAGGGGTAGCAGTCTTTTTTTGGTAGTCCTCAAATCATAAAGCACAAATGAAGTTAATCTCAACTGCAAGAATGAACAGGCCATGTTGAATTCCTAGCTTATCAGCGACTAAGTGCAACCCATGAGCTTGTGATCTAGTACAGTTGGAAGTTCTAAGAATGACGAATCCCAACTTTCCACTCTGCAAAATGGATGCATCTGATGAGTCCTAATCCCTGAGGAGCTGCCACAGGGGCAAAGGGTGCAAATAATTGGTATGAAGGGAGAGTTCACACTGAGTTGATTCATGGTGAGTTCTTAGAAGACTTTGTGGAGGAGAAGGACTGCACCTGTTCTTAGGATTTGGGTAGGATTTGGCTGGGTACAGAAATAGTAACATTCCTCATTTTTAAAGCACTATATGCATTCTCTGGAATATGGGGTCCTATGCAGAATCTCATTTAGTCTTCTCAAAACTCAAACAAGCACTTATGTCATTATTACTGGTTCAGAGATGATAGAAAGTTTAACTAATTCATGTCAAGACAGTAAGTCAGATGCAGAGCTGAGATTTAGATTTCTGTGGTTTGTACTTGGAGCTTGTCCATCTTGAACAATTCTACTGCATGCTATTTCTTGTGGAGGCATAAGAAAAAGAGGGAAAGAAAAAAGAAAGAAGGGAAGAAAGGAAGGAAGAAAGAAAGCATACTACAAATGTCACAGCCTTCAATGTTAGGATGAAATTCTATTTACAACCTTCTCTGTGGTGGGTTTCCTTGTAGGTGGGAACCAGCCAGAGTAGAAGCAGGGGCCATTTCCAATTCCTTTCATTCTGGGGTTAGCATACACATGCCTGAATGTTGACAGTGGTTCCTCTGGGTGTGTGTTCAGGTGTGTTACATAGTGAAGGCTTTAGTGACTGTATTAGCTAGCTTTTTTATTGCTATAACCAAAATGTTTGAGAAGAACTACTCAGAAGAGGAAAGGTTTATTTGGACTCATGGTTTCAGAGATTTAGTTCATAGTTGGCTGACCATAAGGCAGAAACACCAAGGCGACAGGACACAGCAGAGTACATGCTCAGGGCAGCAGAGAAGCAGAAGAGAGAGAAAGGGTCCAGGGAGAGATATAGTTCCAAAGGCCACACCCCCAGTGACCTACTCCTGTAGCCACACCCTGCCTTGCCTACAGCTACCACCCAGTAAATTTATTCAAATTTTTAATCCATCAATGAATTTATCCACTGATGAGGTTAGAGCCTGATTTAATTATTTCATCTCTAAGCATTTCTTCATTGCGAACACATAAGCCTTTCTGGGGACATTCCACAGCCAAACCATTGGAACCACCCAGATGGAGCCTCTGGGAGGAACAGGCAGGATACAGTGTGTAGTCATGGGCTGTGAAGCAGAGTGGTCGCCCCTCTTTTTAAGGGCTCAGTCCCCGGAACACATTAGAGTATCAAATGCCTCTCATGGCACCACAGCCTTGCCACACAGCAGGGCAGCAGGGATACCTAAATCTATTGCTACCACTCTTCCTTCCTTTTTTTTTTTTTTTTTTGAACCCAGTAGCATTTTACCTCCAAGACTCACCTCCAGCCCTATTTCACTTTTTTATTTTGAAACAGGGTCTCACTAAGTTTCTGAGACTGGCTTTGAACCTGAGATCCCCCTGCCTTAGCCTTCCATGTACTAGGATTACAGACATGTGCTACCATGTCTTTTTGTTGTTGTTTAAACTTTTTATTTTTAAAATGGTGGCAAAATACATGTAACAAAGTTTATCATCGTAACTATTTTTAGGTATACTGTCCAGTGATATCAAGTACATCTACACTGTTGTGTAACCAATCTCCAGAAATTTTTCATCTTGTAAAACGGAAACTTTAAATAAGGACTCTCCATTCCCACCATCCATCTCAGTCCCTGGCAACTTTCATTCTATGTTTTTGTGTCTATGGATTTTCTTATTCCATGTACCTCATATAGGTGGGGATGGACATATAGTGCTTGTCCTTCTATATCTGTTTTATTTCACTTAGTATAAGGTCTTCATAGTCATAAGGCCTCTGGCATTTTCCATATTGTAGGCTTCCTTTTAAGCTTTCCGTTGTATGTATATACCACATTTCATTCGTTTGTTCATCTACGGACACCTGGGTAGCTTTTGTCTGTTAACTATTATGAGTAATGCTACTATGATATCTGCACAAGTGTACAGATACCTCTTTGAGCTCCTACTATTTTTCTTTATGTTTAATGACCACAGTAAGGGGAAAAGAAAAGGAAAACTATAAAGAAGAAAGGAAGGAAGGAAATAAGAAAGACAGGAAGGACAAAAGGAAAGAAGGGATAATACCACCTGAAGTTCACAGACAGCTATTTAAAAATCCATAAAAATGGTCTAACAACCCAGCAAAGGAGGGGAGGAACCCTATAGCCTTCATAGGCCGTTTTTAAGGCAAGTTGTAAGCTCCAAGAGTCCAGCAGCTGGCCGTCCTGTGTAAATGAATCCTCAGAGGCCACCTCTAATTCCTTCCTGAACTCTTCCATCTGGCACCACTGCTGGATCCTTACTTCAGGTTCTGCATTCAGCTGTAGTATTATTTGAAATTGTTCTTATAAAGAGTTGATCCTGGAGAGAAAATCCTAAGTCGAAGCCATAACAACCAGCCATTTCCAGCTTTGCTCCAGAGCCCCAGACAGGCTGAAAGAGCCTTCAAAGAGACTTGCGCAACCTTCCACCTTCCTCTCTCTTTATCTGTGGAAGGAAAGACTCACCTATCACCGGAGCCCACTCCCAGCATCCAGGCTCTTAGGGGAAGTGTGATGAAGTGTGCATTGCTCCCGCCTTGCAATTTGGGGTTAACAGTATGGCACGTGTGCCCTCTACACAGAGACCCCAAGAGTCCCCACTTAGGGGACAAAGAGCTTCTGCTCAGACATTTAAGCCTCCTAAAGGGGGGGGGGGTTCTCATGTCCCTTAAAGGGGCCTGGTCCTGGGGAAGCAGGATGTCCTGTCTCCTTGGCAGCAGCTATGCCTAAGACTTTGAGCTGTAAGTGCTATTCTGTGCTGGCTCCAAGGAAGGGGGGAGGACCAGGCAGTAGGAGCTAGCCAGGGATCACTATTTGCTTGAAAAGAGCCCAGGGGTGCAGCCTTTGTGCCCTTTGTCCCACTGTGAGCAAGGGGTTTCTGGCTGGTAGTCCCCGGTGAGCAAGGGGAAACAGGCCTGGAAGGGGCCAGATGTTGCTGGTCTTGCCCTGGGGACACGGAGGCTGTGTTCTCTGGCTCAAGGTGAGGCCCAGGGCTTCTTGGGAATGGGGATTAGCCCCTCTCCAGAGGTCTGCACTCAGTGTCCTGGCAGAGCTGAGGGAGGCCCTGGAGATATCTAGTCAAGTTGGTCATTTTCTAGTTCCAGCTGAGCTGGGCATGTGAAATGAGTTGCCTTGGGCCAGAGAACTTGAAGGAGCAGATCAGCCATGTGATTCCAGTGTTCTTTTCCTCTGCTCAGCAAGGTCTTCCCTAAAAGACAGAGACTTCCTCCTCTCTCCCTGAAGGATAAAGTTACTAACACAGTCTCCAGCTTGTTGTCTCAAGTGTGGAAAACACACGTTTTGTTTAGGAGTAAGAACATCAGGAGGACATGTCCTCTGTGGGTAGATACTAACAGGTGCATGTAGGAGATGAAAAGTTGGGCTGTGGCCAGTTTAGGAGTCTCTCTTCCTAAAATTTCTCTGTGATTAATTTCTTGAAGGATCCCCTCTTCAAAGAGAAAATCTATATTCCCAAGTTCCATTTTATTAGTCTCTTGAGCTGAGCAAATATTCGCTCTCTTAGTCACCTAAGTGATAGTTTTTTTCCCAGAGACTTCAAATATGAAAACCTAAACTTT
This sequence comes from Muscardinus avellanarius, assembly GCF_963383645.1. Lineage (NCBI taxonomy): Eukaryota > Metazoa > Chordata > Mammalia > Rodentia > Gliridae > Muscardinus > Muscardinus avellanarius. Next base: position 59,837,457 of record NC_137786.1, on the reverse strand, counting down.
TTTTTCCATCAATCTGAACACATTTGGCCCATCCTGCAAAGGCTGGGGTCAACACATATTCCAGTAGTATAGAACCTCCTACATAAGAGCCCAGATCTATGATTGTTCAGCTATAACCAATCCCTGAGCTTCTTCTGAATTTTAGTGTTTTCCATTACTATCCTTAATATTTATAACAGTCCTGGATGACAGCTGCATTTACACATGTTCAGGTGCAGAAAAAAGGATGAGAGTCTCTGACTGGCTTGAAATTCTAAGATGTAGGTGAAAGGTGAAGTAGAGAAAGATGAGATAGAGATGAGAGAGAGAGAGAGAGAGAGAGAGAGAGAGAGAGAGAGAGAGAGAGGAAGAGGAGAGGGGAGAGGGGAGAGAGGAGAGAGGAGAGAGGAGAGAGGAGAGAGGAGAGAGGAGAGAGGAGAGAGGAGAGAGGAGAGAGGAGAGAGGAGAGAGAGAGAGAGGAGAGAGAGAGAGAGGAGAGAGGAGAGAGGAGAGAGGAGAGAGGAGAGAGGAGAGAGGAGAGAGGAGAGAGGAGAGAGAGAGAAGAGAGAGGCTGAATGACTTATCTTTGGAAACTCTTAGGAGCAAACTCCACAACACAAGGAATCCCAGGATTCCCATGGTTCATAGAGCAAACCCCAGAAACTGTACAGTCAAGTAGTATATGGCTATTGCTGGAGGCTGTATCATGAGGATTGGTCTTTGGGGTGAACAGCTGTGAAAGGGGTGTGAACAGGTTAGCTGCCTATTCACTCTGTGGCCTCTGAGGAGTAGCTCTGCCGGCTCTGAGTTGGAAACCTTTCCTTCTGGAGGGATGGGATTCCAAGGAGGATGCCTGGTTAATCTCAGGTTGACACTCTCCTTTTCAGCAGCACCTCCTTGGCATGCTTGAGCCTAGTGCCATGTCCAAGAGGGAGATGGTGAGGCACTGGATAGAAGAGCCCTAGGGCTGGAAGAGATCATACATTTTCCAGAGCAGCAATTTTCAGATGTGTCTTTAGCAGAAGAAACTTTATCCAAATAGTCTTACAGGGAAAGTATAGCAGCCACTACGGATGTCTTCACACCCCCTTAGCCACCTCTGGATCACCTAAAGCAGTTTCCAGATGTTGAGAGGCACACTCTCATAATTGGAACATGCTCAGCCTGAGTTGAGTCTTGGTGCTCTTTAAGATCCCCTCCCAGATAAACTAATCGCACCCAAAGCCTTGTTTCAGGGTGTGTTTAGAAAAACCAAAGACAGAAGCATAGAGCAGGCACTGAGATTTCCTTGGGTTTGTTGAACATGGGTCATGTTGGTCCAGGCCAATGTCTTTATGGGACAGCTGGTCGACCCACTGCTTGAGCGTTATGTATATTTCTGCCTCCCCATCACAAGACCCTCTGTGATGTGCACAGTAGGCTTAGGACTCTCTCAGCTATAAGTAGCAGGAAAGTCAAATTAGCTTAAGCCAAAAAGAGAATTTATTGACTCATGAAAAGTTTGAGAGTTGAGTCGAGGCCACTACTGACCTGAATGGCACCTTCATGCAAATTAGAAAAATTTGTCATCCTCAAGGCACTATCCTGCTATCTGCCAGGAAACTTTGTATTATATAATCCCAGTGCTTGGGGGTCTGAGACTGGAGGATTGTAAGTTTGAAGCCAGCAATTTAGCAGCCTCAGAAACCCAGCAAAACTCTGTTTCAAAATTAAAAAAAAATAAAAATAAAAATAAAAAGGGCTGGAGATGTAGTAATAAATTAATAACCAAGGCTGGTGTGGTGGCACATGTCTATAATCTTAGTACTTGGGGAGCTGAGACAGGAGAGTTGCAGGTTCAAGAACAACCTCAGTAAATAGGGATACTCTCATCAACCAAGGGAGACTCTGTTTCAAACACAAAACCAGGATAGAGGTGTATCTCAGGGGAAGAGTGCCCCTGAGTTCAATCAAAAATAAAATAACAACAGGAATGACTATGCGGTGAATGTCTGCCCCTTAGAGCAGCATGGTGCACAACCAAACCAGGAGACTTAGAGCCCTGACAAGAGCTGGCTTAGACTGGACTCAGACTGAGTTTTCTCTTTCTCTCTTCCTCCCTATCTTTTTCTCTATCTTTCCAAAAGCTTTCTATGGGGTTTGTTTTCCAGTAGAGAACGTAGCAACATAGTCACTGACAGCAGTTTCAGGCTTATACTCTTTTTTTCTCATCAAGCCCAGTGTAAAAGACCATGGCTCCCCATTCATACTATTTAGGCCAACGCTCTGGATTAGGTCTCTTTACTGTGATTGGCCTGTTGGCCAGCCTGGGTCACATGTCCGTTTAGGAATTCAGGAAATGGGTTTGTCCTCCCTCCCACTCCAGCCCCACACCTGAGAATGGGAGGAAGGGTGGCTTTCTGAGGCAAACCAGGGGATGTTATTAGAAGGAGAACGACATGGGTGCTGATCAAGTGAACAGAAGATGCCAATTTTAGCAGTGTTACTGCAACTTGAATGTGTGGATGAGTGGCCTAGGGATCTTGTTGGACATTCCCAGGGTTCCCTCTTAACGAGTCTAATTCATATCTGGGGTGAGGCCATGAATTTGTACCTCCAGGAATGCTGTTGGCCCATGCCTGGCCACAATGTGTTACACTGAGCTAGAGCACTGAGCTGTGTTACACTGAGCTAGTGTGCATGGCACTTCTCAGATTGTAGTGGAGGCCGTGGCAGGAGTGTGCACCAGGAGGCAGGCTTCTCCAGGGAGTGTGCAGGATAGGTCCTGGAGAAGGTTGCCCAGTCTTATTTCCCTGGACATTATAATCTTCTCTGTTTTTCTTGTATACCCAAAGATGATGAGACTTGGCTAAAAGATATTTGTGTGTGGTGCCCAAAGCTACCACATAAAAGCTTTTCTTTCAAGTTCCTTTGATTTGAAGTTGTTCCCTTGCATGGCCTTCTCTAGAAGGCAGCCTTTTGACTTAGGAAGAGGGAAAGAGCCAGGCTTGGTGGTACATGCCTGTAATCCCAGTACTCTAGAGGTGGAGACAGTAAGATTGCAGGTTTGAGGACAGCTTCAGTAATCTAATGAGATCCTATGCAATTTAGCAAGACCCGGTTTCAAAATAAAAAGGGACTGGGAGTATGGCTCAGAGGTAGAATGCCCCTGAGTTCAATTGCCAGTTCAGAAGGTGGGGGGGTGGGGAGAGAGAGAGAGAGAGAGGAGAGAGGAGAGAGGAGAGAGGAGAGAGGAGAGAGGAGAGAGGAGAGAGGAGAGAGGAGAGAGGAGAGAGGAGGAGAAGAAGAAGAAGAAGAAGAAGAAGAAGAAGAAGAAGAAGAAGAAGAAGAAGAGAGAAGAGAGGAGGGAGGAGAGAAGGAGGGAGGAGAGGAGAAGGAGGGAGGAGAGGAGAAGGAGGGAGGAGAGAGGAGGGAGGAGGGAGGAGGGAGGAGGAAGGAGAGGAGAGAGGAGGGAGGAGGGAGGAAGGAGGAGAGGAGAAGGAGGGAGGAGAGAGGAGGGAGGAGGAAGGAGGGAGGAGAAGGAGGAAGGAGAGAGGAGGGAAGAGAGAGGAGGGAGGAAGGAGGAGAGAGGAGAGAGGAGAGAAGAAGAGAGAATGGAAGGGCCCAGAGCCAGGGTGGGACACATGGATGTGCCATGTCCTTCTGGAACACGGAACACAAGGACTTTCTAAAGTGGTGATAGTGCCTTTCCTCTTTCCCCTATGCTCAGCAGAGGGCAGAGTGGTAGGGAGCTGGACCTGAAAGAAGTGTGAAAAGACCAGTACCCTGGAGTTGCTACATGCTAGGACAGGTTCCTTTCAACATGTGCAGGTCTGACCCACTGAGGCAGGAGCTGGGTGAGGCGAGGTCTGCGCCCCACAGCTGCCAGGCAGAGGCAGAGACCTTAAGTCCTGCCTCATCTACTTGGGCCAGCAGAGATGCTAATAAGCACAGTGTGGCGGTAGAGGTAGAATAAAAATGCCATGTGAGCCATATATATAATTTAACGTTTTCCAGGGGCCCGCTGGCAAAAGTAAAAAGAAACATGGGAACTTGGTTTTAACAATATGTTTTGTTTAACCCAATATACCCCCTTTTGTGCCTCTTTGTTATACCCAATATACCTGGCAGGGGAGATACCATGACCACAGACTTGGTTTCCCCAGGGTGAGGCTTATCCACTGCACTCCCATGTGCTGAGCCTTGCGATTTCTCCAAATGTGGGAAACTCAACTGTATAATGTGTGGTAGTTTGTACTCCCTGATTAAAAATAGAATAGACCTTTTTGGGCACATACTCAGTTAAAAAGTTATTATTGAGGTAATTTATATTCTTTTTTTCTACCCTATGCAAGATATTTGAACTCTGGTGGGTCTTTTACAATATAGCACACCTCTTTTGGAAGAACAACATTGCAAGTGTCGTAGCCATGTGGGGCTGGCGGCTGCTAAATTGGACAGCACGTTTAGCCCCAGAAGGCCAAGCTGCCTGCCATCTCGTCCCCATTTTCTTCTTCTTCCAGAGCATGGTGGGTGTCGCTTGGATGCTGAGCAGGGATAGTAGCAGGCCTGGGTGATGCGTAGCTCCAGGGGGTGGAGGCTGTGAAGACCGAGGACAGAGCTGGCAGCAGGCTGGTTTGGGGCTGAGTTCTCTGCTGTCCGGGTGGTGATCTGTGCAGAGTGTGAGTCATCCTGGGAGGTGCGGAGGTGGGTGGGGGGGATTCTCTCTATTCTGAGGCCTCCTCCAGGGCTCTCAGTGGTGCGGGGGTGGAGCGAGGCACTGACAGCAGAGTGGAGTGGTGGAGGAATATGGGAGGGTGTGCAGGAGTCACAAAAATAGATCTGTACTCGTGGGGTGGTTACCAACACTCAAAATATTGCTTCCCTGTGCAGGGGAGGAGCAGGACAAGAGAGATGTTAAAGAGCCACATGCTTTTATGATTAAAATCTCAGGAAGGAGAATGAAGACCAGGGCCAGCCGAAATGCCAGGATCTGGGGTTCTTTTTCAAACTGAGTCTGAGAGTCATCTCCATTTTTCAGAGCTTGTCTGAAGAGCCATTTTTCTTTCTGTGTGTCACACATCTGTTTTCAGTACTTCCCACTCAATTTGACTATGAAACAAATTTGCCTTGTATGTGAACTTCCATGGGCTTCTAACATGTGTAGACATGTTATCTTTGGAAAGCAGCTGATCAAACACTCTCTCTTAGTAATTCTGGCCCGAGCATGCATTGTTCTTTGGGGGGGAATGCTGTCCCCTAATAAGATGACAGCGAGCCCTAAGGACTCCTCAGCACAGTGGCCTCAAGCTCAGGCTGGGTTTGACTCCATCTTGTTACTTGCTCAGCCTCTGCTATGTCATTTAAACTCCTGGATGCTTAATTTCCCTTTCCTTCACATATAAATAATAATAGTCTAACCTCAATGGGATGTTGGGAGGAACCAATCAAAAATATGTGTGCGGTGCTTAGCACTGTGCCCCACAAGTTACCATGGTGTTGCTCAGTAGGCGTCGCCAGCTCCTACGGCTCAGTGTTCAGTGCAGTGGCTGGCCAGGTGGATTCCTCTCATTTTCCATACCGGCCTACTTTAAATTTGACAGTGTAATGTGACAGACGGGGGAGATGACACACAGAGAAAAGTGATTGGCCACAGCTGCTCAGGGAACTGGTGGCAGAACTCAAAATAAAGCCCAGAATGTCTATATCCCAGTGCTAATTTTTAGCAAGATCTTCTGAGTCTCAGAACACGTGACTTAAATTTCAAAAAGTATACAGAGGAAGCTGAGGGGGTGAGGTTTGAATATGTAGCCACAGAACAAACAAGGCAGCCTAACACAAAGATAAGAAACCCTGAAAGGCCAGTAGCACATATTCGATAGGCTGGACCGATATTATAGGGACTAAAAGTGCTTACAGTGAATATTGCTTTGACATTGATAACATGCTTTGGATCTATGTCAAGTGAAAAACAAAATCAGGAAACATAACGGCACACAATTTAATGTCCTAAGTTTAAAAACTACCTGGCCTACTAAAATACTAAAAAAAAACAAAAAACAAAAAAAAAACTATCCATCTGCCTACTCAAATACACTAAACCAGATATTATGTTTGGTTACCTCTGTGGGATAATAGCTGTTTTCTCGAAGCTTTGGTACATTTTTCTACAATGAACACTCATTACTTTCATAATCAGGAAAAACAGTCTCCGGTTCACAGCAGGGAGCCCGCGGCTCATTCTCATCTCGCTCAGCCTTGAAGGACTCCAAGTGGCTTCAAAGCCGGCTTTGTTTACCAAAGGATGATTATGTGGGTGTCCAGGGAGATGGACTGATAGAGAACAAAGTGAGACATGTTTTATTGAAGATGCGAACCATAGTCAAGACATTCTCACAACAAAAACCCTCCACAAATTCAGTGGAGGCTGTTACAAAGTAAATCGAGTCGATGGCAAATGGGAAATGTTAGTGAGCTCTGTGCGGGAGGACAGGACTTCTTTATCTCCATGGGGAAGAGATCTGAAACAAAGCCCATCGTCACTGTGATAGTTGTGTAGTCTAGGACTGGTTAACTCAGCAAATCAGGGATCTGATGAGGGCAGCGGTAGAGGGATTCATCCCTCCTCACCCTACCTGGTCTCCAAATCACGTTGGGCTTCTGCTTCTGCTCTCAAGGCCTCAGGGTTTTGCCCATGGCTGCCTTCCCAAACCTGCCCATTCTGTCTTGCTGCCTTGATTGAAGTTGTCTTGGTTTGGACCTAGTTGGCCCCCTCCACTGAGCCACTCGGATCTGTCCATTGTCTGCACATTCTTTGTTCTACCCACCCCTACATTTGACCCTATGCTCAGGTCCCTGCCCTGCAGCTTTGCTTCTTTCCAGTCTCAGCCACCAGAGCCCCTGCCCAGCTTGGAGCCCTGCTCTGAGCTCCTGTGTACTCAGGAGAGATGTTTGCACATCGCTGGCTTTGCTCTGCACCACGGCCACAGAATCTCTGCATCTCTCCTTCCCAAAAGTCATCAGAGCATAGCAGACTGGGAGATGGGCACTGACAGGTTACGATGAGGCCAGCTTTATTTTGTCACTTCCCAGGTGTGAGGTTTGGGCAGGTTGCTTAACCTCTGTCAGCTTCAGCTTCCTCATCTGCAAAATGGTGATAATTATAGTTACCTGATAAGATGAGTTATTACATGGAAAGAGTGTGCAACTTGTCTGGCACATGGCTGGCACTCCAATGGCAATTGATGCAATGCTATGATTATAATAAAAGCACCCTAACCTCTCGTGTGGTGAGAGGGCAGGCTCTGAGGGCAGACAGACTCTGTTACTGCCTTTCTGACTGTGGCTGTGGCTCACCTGCATGCTTTAGTTTCTTCTTCTGTGAAGTGGTATAATAAAGAGCACAGACTCTAGGACTTGCTGTTGGGATTAAGTGAAATAACGCATAGGAAGTACTTGCGATGTGCATGGTGTAAAGTGCTAGAACATGCGGGCTGCTGTTTCTGTCACAGAGGATGGGCAACTTTTTCTAGGAAGGGTGATTTTATGATTATTCTTACCCTTATAATATTCCAGAGTGACTTTTGAACTCTAAAGTAGATTAAGCCTTGAAGGTTGTGCTGAAGAATCATAATACTGTAAGAATAGGATTAGGAGCAGAATTGGCAAGCCAGCTTTTCTCTGTCGAGGAGAATAAACTCATTTTGCACTAACCCACATACTGTTGGTCTTTAGTGCCCATGGGCTAAAACAAAAGGGCCTCTATAAAGGTGAATCTATTGATCACAGCTGTGCATTTGGAAGTATGTATGGGCCAGAATGTTAAAGAACTCATCTCTTTGTATGATATTAAGTAAAAGTGAGAATCCTTTCAGAAAAAAATGATCTTTTCATGTTCAAAAAAAACAAAAACGACTTGAAATTATCTTAGGAATTACTGGGTAAAGGAAAATGCAACCTCACAGAGTCAGCTGTGGATGGCTAGTCATCTTCGGGAGGAAGCCAGCGTTTGACATCATCCTCAACCTACCCTAGTTTAGAGCCAGCTGTACCGCCCAAGGAGGAGGAAGCCTTTCCTTCTGGAGGGAAACATGCTTTAGGAAAGCTAACACTTGTCATCACCTAAATCAGCTGCACATGAATTTCCCTTTCCTGACTGCCTAGTAGTTACATCTAACTGATGTTAGAAAATACCATAGTTGAGTTCTAGATTTGCCAAAACAAGCTTTATACATTAAATGAGGCTTTTGTATCAGCTATTTGAAAGATTGTATATCCACAGGCTGGTTAGTGATGTCTGGGGTTTCTGAGCCAGGTCCTAAACAGTTTAGCAAGGCTAAAGCTCTGAGTAAGTCAGGGGAGAGATGAACATCAAATTGTGGCTTCTGTTTTCAAACCCAACTCCTAGGCCATGTTATCCCTCACTTAACACCAAGAGAATTGATTTATGTGACAGGGAAAACATCCTCTAGGTTAAGCCTGTTTATGAAGAAGCTCAGCAGAGAGCAGCCCATTGGTCCTCCCATCGAGATCCATATGCTTCAATTGAGATGATGGAAAAGGAGGAAACATCAAGAACCAAACAGGGCACACAGTCAGAAGTTACACTCTTCTAGCGCAAAAAAATATATGCACATTACATGCATATGAAAGTCAGTGTTTTGCATGTTTCCCAATGACAATGGTCAAATAGCGTTTACTAACTATCTTACATGTCTGGTATTCTGGTGCTCTGGTGAATGGCATATGAGTCGGTTTAGACATAAGCAAGTCCTTTTCTTTACACTTTGGAGTACTTAAAAATTGCTATGGATTTCTGGGCATGGTGGCATATCCTTGTGATCCCAGTACTTGGGAGGCTGACACAGGAGGATCACAAGTTGTCAGACAGCCTCAGGTACTTAGTGAGGCCCTCTGCAACTTAGTGAGACAGTGTTTAAAAATAAAGAATAAAGAATATGGCCAGGGATGTAGCTCAGAGGTAGAATGTCCCTGGGTTCCATCCCCAGTACTGCAAACAAACAAACAAACAAACAAACAAATTGCTATAGATGCTTGTTGAAAACATGGGCTCCCACCAAGTGTGGTGACACACTCTTGTAATCCTAGAACTTGGGAAGCTGAGATAGGAGAATCACAGATTTGAGGCCAGTGCACAGCAATTTAGTGAGACCCTGATTCAAAATAGAAAATAAAATAGGATTGTGGGTGTGGCTCAGAGGTATTATGTTTCTGGATTCAATTCCCTGTTTCTCTCTCTCTCTGTATCTCTGTCTGTCTATGTCTCCGTGTCTCTGTGTCTGTCTGTCTCTCTCTCTCGCACACGCATGTACACACTAAAATAAACAGAACAAAAAGAAGCCTCTCCCAAACATGTACTCCCAGGCACCATCCCCAGAGGCTTAGTTCCAGTATGTCTCAGATGGGCATGGGAATCTGTTTATCTAAAAGAATCACATTTGGTGGTTCTGATATAGATGCCATATGAGTACTTTGTTTCTCAGCGTGCAAGGTTGGCACCTTGCACAATGAGAAACACTCAATTTATCAAATACAGTAAATTATAAAACAAATCAGAACACTATAAATTGCAAAACCTGAAGGACTAATAAGCCCAATATACTTATGTAACAGTTCCTCAATAAAACCAATAAATCTAAGAGCAGTCTAAAATCTGTGTGGGTGAGCTGGGTGTAGTGGCACACACCTGTAATTCTAATACTTGGGAGACTGATACAGGAGAATTGCAGGTTTAGAACTAGCCTCAGCAACTTAGAAAGACCCTGTTCAAAATAAAATAAAGTAAGGCCTGGCAGGGCGCTACACGCTTGTAATCCCAACATTCCGGAGGTGGAGACCGGAGGATCGCAGTTCGCAGTCAGCCTCAATTACTTACTGAGGCCCTTCGCAACTCAGTGAGATCCTGTTTCAAAAATAGAGAATAAAAAATTAGGGCTGAAGGTGTCTCTCAGAGGTAAAATGTCCCTGGGTTCCATTCCCAGTACCGCAAAATAAATAAATACATAAATAAGTAAAAAAAAAAAAAGTAAAAAAATTAGGGCTGGAAGTGTGGCTTGGAGGTAGAACGCTTCTGGATTCAATCCCTAGTACCACAATAAAAAATAAGTTTAAATAAATAAACCTGTGTAGGTTTTAAAAACTTGCAGCAAGTTTTACAGGGGGCTAGTTAGCCCTTAAAAAGAAGTAAGAAAGTGAGCCCAAAGCTAGTTAGTTGACTTAATAGATACTAACCAATGCCTTAGATATGAGTATTTAGTGGTAACCCAGTGGTTTTCTATCCAGGATAATTGCATATTAGATTCATCCGGGTGCTTTCAATACACCGATCCCTGGGCCCTAGCTCCAGAGATGAGCAAATCTGGACTGGGCCCCAGGCATAGGCATGATTTAAACTTCTCAGGTGATCCTAAGTGCGGGAAGGTCTATTTCCTGTACACGAACATGTGTGCGTGCGTGTGTGCGTGCATGCACACACACACACACACTTAAAAAAAGACAGGTAAGAAAACTATAGTCAGAGAGATTAGGAATTTTTTCAGGCCACAAATCTAGTAGATGCACATTGAGGTAATGTCAGAAAATTATACATGAAAATAATCAGGGGAAGGGAAGATACCTGATAGAGATGTGTGGAATGGAGCCTCTTCTGCTTTCCTGAGGCCCAGGAGGTGAGGGATCAGCACTGAGCAAAGGAAAGTGCAGGAAAGACTCTCCTTTAGTGGGACTAAAAAGCCTCAAACAAGAGAGATTTTCCATTCATGAAAAGGGAAAGAAAAGCACGAGGTGTAAAGAAGTAGGGAGGCGGTGACTCCTCCCTCCGACGGGTGGAAACTAGGTGGATAAATAGGAGCAGACTTTCATGTTTGGACTTTGTACAGCCCAGTTCATTCCTGGCTGTGTGGTCTTGGGCAGGTTACTTAAATTCTTGAGTTTTAGTTTCCCCATAAGTTAAGAGGAATTGTTTAACCAGAAAGAATACCCGTTGAGTGTAACGCGAGATAAATGACAAGGAGTTTTCTGGCAGGTGGTGGGGGCTCACGAATGGTAGCCAGAATCATGGCTGACTGTACAGTCATGGGAATGACTATGATTGTCAACAGCCTCCAGGCAGAAATAGGAAAGTGGGTAAGACGCCAGAGTGGAGCCTTGGAAGGCTCCACCAGTCAGGAGCCCAGCCCATGTGGAACTCCATATTTTAAAGAGAATTTTTAAGCTGTGGGTAAAATAAGTGGGACTTGCCCAAACACATGAATTCATGGCACAACCTGCTGACACAAGTGCTGGAACCACAGAGCAATTCCCTGCTCTGCGATGTTTGCAATTAGTACTTGGATTAACAGAGCAGCAGGAAAACAACGCCTGGAGTGACAGACACTCAGGGGCTGGAGCCGGAAAGAGGAAGCAAAGGAAGAAGGTCTCTGCCCTTATCTCCTGCTACCTCCCCATTAGCTTCTCTCATTTCCACCGCCCCCCAGGTATGTTATGATGGTGATGCTGAATATTTCACCAATCGGGAAGCTGACGTCAGAGAATGATCTCTCGTGGACGCGGCGCAGCTAAGACTTGAGTTCCTGCCACTACACTCCAGAGCCTGACTTCTTGGCTAGGGATTAGACATGGTCATCGGGATTTCCTGGAAAAACAAAATAAAACAAAACAAAAAAACAAAGAAAAAAATTTCTTCTAGCAGAGGAGGCATATGCATAAGAATATGCTTATGTTCTTGGGGTGCTCCGATTATTTAAATAATCTATAAGCAATAGCTATTCCTCTTCCTTTCAATCCTTCCCTATCTATAATGACATGTAGTTCAACTAGAGACTAGTAAAGGAATTAGTAAATAGTAAGCTGGGTGCTGTAGTGCATGCTTGTAATCTCAGCATTTGGGAGGCTGAGACTGGAGGATTGCAGGTTTACAGCCAGTCTCAGCTACGTAGCGAGGCCATCCACAACTTAGTGAGACCCTGTTTCAAAATAAAGAATAAAAAATAGGGCTGGGGTGTAGCTTGGAGGTTAGAATGCCCCTGAATTCTATCCCCAGTACACCAAAAAAAAAAAAAAAATGGTAAAGGGTAAAAGAATCCGAAGCCAATAAATAGTACTTTTTTTGTGTGGATATTTATCAGTTTCCTTTGATTTGCCCAAATTAAAGAAGGAGGAGATTCTCTAATTCTGTATTTATTAAATACTCTTTCATGAGAACCGCATAACACAACTTTAAGTCTTTAAGAGTTAGAGCCTCCAACACCAGCAGGGAACACATAATCCAATGTGAGAAAAGTAAAACCAATACAGTCCATTTAATATGAGATATACTACAAAATCAAGATAAAATCGCATAAATCAAAGAAGATAAACCATTAAGAATGCACAGTATACACAGTAACCATTTTCTTTTGTGGTGGATTATTATGGGCTGTGTGGTGTTGGCATGTCTGGCCTGGTGGCCACTGAACTTGGCCCTACTACCACCAACGTAGGGAAGCCTTCTTGATGAGGGGTTGGTTTGGGGAGATTTTTGTTTTGTTTTGTTTTTCGGAGGGGGTCGGTCGGTGTTCAAGAGAGAATAGAGCTGGCTGGTGCTCAGAAATCAATATGTTATACACCTACACAGAATGTACTTTCCTTTCCTGCAGATGTGCGAAGTTTTTTAGAGAAGGATTTGTGGTTTGAACTAGAATAGCACCATTGTGACAAAGTTGGCTTTCTGTCTGAGTGATATATTTGTTGAAAATTCTATCTGTGCCTTCAGTGGTAGCTCACAGTGGGTTATAACTGATAACTATGTTTTGAAAATAAGTCGTTAAGCAGTAAGAGAGCAGAAGTTCTTTAGAGTGATATTGATTTAAATGTCATTTTACATCAGACCAGGAATTATGATGGTATAAGGGCTGGTTTTCTGGCTCAATACTGGAGGTAGTTCTTAAGTATAGTAAAGCAGTAGAGTTTTGGATGCTTCTAGGGTTTCATGAAATAAAGGTATTTGGTCACATTTGGAATATAACCTTGAAGTGCTTAAAAATGTGCTGGAAATTTGAACCAAATTCTCTAAAATGGTATCTATTTCTATCTCATAAATCCACCTACTGAAAAATGAAGTGAATTGTCACATTGGGTAGAGTAGGTATTATTTATCTGGAAAGTTTATGAGATGTTGTGGTTCAGGCAATGAAGAGGATTGAGTCTTCAAAGGCACCCAGAGGAACATCAAAGTGAGCCAGGCCAGAGATCTCGGAATACAAATAGACCTTCAAGCCTATCGGTTTCCTTCCAGACTCCAAAAAGGAAGGGTTGTGTGACCTGACACATTTTAATAATGACATCTAAGCCTTTCTACTTGGAATTCTCTTGTTCTGAAAGTTGGGCTGGGAAACGAGATTCCAGCCCTATCTCACAAGTGGCTAGAAATCTCAATATACCTAGAATACTACTTTGCTCATTAGGAAATTAATGAGATGAGACAATTATATCTTCAAGTTTGTAAGGATTCTTTAGTGTAAACTTACAAAGGCAAAGGCCAGGAATTACCTTATTGAAACCTTAACTTCTTTGAACCTTAACTTCTAAGGAAACTTAAAGAAACCCAAAGTAAATTGACAGTGAGTTTATTGGAAATACGAAGAGTATTCTAGAATAGGTTTTGCTGTTCATTTTTTTTAAGTACTAAAAGCAGAGAGAAAGAAAACTAAATACCCTGAATAGCATAATTTTTTGGGGGGGTTTACTGGGGATGGTTTTCTACCTCTGAGGGTCTCAGAGGTATATTGAACCCAGGGTCTTACGCATGGTAGGCAAGTGCTCTACCTCTGAGCTACAACCCAGCCCTTAGAATATGGATCACAAAAATTAGGGACATCAAGAGTCAGGTAAAATAAAATAAATCAAGATATCTGGAATTGTAAAATAAATAAATAAATAAATAGTCAGGTAAAGTATGCTATTCAAGTCGGGCGTGGTGGCGCACGCTTGTAATCCCAGCATTTGGGAGGCTGAGACTGGAGGATCACAGTTCCCCGACAGCCTCAACTACTTAGTGAGGCCCTTTGCAACTCAGTGAGACCCTGTTTCAAATTAAAGAATGAAAAATAGGGCTGGGGGTGTAGCCCAGAGGTAGAAAGACATCCCCAGTAACCTCCCCCCCCAAAAAAAATATGCTATTCAGGGTATTTTGTTTTCTTTCTCTCTGCTTTTTAAATGGGTTTTATATATTTTATTATTTCTAATATTCTTGGATTTTTAATTATTGTAACTTTTTAATGAAACTAATATATCAGGTTGTAACTTAATGTGGGAAATTGACAATAATATAGTTTTGAAACATTTTAATAACAAGACTTTGGAGAGGAAAGAGAGGATGTGGTAACAAGAAAAGGAGATAAACTACATATTGTTAGTCTTAAAATATTCTAGGAGTCAGGTGTGGTAGTGCATGCTTGTAATCTCAGTACTTGGGAGGGTTGCAGGTTCACAGCCAGCCTCAGAATTTAGCAAGCAAGGCCCTCTGCAACTTAGTGAGACCTTGTTTCAAAAATAAAATGTAAAATAGGGCTGGGGTGTAGTTAAAAAATAGAACACCCCTGGGTTCAATCCCCAGTACCCCTGCCCCCCACAAATCTTTGCATAGTTTACCATGGCTCTCTTTTGAGTTAAAATTTTGAATGTCTGTTTCCCAACACTGACAATGGAAATTACTTTTAAACATTCCCATATGAATTTTCCCTATAATTAAATCAACTGGCTGATGTTATGTTCCGCTGCATAAATCAAATTTGTTCCTATTTCAAAAACTTTGTAAAACATCCATAAAGCAATAATTGGAAGGAAATCTAGCCAAATCATTGTTTAAAAAAACAAACAAACAAAGTCTGGTGAATTTTGAGTTGGTCAGATAATCAGGAGAGCCAGGAGTCTGTGCTTTGGACATGGGGACACCAGACCAAAGTGGAAAAATTCAGATTTCTAATGTTTCCAAATATCTTGCTTGTCTAATGTTGCATGAGTTCTGCATTAAGGAGATGACCAGCATATTCTGCCTTACGTGCAGTTATTCTCTGCAGTTTTGTAGGGCAAGACAAAAACAACACAAAACTCCAAATAAAACCAGAAACCAAACCAAACCAACAACAACAAAACCCAACCCCCTTCAAACAAAACAAAACCCTGATAATTATTACAAGGGAGAAGTAAAAATTTTCATGTCCCCAGGTTTAATTAACTCCACATTTCTAAGTCTTATACTGGCTTTAATTTTCTTTCTTTCTTTCTTTTCTTTTATTTTTTTGATGGTACTGGGGATGGAACCCAGGGGCTTTCTACCTCCAGGCTACACTCCCAGACCTATTTTATATTTTTTTTATTTGGAAACAGGGTCTTTTAAGCCAGTGAGGCTGGCTTTGAACCTGTGCGATTCTCCTGTCTCAGCCTCCCAAGCGCGGGGATAACAAGCGTGCGCCACCACGCCCGGCTAAAAGGGTCACCCTAAGTTGCTGAAGGTCACCGCTGGCCTCGATCCTCCTGTCTCAGCCTCCCAAGTGCTAGTATGACAGGCGTGTGCCACCACGCTAAGCCCTGGCTTTAATTTTCAAAGAGGCCCTGTTCTAGGGCGACTCGGCCTGAATAGCCATGACAGAGCTCAGTGCATTGGCCCGCATGGACGAGGCCTGCCCCCTTCAGTGGGAACTTGAGAAAATTGAGCTTGTTCCTAGAAGATCTGTGCTCCTTCTCTCTTCTTTTCTAGTTGCTCAACCTGTAATAAAAACAATTTTACAAAGACTGTAGTCGGGTGTGGTGGCACACGCTTGTAATCTCAGCATTTGGGAGGCTGAGATAGGAGGATTGCAGTTTACGGACAGCTACTTAGTGAGGCCCTTTGTAACTCAGTGAGACCCTGTTTCAAAAATAAAGAACAAAAAATAGGGTTGGGGATGTAGCTGGGAGGTAGAATGCCCCTGGGTTCCATCCCCAGTACTGCAAAACAAAACAAAACAAAACAAAACAAAACAAAACAAAAATCCCCAAAACCAAAAAACAACAACAAAAAAAAAAAAACAAAAAAAAAACCCCAAAAGACTGCAGATTCTATGCTGTGATCATGGGAGGCAAGAGCAGGCTCATCCTGCCAGTCTGTGGCCTGGGTTTTGTAATTCACTGTTCTCCTCGGCTCTCCTATGGTGGTCCCCAGCCTCCCCCCCCACCACCACACACACACTGGGGAAAACACTCTGCATCTTGACCTGGAAGCCTGCCACGTCCGCTATTAGTTACAGTGGATGTCACCTGCATCTGCACACCTCATAAACTGGAAGCGGGGATTCCTGCTGCCTCCCTCTCCCAGCAGCCAATGGCCTCCCTCCTGCACATCCCAAAACAGGCCTTTCACATCCACCCGTGTCCCCACCCCTGCCGCGTGGTTTTGCTTTGGGCCAATGGGGATTAACTGGATTTGTGCAGTGTTCTCCCATTTCCTCTTTTCTCTGCGTGGTCGTTTGTGGGATCTTTGTTAAAAGCCCTGGAGCAAGCCATTCAGGACTGTGCTGCTTGGCCTCAAACCCGCTTCTCCAGCTCTGCCAGTTACCCCTTTGTACTGACCTCAGAGCATAGCAGGATCAGCCTACAGCTCTAATCCCGCCCCAGCCACTTGCTTGTGGGCCACCCTGGGGCCGCACACAGTGTGCGGGCACTGAGAGGGGCTGGGGTCTAGGGTGAGGAAGACCGCCTGGAGCCCAGTCCCCTGGAGCACGCAGTGCGGGCTCACTGAACACTATTGGCAGCTTGTTTTTAATAGGCTGAGCATATTGAGGACCTTTAGTTGCCTGTCTGCCAAATATCCATTTTCCCTTCTCTAGAGAGACGACAATATGTTCCTAATTTTCCTTACTGTTTGAGCTGGCCATTGGGATTTAGTTGAAAGCCATTGAGAAGGGCTTCTGGAAAAAAATTTTTTTTAAATGGGACTGACTCAGTAGAAAAAAACTATCACTCAATATTTTCACCTTTCTTTTTCTTCTTGGCTAGAATGGAGATATGATGGCTAGAGTTCCAGCAGCTATTTTGGGCAATGAGGTAGCTTTGAGGACAGCAGCCTTTGCTGAGGAAAGTGGAACACCAAGATAGAAGGTGACCGGGCTCCAGCTGGGCATGGGGATGCTCGGGAGGGCGGGGCGGGAGGATGGCACATGTGAGGCCACTCTGTGCAACTTAGTGAGACCCTGTCTGGAAATTAAAAATATACAAATGAAGAATTGAGCTCATTGATAGAACCCATCCCCCCACCGTTCCATCTCGAATACCCACTCCTACCCATATAAAGATGACCAGCTTCCTTATAACTGTGGGTTTCTAGACCAGCTTGAATTGATATGTATATGGGAGACAAAAATATAGTAAGCCTCTCTTGATTAAGCTTCTATCATTTAAATTTTCTGTTCTGTGCAGTTGAACCTTAGCCTAACCTATAAATAATGTAACCATACACCTAAATGTCAACTTGGGAAACTCATTACTTTAAGGAATTAATAACAAAGTGCCTCACTGAAATTATCTCTTGTTCTATTGTCATTTAGATAATCACAAACAATGTTGATAAAGCCTAATAGCGGGGGGGGGGCAATGTTTATATAAATAAGTCTTCTTCTGACATAATCTGACTTAGATCAATCCTTAAATCCTCCCTAAGTTAAGGACGACATTATAATAATGATCTCATTCCTGCTTCAAATTGATCTTAGTTTTCTCCAAGCAGATTCAAGTTTTTCATGTTTCCTTTAATTTCTGGATGTGGTTCTAGGACGCCAGCTACTCAAGACGCACGCCACTGCTTTCCAGCCTGTGTCCAGCCCAGATATTAAAAATCCATGACAGCATTTCCTCTGTCTCAGCTCCCTTCTCATAAAACTTTTCAAAATAGTGCCAGGTGAAGCTGCTTTTAATTTTCTTTAAACGTTGGGTGGGGTTGAATATCATACATTAATCTTTTGAAATTTTCTTTGAGCCTGGATTTCTGGCTCATTGAGGAGAGGCTAGTTTTGAGGAGTAGGGAATGGAGGCAGGTTTTGCTCTTAGTAGCACTGATTTATGTAGAGATTAGTGCATTTTAGCGAGTAGGCCACATATATTGGACACTCAGTGTTTATGTAGGGCACATATATTGGACACTCACTGTTTACAAAGCATTAAATAATGAGAGTAGAGATACAGAGGGGAATAAAATGGTCTCTCCATTGATTTATAATCTAATGAGAAAAATAGGATAAGTATTTATCTTTTTGGTATTGGGGATTGAACTCAGGGTCACTCTACTTCCCAGTTACATTCCTAGCCCTTTTCATTTTTATTTTGTTCTTTTGAAATAGAGTCTCACTAAGTTTCTGCAGCTGGTCTTGAACCTGCAATCCTTCTTTCTCAGCCTCCCAAGTACTGGGATTACAGGAGGGTATCACCATGCCCAGCTAGGAGAAATTTTTTTGTGTGTGTGGTAATGGGAATGGAACCCAGGGACATTCTACTTCTGAGCTGCACCCCAGCCCTATATTTTATTCTTTATTTTGAAACAAAGTTTCTTTAAGTTGCAGAGGGCCACACTAAGTAGCTGAGGCTGTTCTTGAACTTTGATCCTCCTGTTTCAGCCTCCCAAGTACTGGGATTATAAGCGTGCACCACCATACCTGACTTGGATAAATAAATTTTAACAGTAACAGCTAATACTTTCCAAAGGATCTTTAAGAGAAAGCAACTTAAATTGTAACTGCTACCTCTATCACAACCATTGAAATGGAGAAGCTGACACTCGAGAAGTCTCTGTGTTGGAGCTGAATGCTCTGACTCCTACAGGCTGTGGGGGCTGCATGGCCCACCCTGAATTCTTTGTTCCCATAACTGCCCTCTAGAAACAAAGGTGGACTTGCATGGCCATGTCCACAGCATAGCCATTGAGGCCTCTCCTCGTCCTGACCATGGTTGATTGACCTGATCTGAGCTGAGCCAACAACATTCCTCTCTCTGGAATTTGCACATGGAATGAAGAGTCCAGAGACTGTGGCCATTGAAAATCAGCCACATGTCCATGTGCCATGTGTTCTAGAAGGAAGGGGTATGACTGTTGTTTCTGGGGTCCTGAATCATTCTGGTTCTTGCTTTCTTAGAGAGTTACCAAGTTAAAGATCATTAAGAACTATGCTGACAAAGGGGCCAAAAACATACACTGGAAAAAAGATAGCCTGTTCAACAAATGGTGTTGGCAAAACTGGTTAACCATATGCAGAAAATTGGAAATTAATCCCACTTTCTCACCCTGCACAAGAGTCAATTCAAGATGGATCAAAGACTTGGAAATTAAACCAGAGACCTTGAAGCTCCTTGAAGAGGGCATAGGTCCAATACTGCAACACATAGGCACAGATAAACACTTTCTCAGCAAGACCCCAAAGGCACAACAAATTAAAAGGCGAATCAATATGTGGGATTGCATGAAACTGAAGAGCTTCTGTTCAGCAAAGGAAACTGTTAAGAACCTCAAATGAGAGCCAACAGAATGGGAGAATATTTTTGTCACCTACCCCTCTGATAGAGGACTAATATCTAGAATATACAGAGAACTCAAGAAACTCAACACTAAAAAAAACCCCAAATAATCCAATGACAAAATGGGCAAGCAAACTAAATAGACACTTCACGAAAGAAGAAATTCAAATGGCCAATAAATGCATGAAAAAATGCTCAACATCATTGGCAATCAAAGAGATGCAAATCAAAACTGTCCTGAGATTTCACCTAACTCCAACTAGAATGGCAATCATTCAAAACACAAACAACAACAAATGCTGGTGAGGATGTGGAGAAGTGGGAACTCAGTGCAACCACTTTGGAAAACAGTATGGAGGATCCTGAGAAGAATGGGAACAAACCTACCACTTGACCCAGCAATACCACTTCTGGGTATCTACCCAAAAGAAAGGAAACCAAACTACCAAACTAATGCATGTGTATCTATGTTCATAGCTGCACAATTCATCATTGCCAAACTATGGAACCAGCCAAGATGTCCATCAACAGATGAATGGATTAAAACACTGTGGGATATGCACACAATGGAATTTTACTCAGCCATGAAAAAAACTCAATTACATCATTTTCAGGGAAATGGATGGAACTGGAGGACATTATGCTAAGCGAGATTAGTCAGTCACAAAAACCAAGAAATCAGATTTTTTTCCTAATATGTGAAAGCTAAGGAGAAATGGGTCATAGGAGGAACTCTAGGTAAAAAAGGAAATCCTATAGAGGAGCAAACAAGACAACCTAAAGGAGAGGATGGGGGGGAGAAGGAAATTCTCTAAAAACACACAATGAACTTAAACATATTGAAGTCAACTTCTAAGCCAAGCAAGGGAAGGAGGGATGGGGAGGGAATGGGGTGGGAACTGGGTAGGGGCTAACTGGGTGATGTGTATATGTATGTTCACACAAGTTTTTTTTTTTAACCCCAATATGATGTTTGAATATAATGCACCAATAAAAAATTAAAAATAAATTAAAATAGAATATGAAAAAAGAACTATGCTGAAGTCTGTATGTGATAAGGCTATTTCATCACTCTCAGATGTTTTCAAACACTGAGAAAACCTAGTGTTTCTGCAAATACTCCCTTCTTATCTCCCTCTGATCCTTTTCCCCCTTTCTGTCTTAGTCTGTTTTTTATTACTACAACAAAATACCTGAGTCCAGGTACGTTATAAAGGAAAGAGGTTAAGCTCAGAGTTTGGAAGGCCTAAAGTTTAAGATAAAGCATCCTTTTGGCCTTTGATGAGGGCCCATTGGGTGTCAGAGAACTGGGAAGGGAAATACTGCATGCAGAAGGGGGAAGCACATGGATCGTCTGATTTTATAAGAGCTTGCTCTCTTGAGCACTAACGGAGGTGCTGTGAGAAGGCAGCACATCCAGTCACCCAATCACCTTCCGCTAGGTTCAACCATTATTTTTTTTTGTGGTACTGGGGGTGGAACCCAGAAGCTTTCTACCTCTGGGCTATACTTCCAGACCTGTTTTATATTTTATTTGAAAACAGGGTCTCACTAAGTTGCTGAAAGCCTCACTAAGTAGCTGAGGCTGGTTTCGAACCCATGCAATCCTCCTGTCTCAGCCTCCCAAGTGCAGGGATTACAAGCCTGCGCCACCACGCCCGGCTAGGTTCCACCATTTTCTAACACCACTGCTCTAAGGACCAAGCTTTTCAGGATATGGATTCTTGGGGGACACACTCAAGTGACATCGGAACCTCAGACTTCTCTTTCTCTTTTGCCCCTAAGCAAATTATAATCAGATGCTATTATCTGCAATAAAAACTTTTACTAATATCGAAACACTATTTCTTTAACATTCAATAAAATACTAGCTGGGAGGTATCATGTTAATTGTCAAATAAGAAAGCTACAGCTTATGGAGTTTAACTTTGACCTGAGGTTGCACAGCTATTTAGTACCATAGCCAGGACTCAGACACAGCTGGGCCCTGGTGATTCTAGAGCCAGTGCCTCATAAGAAAATGTTTGTTTCTACATGTGGCAAAGCAGAATTTGCCCATTCCCTGTGTCTAAGAAGACTGACAAGTTGTTTTCAGGTAGCTGTGGTCCTGGGCACCACGAAAGGTCGCTGAAATGTAGCCCTACTTATCTTTTACTTTTTGGCTTTAATGGCTTTTGGACACAAACCTTATAATACACAAAAAAATATGTTGGTGATGCTAGCAATACCAACCATCTCTTCTGGACTCTCCCACAGCCACAAACCCTTCTTTTTTTAATATGTAGATTAAGACTAATTCCAGGGAGGTTTTCTGTGATGGATCTTGTCCAGGGCTTTTAAATTTTTAACAGAGGTTGGAAAGAAAGTATGTAAGGGGGCTAATACTGAAATCTACCATGTGTTCTGAGTACCTTTCCTTTTTTGGAGTGGGGTATATCCTGCTTTCCTAGCCCCAAACTTCTCTGTCTCCTTGCTCTCTGGCCAGGAAGCTGGCCTGCTTGGACTGCAAAAATGGTCTCCATTAGTTCTTGGCCAGTAGAGGGGACTAGCAGTGGATTAGACAGAGGAAGATGATGGGGTTGGGGGGTATTAGTTCCCTACTTCCTCCCTAGGAAGTCTGTCCTCTCTTGTCTGTCTGTCTGAACTACAGGCCACTCTTCTCACTACATTCTCCATGGGAGTTCCAGTAACTGCTACTGCCCCTCCCTCTTCAAGTTCCGCAGGTGGGGACAGCTGTGCCTTTCCTAACCCTGGCAGTCAGTGTGATCCATCCCTCTGATTCCCCCATCTCTGCCAGCACTTTGTAAATAGCCACCTCTTGGGTAATCCTCCTATGAGTGCCCTTCTGCTTCTGGCTACGCTCCTGACTGACACTAATTTCAAGTGCTTCTTCTAACAGGTCCTGCTTCCTGTGTCATCTCATCCTTCTTTATTTTCTCTGGCATACAAACCTGTTGTTCTGTGGTCTTTGGGAAGGCCAGTCATTCAGATAATTAAGCCTGTTACCCAATAGGCAAACAGTTGCTTTGTGGATGTGCATCACAGAAGGCCTACCAGGACTCATACATTAAAATTCAGAGAGAAGACAGGTTGGTGGTGAGGCCAACTTACAGAAACTATTCATTATATTCTTTTCCCATTTATGCCAATTTAATGGCATCACTGCATTTGTTTTTGGGTAGCATGGACCATGTCTCACTGTAGGAAGTACAGAAGGAAATGGATATTGATAGTTTATACAACCCTTGTCTTAGTATTTGCACTGCTATAATCCAAAGAACTAACCACATAACTTAGAGGAAGAAAGATTTATTTGTTCCACTTTCCTCAGGGGTTTTGGATTTAGTCCATGTGAGGCCAGGGCCAAGGACCTCAGGGCATGATGGCACTCAGAGAGGGAGAGAGGGAGAGAATGCAAGGCTTGGCTCCTCACATCAAAGAGGCTACGGGCAAGATAGAGTAACAGGGGAGGAGGAACCTACATATAATCCCCAAGGCCACACCCTCAGGAACCCTCTTCTTAGCAGTTAAGCTCTGCTTCCAACATTACTATCTTGTTTCTGTGAGGACGAGAGAAACATTCCAAAACCAAACCATCACACTCTGCCCCTGACCCCCTAGACCTCATGGCTACTTCACAATGCAAAAGTCTGTCTCCAAGAGTTCCCAAAGTCTTAACAGTTTCACCTTCAGTCCCAAGTTCCAAAGTCCAACCTTTCCCCTGAGATGCAAAGTTAACACTTTGTTGTGACCCCTGTAAAAAAGATGTAAAATATAAAGCAAATCACATGCATCCATGTACAGTGGTGAAGAGTAAACATTTGAATTCTAAAAGGGAGAAATAGGACCATACGAAGAAGGAATGGGATCAAAACAGTGTCAAAATCCACCAGGGCAATTATTGAATCCTGTAGCTCCATTTCTAGCTTCCAGCATACATGATGGTGAGACGCAATCTCCAGAGGCCTTAGCAGCCCTGCCCCTGTGGCCCGGTTGATTGCAAAGGGCAGTGTACTCGCTCTTCCAGTCTGGCTCCATGGCTCACAGTTATGAAGGATTTTCTTGAAACTTTGGTTTCAACCTCACAGTTTCACAAATTGTCCCATTTGGGTCTACTTGCAGGGATTCCAACCCTGCCACATATTGCCTGGCCTTCCTTTGAAATCTGGAAGGAAGCCACCATGCCTTCCTTTCTTCCAGCAAAGCCAACATTACCTGAGTGCCCAGACAGACTACCAACAGAAAAGGTGGTCACATCCTTTTCCAATCATTGTTGTTGGGCCCTTTTCATTCACAGCTATGGGGTCCATCTCCATATGGCCACATTACTTTTATTGTTTCTATGCAAAACATTCAACTTACCTTCTTAATTTCTTTCACAGCACCATCTCTCTGAGCCACAGCTTTACACATGTCTTTCTGGCCAAACTACAAATCTATACTGTCTCTCTGCTTTACTTTCTGCTCCTGAAATTCATTGTAGAATTCGCTGAATATGGACATCAATATTCATCATGCAGTTTGGATATTTTGCTGTTTTGAGATTTCCTCTGCCAGTTTATTAATCAGTCCATCATCCTCAAACTCAGCCTCACACAAAGTTTTAGGACATGGACAAAATGCCAATAAGTTCTTTGCCAGAATGTAACACATGTGGCCTCTACTCCATTTTCCTTCAAACTGTCCTGAACACAGTCTCTACCATCTGTCTTTCTAGCCATATTCTGGCCCTCCCAATTTCCTCTCAAAACAGTTCCAAAGACTCACAATCCACATGGTCAGGCTTAGATATAGCGGTGACCCCACTCCTCTGGTAGCAATTTCTGTCTTAGCATTCTCACTGCTACAACCCAAAGACCTGACCATACAACTTAGAGGAAGGAGATTTATTTGGTCACAGTTTCCTTGGGGATTTTTGGTTTAGTCATGTGAGGCTGGGCACTGTGGATCTGAGGGCCTGGCGGCAGGAAGTGGAGAAAGGGAAAGTACAAGACTTTGCTCCTCACATCATGGGGACAGACATAAGAGAAAGCAAACAGGGGAAGGCGGAACCATACATACAACCCCCAAGGCCACAGCCCCAGGGACTTTTCCTTAGCAGCCAATCCCCACTTCCAACATAACTTGTTTCTTTGAGGGCTAGGCAAACATTCCAAATCCAAGCCATTACAACTACCCATTCGATCTGCTCTGAAAATTCAGTTCTATGTGAATTCCCAAGAGCATGTGGACAAATAGGTACCACCCTCATTTGATAACAGGCACTGAGGTCCTAGGGAGCTTAAATGATTTGTCCCAGATTACACAAGCACTGGATGGAGAAACTGAGGCTAGACCTGGGTCTTCTGTTTCTGGATCAGAGATGCTTGCATGTGTCCTGTGTGGTTGTTTCTCAACAATATTCAGCTTATATTATTATCCTGCTAAAGGATTTTTTTCCTCATCTTTGTTCTTTCTTATCAACCATACTGCCCCCATATTCTCCTGCACGAAGCATACAGCAAAATAACAGGTCACGTCCTAGAGAGGGAGGTGGGGACCAGATGCTGCCACGTTTTTTGCTGGCTCCCCCAGGGGACCTTCCTCTCTCATGCCATTTTGACAAGTCCTCAACATGCCAAATGAACAGGCTTGGCCTTTTCTGGGCTCTCTCCTGCTGGATGTTTTAAATGGCGTGCATGGGAGTGAATGACTCACATGTGGGATGGTAATGAAATTTTGGAAATGAATACCTACAGGAGAGCTGAAAAACGGCAGGCCCTGCAGCACTTGAGGATGCTCAGAGCTTATCCACTGAGGCTTGGGAATCATAAGAACTCTCAATTTAGACTGATTAAATAAGTGGGTCAGGAAATAATACAAAATACATGGCACAGTAATTTGCTTTTTAAAGAGACTCTCTTTTTTCCTCCTCTCCTCTCTTTCTCTGTCTCCCTCTGTGACAGTCACGCACCCAGATGGATGATGTACACGCTCAGTAATTCTATTACCAATACAAGATGAGCTCCTGCTCTCCTCTCTCCTGTAGCCCAAGGTGGATTTTAGCATAATGACTCAGGTAACAATTTTTTGAAGAATAGTTCTTCAGATCTGAAGGGTGTCTTTCTTGTAGTACGTGGGCTCAAAGCATCGGCAAACATTATGCCATTTTGTAATCCTCTTGAAGGCTCTGTCAGACTGAGCAATGAACACAGTTCTGCCATGCTGCAATGAGAGAGAAACCATAGAGGGAGAGGGCTCAGAAGCAGGCTTGTGTGGAAAAGTACTGCCCGGCTGTAGGAGGGCTGGCGGCTGGCCCAGGCTCTGCCTCCCACCAGGTATGTCCTTTTGGGCAGCCCCCTCACCTCCTCAGGACTCCAAGTGCTCATCCAGCCATTGAAGAACTCACCCAGATGACTGCTGAGCTCACTTCCAACTCTAACATTGTATAAAATGACATTTTAATTGTGTGTTTAATTAATAATGTGTTGTCATGTTTGTTAACCCAATCTTCACAACAAGTCATCTTATGAGCTGAGGAAATTGGGGCCCAGAGAGGATGAGGGATTGGCTCTGGGATCACAGGGCTAATAGACAGGAGAGTAAGCTTTGGAAAGCAGGATTCTGACTCCAAAGCCATTTCATAATCTCAAGCTGTCTCTAAAGCACAGATTCTTTATGATTTTTGCACCTATGGTAGAAAAGTGAGATTTTTTTCAATGATAGTTTAAAAAGAAAAAGAGGTGAGTTTTCAAGCATACCAATCTGAAATTGAGGTCAGTCAAGAGTGGTAACATTCCAGGCTGGGATATAGCTCAGTGGCAAAATGCTTGCCTTGCAAGTACAATGCCCTGGGTTTGATCCCCCATAGTAAAAAGAAAAGAAGAAGAAGAAAAAGACAAAGAGTGGTAACATCCTAAGGGCCAGACCATGAGATGCTCTAGAAGAGGGCAAACTTTGACCCTGTTGGAAGCTGAAATCCCTGTGACCTCTGTGGGAAGTCCACAGTTCACGTACTCCTATGTGTTCATCCAGCCTGGAGACATTATCCTCATGCAGTTCCATTTGGTAAATCGTGTGTGTGTGTGTGTGTGTGTGTGTGTGTGTGTGTGTACGCATGTGTACTGGAGAGAACCCAGGAAAATTCAACTTTAAGTACACTCCCAGTCTTATTTTCAAACAGAGCCTTGCTAAGTTGCCAAGAGTCTTCTTAAGTTGCTGAACCTGTCTCAGCTTCCCATGTACTGGGATTATAGGCATGTGCTAACACGGCTAGTTTGACAAGTCCAGTTATATTTTGGACACCTAAAGCTCATCTGCCCTTTAAAGTGGTCTTCTTAGGAAGTTCTCCTTAGGAATGTGACCAAGTGGCCAAGCAACAGAGCAAAAGAGGGGACCTACAACTATGAAGAAGTAGGAGACTGACCAAGAAGGGAAATGGGATCAGCTCCCAGCAGTCACTGCTGCTTACCATACAATAAGGATTGAAGTCTTTCACCTGCAGATGCTGTGAGTATTGGTTGTTGATAGCCCACAGCTAAGCTCCTAAACCAGCAAATGCCTAAACTGAAGACAGCTGCTCAACCTATGGATACTGCCCAGTTCTATAGGCAGCCTGCATGCCCTGATTTGTTGATACAGCGGAATACAGAATATAAGTCTGGCCCCTTTGTTGCAGCTGGACGTAACTGTACAAGGCCAGTCAAGCTCTATAGCTTCCCTGGGGCTGTGGCCTCTGGTGAGGCTACACCGCATGCCATCTTACCCCTTTGCCCAATCCTGCTACTCTCAGTCTCCTATAAATTGACTGCACTCCAGTCTCCATTTCCGTCTGCTTTCCCATGATCCTGACCTGCAACACACATCTTCCATTCTCTCAATCCTGAGATGGCTGTCTCTCTAAAATCTCCATTTGTTTTTCTTTAATTGTTAGCAGCAACTCTCCTGGCAAGGATTTTGGAATTGGACTCATTGTGGAGGACTGGGCATGGCTGTTTGTGAATACTGATCCATGTGTACATATAATTTTCAAAATTGGGAACTGCCTTCCAAGACAAAAATCATACAAAGGATAAGTGATTTGGCAGGAGAAACAGAATGTAGAGAAAATGATGTTGTATGGTAAATTGAGAGGAAATTCTGCCACATACAAAAGTATTTCAGCCAAGAAAAAATTAAGTCTGTCTACCTCCTTCCTAAGGGCCCTGTCTTTGGGCCATGTGGCATTGACTGCAGTATGATCGGGCATGCCTTTCATCCCTCCTTAGCAAAACAGCAGCCATGGTTTCACTCATGGTGTATTTTCTGTATGAACCCTCTACCCTAAATGTCACAGTATTTGTGTTTGTCTTTCAGTTATTACCATGTGTTTGTTACTATGCTGTGAATTTTCCCTCCTAACAGAGAAGTAAATTCTTCAGCTATAAAACCTGAACAAATCTGCACAAAACATAAGCTGGTTCTATAATAAATAGTATTACTCAGTATCTAATGCTTCTGGACAACCCAATCATCTGTGCTGAGGGCAAAGCACATCTAGATTCAAACACAGTTATTGTGCATGGGAAGTTATGATTGGATGATAGTGTCTGACCATTTGGGTCTCTATATTTTATATTGTAGGTTGAAAAATATCGGGCAAAAGCTAGCAAAACCCCATCAACTAAAGCCATTCTAGCCTTTTATGATCAGATCAGTTCTGACATGATTTGAGGTGTAAGTTATGACATAATTTGCAGAGGGCTCGGGGATGGAAGTCTCATTTTGTAATTCTATCAAACTTGCTCTAGTTATTCCACAATGAATGTGGAAATTACTTGGAAATGTGAATGGTTATTATAAGCGTGAATTTATTTTATATATTAACTATAAATTATATACCCATATACCCATCTTCAGTATGATTCTCCTATACAGGATGGTTCCAGCATAGAACTCCCAAGGGGATCATTGTGGTTTCCACTGCCTTCACAAGCACACAGCAGTATGGTATAGCCAGCTCACTTTTCCTTTAAAGAAGGAAGTCATGTGAGGGGTAAGCCTGACAGATGATCCCTGTGGAAGCTCTCTCAAGTTATTGCCTTGGGATGCACAGATATTGGAACTGGATATCTGGGACCATGGTACTAACCAAGCCTAGAAATTCCTCACAGCAAAGCAAGGTGTCATCTACTAGCAGGTGCCACATGCCAGCCCCTTGGTGTCACTCGTTTCCAGCTATATTTAGGAAGGTTTATCAATTTTTCATCTTCTCCTGAGAGTGGCAGCTTGAGAAACACAGTGTGAAAAATGCCCAAAGGATGGCCATCCTCTGCCTTCTGCCACAGAGCAGGTTCAGATAGAGCATCCTGCTGGCAGGGAATGCTCTCACAAATAAAAACCTGGAAGCAGATGGTGAAGGGGGAGGGGGCTGTGGTCTCTGTATTCTTGATCCTTAGGGTAGCATTTGAAACCAAAGAAGGACTTAGATACTATCTTGGCTGAGTCCAGCCCAGAGAGTCATGCAAGAGCTTGATGCTCGCAATACATTCATGACCAGCATGGTGATCTCTGCTCTCAGAACACTTTAACTCTTTCAGAGGTGGCTGTGTTCTTATATTTCTGCATGTTCTTTCTATACTAAATTTTTTTCTTGTGGGGAAGAGTCATGAAGTTCTATAAATAAAAAATTCTGCATATGCGTCAAAGAATTTTGGAGTAATGCATACATCAACATATGAGAATTTTATATTGTAGAGTTGGAGTTTCCATTTTATTTTGTGGTTAAGAGGATTCTTTCCTTAAGCTTTTCAGCATCCTTCAGTATTGTTTCAATTTTTATCTCAGAGGAAGAAAATGGAGTTTGTGACCTATAATAGTTACAGCTCACCTAAATATGGAGAAAAAAGGAAATTCCATGACCTTGACATGGAGTTAGGCATGGGAAATGGAATGTCATTTTGTGGTGTAGGTTTTCTCAAATTCTAGGAGCATCATTCTTGGGCTCCTTCATATCTGTCAACTCAATTACTTCTCTAAGAAAACTCCAGGAGAATTAGAGGGAGTAGAGAAAGTCAACATTAGATACAGAGACAAAGAGAATAGTAGGATCCAAGGTAACTGGACTAAAAAACTGATGACCCAGAAATCTGAGTCTATCATTATTTTAAAATTCGTAATAATATTTATTTTATTTTATATTTTTAATATTTTTATTGGTGCATTGTAATACATCTTAATGGGATAAGTGATGGTGGAGACATACATGCACACTACACCCAAAGTGGGAACTCTAAAACATTGCTGGTGGGATTGCAAATTAGTGCAACCACTTTAAAAAAACAGTATGGAGGATCCTCAGAAGAATGGGAATGAACTTACCATTTGATCCAGCAATACCACTCCTGGGTATCTACCCAAAAGAAAAAGAACCAAACTACCAAACTAATGCATGTGTATCTATGTTCATAGCTGCACAATTCATCATTGCCAAACTATGGAACCAGCCAAGATGTCCATCAACAGATGAATGGGTTACAAAATCATGGGATATGTACACAATGGAATTTTACTCAGCCATAAAGAAAAACACAATTACATCATTTACAGGGAAATGGGGTCTATCATTTATGAGCTCAGAGACTTTAGAACATTTTCTTTTTCTTAGGTTCACCAGAGGATGTAGTGGAGATTAATACTGCTGCCTCCTTCACCAGCACCCCTTCTCTGTCCCATCTAGCTCACAGTTTCTGGGCAGGAAGGATGTTTTTGTAAACCATAAACACTTCTATGGTTGGACACATCTTGCTCAATTATGCACATATGAGTATGTGTAAGTGGTTTCTATTTTAATTTTCCATTTTGTTTGCCAATGGAGTTAGACTGGATGTATGCATATCAGAGAAGAGAGATTGCCCATGATGTTTATGGTGTTCATGGCAGGGTGGACACATTAGCTAATCTGTACTTCCCTGCAGACAGGAAATTTATGACTATAGAGATTATACCTTGGTTAGACTTTGTCCTAGGGTGGGTGCTATATCAGTCCTCAAGCAGTGAGTGACAGGTAAGCCTGTCACAAGGCCACAAGTCAAAGGCCTACTATAAGGGGAAGAGTGTCAGAGTACACGTTGGAGATTTAACATTGCCTTTTTATTCCTAGAAAATCCATTCGAATCTAAACTATTTTTCTTCATATATTCCTGGACTGGCAAAGCCTTAGCTTATCTTGAAAAGATTTTTTAACCTAAGAGTTATTTTAAATTAAAAAAATTTATTGGTGCATTGTAGTCATACATCTTAATGGAGTACAAGATGGTAGAGGCATACATGCACACATCACTCATTTAGCTCTTACCCAATTTCTACCCTATTTCCTTCCCCTTCTCATGTTTGGCTTAGTGATTGACTTTGATATATTTGTTAATGTACTTCATGTACATGAGGGAATATCCCTTTTAATGTTTTGTCTTGGGATGAGAACCCTGGGAGAAAGATATCTTCAGGTGTTTTTTTTTTTTTTACATAAAAATCCTGGTTTAAGGGGCCTGGTCTTTCTATAGAGAAATATCACACACTCTGCAGTGGTAATTATTGAACAAGGTGCAGCCTTTGTATGCAGCTGAAAAAAAAAAACAACACACAGCTTTTCCATCCAGTGCTAGAAAACTATTGGATTCCAGTGCTACTGTGTCAGGCAAAGTTCACTGGGTATGGCTTGCAGTTGACAATTATAACCCTCTCCCTGGCACTGCCTAAAACCATAATGCTAACCTTGTAAGCTGAAGAAGCAGTTGGAATTCAACAGGCCAAATGTAAAGACAATTTAGTGTATTTCCATAAAAAAAGACCTTGGGTTTTCATGTCAAATTTAAGATCAGTAAAGGGTTAGAAACATTTCCTAAGAAATGTCTCTTTGTGTGAGAGAGTACACACCTGAATTTTGTGACAATTAGTAGCAGCAGTGTAAATTTATACTTTCACAAGTTATTTTAGGTGAACCATAAATATTAAGCCCTCACCAATTTGTTAGTTCTTATATTTTTAAATTCATTTTATTTATAAACTTTATGTGTTTTTCTATTAGCTTTTGGATATCCATAGAGGTTGCATGTGTTAGGTTTTTGTTAGTATGGTGAAATCCATGAGGCAACTAACTTATAAACTGACTCACCATTTGGAGGTTCTAGTCCACAGTCAGTCAGCCTGTTAGTTTGGACCTGTGGCAAGTCAGCCACACTGTAGAGACAAACCACTCATCTCATGGCCAGGAAACAAAGAGAAAGTCAAACCATCCAAGATCTTACAAGGTCACATTACCAGTGACTTTGGCCTTCCCACTGGCCACCACCTCCCAGGCCACCACCTCCTGATAGCACTATCCTGGAAACAGGCCTTTAACTCATGGGCCTTTGGGGGGACACTCAAAATCCAAAGTATAGCAGAGACGGTGGAAGTGGGCACTGGGTTGCCAATGGACCTGTTTATTGGTTGAGATGAAACTCCTCTGGTTCAAAGGACTTTTGTTTTTGCAAGTAATGATGAGGTTTTTGCAAAGCAAAGGCTAGATGCTTCTTCACAACCTCTACTTTTGTTGATTTAAGTGATCTATTTCTATCTGCTTGTAAATTACCTGAATCAGTAGAATTTTCATTTGAACTTCTTGCTTGTTTTCCTGGTAACCAGACCTCTTGAACTTCAGTAACATCAATGAAGTAAGATAGCAAAGGGACTGGGAGAGGTTGGTTTCTCTAAATGGTTCTGTTGGGTTTTGATTTGTGATGAAAAATTATTGGCTTCTGGCTAACCTGAGTTTCTGCTTTTTCATTTTTAATGAAACATTGCTTTTCTTACTCAACCCATAGGTATCTGTGCCACATAAAACCATTGTCTGTAATGACACAATAAAGCAGGAGATGTACACTTTGAAAATGTAACCTGTCATATAAAATACTACAAATTGTCACCACACATTATAATATCTTGCAGTTTTCACCTGTTTTTTGCTGATGGAGGCTTATTGCTATGATCTTATTACTTAAAATGTTCAAAATGTTCTTAAATCAGCAGTTAGTGAACATTGAGTATCTCATACCAAAAACTAAATCAGATGAGGATTTAAAGCCTTGTTTCAACATTATAAAGAGGCCAGGGGAAAATGGAATTCAACAAGCCAACTATGATGTGTCCTTCCAATAGATCTGTGGAACTGAAGGTGCCAGTTACCTGTAAAACCATGGTCAGTGGCAGACACCTTGACCTAAGGGACATCTCTGAGTATTTGCTTTGGGAAAATGAAAGCCAAACATCGTTTGCATTTTTAATATGCCCAACTCACTCTAAGCCCACAGATGATCACCATGCTATAAGAAATTTGTAACTAGACTGTGAAATTTGGTTGGCACCCCATGGCCAAATTTGAGAGTAGTAGCTGGGTCTTGTCCAGTGATAAAAACACCTGCTGTGGCTATAAATCAGTGGGAGGCTATGAAAGAGCCTCTGGGAGAGGCTCTGGAAGGTCTTTTTCTACTTGAAGACTGCAGCAGAGAAACAGATACTAATAGCTGAACCTATCCTGTTCTGGGTATGGCGCCAGCATGAGACCTCCCACGTTCCTTCCCATCTCAAGCCCCAACCTTCTTCTCTCTTGCTTCTTCTCAGATTTTTTTTTAACAGAACACAACATTTTGCCATGAATAAAGACATTATGGTTGTTTTTAATTCCAGAGCATTTGATAGATGTGGCTATTGGTATAAGCAAGATCCTCTTCCCTTTGTAATAAGTTTCCAGCCCCTCTTGGGGAAATTGGCTTATATACAGGGCTGTGATGCCAAAGTGTGAGGACAGGAGATGGAGAATGGTATCTCTGGTGAAATTTGGAAGCAATGCTCAAAAATCATCATTTAAACTCTTGCACAAAGAGGGTGTTACTTACTGACTCAGTGATTTTATTTCCTTAGAATTCTCAAATCAGGGTGATTTAATTTACCTATAATTATCAACCCTTTTTTCTTTTACTATATCAATAGAAGTCAGTATCATTGAAATTTATGGCAGTATAATTTTATATAATATTAAAAATGATCTAACAGTACTAAAGTAAATCCTAAAATCAATGAAAAAAATCAAGAGAAATATATTGGTGACATAAAAATTCATGAGACAGTTTTAAAAGAAAGCATCTAAATATTTTTATTTGAATTTTTACCTTTGGGTGAAGGCAACAATGCCATCTGAAACTTGGGAAATCATTAGTAGAGAACTGAAATAAAAGGAAACAAAACAAAAAAGAAGTGGGATAAAAATCTTCATCAAATCTACCCTCTACAAGAGCCAAATGTCACTTTGAAACCTGATGCCAATTCTCAAGTGGTCCAAGTTTCTGCCTTTGCTCTTTTTTAATAGGCTGGCTGATTATGGAGCTAATAATAAATATAATTGAAAATCACTGTTGGATCCTTTGAAGTTTGCTGCCAAATAATGTCTTGTGGAAGAATGGAGGAGGAAAAATATCCCAAGGGAAACTCTTCAAACAATGCTTTAAATACTCAGAATCAACAAGGATGTTGTTAGATTCATCTCGAGAAGTTCATAGTATTTATAAAACATAATATTAACTCAAGAAAACACTCTAATTCTCACCTCTAACAAATGTCACCAGAGCAGGCATTGTCCTAATTACTTAATTTCTGATTGGTATCAACTAAGGTTAATTTTTTATTTCTAAACAAATATAAGACAAGAACAAAGTACCCAAATTAGCCAGTTATTGTCAGTCAACTTAATCCATGACTTTGGAAATGAGCCTCCAAGACAAAGTGGTTTTAGCAGAGACAATGTCATGCTGCCTAGATTTTGTTTTAGCACAGGTTTTGTGCAGTAAGTCAATAGCCTCCGGAAATGGTGCACAGCTATACAGCTTTCTGGTTTTGATTATAAGGGAGAATGATTTCTGGTTTTCTGTATTATTTGCATTGTGAATGGGATTCTGGTTTTTTCCTCATTTAGATGCAGTGATCAGGTGAGAGAAATCGAGCTTGTTCTATCAGAGCCCTACTGTGACCAGAATACAAATTGCTTGATTCTGGTTCTTTGAGAAATACAGCCTATTTTAAAACAGAGAATCCCAGGGCAACGCACAAGTGGGAATTCAAGATGGTGTTCAAGCAGCCGTGCACATGTACGCTCAAGTCTTTTGTATTGCCCTAGCTGGCTGCATACCTCTGATCAATGCCTTATTTTTCACTCTTCTAAGGAGTTGAAGTTTTAATATTTCAAGTATTAATATAAGTACAATTTAAACAGAGGCAGGGTGGTGGGAAGAATGTTACCCAAAGCCATTTCATGTTCATGCTCCCTAGGAGCAGGCTGAGATAGGAGGCACCACAGCCCGTCAGTTTCAGTGGGAGAGGCGCAGAGAGTGAGGAAACTGGGAGTGGGTTCCAATCTCCCCTGAGTGCTAAGAAAATTACCGAAGGGCCTTTCCCTCATTTACTTTTCCTCTCCTGAAAATGGAATGGTGCTGGTGGGTACCAAATGGCAAAGCTGATCAAAATCTTTTTTTTTTTTTTTGTAGAAACAATGCCTCATGCTTAAGGACTAATAAATGGTCTGGAGCTGAACTAAACTTTTTCAGGGGAGAGTGAAAGTCTTACTTCATTATTATGATTTATACTTTCAATTAGTGCGTCTTCCAAGTCCCTGGCATTTCCTACGTAGAAAATTTTTTTTAAATGCCAGTTTGGCTCTGCATTGAACACTAATTCCACTCCTATGTGACTGTTCTAAAAATATTAGAAACAGCTGTTGTGATGCCCTTAAGTATTCTTCTCTTTAAACTACAAGTCCAGTTCTTCCTAGGCCATGGTTCCAAGCGCTCTTGGTGTCTTAGGCTCTTAGTTGAGAGGGTTTCATTGTACAAGTCCTGTTCCAATGGTGGGATACTGGGAGCAGAACATGGGGCTCCTGTTGCAGTCTGTCCATGTGTGGAATGTACCAATTGTCGTTCTACTTATTCAACCTACCATGGTTCTTTAAAGACAGCTGAAGTCTAACTAGTTATTTTTGGAGACCACATCAGATCATTGGCTCATTTTGAACTTGGAGTCTATTAAAACCACAGGTCTTTTTCACACATGCTCCTGCTAAGCCACCGTGTGTGTATATCACTATATATAGTTATTATCTGTTGAGTGCTTATTATGGGCAAGGCAATGTGCTAAATGCTTTGCATCTTTTGCATCTCATTTAATCCTCACATCAGCCCAACCAGGCAGTAAGTATCCATAGCTCCATATTGTGGGTAGGCAGAGGCTCAAACAAGTAGAGACTTGCCTAAAGGTGTGTGACTCCAAAGCAAGTATTCTTGAACTTCTTATATACTGACATAATGTGTTCATTGCTGCCCTCTCTGAAAAAGGGGGTGCAGGGAACCCCGTATCAAAGAGCAAAACTATTAGTTATACCTCTTTATAATTTTAGCCTACGGAGATATTTTTCCTTATTTTTTTGAAGATTTAAAGAAATTTATTAAAAGATAGAAATACGGAAGATAGTTACAGTCTCATGTTACCCCTGGGTAACATGAGGGGGTGCTTCAAATGAAATCACCCTACTGAGATCTTTTTAGATTCTGATCTTTTTCACAAAAACATTCGCCCTGAGAGCTTATCATCAGCCACCATAGCATGACAATTTTTTTTTTGGTACTGGGGATAGAACACAAGGGCTTTATACCTCTGACCCAGCCCAATTTTATTTTTTTTAATTTTAAAACAAGGTTTTGCTAAGTTGCTGAGGACAACTTTGAACTTGCAATCCTCTGTCTCAGCCTTCCAAGTAATGGGATTACTGGGCTATAGCACACCAATAAAAAAAAAAAGACTGCAGTACTGAAGAGCTCTAGTTGTCTTTCTTCATTCTCTGGCTTAAGAGACCCTGTTTCCAAATAAAAATATAAAAGGTCTGGGAATGTAGCCCGGAGGTAGAAGTGCTTCCAGGAACCCCAGTACCACCAAAAAAAAAAATTAGTATTTCAGGGTGTGCTGACGCCCTTCTGATATGATTTTTAAAGAAATAAGGTAGCAAAATGAGGCAAATTACTAGTATCCTTGGAAAATAATTGCTTAGGAAACAGACTTCATATTACAAACTTTACAGCATTCACTGGCTATTTGCAAACTTTAATATACAGGATAATTCAGCTGAATAGAGTGAATAGACCTTTCAAGTTTCCTATAATAAATTGTTCAATAATAGTTCCTTTGATTTTTCTACCAGGCTCCTACAATATTTAAGTCTGATACAATAATTTTAAACTGTTCCTATAGGAAATAATGTTATTCAAATAAAAGCCTCTGAAGTTTGTTTTCTCCCAAGATGTCATCCAAGGTGTGGTGAGGACTTGTGTATCATCATGGCATTGTACAAAACTGCGGTGCATAGCCTCATACTTGTTTTCTGTTTGTACTGACTTTTCTTGATTGACTTCTAAAGTAATGGTCTGGAAACACTGGATTTTGGGTTTCTGAGATCTCTGGTGGCTTCCAGAGTTCCCATATATGACCGGTACTTGTGATCCATTCTTTTTTTTAAAAACATTTTATTGGTAAGTTGTAATTGTATATGATAATGAGATTCATTCACACTGATACTTTCGTATATTCACATAACATTATTTGGTTTGTTTCCTTTCTCATACCTTCCCATTTCCCTCCCCTTTATCCACCAACTTCTTCTACTACTCTGCTGATCTCGTTCCTAATTTTATGAGGTCCCCTTTTTTTCTTTTTTTTCTTTCTTGCTTCCACATAGGAGAGAAAAAATGGGGCCCTTGGAAAAACGGGCCCCATCACCGTAGTAGCTCACCAAAAGGAAGAGGTGGTCCATTCTTTTGACTTTCATATGACCCAGAAGGTCAGGCCACCCCCCCACCCCCATAACTCAACTTTCAGCTCTCACAGGAGACAGGCCTAGGGTTTCTGTGAGTTCTTCACAGTTGCCTGGACTGGAGGTTCAGCCCCAGTCTTTGCTCCAAGGTCATCTTGTCCTACTTCAGTGGGTTTCATGGCCAGGCATGTTTCCATATTCATTTAATGCAGGTAAATACTAAGATTAGCTCATGAGTGTCAATCAGACATCTCTTGGTGGGACCTTGAATTTTGGCTTCTACTTCCAAAATTCAACATGCAAACTTCTATGGTTTGAATGTTTCTCCTAAAACTTTCATGGAAATTTGATTGTTGTTGTGAGGTATTATCAGGGTAGGAGCTTATCCAACTAAATTATTTGGAATGGGACCTTTGGGAAAGAACTAAATGTAAATGAAGACATAAGTGTGGGACCCTAATCCAACGATACCTTGACTTTATAAAAAAAATGAGGAAAGACCTGGCCTAGGTCCCTCAGTCTCTTTTCCTATGTCATACTCTGTACAACCTTGGAACCCTGCAGATCCCCTACTAGCAAGAAAGATACGGCTCCTGACTTTGAATTTTCCAGCCTTAATATTGTGACCTGATTAACCTCTTTTCCTAATGAGCCAGTCTATAATGTTAAGTTAAAATAAAACAGACTAGGACAGAACATTCCCATTTCTGCAGGCCAAGGCACAGGGAGGAAAAGGCAGGAATAAGTCTCACAGTTGACCCCTCTGTCTTTTCTTATTTCTCCTCTGTTGCCTTGCCAATTTCTCCAAGGCTGGAAAGAGATGGCATTTCTTTGGTTTCCCCGACTTTGTTACCTATTTTTTGTATCTCCAGATGAGTTATCATGACAGTCGTGAGCATCTCCTGTATGGTGTTATCATTATTTCTGAGTTGAGTCCACAGAGTTCAGATGCTGATAGGCTAATGAGAAGACAGAAGAATTTTAATATCTTTTTTCCCAAGGCAATGAATGGCTTGACTTTCATGTCTATTCTCTTGCTGATTTTTGCCATGAAGTATATATTTCCTTTCTTACTGTGACTCTATCTGACTTCTGTTATGATGCACCTGGCACAGGATGGGATACTTAGATTCCTTCATTCATTCAGGGGCAGACAGCCATCATTACAGTTAGATAAGGAAACAGGATTTCAGTATCTTTTCTTTGGATCATTATAAGTTTCTAATGAATGACTCTGTTACTCTTGGGAAATGTGTTTGAATTCTGAAGGTTCACTTCCATTTTCTCTGGTGAAGTGCATTCGATTAAAGGGGAATGCGTGTGGCTTAGGGCAGGAGAAAGGATGTGAAGTGAGGAGGTCTGACTTCCTGACCGTTGGTAGTAACTTGCTGGATTGGCTAGTCCAGGCACCTAACCACTGCTTGCCTGTCTCCCTGTGTCTAAAGAGACAAGACATGCTTGCATGGTTGACACTTGCAAAGTAAACTGACACTAGGAATGGAAGCGACTATAAGTTGCCTAGTGCACCCCTATCACTTTTGACCTTTTTTCCATATATACTCTGCCAGTTGCCTCTAAAAATATAAAGCCACTGATTCCACAGTTCTAGAGCCACATGACTGTAATCCAATCCTGGGTCAAGCAGAGAAAGGGAAAATATTCCTCTCACTATCCTGCCTCTTCTTTCAGCAGGTAAGCAAGGCCAAGATGGGAGGACAAATACTCCTAGGTGATAAAATTGTCTCCACAAAACAGTATGAAAAACTTTTCTCATATATATACACAATACACAATATAATTCCTCATTTCTTTTTTTTGAGTTTTTTTTTTCTTTTCAAGTTGGGGGTTGAACCTGGGGTCTTGCATATGCTAAGTATGCATTCTACTACCAAGCTGTACCTCCAGTCCCACTTATTTCTTTTAAATTGCTAAAATCTATGTTTGGTCTAAATGTAATGATAGAGAAGTAGGAGATTTTACCTTTATTATTTCCAACCATTACCAACCCTTTGGGTGTGCTGAACCATGTCCCCTTCTGGCAGTCTGGGTTACTATCACTGGGTCTCTTATAGCCCCAAGGAGCAACAGCCTCATGAGAATGAAATTTGACCTCTAGGCATGAGTGTGCAAGGAACCCTGTGTTCTATATTAGGACCCTGCAACATCTGAATTCATCTCAGAAGTGGCAAGGCCTGAAGTCAGCTTCCAGGTTACTTGCAACAGACCTAAACTTGTGAGGAAATGAAGCTTGAGGTACAAGAACAGCTATATTAAGCAGAGACCAAATGTCAGAAGCCCATGAGCAAAGATACTCCCTTCTTCTCTTTGGGAACAAAGGGAGTTCCCCTTTCTCACCTTTAGGTGAAGGCAGCCACAGACACGGCTCTCAGCGGGATTTGAGGTAATAACAGCTCAGATACCCTCCTGCCAATCTCGAGCACGTTAACATTTGCTCTCAGTGTAAATCTGTTCTCTCAGTGTCTCCCCTGATGCTCCGTCGATTTTGACTGATTGTGGAAGGGAGGAGGAAAATATTAGTTGCATTTTCATATTTTTTATTTTTGGCTTATCGTCCTCTCCCTTTTCCTTATGCCCACTTTTTTCTTTTCTCGCACATACAATTGAATGTCACCACGAGGTCTCGCTCCACCACTCTAACCACAGTGAAGTTTTATTGATGTATTAATTGCTTACTCAGTTACTATTTTTGGTTTTAAAATAGGATTGTTACATATGCTAAAATGCATAGTTCTTAGATATGCAGTTCCATGAGTTTTAACAAATGTATATACTCAGGTACTAGACACCGCAAACAAGATGTAGAATATTGCTATAATCCTTCCTAGTCAATCCCTACAACCTGATTTCTATGCTATAGAGCAGTTTTACCTGTTCTTATAGTATGTACTTGCTTTATGTCTGACATCTTTCATTTGACACAATGTTTTGAGATTAATCCATATTGTGTTTATCAGTAGTTTGTATTGCTAATAAGAATTTCATTGTATGAATTTATTATTATATTACAATTTGTTTATTCATTCTCTTACTGGAGAATGTCGGAATCTTTTCTAATTTTTCTATATGAATAAAGTACCAATAAATATTCTTATGTACGTCTTTTTGTGGACATTTCTTTTCATTTTTCTTGGGGAGATACCCAGGAGTGGAAGTGTACAGTAATTAGCCAGCTGTATGCTTAACTTGATAAGAAACCGCCAAACTGTTTTTCAACATGGTTGTAACATTTTAAATTCCCACCAGCAGTGATCATTGGCATGGCCAGTATTTGTAAACAAGCATTACAAAGATTATGTGGTAGCTAGGCGTGGTGGCGCATGCTTGTAATCCCAGCACTTGGGAGGCTGAGACAGGAGGATCCAGGCTTGTGGCTGGCCTCAGCTACTTAGTGAGGCCCTTTGCAACTCCGTGAGACCCTGTTTCCAAGTAGAGAATAAAA
This sequence comes from Muscardinus avellanarius, assembly GCF_963383645.1. Classification (NCBI taxonomy): domain Eukaryota; kingdom Metazoa; phylum Chordata; class Mammalia; order Rodentia; family Gliridae; genus Muscardinus; species Muscardinus avellanarius. The sequence continues at coordinate 59,796,655 of NC_137786.1, read as the reverse complement.
AATAGAGCTGGGAGTGTAGCTCAGAGGTAGAATGCCCCTGGGTTTCATCCCCACTACTGCAAAAAAAAAAAAAAAAAGTATTTGTTAAGCCAGGCATGGTGGCACTGCCTATAATCCTAGTATGTGGGAGGCTAAGACAGGGAGATCACAGGTTTGAGGCCAGCCTCGGGAATTTAATGAGGCCCTCAGCAACTTAGATCCTGTTTCAAAAATAAAATAAAATACAATGGGGCTGGGGGAATATCACAGAGGTAAAATACCCCTGGGTTCAATTCCCACTACCAAAACAATTAAACAAAAAAGCAAAAAAAGGAATAGACTCCAAAAGGCAAAAAAAAAAAAAAAACAAAATAAAACGCCAAAGATTATATATGGTATATAACTGGTTTTAATTTAGATTTTCATGTTAGCTAACAAGATTGGGCATCTTGTCATATAAGTCTTTTGTAAGAAATACACACACACACACACACACACACACACACACACACACACTTCTCAAATATTTTTCTCCCAAATATGGAAATTTTTAATGAGCAAAAGTCAAATTCATCAATTAATTTTTTTGCATTTTCTAGCCAATATTTGCTAATCCTATGTTTAGAGCATGTTCTCCTATGTTTTCTTCTAGGAGCTTTCTAGTTTTAGCTTCTTATGTTGAGGCCTGCACTTCATCCTGAATGATTTTAGGCATGGTGTGAGGTGAAGGTCCAGGCTCTAGTGTTTGGTTTTTTTTGGTCATATAGGTATCCAGTTGTTACACCAATTGTTGAATAATCTTTCCTTTTCATCATTAAACTGACATAGTTTGTAAAAATTAATTAACCGTATATGTGTTCCATTTCTGCATTTCATAGAGCTCATACTCACACTTGTTACACTATTTTCATACTCAAATTTCATCCACTGATGTAGCTGTATGGTAGGTTTTAAAGTCCTGTAGGATAAGTCCTTTGACTTTATTTTTTCTCAAGATTACTTCGTCCACTCCACGTCTATATGAATATTAGCTTCACCTTGCAAATACCTACAACAGTGCTTTCTGGGATTCTTTACATTTTATTTTATTGGTGCACTATTGTCTTACACCACACTGCGGATCATGTTGACAATGGCATATGTTCACACAGTACTTGGTGCCCCCCCAGCTTCCCCTTTTCCTTTTCTTCCAGTACTGAGGGTCCAAGTAACAATGTTATATTCACATGTACAAGCTACATTTGAATGTATATATATATATATATATATATATATATATATATTTTTTTTTTTTTTATTGGTGCACTGTATTCATACATCATAGTGGGATACAAACTTTTGTAGACATACATGCACACATCGCCCAGTCAGCCCCCACCCGATCCCCACCCCATTCCTTCCCCATCCCTCCTTCCTATGCTAGGCTTAGTGGTTGACATATAGTATTATAGCAATTTATCCAAAATTAACAATGATAATTTCACATAACAGTTTCATTTGTCTGATACCAAGCTTTTGATGACTTAAAGATAACATTTCAATATTTCTTTTTGCTTTCTTTTTTACCAGAGAATTTTTTTTTCTATTTTTTTTAGGTGAAACTATCATATATTTATATATTTATTTTTCAGAAAAAAAATCTATCCTAATATGGAATATGGACTCTAGATATCCAAAATGATCTTGAAAAAGAACAAAGCTAGAAGATATATATTTTCTGATTTCAAACCATATAAAGCTACACTAATTGAAACAGTGTAGTACTGTTCTAAAGGCAGATATACAAACCATTGGAGTTAGATACAAGCCTAGAGCTAAATTCTTCCCTATATTGTCAAGTTATTTTTGACAAGGTTTCCACGAACATTTGGTGGTGGAAATAATAATCTTTTAACTAAATATTGTTGAAAAATAATAATTACATGGAAAAGAATAAAATTGGACCCTTACCTAATCCCATATACAAATATTAACTCAAAATAGATAAAAGACCTAAATATAAATCTTAAGACTATAAACTTTTAGAAGAAAATCTGGGTCATAAAACCTCACAACATTGAAATTGGCAGTGATTTCTTGGATATGATTTCAATGGCACAGGCAACATAAGAGTATACAAACTCCCTAAAAAATAAAAAAGATATTGTATATCCAAAGACAATGTAAACAGAGTTAACAGTTACTAATAGAATGGGATAAAATATTTCCAAATGCTATATCTGAAGGTATATTAATATTCCAACTAGACATCCTAAAAATTAACAACAATAAAGGCAAACAATACCATTTAGAGATAGGTAAAAGACTAACATAAATAATGAATCTCCACAGATAACCAATCTTAGTTGTCTGTTGGATGGAAAATCTTGTTTCTCTGGTTCTGGTGTGTGTTACCTATTTCTTCTTTGTAGTTAATCTCTTTGAGTATTGTCTCTAGCGCTGGTTTTGAAGACATAAATTCCTTCAGTTTCTGTTTGTCATGGAAGCTTCTTATTTTTCCATCTAATTTGATAGAAAGTTTTGCTGAGTAGGAAATTTTTGGCTGGAAGTTGTTTTCTTTCAGAGTTTGGAATATGTTACTCCAAGCCCTTCTGGCTCTCATGACTTGGTTTGGGAAGTCTGGGGTGATTCTAATTGGTTTGCCTCTGAATGTCACTTGGTCCTTTGTTTTTGTTGCCTTTAAGATTCTCTGCTTGGCTTCCACATTGGTCATTTTGACAATTATGTGGCGTGGGGATCCTCTTCTCCGATCCTGTCTAAAGGGAGTTCTTTAAGTTTCCTGGACCTATGTATCGACCTCTTGCTCTATGTTTGGAAAATTTTCTGCTATTACTTCCTTGAAGAGATTGTTGATCCCTTTGGTTTCACTTTCTTTTCCCTCCTCTATTCCAATTATTCTTAGGTTAGCTCTCTTAAAATGGGCCCATATTTCTTCAATGTCAGATTCCTGCTGTCGGATATTTTTTTCTAGATAGAAACTATGCGTTCATTTTTGGAATGATCATCTTCTAAGAGCGAGATTCTGTTCTCCATGTGGTCTAATCGGTTGTTCATGCTTTGAATTGAGGCCTTTACTTCATTAATTGCATCCTTTATCTCTTTTTGGCTGTCTCTGAATTCTTTTCGAAGCACCTCTATTATTTCTACAGTTATTTTCCTGATTTGATCTTCTAGAAATCTCTGATTTTCTGTTTTATCGGGTTCTGATGTTGTGGGGTTGTGGGCATTCATTGCTCCAGTGTTATTCCTCTTTCCCATGATTTCGGAAGTTTGTGCCTTCTCTGGGTTCTTCCCTTGGGTCACTATGACTTCGCTTAAGGTGCTCTGGATCTCGAGTCTGTGGTATCTCAGACCCCACTACTCCTTTACTGGGTTGTATCACAGAGTCTCCGACCCAGGGAGTCGATAGAGGCTGCTTTAGGCTATGGGGGGGGGGGTGCCAGGTTGCAAGTTCTCCTATGGTGTGATATCTCTGCCACCGCCACTCCCCCACTGGGTCAAGTCCCAGGAGTACAGTACTGGGATTTCTCCTCTGGGGCCCGCAATTTGACTCACTGTTCTTGAGTACGCAGATGTAGCTGTACTGGACTCGGTGAATTCACTGCTGCTGCCGCCGGTGGCAATATGGCGCCACTGTCATGCCCTCGGCCGTGAGGCTGGCGTATTTTTTCTTCTCTGATTTTGAGTTCCACTCTGAGTCCCTGCAGCGTGTGCTGAGCTCAGCCACTGGGAGCTTTAGATGCTCCCTGCGCCGAAAGATCCCGCCTGGCTGTTCCGCAGCGGCTCACCTCGGCTTGCTGTAGCCGTCCGGTGAATTCGCCGCTGCCGCCGGCAGTATGGCGCTGCTGCCGCGTCCTCGGGCGTGAGGCTGGTGTATCTCCTCTGTGTCTCTGAGCTCTGTTCTCAGTCTGCTTTCTTCTGGAGCCTGGTGATTTTTTTGTTTCTCTGGTGATGGTGTTTTCTGGCTATGAAAGGCGCTGATTTTGTGGTAATGGAGATTGGTTCTGAATGTAGCTTTTTTATTGGTTAACCTCAGCTTCTTCCTCTCCTATCCTTCCTTTCTGGCTTTGTTGAGGTTTCTCCTCCATTATCTGGAGTCTCTCTGGTATCCCTAATACTCCCTAGTTTGAGCATATTAGAGAAAACATAAGTCCGTTCTCTTTCTGTGCTTGGCTGATCTCACTGAACACAATGTTCTCCAGGTCTTTCCATCTTCCTGCGAATGACATGATTTTGTTTTTCTTTATAGCTGAGTAGAATTCCATTGTGTGTATTTCCCATAATTTTGCAATCCATTCATCTGTTAATGGAGACCTAGGTTGGTTCCATATTTTGGCTATTGTGAACTGTGCTGCTATGAACATGGGTAGGCATGTGCTACTGTAGTTTGTTTGTTTCTTTGTTTGTTTGTTTTTACTTTAGCCGCTTTGGAAAGATAACCAGGAATGGTCTAGCCGGGTCAGGAATCTCCACACTGACCTCTATAGTGGCCGAACTAGTTTGCACTCCCACCAACAGTATAAAAGAGTTCCTATTTCCCCACATCCTCGCCAGCATTTGTTATTTGGCTTCTCATAATTTTAATGGGAAGTGTACTGAACTTACAGATTAATTTGTGGACAATTGACATATTACACAGTCTTCTAATCCATGAACATTTTAAGACTTCACTGATTTTATTTTTTGTGTCCAAGTCTTTTCACCTCTGAGGATTCCTTGGGCTATTCTAGTTATGTAATCTTGTAGTATATGAATAAAGACTGTTTTACTTTCTTTTTATTCTTCTTGCTTTACTGCCCTGGCTATGACCTCCAGTATAATGTGAGATTAAATATTCAGGCCCTTTCTTTTTTTCTTTCCTTGCTATACTGGCAATTTGAACCCAGGGGCTTTCTATCTCTGAGTTATATGCCTCCAGCCTATTTCATTTTTAATTTTAAAACAGGATCTCATTAAGTTGCCATGTACTGGCCTCAAACCTGTGATCCTTCAGTTTCAGCCTCTTAAGTACTGGGATTTCAGACACGTAATGCTGTACCCAGCCGTGCTTGCGTCCCCTCCGCCACCTTCTGTATTGGAGATTGAACCCAGGGGCCTTCTACATTTTTTTTGTGTGTGTGGTACTGGGGTTCCTGGAAGCCCTTCTACCTCGGGTCTACACTCCCAGACCTGTTTTTTAAATTTATATTTGGAAACAGGGTCTCTTAAACCAGCTCGGCTGGCTTCGAACCTGCGTGATCCTCCTGTCTCCGCCTCCCAAGTGCGGGGATTACAAGCGTGTGTGCCACCACGCCCGGCTCGGGGCAATCTACATTTGAACTACACCACAACCCTTTTTTATTTTGAAATAGGATCTCACTAAGTTGCTGAGGGTCTTGTTAAGCTGTGAGGATGATCTTGAACCTGAGCTTCTCCTGTCTCAAACTCCCAAGTATTCCCACTTGGCTCCTTCCTTCCTTTCCTTTTCCTTCCTTCCTTCCTTCCTTCCTTCCTTCCTTCCTTCCTTCCTTCCTCCCTCCCTCCCTCCCTCCCTCCCTCCCTCCCTCCCTCCCTTCCCCTCTTTTTTCTTCCTTTTTATAAGTGCTTGTGGGGTTGTGGATTGATTATTTAATCTGATTTTGAAATAGTTTGGGCATTATTTCTTCAAAAATGTTTTTCAGACCCAGTTCCTTTCCTTCAGCAGTTCTCATTCATATCCCCCTTTCCGCTCTAGGACACTGCTCCAGCAGCTCTCTGCTTAGTGATGAAGGGCTCTTTTCTAGGACTTTAGTTCATCAAGGCTTTCTTGCATCGACTGCTCTTCAACAGTTCCATAGGAAGGCACGATTTGTCTGTTAACCAGGTTTTTTTTGCTATCATCATGGGAGCTAAAGTCTTCTGTATCCACCCCACCCAGGAGCAGAACTCATACACATTCACTCCTCTACTTGAAAGGAGTGTGCAGTTTAGCGAGAGAGGTGGCAGTTAAAACAGTCTGAAGGGATCAACAAGGCTTCCCTGGGAACATGACAACTGATTGGATGTTGATTTTTTAAATATGGAAATAATTCAGGTATATTTAATGATTTCCTGGCAGAGGCATTGATAGGGGTAAAAACATAGCAAAAAAGGCACATGAAACAAACAGGGACCTGCAAGTATGGAGCTCAAATAGAGAAGATACTCAGGATCAGTGTAAAAAAAAGATGGAAACATAAAAACAGAGCCCAGATCAATATCCAATGAGGAGAGTAGTACCTATACCATAGGGTTTTGCAAGAATTAAATGATATGAGACATGTGTAAATCCTGCTGGCGCCTGGCATGTACTGAGCATTTTTAATATTAGCAATGGTTAGGATTGGCAATGGTTAAGTAGTATTACTTAGGGGATCTTGCAAACCATTCCAGGGGGTTTATCCTTCATGTTAAAGAAAACCATTGATAATTAGGTAGATGAGAGATAAAGTCACATATATGCTTTTAAAGGTAGCTCTGATGGCACTGGAAGATGATGTTTTTGTGTGTGCTGATCGGGGGTGCCACTGGGGTAAGAAGAAGGTACAGGTGCTGATGACGCAGGTCGGAGGTGGATGCAGTAACATGACCTGGCCCCCGGAGATCATATGAGACAGCGAACCAAGTCCATGGAAACTGACAATTAGAAGGTCACTGGTGGTTTTAAAGACAATCTAGATCTCATATGATGCTCATAGACAGCCTTGGACCATTGCTGGTTCTGTGGGATGTATTGTTATTTAATGATAGTATAGTTGTCCCTCAGTATCTGTGGGAGACTGGTTCCAAGACAGATAGAAAAGTCCCTTCTATAAAATGGTGTAGTGTTTGCATGTAATCTATGTACACCCTCCTGGGTACTTTAAATCATTTCTAAATTACTTATAATTCCTAATGCAATGTAAATGTTATGTCAATAGTTTTAACACTATATTGTTTAGAGAATCAGACCAAGATCAAAGTCTGAATACATTCAGGATAGATGGAATGTTTTAAAAAATATTTTATTGCCAGGTGTGGTGGTGCATGCTGGTAATTTTAGCATTCAGGAGGCTGAAACCAGAGGATCATGGTTCGCGGACAGCTTCAGCTATTTAGTGAGGCCCTCTGCAACTTAGTGAGACCCTGTTTCAAAATAAAAAATAAAAAATAGGGCAGGGGGTGTAGCTCAGAAGTCAAATGCCCCTGGGTTCCATCCCCAGGCCCGCAAATTATATATATTTTGGTGGTACTGGGGTTCCTGGAAGCCCTTCTAACCTCTGGGCTACACTCCCAGACCTATTTTTACTTTTTTTTTTTTGAAACAGGGTCTCCTAAGCCAGTGCGCGCGGCTGGCTTCGAACCTGCATGATCCTCCTGTCTCTGCCTCCCAAGCGCGAGGATTACAAGCGTGCGCCACCACGCCCAGCTATATATATAATTTTTAATCCACAGTTGGTTGAATCCATAGGTGTGGAACCCATGGATACAGAGGGTAATAGTAAACGCTAATAGTAGAGAATTCTCACTACATGGCAGACTCTTCTCAAAGCTTTTGGGATGTCTTATCTCATTTAAATTGCATGAAGCCTTCTGAGAATCTTTTCTCAACTTGGCAACTTGGCTGTGCTTTCCAACTGAGGCAAAGCACAGCCATGTCACTTCAGTAAGGTCACCTCACAAAGAGTGGCACGGCCAGGACTGAGTGTAGCCCTTTGAAGGGCTTTCACTCTGTAGCACCATGTGCTTTCTTTGGGTTTGCTCATATATTCACTACCTAAAAACATGTGTTGCATTTAGCATCTCTTCAGATATTATTATTTATTGTTATTATATTTATTTATTTATTTATTTATTTATTTATTTATTTATTTATTTATTTTGGTGGTACCGGGGTTCCTGGAAGCCCTTCTACCTCGGGTCTACATTCCCAGACCTATTTTATACATTTTATTTGGAAACAGGGTCTCTTAAGCCAGACTGGCTGGCTTTGAACCTGCGTGATCCTCCTGTCTCCGCCTCCCAAGCGCTGGGATTACAAGCGTGCGCCACCAAGCCCGGTTTCAGATATTATTTCTACAATGAATGAGTAAAGAAGACTTGTTCTTGAAACTGTTAAGCTAATAGAAGAAAACATAGGAGAAAAGTTCCATAATATTGGTCTGGGAAATGATATTTTGATATGATGCCCAAAACATAGACAGCAAAAGTGAAAATAGATAAATGAGATTACATCAAACTGAAAAGCTGCTGCACAGCAAAGAAAACGATTAAGAAACTAAAATGAAAACTTGTAAAGTGGGTAAAAATATTTGCAAATCATACATTTGATAAGAGGTTAATACCCCAAATATATAAGAAAACCAAATAACTCAAGAACAAGAAAACAAATAACCTGATTAAAAAATTAGCAAAGGCCGGGCGTGGTGGCGCACACTTGTAATCCCCGCGTTTGGGAGGCTGAGACAGAAGGATCACGCAGGTTCGAAGCCAGCCTCAGCTGGCTTAAGAGACTCTGTTTCCAAATAAAATAGGTCTGGGAGTGTAGCCCAGAGGTAGAAGGCTCCTGGGTTCCATGCCCAGTACCACCAAAAAAAAAAAAAAAAGAGCAAAGGACCTGTGGAGAGATTTTTTTAAGAGAGGTTTTGCTCACAAAGGAAGAGATATGATTGGCCATCAGATATATGAAAGATGCTTAGTTTTACTATCATCAGGGAAATGCAAATTAAAATCACAATGCAGTATCACCTTGTAGTAGTAGAATTATTATTATCAGAAGAAGAAAGATACAGAGAAAAAAGAACCCTGTATACTCTTGGTGGGAATGTAAATTACTAATGCCATTATGAAAAACACTATTAGAACTATCATATAATCCAGCAATCTTATTATTGTCTACATATACAAAATAAAGTCAGTACATCAAAGAGGTAAGAAGGAAGGACAGTGCTCATGTCACAAGACTTGAATCAATCCATTCCTACCTCTACTTGCCCTCCCTTTCCCAACTGGAATGATCAATAACGTACTCAAAACTGAAGAAAGAAGGTGTACATGATTAACTTAATGAGTTAATGACCAATGTTCAAATGCTTTGCCATAGTGAAACATCTTGGTGACCATTTATGCTCAAATCCTATTGACTGCCCATTTTCTATTTACGAGCAACATTATCTGGATTCACCTACTGGGGATTAATGATTCTTTACACTTACGGGAACCCGAACTAGAAAATATTTGGTTCTAATGATGTTGAAGTGACTTAATAGGCCGTATTATGGTATAGATTTTCCTTTGTTGTGTTTCTTTGCTTAATATCCAAAAGAACTATTTTAGGCTTAAATATATTCGCCAGCCATTTAGTACAGTTAGACACATTGCATATTTAATGTTCCACTTTATTGCTTGGTGAAAGAAATGAATGCAAAACAAAATGCTTTGAAAAAATGCTTAATTTTTCAACTGTTGATTTAATGTGTAACGGTTCAATAAGGCGATGAATCGCTGTGGTCTACAACTACTGAAAAATAGAAAAATTACCCATGCTGGTATGTTGAATCTGTGAATATTAAGTTTGTCAATGTAATTTATGACTCGGCAGGTAATATACCGGTTATTTGCATACTAATTGCTCTGGTGAAAGCCAAACGACTCTAATTCAGTAAATTAGTCTGCCTAAGCAGAAGCAGCAATTGCCTCTTGGAGCTGGGGAGGCAAATGAACCTTGTTCAGGATGAGAAAATGGAGCTGGGCCAGGCCTTTCAGAGCTGCAGAGGCCCCCTGCTGGCAGGGAAGCCGCATGGCAGCAACGTCACAGCCTCCCGACAGCCCAGCGTGGGCTTCTCCAGATCCAAGGCCCAGTGGATTTTCCAAGCGATTCAAATTCAGAAAGCAGAAGACCGAGGTCAAAGGAGTTCACTCTGGGCAAAAACAATGCCTGTATGTGTGTCCAGTAATAGACATGAATAGAAATTGGAAGGCAGAAAAATAATCCATCCCAGCTTTTTAAGAGGAGTTATTTTTTATATAGGCATGCATTCTTTAATTCTTTGAACAAAACCGTTTAGACTCTCTTTTTGCAAACAGGAATTGGGGAGTTGTGGGGGAACTGAGTGATGTCTTAAATGCCCTGGGTGCAATATGCGTATGGAAAGATGTTCAGCCTCCTCACTGATAATGAAAGAAGAACACATCTAAACACGAAGGGATAATTTTCTAGCGGAAATTAAAAAGACTGAAAGCTTTTATTACTGTCAGGGGCATGAGGGAGTGAGTATAGTACAAATTGGCACATCCTTTAGGAGAGTAATGCAGTAGTAGCCATCAAAATAAAAAAATGCACATACCCTTGGCTGCACCAGTCCCACTTAGAAAGGCACATCGTACAGAAATATAAATGTAGAGGATGAATCCCACGAAATTACTGCTATTTGACCATTTTTGGTATACAAAAACAGCAATTTCAAATGATTCAACCTAATAATCTCAATACCAGGGTGTTCATTGTAGCATTTAGTAATGGTGACAGCAGGAGATGGATTCGATACATAGTGGTCCATAGCACAGAAGCTTCCAGGAGGCATGAGGTAGAGCAAGCTACACCACATGAAGGATAAGCCCGTGCTCAGGTAACCAAGTGTGTAACATTGTGTGTGATCCTGTATTTCTCTTTTAAAAGTGTGGTATGTATATATGTCTTTATTTTATATACAGTGTGTGTGAGTGAGCATGAGTGTGAGTGTGAGTGAGTGTGTGTGTGTGTGTGTGTGTGTGTGTGTGTGTGTGAGAGAGAGAGAGAGAGAGAGAGAGAGAGAGAGAGAGAGGGAGGTGTCTGGGGGATTGAACCCAGGGTCTCTCTACACTGAACTACAACCCAGCCATATATATATAATTAAAATTTTTTGAAATATGTTCTTGCTATGTTGCCAAGGCTGGCCTCAAAATTGTGATCTTCTGTCTCAGCTTCCTAAATGCTGGGATTATAGGCATGTGCCACCATGCTGGTATATATATTGATTTATATAGAATGCAGTTATAGAAAAAGATTGGACAACTATACCCTAATGTTTAACTGTGCCTACCTTTTGAAAGTAGAATTTGGGAAGGCTCTAGAAAAGGCATTTTCTTCAGCCTTTTGTGTTGCTTGAACTCAGGATAGTCATAGCTCTTTTTAGAGCTTAAATACCTCATGTAAAAGAAAAGATAATGAAAATTAAGCATAAAAGCATTGAGGAATTTACCCAATTAAAAAGAACATTCTGTGAATTAACATTCAATCATATAATATTTACTCCGGCATATTAAAGTTTAACACCAAACTTCAAATATAGTATGCACTTATACTTTGTGTGTATATAATTATATTTTAAGAGTGGTAGTAAAACTGCATTAAAAATAGCTCTATGGAAGCTGGGCGTGGTGGTGCATGCTTGTAATCCCAGCATTTGGGAGGCTGAGACAGGAGGATCATGGTTCATGGACAGCCTCAGCTACTTAGTGAGGCCATTTGCATCTCAATGAGACCCTGTTTCAAAATAAAGAATAAAAAATAGGGTTGAGAGTGTAGTTCAGGGGTAGAATACCCCTGGGTTCCATCTCCAGTAATACACACACACACACACACACACACACACACACACACACACACACACAGCTCTATGTAAATCAAACACAGTGGAACAGATAATAGAGTGTTGTACCAAGCTGGGTATTTGTATGGTCTGGTGATGGTCAGAATACAGAACCTATGAGCGATTCATAGGGTGGCATGGGAAGGCATCAAAGTGATGAGTGCCCAGCTGAACTGGCTCACTAATTGAAGACACGTTTTATCCTCTCCCCACCTTTTTCCTGCTACCATGGTTTTATTTATTTATTTATTTATTTATTTATTTATTTATTTAGGTAATAGTTGCTGAGAGCCTCACTAAGTAGCTGAGGCTGGCTTCGAACCTGTGCGATCCTCCTGTCTCAGCCTCCCAACTGCTGGGATTACAAGTGTGCGCCACTACGCCCGGCTTAAGTATAATTTAAATAGGGCAAAATTGATAAATTTCAAGTGTATGCTTTGACAAAATTTAACAAATATATTTATGGGTATGCTAATGAACTAGCTCATTAGGAAAAAATACTCCACCTGATTTGAAATAATTATTTATTTTTTTAGTTTAAACACTTCCATAGTGGCTGATTTAACATGGTTTAACAACTGGCTCATACTTTCCTGGTGACTTAAGAATCGCCCCTCAGGAGTATAAGATGCATTCAGCGCACTGATGAGTGTATTGAACCGTCACCCCATCCAAATCAAGATCAAGAACATCCTCATCATTCTCTAAATTTGCCTCTTGGTCCTTCCCAGTTTATCCTCCTTACCATTTCCTAGACAACCAAGCTTTTTATTACTGTAAGCTAGATTTGAACTTCACCTAAACGAAGTTACACAGCAGTTATTCTTTTGTTTGTGGCTTCTGCTCAACTTAAGATTTTTTGAAATCTGTCTAGGTTGTTGCAGAGGACATTATTTTAGAAATCATTGTGTTTTCCTATAAGTCAATTTCTGTGTCCTTGTGTTGATCTTTGGTCTATTATTGTAATAGAACCTGTACTTTATTTATTTATTTTTATTGGTGCATTGTAGTCATACATCTTAATGAGATAAGAGACTTGTGGAGACATATGTGCACACATCACCCAATTAGCCCTTACCCAATCTCCACCCCATTCCCTCCCCATCCCTCCTACCCATGCTTGGCTTAGTGATTGATGTTTGTTTAAGTACATCATGTGCTTTAGAGAGTTTCCCTCTTCCCCCTCCCATCCCCTCAGTTAGGTCACCTTATTTGCTCCTTTATAGGATCTCCTTCTTCATCTAGAGTCCCTCCTGTTACCCATTTTTCTGTAGCTTTTGCATGTTAGGGAAAGCATCTGATTTTTTATTTTTTGTGACTGACTAATCTCACTTAGCATAATGTCCTCCAGTTCCATCCATTTCTCTGTAAATGATATAATTGTGTTTTTCTTTATGGCTGAGTAAAATTTCATTGTTTACATATCCCACGGTTTTGTAATCCATTCATCTGTTGATGGACATCTTGGCTGGTTCCATAGTTTGGCTATGGTGAATTGTGCAGCTATGAACATAGATACACATGCATTAGTTTGGTAGTTTGGTTTCTTTTCTTTTGGGTAGATACCCAGAAGTGGTATTGCTGGATCAAATGGTAGGTTTGTTCCCATTCTTCTGAGGATTCTCCATACTGTTTTCCAAAGTGGTTGCACTAATTTGCAATCCTACAAACAATATTTTAGAGTTCCTACTTCTCCGCATCCTCGCCAGCTAGAACTTGTACTTTAAAACATAATTTTTCTCCTTTAAAACTCCTCTTTCTCATTTATTTCCTCTACTTGCATAATGTTTACTATTGGCCATAGTACACATAGGATGTAAGAGAAAGCAGACTATATTATTTTTTAATTTAATTTAATTTTTTTTTTTTTTTTTGGTGGTACTGGGGTTCTTGGAAGTACTTCTACCTCCGGGCTACTCTCCCAGACCTATTTTTATACTTTTTAAATTTGGAAATAGGGTCTCTTAAGCCAGAGTAGCTGGCTTTGAACCTGCACGATCCTCCTGTCTCCGCCCCCCAAGTGCGGGGATTACAAGCGTGTGCCACCACACCCGCTATATTATTTTTAATATGTCTAAATTTCAGACTTCACATTTTATCAGAATGAGAGTATTTGGGGGAGTCATAGTCTATTATCATAAACTGTTCGCCAACCAATTTCTCTTTGCATAGTGTATGTGTGTATGTGTATGTGTGCACGTGTGCATGCACTCACATGTGTGAAGACGCATGCTCTGTGAATTTCTGAATATGGTTATACAAATCCCAGCCAAAGCCGGGCATGGTGGCACACACTTGTAATCCCCACGCTTGGGAGGCAGAGACAGGAGGATCGTGAAGGTTCGAAGCCAGCCAGCCTGGCTTAGGAGACCCTGTTTCCAAATTAAAAAGTATAAAATAGGTCTAGGAGTGTAGCCTGGAGGTAGAAGGGTTTCCAGGAACCCCAGTACCATCAAAACAACAACAACAACAACAACAACAACAACCAAAAAACAACAACAACAACAAAAAATCCAATTCCTAGCCTCACAGTATGGAGCATGCACAAGGCAGACTTAAACCTGAAAACAGCCAAACTTTGATTCAGCTATGAAGACTTTCCATGACAATACTCCAGGCTCATCTTAAGAATGACATTATCAATCAGAGACCAGGGATGAAGGCTCGTTATACCAAAGCAGAAGCCCCAGGGAGAATGCAGGTGCTCCCCAGAAAAAAGGAAGAGCTTGATGTCCATGATGCTATACACTGTCACTAAGAGTGTCTGTAACACTTGACAATTTCATGATGTCTTTAGCTGTTTCCTCGAGGTTTTTAAAAATAGCTGTTTCCAACTGCCCAAGAACTGCAATTGTTTGTACAAAAAGAGGAAGGAAACAGTAGGATCTTGAACCAGTGGGCATTTTAGATGATCTGTTCCCATAGATAATGCACCCCAAAAATATGATCAACATTCATCCAAGTGTCAATTGAGGCTAGGGGAAATTCTGGAATGAACTTAAGGAAAGAACTTTTGAGCACGTGCATTGATTGGATTGTTATTATAAGCAGAGCTAAATTTTGGGTTCAAACAAAATGCTGTCAGCCTTGCGTATACTCCTCTCCTTTAACCCAAGCTGAATGGGGTTTTTGATTCCCGGAGCTTGAGCACTGGTCAGAAGGTTGCCTTAAATACCCCTGGGAGCAGGTGCTAGTTTCTGCAGCTTTCTGGTTTCCAGTCCTGGCCTCTCTCCTCTGCTGTGGTCTAGCTTCACCTGCCTATCCTGTGATCCCCTCTCCATTACTGGAGTGGGGAAGATACAGGACAGCGTAGCCTGCTGCAATCCCTGGAGACCCAGGCAGGAAGGGGCCGACACACTGGTGTGGTGTTGCACGGTGCTGAGGGCATGCCTCTGGCGGGCTGCTCCCTGCAGGCTCTGTGTGTGGCCAGGGCTGCTAAGGCAGGCTCAGCCCAGGGAAAGGGAAAACTTCATTGCTAGCTGACTTTGAGCTCCAGAGCTCTCCAGAGTCCAATCTTCCCCCTTCCATCTTCACTCAGTGTCAGACTTGCATCTCAGTGATGGCTCTCCCAGCCTTCTCTGCTCCTTTCCCATTCCTTTAATTCAGATAGTCCCACTAATAAAATCTTTTCATGTTTAGTCCTGTATTGTTATCTGCTTCTCAGAGTATCCAGATAAAAACAGGCTATTTGAGTATATCTGGCATAGCTCCTTCGGAAGGAGCGTTTAGGTGGAATTTGAGTATCGAGTGGTTGGCGACGTGCTGAGCTTAGGTTCTTCTCCAGCATTGGAATCTATGATCTGCTCTAAGTTCCCATAAAGTGCCTTCCCCATCTTCGGGCAAAGAAGGGTGCAGCAGCAGTCTTGGCTGTTGTCCCAGCCAGGAGGGGACTGTAGGAGCAGCCCTCAGCATGGCAGGGCTGGGCTTCTTACCTAGCAGGTGTCATCTCTTCCGTTCCATGTCATTTCTGTGCTGCTCTGAAGGGAACACTGAGCTTGAAAGAAATAATAGAAATAGGGATGAAGAACCTAACCCATCTCCTCAGTTACTCTAGGATCATCTGGAAGACAAAGGAAGACCCCTCCAGCCACACCAACCTTCCATGACATGCTGGAGGAACCGAAGAAGGAGAGAGAAGAGGACTTTCCTCACACTTCCAGCTTTTTTGTTCAGTCAATGATTGGAAAGCTCCCAGGAAAGAAAGGAGTGAGGATCCCAGAGCCTGTCTCCTCTTTACCCCTAAAGGGCCACTGACTCACTAGGTCCTATGGATGTGGTCCCAATCAAAGCAGAGGAAGAAAGGCTACTTTCTTCTGGTAGCCCAGAGCTGGCCATTCTGAGTCCCAGGGATTCCTTAAGAGCTAACTTGTCTGCCAAGACATCCTGCTGCCTCGGCATCTATGTGTTGAGACCCCCACTCCACATAGTTAATCGGCAGAACGCCCCGAGAAAGAGGTATCGTCTCTGGCCAAAATATCCCCCACTTTTACCCTTCATGACTATTAATATTTCCTTTAACTTTCTACACGAATTGCTCCAGTGATGTGAAATTAGGACTATAAAAAGAAACTGAGTCCGTGGAGATAAACTTTCTAATAATTTGTTTAAACGTCCTTGGCTCTGCTCAACAATAATGAGAGACTGGCCAGAATTCAGGTACTGTGATAAGCACCCCCGCTGCAGCAATCACAAATGGCCTCCGACCTTCATCGTTAACTCTGGCAAATCCTGCCAAGAGACAGAGAAAAACTTTGTGTGTGACCTTAAAGAAACAACTTAGCTGCCCAAATACAATAGACCCAAAGAAAAAGACTGTTAACTTTTACCTCAGTGTGAGCACTCCAGGAGACAGAAAAAATGGCCGCATAGTTAGAAATGAATATGACAGAATAAAGGACAGACATTCTAAATATATGTATGTATGAAGGAAAAGAAATACTGTAAGAGTAAGAAAAGCATTTTTGCATGAAAAAGAGCTTATCATAAGAAAGTCCCAACTGGGAAAGAAAGGAATTAGAAAGTTAGAAGCAGGTTGCAGAGAGTTTGTGACAGGGAAGTGGATTATTAAAGATAAGTGGATTCTTTTAATAGGCTTGTTGTTTAAAAAAAGAGTGCTCAGCAGTTAAGAAAATACATCTGACAATTAGAACTAAGAACCTTGTGGTGTTGTTTGTGGTATTTTGTCTGCCAAACTGTGTTGTGAGTATGCTTAAGCTTTCAGATTCAGAAGATAAGATGCCAATACCTGAATTACCAAATCTCCCCACACTTGTTATATGAACTGAGCCCAAGAGATGGAAAGTTCCAGGAAGGGTTAAAAGAATATTCCCCTGAGAAGCTCCCAAGCCTCGACTATCCTGGGAGGCTGCCACCTGGAGCTGCTTATCTGCAAGACCTTGGAGAGAAACAGAAGTTAATTCTTCAAAGGCCAACAGCCAGCTGAGAGACACCCGCCCCCCTTTCTCTTAACTTTACTGGTGAAGTGTATAAATTTCTTGGGTTTTTCATAATAAAGTGTCGTTGGCTCAAGAAGCCTTTGTCCACTTCAGGTTTCTTTTCCAAAACGTCGTAACTAAAAAACTTGAGGAATTCATAGAGGGAAAGGAACCGCTGCAGATAAGGATCTGCAGAACGCCGCCTGCCTTTTGACCCATCTTTCTGAGGCCCCCGACCGCTAGTGGACTTGCCCCCCACAGGACTGAACCCCGCCGGTAACACTTGTCCCTGTCTGGCAGAGAAATCTAGTTCCTATAGGGTAGACCCAGTTCAGGCTTTGCTGGAAACAGAGAAGAGAGCTGCCCTGCGTCCAATTTCTGAGCTTCAATCAGCCAAAGTTATGCTCTGGAGCCTGGGCTAAGTTGCATTAGCCTCTGAAAACTGGAGCAGTATTTGGGACTGGAAAGGGGTGGATGGTTTTTTTTTTTCCAGGGCTTATGCTTGGGTTTCAACACAATTAGGCTTTGCCGGGCACCTGTCTCTCTCTCTCATTTTGAGGGATAAAGAAGTGGCTTTGTTGTCTTGAACCATCATTTTTTTTTTCTCACTAAAGATTGTGGCTGGGCTGAATCTGCTATACAGACTCTACAGAAACATGTACGGCCAAGTGGTGAGTTTTACAAACCACTGTTTGTCTGGATTTTACAAAAACAAGTAGACATCTTTTCATCAAGGTATGAATTGGGAAGATGAAACAGAGAAATTTCCAAATGAGGAATAGAGAAGGGTCATAGGTGTATCATAACAGGTCGACGCATACTTGGTAAACCATCAGACCTTGAAAAAAAAAATAAATTGTTTTGTGGATTCAATCACAAGGTGTTCCTAAGTGCTGAGAGATACATGTCTGACAGACACTGGACATGCCAAATTAGATCCCAGAGGCACAGTCTAAAAAAATAGGCATACAATTTGAATGTTGATGGTTCCTTTGTCAAACCTAGACAATAACAAGCTTTATCACGGAAGATTGTCTCATTTCAATTCATCCTGCCCTTGCAATCTTTGTCACCAGCAGAGACTTGACATGTCTATATCTTCTCTTCTCTTCAAGGAAAGAAGTCATTCCCAAAGCGAAGTTCCTTGGCAGGGGCCTCCGAGGTTGCTCCATTATGGGCTGTGGGACACAAATTAATTCTCTCATTTGTATTCTAGGCACAGCTGCATGCATATCAATTCCACAGGTGCATGCTTTTTATTAAAAAAAATAGTAGCAAGGGAAGTGGAGTTAGATCTTGGAACAATTTGTTCCATAGAGCAGAATGAATCATCTCCCATAATGAGCAGCGTTGGCCAGAGCGGTGGCAACACTGAGCCGCTTCTTTTATCAATTATTCAAGGGCTCTCTGCCTACCAAGGGCATTCATTAACATATTGAGGCCTGATTGGCTCTTCACTCGGTTATCAGTGTTCGTGTTCATTGGAAGGATATAGACTTGCTTGCCCTTCTGACTCAACAATGATGCATTTCCATCGAAAATAAGGGGCTTCGTTTAAGGAATACTTCCACTAGAAATTTTCTCCCCTTATCTGAGAACCAAGCACCGCATGATATGGAGTCCTTTTGTAAGGATCAGGAAGCAAAAATGAGGTTGATGTCTGGGAGCCCATTTTCCGGGAACAGTTCTTGCCCAGTCAAGTGTCTGGACTCTGTTAGTCTTTGCTTCCCAGGGTGCAGCCTGTGCCATGCACCTGGAGCCTGTTAGAGATGCAGAACTCACCTCTACCCAGACCTGCTGGATCAGTCTGCTTTTCCATTGAACTCTGAGGAGCACTTTAGGTAGTGACCCGGTGCTGAGGGCTGGAGATCTAAGGTACTCTGGCCTCTATCTTCCCAGAGATATAGTTTAGAAGTGGAGAAAGACTGACAAATTAAGAGAACTCAGTCTACAAAGCGAGCACTATATAGAAGTCTGTACCAACACTAGATCACAGAAGAAGCTGCGTGAGAGACAGAAAGAAGATAATAACTCACAGAAATTTCTGGTTGTCACAGCATATCTGCCAACTCTTCTGTTTTCACCAACATTGAAATGTTTTTATATCACAACTACTTTCCTGCCCCTGGTTCTGTGCTAAAAAGAGCACATGGCAGAAACCTTAGGGGGAGGGGGTGAAGGGATGGTAAAGGGGGCCAGTTTGTGGGTTGGGAGACCTGATTTTCATACATACCCTGTTGTGATATTGTACACATTACTTAACCTTCCTGGGCCTTTGAATTCTCATTTGGAAGCTGAGGTGTCTCTTACACTGATCCTTTGACATGAAAAATGGCACAGCCACTGTGGGGGTGGATATTTTCTCAAAAGGGAAACATAGAATGACCATATCACCCCTCAGTTCCACACTTAAGAAATAAGAACATGCTCACGTGAAACTTTATTTGTGAATATTCACAGCAACTTTATTCACCGTACCGAAAAGTAGAAACCCAATGTCCAGGAATCGACGAGAGGACAAGAAATGTGGTGTAGTCAGACCACGGAACATTAGTCATCCACAAGAAGGAGCGATGTCCTGAAACACATGGCACAGAGAACCTTGAGAATCGAAGTGAGAGAAATCAAACACAAATGGCCACAAGTTGTAGGATTCCATTTGTGTGAACGCCAAGAGTAGGCAAATCCATGGAGACAGAAGGTAGATTGGTGTCTGGCAGGGGCTGAAAAGGGGAGAAGAAATGGGAACTTACTGCTTACTGGGCTCAGGGTTTCTTTTTTGAGGTGATAAGAATGTTCTGGAACCAGACAGTAGTGATGGTTACACAACATTCGGAGTATACTAAAACCCCCTCAATTGTATAGTGTGTGTGTGTGTGTGTGTGTGTGTGTGTGTGTGAGAGAGAGAGACTGGGGATTGAACCCAGGGAATTCTACCTCCAGGCTATACCCCCAGTCCTCTTTTTGTTGCTGTTTTGAAACAGGGTTTTTCTAGGTTTCTGAGAGTCTCACTATGCTGAGACTGGTCTCGAACCCGCAAGCCGCCTGTCTCAGCCTTCCAACTATTGGAGTTATAGATGTGAGCCACCATGCCTGGATGAATTGTACACTTTGAAATGGTTAAAATGGTGAATGTTATGTGAAATTTATCCCAAGTTTTAAAAAGTCTCTCAGACTATGATTTAATGAAATCTTTCCAGCACACAGTAAATGCTTAATAAATACAGGGTGAGTTAAACTCACAACAGAACATTAGAGTGTGAACAGAACATTAGAGGTTAGGGACAATATTTTCCTACATGTGAGATTTCTGGATCAGATGTCCTAAATCTGATCAGGGTCCTAAATATAGTTCAATCCATGGGACAGAATCACCTTTAAATGAATGCCTTTCAACAATGGTGTGTTGGTACAGACTTCCAACCAGCTCTTTAAAAAAATTTATATATGCATATATATAATTATATTGATATAGACAATGTGTAACATAATTTACAAATAATAATAAAGTACATAATGCTTTTTTACTGTAAACTTCACATAGCCAATTGATTTTCACAGAACGTTTTTATTGATTTTTGCTGAACTCTTATGTTTGCAGCCAAGTTAGGGTTGAAATTGAACTATAATTTAACAAATGGAGGCACATATCAATTCTCTAACTGTTTTCCTATCCCAATAAATTTATTGTTATTACTCTGATGCATGCTCCATTACCCTGTTAAATTCTTTGTTATCCATGTAAAATTATAACCATCAAACTGTTTGCTCTTTTAGCTTTGGCACTAAATGTGTCCAAATTCACTTATTTGTCCGTGTTGTGGGCAATGTCTCTGCTATCTTGGATGATAGTTTTTGAATACCAGAAGGGTGTTTTTCTCAGTTTTTGTGTGTATTCGGTTTTTGTGTGTGGCCACAGAATAACAACATTTTAGTCTTCATCATGAACGGTTTGTCTGTCATCTTCTTAGATCTAGACAGCCAACAAAGCCATGAATTAGGCTCTGAGTTATGGCATTTGCTGATTTTGTGGCTGGTTTTTAGCTGCCAACACTGATGTTGTATCACTGAGTGTGGTGCAGTCAGAGGCGCAGCAGCTCAGCATCACATGTCATTTCTACATTCCTGAAACAAGGCACAAATCATGGAAAAAATGCAATAAATGGGAAAATCATTTCATTATTAGAATAAATATTTCCTCTGTTTTAAATAAGTAGACTTTGGTTTTAATGTCATATGATTTAATATTTTGCTTGTACTAGAGAGTGAACCTAGGGGCATTCTACTTCCAAGCTATACCCCTAGTTCCTTTATTTTTCATTTTGAAACAGGGTCTCACTGAACTGCTGAGGCTAGCCTCGAACCTGCAGCCCTCTTGTCCTAGCCTTGCAAGTACTGGGATCATAGTCATGTGCCACTGTGCCTGTAACCATTAATAGTGGTAGTAAGATTAATAATTTAATCTTAATAATGGTAGTGTTTCAACAACCAGGTCATAATATTCTTGTCATGAGCCACTGTGAGCTGGCTTTAGCACAACGTGGATAAAACTGTAATTAGTGGCTTATCATACTTTTATTATTCAACACTCCACCAGAAACTTCACAAATATGCTCTCCTGGAGATTCTAACACTCTCTCAATTGCAAATTCTCTAATGGAGTGTTTCTTTGCCATTGTACTGTGGAATATTTTATCCTTGGGTGGCTGTAGCCACTCCATATTTATAAAAGTGACAAAGAGTGGAGTTCTAGACCCATTGTTATGGTTTTGGCTTGGAACACCTTCCCCTTTACCTCCCCCCCCAAAAAAGCTCATGAATTCAAAGCAAGCCCCTAGTACAGCACGGTTCAGAGGTGGGGCCTGGCTGAAGGAGATGGGGCACGGTGGGCGTGGCCTGGAGCACCGTGCCAGTCCCTGGGCCCCTCTTCTCACGCGCTCTGCTTCCTAGTGGCCATATGTTGAGGAAATTACCTCTACCATGTCCTGCCACCATGATGTTTCTGCCTTGGAGCTGGTTGACTATGGACTGAACCTTTGAAACCATGATCCAAATTAAATTTTCCTCTTTGAAAATTTAATTTGGATCTAAATTGGTCTTTAGATATTTAGATAGTATTTTGGTCACAGCAACACAAAAACTAACTAAAACTCTCATCTTTTTTTCCTTCCTCAAGATTAAATATGTCCATTAGTTCTCTGGTGTATGAGACACCTGCAAGAACAGGGAGGTACAAGGAGCCTTCAGTGGCTTTGCTCAGTGCTGGATTACTCAAATGGGAGCTACTCAAGAGTTTAGGGCACTAAACAAAAGTGTTGAAGGGGAATCATTTATGTTATTTCAAAACAAATGTTAAAGTCATCATCATGAGAGAGAAAAAGAACAGTCTGTTGCACTTCATTGCATTTGTTTTATGGCTTAGCATTTGTGTGTGTCTTAGACAATATCTGTGCATTGTGTTGCATGACTATCAGATAGATACACAATCTTGTGTGAAGTTCTTGGAGTCGAGTGACCTAAGGGCCCTGGGAGAAGGAGGCACAAGTATAATCTTGATGCTGATGGGTTCCAAAAGTCTCAACCTGCTCTTAGGTCTTTAATATACAGGGGAATCAGAAATCAAGTGATTAGTGACTGTGTGGCTACCTGACCTCTAGGAGGTCAAAGGAAGCTAAGATCTAAACAAACAACCATCCAAGGTATCTGTTTCAAAAGGGAGCCTCCTAGGAAGGGAAGCAAGCAGTCTTGGCACAGTGCCCAGAAATGTCCCCTGCCACGGGAGTGTTCCCATGGCACAGGGAGCTGGGGAAGGAGAGGGCCTTTGGCTCACGAAACTAATTGTAAGCAGAAGGAAGAGAAAAATAACGTGATTAGCATGTTTCTCTTCTTTCCTAGGCGGAGATGACAGAAGCAGGCAATCTGCTGTTTGTGCAGAGGGGCCCCAGGAAGGAGAGCTGAGAGCATCTGTTCTGAGAAGCTGTTGTTTAAAATGCAGGAGGTACACCAAGCCAGGGAGGAAGCTCCAGTGCAGGCCCGTGGTGCTGAGCAGGAGCAGCGGAGAGGTGTGCTGAGAACACCTGGGACCTTTCTTCCTTCCTTCCTTCCTTCCTTCCTTTCTTTCTTTCTTTCTTTCTTTCTTTCTTTCTTTCTTTCTTTCTTTCTCTTTCTTTCTTTCTTTCTTTCTTTCTTTCTTTCTTTCTTCCTTTCTTTCTTTCTCCCTTTCTTCCTTTCTCCCTTTCTCCCTTTCTCTTTCTCTCTTTCTCTCTTTCTTTCCTTTTCTTTCTTTGTGTGATTTTGGGGATTGAGCCCAGGGGCATTCTATCTTCAAGCTACATTTCTATTTTAATTTTTATTTTGAAACAAGTTCTTTCAAGGTTAATGAATATTTCAGTACTTGGTGAGGCTGTCCTCCAGCCTGCGATCCTTCCTTTCTGAGGTCTGTGTAGGGCCAGCTCCTCCTCCATTCAGAGCAGAGGTTTTTGTTGATGGTCCATGCCTTGATGCCTTCTACAAGGACAGACAGACCACCTACCTCTGCGGCTCACCATCTCACCCTCCCTGACCAGTGCTGTTCACCTCAGCAAAGTGTCCGGGCCAAAGCTGAGCTACACTCTCTGCCCCCACACCTCCTCCTCTGTTCTTTGCTAAAGGGACAACATAACTATCGTGGTTCTCCTTATTCATGGGGTGAGTTCCAAGTTCTCTAGAGGATGCCTGAAACTGCAGAGTACAGAACCCTACATAATACTAGGGTCTTCCTACACATACTTATCTATGATAAATTTTAATTTATAAATTAAGTACAGTGATAGATCAATAGCAGCAATAGTAAAATAGAACAATTATGATAATGCACTCTAATAAAATTTCCAGCGTCACTGCTTTTGCACTTGGTGCTATTATTAAGTAAAATAAGTGTTACTTGAATGAACATAAGCACTGTAATACCATGACAGTGAATCTGATAGCCAAGAAGGCTACTAAATCATTAACGGGCAGATAGCGTATACAACATGGATACACTAGACAAAGGGAGGTTTCACATCCTGAGAGGTATAAAGTGGGACAACCTGAGATTTCATCATGTTCCTCAGAAGTGCACGCCATTAAAAACTTATAGATTGTTTGTTTGTGGAACTTTTAGACTGTAGTTGATTGAGGGTGATTGGAACTGAAGAAAGTCAAACCAGGAAGGGAAGACTCTTGAAGTTTGGACAGAAAATAAGGAGTGTCGGTGTCTCCAATGGAGGAAGTCTCTGTGGACTCTAAAGTTTGGAAGGCTTCTGTGTGTCCAGGAGAATCAGAGAACTCATTTCAAAGAGCCAGGAAAATAGTCTGCCAGCTAGATCAAATAGCTGAGGCCTCAGAGCTAGTGCTGGTCTCCAAACCCTCCTTTTCTAGGGAAAGCAGGCAGGAGAAGGCCCCCTTACCACACACTTCTGGCTGCCTTTGACATTCAAGTTCACCACTTAAAGCCTGTTCATCAGAGGATCATAGGCCTGGGCATGTCTGGTAGGTACCTTTCTGATGGGCATTTATATTTCATCTTAGTTTATTTGCAGAGTAGACTAGATGGTAAGCATGTGTTGATGGTAAGCCATCTTTGTATCCTCCTGTCCTTAAGTTCAGTGCTGTTCTGATGGTGGGTACTTCATGAGTATTCATGTTTGTGAATACTTGCCTCTCAGGTCTTGTACTTTTCCCAGTAAAAGTAAGCCAGCTTTCCAAATAAGAACAGAGAATACCACAGTGTTCTTTCCTGAGCCCCAGGGACGTTTTTCTATTTACATGGCTGGCAGAAAGGGTCATTAACAGGACTACTACAGGACCTTCTTATGAGGTCAGGCATATAAAGGAGCACCATACCTAAAGATAGCTGCCATTTTATCATTATCATCATTTCTAGATTCTTGTTTCTAAAAGGAAACATGTTTTCTCCAGGAATTCTGTGAGAGGATGAGAGCATGCTGACTCTCTTCTACAGAAAAGAAGAAAGCACTCTGGAAATGTGGCTGACACATAAGGAACCTAGACTTAGTCATTCGAGTATTCCACGGGCTCCCTGCAGCCACTCCTCAACGGCCAGGTGGTTGCATTCCATAGCCTGTCTGAAAATCCAATGGAATCCACAGGCATATCTCTCCTCCTCCTACTGCTCTGGCCAAGGTTGCCAATCTCATGAGAGAAGTGCAGCCTGAAGCTCTGCTATGAGTTTGCATGGATTCTCCCATTTGCTTTGGGCTCACTTTTAGGTCAAGACAATACATCCTCAGGCTCCTTGCTAGGAGCATCATTTGAACGGCAAAGGCAGCACTCCTTAGTCTGTACCCTGAAGCCACTGCATCCACAGTAGGCTCCAAGCTTCATCTCACCTGCAAAGTCCAAAGGAGTCAACCAGGATGACCGTGGCTTTATGACCTGCCTTCTAAGAAAGGCCTTTGCTGAATTACATTTGAATGTTTTGTCTCAGTCTTTGAAAATCAAGGGCTAATGTAATATTATGAATGTAGTAATGTCTACATGTCTTCTGTAAAACCATCACAGAGCAGACCACATTATTTGCTAGTGCAATTAGTAGCAACATCTTAATTTATGATGTATTTATTATATTACAAGTCCTGTCACAGATGGAGAAGTAAGGTGAGGGGCGAGGAGCGATGGTGGAGACAGGGCTCAAGTCCAGTCCCAGCTGTCTCCGCTGGTACCTGCCATCCACCCACACTGACCAGCAGGCTGTTCTAGGTATAGTGCACCACACAATGAAGTCATCTAAGAATAAGGTTCAGGAAGAAAGTTTTAATTTACTGCTTCTTTTCCTCAGATCATATTTTCTTTGGCTTCAAGCTGCCAAGTTCAGAAACAAATGTCAGGATAAACTACATCGGTTTGTGCTTTTGGAATTCAAACTTCCCCATCCCTTTCTATTTCATTTGATTTTCTACTTCTTCCTTTTTTTTTTTTTTTTTTGGTGGTACTGGGGTTCCTGGAAGCCCTTCTACCTCTGGGCTACACTCCCAGACCTATTTTTACATTTTTATTTAGAAACAGGGTCTCTTAAGCCAGCGCCGCTGGCTTCGAACCTGCGCGATCCTCCTGTCTCCGCCTCTCAAGCACAGGGATTACAAGCGTGTGCCACCACGCCCGGCTACTTCTTCCTTTAATGATTTTATGGGGTATGTCTTTTGTTTCATGGCACTTTAGGCACATGGAAAGTAAAAAGGTAAGAAAGTGTTAAGAAAAAAAAACAACCCACCAGCCATTTGTTTCACCTAGTAGAAAAAAGGATCACAGAACTTTTCTTTTGCTTCAGATGTGTTTTACTTCTCTGCTTCCTAGGAAAAGATCTACCCAGATTTGGCCTGCCACATAAAATATAGGGTGCCTAGTTAAAACTGTATGTGAGTAATGAATTATTTTTAATATGTTCCCAAATATTGCATATACATTTTTATACTAAAATTATTCATTGCTTACTTGAAATTCTAATTGAATGGCTTTTCCTGTGTTTTATCTGCTATATCTCACAGCCAGCTTTGTTGTAATTTAGAGCTACAAAGATCCTAAATAGGTGGCTGCTTTTGAACCTTGTATAACATTTGTCCAGGGATAAAATTTCAAAACTATCAAATTTATGGTAGTAAATTTTAAAAACCCAGAAGATGGCCGGTCGTTGTGGTATACACTTGTAGTCTCAGTACTTGGGAGGCTGAGAAAGGAAGATCATAGGTTCAGAGTCAGCCTTGGCAATTTAGTAAGGCTTTCAGCAACCTAGTGAGACCTTGTTTCTAAATAAGAAATAAAATTGGGCTGGAGCTGTAGCTTGAAGGTAGAATGCCTCTGGGTTCAATGCCCAGTACCCAAAACAAACAACCCTGAAGAGGAGCCGAGCAACTTTAAATCCAACTCTGAAGCTCTGACCTTTGGAAACAGGCTCTCTGGCTCTAAGTTCCTTGTTCCTCCCTGGAGGCGGCATGCTCTTCTGAGGCTGGTTGTGATCAGATGGAGACCCTAAGAGACAACCTGGATCTGCCCTCTGTTTCTCAGGACTCTTGAGCTGCACTCGACTGGGCCTGTTCCTCCAGG
Organism: Muscardinus avellanarius; assembly: GCF_963383645.1. Taxonomy (NCBI): domain Eukaryota; kingdom Metazoa; phylum Chordata; class Mammalia; order Rodentia; family Gliridae; genus Muscardinus; species Muscardinus avellanarius. Next base: position 59,769,552 of record NC_137786.1, on the reverse strand, counting down.
ATAAATCAATGTACATTTTGCCCAGTATTCCCAAACTTTAGTCTAGAAAATTTTCAATAGCAAATTTCACTTCCATTTCCCCAGATGTCACAGTAGCCTTGTTATTCACATTTCACTGACTCCTTGAATCCAATCTCCTTAACTCCCACTTCCAGGTAAAAGAGGTGAATTCCTTCCCAGAGTCCTCTCCTGGTCTCCTTCCAGTTCCCTCACCTCTTGAGTGTCTTCAGCTTTCATCTAAATGGGGGCCTGGCTGCTGCAAAACTGGGAGCAAAGTGGGAGTAGCTGCCAGCTCCCCTCCCCTGGGTCCCCAAGCCTGCAAAGCCCTCACCTCCTCTCTCCCCAGAACCATGCTGTGTTACAGGGGGAAGAGGTGAGAACCATCACCCCTGAGCCCGGTGCCCCTGTTGACATGCGGGCCCCAAGGCAGCACCGAGTGAACCTCCAGGGGTCGTAGAGTGTTGTGGGGCAACAGCACTTCCTGCCTTCCCTGGAACCCTCTTTACATGGCTGAATCGACCCACACCTTGAACCCAGGAGGGGACAGACCCCCCACCCCGCCCCTATCTGTCCTCTTTCCAACAGAGAGCAGAGCTTTTTCTTAATAAAAATTTTTAAAAAACCAACTTATTTTTAAGACTGGTCTAGAAGGTTTTCCAATGGCTTGCTAAATATGCTTAGACTTAACTAAAATTCAGTGAGGAGAAGACCCTGCCACATAGTCTGTCCTCACAGCAAAATTGAGTCTGACAAGGGCACCAGAGATGGTTATAGAGAAAATCCCAACCTGCTTAAAATGGTATTGTGATGGCATAGCTAAAGAAGGGCGTTAGACTTCCTTCCGATGCTTATGCCTCATCCCCTGCAGCTGCTGTGCTGGGGACACAAAGTCCATGGTTCAATTCCCCTGACCAGGCCAGCAGCCAATGCCCCACGTTGCTGCAGGAGGGGTCCTGAGCCCTTCTCCCTTTTATAGAGGTGAAGGATGATGTTGCCAAGAGGACACTTAGACATTCTGTTCCTGTACCATCGCGCTCCTTCTCCATTCTGGTAGTCTGGCCTGGCTTTGCCCTCGGGTGCCCTTGGGCATTTTCGTTCCATTACTTTCTGATCTAAAGGCACCTAGACCATGATGTATTTGTCCTTCATAAGCAAAGTGCTTCTGATTTTCCTAGTGTGCTTTACTTGAATGGACCTGAGGTTTCAGTAATAATAATACTTATACGGACCAACTACTAGGTTGGAAGCCCAGAGGACAGGTTCCCCCAAAAGCAGACTTTGAGGCTACATGTGAAAATAGTTTATTTAAAAATAGTGATCCCAAGAGGATTAGTAAGAGAGGGAATGAGGGAGGCAGTCAAACCTCCTGCTGTGGGCTCAGTGATGCTGGGGGCCCTGGGCCTCAGCAACTTAGCAAGACCCTGTTTCAAAATAAGAAATAAAAAGCTGGGCATGGTGGCCCACACTTGTAATCCTAATACTTGGGAGGCTGAGACAGGAGGATCGCAGGTTCATGGCCAGCCTCAGGCTGGCTGTAACTTAGTGAGACTGTTTCAAAGTAAAAGAAAAATAGTGCTGGGGGTATAGCTTAGAGGCAGAATACCCCTGGGTTCAACCCCCAGTAACACACACACACACACACACACACACACACACACACACACACACGTAAAAAATAAAAACTTTCAACTCATATATCCATAACATTTGTTTTCAGCTGGAAGTCCTTGACCAGAGTGAATTGGGAAGAGCCAGCCAGGCCATCAAATCCGAAGGCAAAAGATGGGAGTCTAGAAAGCATGTTAGGAATTAGAAATTATGCTGCGAATAAAAGATTTTATCACTTTCTGTGCTCGACGTGCCACAGGACACTCAAGCCCCACGGGGAAGCCTGTCTCGTTGCTCTGTGCTTTGGTACTTAGACCTATCTTCTTACATGGAATCACAGTCTGCCTCCTCGCTGTGCGTGGCGTCCAATGGCTTCAGATTCTGAGTCCCACTCGGCTGTTATTACCCGTGTAGCTGTGGTGTAGGGCCTTATTTTCTGGGCCTCGCTTTCCCCACCTGTAACATGCCTCTGATAGTGCTGTGTGGCGATGTGCTGAAGAGCTGGACTCACTCCAGGCTCCCCATGCTCCGGCTTGACTTAGCATGGATGCCTTCGCATCTTAGTGCCTTAGTTTCCTTTTCTGTAAAATGTGGATGAGTTAGCACCTAATCTATGAAGATATTTACAGCACTTGGTAAGTGATATATGTGTTCATTATTATTTTATATCTCATTGATGTCAGGTGTTAAAATAAGATAGTACCTGTAAAGTTTAGGCAGAGTGCAGTGTCTGGTACAGAGTCAATAAAAGTCATTACACATTTTTAAAAAATTATAGCCCTATGAAAGTACCAGCACTTATTTGTATCCTCTATTTCTTCTTCAGACTAAGAACTAATTCTTCATTTTACACAGTCAGGTTCAAGCTCTAATTAATCATCTCCTAACCTAAGCTAATGCAGTGGGCTGTCGCCCTGCCCTCTATCTTGATGGTACCATACAGAATTGTTTTTATCCAATAAAATATGTCCTTTTAACCTTTTTCAGATCACTCAAATATGAATTACCCTCAGAAAATGGCATCACATTTAAAATATTTGCCAAGAGACGGGGAAGTCAGCCTGCTCTACAGATCCTTCTGCCTCTGCCGAGACCCAGTGATGTCTCGTAGTCACACATTTTCTCTCCACCAAATACCACTTTAGCGGCTCAATCTCACACCAAACCACAGAGTCTGTTAGGAACTGATAGATTCATTACATGCAAGAGTGAGTTAGACAATGGCTGGGTTGTGAGATTAGGGGAGAAGGGAACTTGTGGATAAAAGCCAAAAGAGGGAAACGTCTGAGATTCTAGTAAAGAGTCACTTTGCAGAGACGAGGCCTCCCAGTTCAAATTCAGCAAGTTTTCTCCATGGTCACCCCCGGACACTCTCATTTATCTGACTTAACTTTCTCTGAGTCTCCATCACCAATCACTCACTTTATTTTTATTTTTTTTTGTGGTACTTGGGATTGAACCCAGGGGCCTTCTACCTCCTAGACACACTTCCAGCCCTTTTTAAAAAATTTGAAACAGGGTCTCACTAAGTTGCTGAAGCTGGCCTCAAACCTGTGATCCTCCTACCTCTGCCTCCCAAGTACTGGGATTATAGGAGTGTGCCACCGTGCCCGGCTGATGGCTCACTTTAGAATTCCCTTTCTTCAGTTTTTCTTTTTTCTTCTCAATCTCTTTGAGCCCTTTGTTCTTGGGTATTCTCATGGACACTCCTGTCTTCAACCACTATCCATGTTCTCACAAACCCAAAGTCTAATTTCCAGCCTGAACATCCCTCTTCTCTTGGAGATCAGCCTATACATTTACAGCTTATAACTAGACATTTTCATCTAGATTTTCTGCTGGCTCCCAAACTCAGAACGTCCAACATGGAGCTCTGTTTCTTCCCACCTCCAGCCTCTTCACCACGCTGTGTTGTCTATTTTGGGTAATGACACAGCTGCCCAAGCCTGCAGCCTGAGTTGCTGCTGAGCCCTTCTTCCCCACTCCAGATGGATCCTCCAGCCACTTTGATTACATCTCTCGCATCTGTCTCATCTTTTCCATCTTGCCCACCATTGCCATTATTTAGACATTTTTCCATTTGGATCTTCTAATAGCTTCCCAAAGTTTTCCCTGCTACCCCTGTCTCTCCTCTTTTTCCCCTTCTAGCCTCATCCCCCACTCAGGCATCAGTCATCATCCTAAATACAGGTGTGATCCCCTTCTTTGATGGCATTTTTGGCTCTTCATGAACATGACCCTCCTTACCTGTCTGGCTGTTCATCAGTTCTTAAGGAACAGTACTTTATCTGTTTAAATCCACCAATAACAAAATATTTCTTTTTTTTTTATTTGGCAGTATTGGGGATGGAACCCAGGGGCATTGTACCTCTGAGCTACACCCCTAGCCCAATTTTCTTTAGTCTTTTAATTTTTTTGAAACAGGGTCTCACTGAGTTGCGAAGGGCCTTGCTAAGTAGTGAGGCTGTCCGCTAACCGGGATCCTTGGCCTCCGCCTCCTGAAGGCTGGGATTGCAAACATGCACCACCACACCCAGCTGACAAAATATTTCTTGAACACTTTCTACATTCCGAGGCTTGTTTTAGGTCTTGTGGAGGGCATAAAAGAAATTTTACATATGATCTTCCACTTCTAGTGGCTTTCAAAACTAACACGTGGAAGGAATTATTGTGTAATTAAGTACTTAATAGTGTGGTATAGACTATAGCAACAATATGAAGTGTATTTCCAGGTTGGCTTTCTAAGGCTCATAAATGTCCACAAGTATGTATACACATATAAATTATGTATGTGCAAGTCCCTAGTAAAAAGTTTATAATGCAAATTTGCCTTGGCAACACTAGTCATTTTCACTGTGAAGGGGAAGGAGGTCACCTGAGTCCGACAGCGCGCCTCCATCGGTTGGAGGTCACCTGAGTCCGACAGCGCGCCTCCATCGGTTTACTTCACAAAATGACTTATTTGATTGTGTATTCATTGTGCTCTCTTTTCAGCAGAATGGAAAATGGTTTCTGTAATTGAAACCAATAAGCCGACCACTGCTGATGCTCCTCAGGGGGTCATAAATCAGACAGAGTCAATGTCAGGTTAAACAGGTAAAGCAAGGAAGAAAAACCTCAGAGCTCTTCAGCATGACCACCTGAAGCAACATGTCGCCAGCTACTGGATACGGGATTCTGGCTCAGAGCAGCAGCTAACCTCTCAAGCAGCTGGGACCCCGCAACTGAATACAGGTCCAGCACTTCCGTTATGGAGGCCAGGTGGTTGGCTCGCTGTGATACTCTCCACTTGTCAAAGCCACGGACACCCAGCTTCTCACCCCAGAAAAACAGAATGACTTGTCTACACAAAGATTAAACCAACTTAGAGGAAACAAGGCACCCTTCTTGCCCCATGCAAGCGGCTCAGAGTCAAGAGCTCAGAAGCCTAGAGGAGTATATAATCCCTCCTAACTCATGTTCATTAACTTACATGAGCCCCAAATAAAGCACCCCTGGGTTTGGATCATGCTGCAGGGGTTCCCTGCAGTGGCTGGAGCTTTAGACCAAGAGCTGCAGGGTCAGAGCTCGTGCCTGGCTCTGCTGCTGACCAGTTGTGTGTGTCTGGTTAGCTGCTTGGCTTTGGGGTCTCAGCCTCTTTATTCCTCATGCAGTCTTTTTTTTTCTTCAGTCCTGAAGATTGAACTGGAGGCATTCTATCTCCAAGCTATACCCCCAGCCCTATTTTATTTTGTATTTTGAAACAGTAGCTCTCTAAGTTGCTGAGGCTGTCCTCGAACCTGTGGTCCTCCTATTTCAGCCTTCCAAGTGCTGGGATTGTAGGCATGTGCCACCAAGCCTGACTGTTATGTAGTCTTACTGGGGAGAAAACCATCCTTTGTGAAAGCATGCCAGAAATGTGGAGCCCCACATCACACAGGCCATCTGAGACTCCCACCCTGAAACTTTAAAGCACCCTGGCCATTTATATCCCTGCGTGTCACCCTCAGCCACTAGCCCTGTACTCAGTTTCCCATCATGGTGAACAAAGCCACCTGCTCGCTTGTTCCAGGGTCAAAATTAGTTGAGAAAGGACCCACGGTATTAACATAATGCTTTGAAGGCTTGCAAATGTTTCCACGCATACTATTTCATTGACTCCTCACAGACTCTTTCCAGTAGGCAGAGCAAGTATTCTTGTTCTGATTTAGGGACAAGGGAATAGAGGCTCAGACAGAAGCGTCTGACTTCTTTCAGTTCTTGCCAATTCTACCCGCCCCCACACACACCCTTTCTTTTTTCCTTGGGCTTCCATGTCAATTTTGTTTGTTTTATTGTACTAGCGATTGAACCTAGGGACACTATTCCACAGAACTGTTACATCCTCAGCCCTTTTTGTTTTACTTTTATTTTGAGACAGAGCCTCACTAAATTGCCAGTCTGGCCTCCAACTTGCCATCCTTCTGTCTCAGCCTCCTGAGTACTGGGCCTATAGGTGTGTGTCACCAGGCTCAGCTTCTCTTGTCATTTTTTCAGAACTCCTCCATCCCCTGTGCCTTTTGGATTTAAGCCTAGAAGCTCCAGACGGTTTACCCCTCCCCACCCCTAAAGATCAGTGTTTTCTGCTGCTCTTCTCAACCCCAGCTTTTCCAGACTTCTCTCTCTACCTGGGAGAAACAGAACTGCAGCCTCCCTGTGCACAAGCCTTATGGATAGCCTGTCACACATTCTCCCTGCTCTTCTCCTTCACTCTTACTCTCCACCACTATGAATATCATTTAGGAAAGCCAGGCGTGGTGGCACATGCTTGGAATCTCAGTACTTGGGAGGCTGAGACAGGAAGATTGCAGGTTCCCAGCCAGCCTCAGCTACTTAGTGAGGCCCTCCACAACTTAGTATTTCAAATTAAGGAATAAAAATAGGGCTGGGAGGTGTAGCTCAGAGGTATAGTGTCCCCAGTTCCATCCCCACTACCTCCCCCCAAATCATTTATCAGTTTAACAAATGTTCTCTGAGTTCCCACTTCCCTTGCAGGACACTTTTCAGATGCTTGGGAGCAAAGACAATAGTCACACATGTACGGTGTTGTCAGAGTTGGAGACAGACATCTGCGTTTTTAAGTGACAGGTCTGTTTACGATTACCCGATATTCTTCTACTCCTGTGTTTCACTCTTGGGTTGTACTTGAGGATGGGCCCTTACTTTTCAAACTCCCCTGTGAGGTGTATGGAGGTTGATACCTCCAAAGAGCTTGTTTGCCAACTTCATTTTTTCCCCCTGATATAAAAAGTCAGGACTGGTAAAAACATGAAGACAAAACCAGTTTCATCTGAAGAGAAATAGCTAAACTAATGGTGGCAAAACCAAGATGATGATGGTGATGATGATGATGGTGATGGTGATGGTGATTATTATTTTGGTGGTACTGGGAGTGGAACCCAGGGGCTTTCTACCTCCAGGCTATACTCCCAGACCTATTTCATATTTTATTTGGAAACAGGGTCTCACTAAGTTGCTGAGAGCCTCACTAAGTAGCTGAGGCTGGCTTCGAACCTGTGCGATCTTCCTGTCTCATCCTCCCAAGCCTGGGGATTACAAGCGTGCGCCACCACGCCCAGCAAAACCAAGATTATTTTAATTGTTGAGTGGTATATGTTCTTTGGTCATTCTTTATAGGACTACAGAAATTCTCCTACACCTGGCTGCTGGGTTAATGGGAGTTTTCTCTAAGAACCAGCTACCTTTTCAGATGCTCCTTTGCACATCTGCTACGTGAGGCCGTAGTGAAGTGGAAGTTCGAGGCCTTCTTAATTCATTAGTCAGTAGCTTATTGATTCTGAAAGCTACGGCCCCTGTGCTTTGTCATCATTTCCATAAAGCATTCCTTAGGGTAATGTTCACTGTAAAATATTGAGCTTATTAAGAGTTTTTGGGCCTCTGATTAACGTTCACAGCAAAAGCTATGTTAAGTAAATTAGGTACTAAATAAATCTAAAATGATTGTGGAAAGTCATCAGCTAAGTTAAGATGCTGACAGCTCACATAACAAGATGCAAAGCAATAGTAATTAAGAAAAATAATCACCTTTGCTGCTGAGAGCACAGGTTTGGCCCCAAGTGGTGTAAGTCCCCAGGCGTCTGTTTTCTAAAAGGCGAATCTTGCTGTTTTGTGCTTCTGTGAAGGGGGTGATGGGCAAGAGATCCTTTCCTGTATTTTATTATTCAACACCTAATCTTAGAGGAGCTCTGCTTGGAGAATAATCTTGTTTGAGGCAGAAGGACAGACTCACAGAATTACCTGGGGTTTAGGGATAGACTAGTCCATGCTGTGCTGGCTCCAGGACATTTGTACTTCCCTTCTCTCTGTTTTCATCTACTAAAGAGGCATAAAAACCAACAAAATTTATCTTTGTAGTCCCCTGCACAGGGAGTGGAGGTAATGTTCTGGCTAATGAATTGTGGATAGAAGTTGTTGGTGCAGCTTCTGGGAAAGCTTTTGAAAAAGGACAGACAGATGTGACCAGATGCCCACTGTGCCTTTTGCTCTCCAGTCCTTCTTCTTCTTCATGCTTGGAACATGGTCGGGCATCTGCCTGGAAGTGCAGCGGCCATGCTGGAAGGACGGCGGGACAGGAGACTAGAGGAGTCTGGCTTGCCAACGCTTGGCTGCCTTCTCGCTTAAGCTTTTACCTGCAGCCTCTTCAGAGGCCATCAAGCTACTTTCAGATCTTTCAAGGCTGTTCAGTCCTGTCAAACTTCTTGTTCTTCTTGTTCTTCCTGTTCTCCTCTTCTTCCTCCTCCTTCCCTCCTTTTCATCCTATTTCCCCTTCTATGCTGAAGACTGAACACAAGGCCTTGCTAGGCAAGTGCTCTACCACTGAGCTGCTAACACCTCAGCTCTAACACTTTCTCCTATATTTCTGCCTGCTTCCCAGTTCCAAAGCCACTCCCATGTTTTAATTTTTTGTTATAGCAGGACTATTGCACGTGAAGTTACCAAAGTCTGAGTTACCTTTCTATTGTTATATAAAGTGCTAAAAGGCTTGGCATCCTAAGATGAGAAACAGATATTTCCCACATTTTCTGTGGGGGTCAGAAATTTGATAATGGTTTAGCTGGCAGGTCCCGGCTTATATTCTCTTGTGATATTGTAGTCAAGATTTCCATTACAGCTGCAGTCATCAGAAGGCTTGCCTAGGACTAGAGGATGCATTTCCCAGATGGCTCACATGGCTATTAGCAGGAGGCCTTGGTCATAGGGATACTTGAGTGTCATGATGGCCAGGTTCTCCTAGAGTGATCCAAGAGAGAGAGAGAGAAAAAGTTCCTATGTCTTCTGTAACCTAGCCTTGGAAATCCAAAACCATCAGTTCTTTAATATACTATTGGTTGCACAGGCCAGCTCCATTCCAGATAGGAAGAAACTATAGAAGGTCATGACTGCCAGGAGGTGAGAATCATTGGGGTACTCCCAGAGGCTGACTACCACAAAAGCTTAACAGAGGCACAAGGCTCGATGTGGGACACTTTGGGGGCAGAAGGCAAAGTCTCTTCCTTCAAGGAGCTTACCCTCCTACTTAGGTGACTAGATGCATAAACAAATTATATGGAAGGTATCATTAAATTATACAGCCCAATTACTGGGGTTGTAAGTAAGCAGCATTTTTTTTTTTTTTTGCAGTACTAGGGATGGAACCCAGGGGCATTCTACCTCTGAGCTACACACTCAGCTCTATGTTTTATTCTTTATTTTGAAACACGGTCTCACTGAGTTGCAAAGGACCTCACTAAGTAGCTGAGGCTTTCCTTGAACCAAGATCTTCCTGTCTCAGCCTCCCAAATGCTGGGATTACAAGCATGCACCACCACACCTGGCTCAGGAAGCAGCATTTACCTGATGCAATGCTATATTTATTTCTACTACTAGTTTGTAAACTCTCAACAGAGTATCGCTCATCTTTATTCCCCACAGAACTCAGCTCAGGGCCTTGCCAAAGAATATTTTGAATAAATATTTCCCAAGTGAAATTTCTCCCATGGCAAGGTCAAAAATAGACTGCAAAATAAGAATAGGCCACTGAGTCTAATGACCAAATTTTGATTATCTTAATTTTCTATAAAAATGATTTCAGGAGACTACTGGAACCAAACTGAGATTACAAAGCATTGAAGGAGATGATGAGTATAGATAATTAAACAAATTTGAATTTATTTATTTATTTATTTATTTTTGTAGTACTGGGGGTGGAACCCAGGGGCTTTTCTACCTCCAGGCCATACTCCTAGACCTATTTAATACTTTGTTTAGAAACAGGGTCTCACTAAGTTGTTGAGAGCCTCACTAAGTAACTGAGGCTGGCTTCGAACCTGTGCGATCCTCCTGTCTCAGCCTCCCAAGCGCTGGTATTACAAGCATGCACCACCATGCCCAGTATACAAATTTGGATTTAAAAGAAAAGGTGGAGATGAGTTTAACAAGAGGAATTAGCTAAAATATTCTTTTTTAGTTTTTTTTCTTTTGGTGGTACTGGGGTTCCTGGAAGCCCTTCTACCTCTGGGCTACACTCCCAGACCTAATATATATATATATATATATATATATATATATATATATATTTTTTTTTTTTTTTTTTTTTTTTTTTTTAATTTTTAATTTTAATTTTAATTTTTTTTTGGTGGTACTGGGGTTCCTGGAAGCCCTTCTACCTCCGGGATACACTCCCACGGGCTACACTCCCAGACCTATTTTATATTTTTTATTTGGAAACAGGGTCTCTTAAGCCAGCACGGCTGGCTCCGAACCAGCGCGATCCTCCTGTCTCCACCTCCCAAGCGCGGGGATTACAGGCGTGCGCCACCACACCCGGCGACCTATTTTATATTTTTGAAACAGAGTCTCTTAAGCCAGAGCGGCTGGCTCCGAACCAGTGCGATCCTCCTGTCTCCACCTCCCAAGAGCGGGGGTTGCAAGCATGCGCCACCGCGCCAGGCTCTTTTTTAGGTTTAAGGGAAACTTAAGTATTTTTTTAAGTGAGAGGAATAGGAAAGGGAAGAACAGAAAAAAGAACTGGAAAAGCGAATGTTGATCACTCATGAGCAGTGTTTTGGGACGGATGCTCAAAGGCAAGCGGACAGCCAGACTCTGAAAAGAAAAGGAGCATTTCTTCCGGATAGACCACATACACATGTACACACACACACACACACACACACACACACACACACACACAACTTCAACTATTGAACTATTGAACCCAGGGCCATTCTACCTCTGAGCTACACCTCTCTGGCTCTATTTTTATTTGTTATTTTAAAACAGTGTCTCACTAAATTACCGTGCGCTGGCCTCAAACCTGAGATGCTCCTTGTCTCGACCTCCAAAGTACTGAGATTACAGGTGTGTGCCACTGCACGCAGCTAGAAGATACATATTTTAAGGTGAAGAAAAGGTTAGGCCACTGGAATGACCAGGCGTTTTTTTGTTTTCAGTGAAGTTAGGTGCAGGATCATTCTGTAGACTGAAGGGATGGAGGAGTGGACGGAGCTTGAGGACAATGGACTGTGGAACAGCTGTTGGCAGGACTTTGAGGGCGAGTGACCTAAATAACTGTGGAAGCTCATGAGGAGCCAGCTGAGGTTGCAGCGTCTGGGTTTGTAGGAGAACGAGCATGCACGGGACATGATGTCCTCTGGCATCACTCAGCAGGCTGGGAGCAGGAAGTGGAAGGAACAGGACAGCTGTGGACACAATCGTCCACGGCTGGGAACCTCAGGAGGCTCGGTCCATCTGATTCACAACCTGGCTGATTGCTCCTGTTGCAGGATATAATTTCTTCCCTTTGAAGACAGCTCTGAACTTTGAGCTGAGAAGAAATGACATAGTCTGTTGCTTAAATGTGTGGTTCAAAATGGGAAAATTATGGGAAGGTTTTGAATCTACTTAATGATTTCTAACATGAATGGTTTAAAATTCAGTTACGGATTAGCACTGCTTCAGATCACATAAATTATGTCAATACCTACTCTGTAATTCAACCCATGCGAGACAAACACTAAGTCCTCATGTTCTTCCACAGGTAGATACTATAACACACTATCTAAAGCCAATCACATTTTGTGGGAAAAATATTCTCAAGGGGATAGAACTGGGTTGGGTCTTAGAAGCTCTGGGCTCTGTTCCAGCTCTGCCACAATCTATGGACCTTGGGCTAGTCACCTAATCACTCCTGAGCCCTGGTCCTTTGCAAGGTGAGAAAATGAGACCGGATGTTCTGGAATCCTGTCCAGCTCGCTCCGCCTATGGTTCCCTGGTTCGCAGCCTCCCATTCGCTTGGTTTTTTTCTGTACAAGTGAGTGCCACACAAGTTGGACACTAGGGGTCACATTTAGATAACCACTCACGAACACAGCTAAGTCTGTGCAGCAGGCTCATTTCCTCAGTAGAAGAAGGCTCTCAGCAGCTAGAAGCTGATTGGCTTCATTTCTCATTAAAAAGTATTTAAATGAGATCATGTGGTCTTCCTTTTTAGCTGGCTGAGGATTCTGGGGGTAAGTGAGAAACAGCTTTCTCTTACCTCAGAGCTTTCCTTTTGGCTTAGTGCTATTTTCTCCTCCCATACATGACCCCAAATTAGGCCAATCTTTCATGAGACAGACAAATTTGTCCCGAAGCTTTCATTCTTTTTCCCTTCCCTAATATTCTTCTCAGTTGGGTTGGTGGTGTTCCCAACCAGATCACTTTATAAAAAAATAAAAATCACGCCTGGCCTGGTGGTGCACACTTGTAATCCCAGTCCTTGGGAAGAAGAGAGAGGAGGATCACAGTTTCATGGTCAGCCTCAGCTGCTTAGTAAGGTCCTCTGCAAATTAGTGGGACCCTGTTTAAAAAAAAAAATTAAAAATAGAACTAGAGGTGTAGCTTAGTAGTAGAATACCCCTGGGTTCAGTCCCCAGTATGGAAAAATAAATAAATAAATAAATAAATAAATAAATAAATAAAGAGCTGCTTCATGGAAAACTATTTTTCATAGCATCTCATTGGATGATTCCTCACTCAATGTATTATTTATTTATTTATTTATTTATTTATTTTTTGTGGTACTGGGGTTCCTGGAAGCCCTTCTACCTCCGGGCTAAACTCCCAGACCTATTTTTACATTTTTATTTGGAAACAGGGTCTCCTAAGCCAGCGCACGCGGCTGGCTTCGAACCTGCGCGATCCTCCTGTCTCTGCCTCCCAAGCGCGGGGATTACAAGCGTGCGCCACCACGCCCGGTCTTCACTCAATGTATTTAGAGGATAGTATTTCCTCTAAAACCTGTTTTATGGCTTATTTTGCTTCCAGAAGTCAGCTGGAGAGATGAGTGTCTCTAATTCCTTTGCAATCCTTCTTTACCGTGCGCCAATGTGACCATTCCCCTGTCTAGCCATTTGCTCTATCTTCATAGTCAGTTCTCAGGGAAAATGGGAAATTAAAACGACTGATTATCATGGAAAAGGATAAAGCAGTGAACTATGCTAAACAATAATACTTTCTTAGCCAGGCATGTAGTGCACGCCCGCAATCTCAGTACTTGGGAGGCTGAGACAGGAGAATTAAAGGTTTGAGGATAGTCTCAGCAATTTAAGGAGAGTTTGTTTCCAAATAAAAATAAAATAGGGCTGGGAGTGTAGCTCAGAGGTAGAATACCTCTGGATTCAACCTCTCATAATAAAAAAAAAAGGTAGTCCTTTCCCACAGTGGAAACCCACCAAGCGATGTATGTATGTATGAATGTATCACTTTTAATCTCTTTATGATGGAAAATTACAATGCACTAATAAGGTAATTTTAACAATAGTAATACTTGCATCTATATATAGCTTTACAGTTTTTAAAGTGTTTTTACATTTTTTTCCCTTTGATTATCACTCATGTGTTGCTTCACTACCCTTCCCCCTTATCTTATTTGCTAAGAAGTAACACCAAGAGGAACACAGAAGGCACAGCAGAGAAGCAGGTGAAACCCTGGTCTTGGCAGCCTGGATTGGGGCCTGATTCTCTTACCAACAGTGTATCTTTTGGTGAGTCACTTTCACTTTCTGGGCTTGGGTCTCCTCGATTGCAGAGTGTGGATATGAATGCCTGCTCTCTCCCTAGGAGCACTGGGTTGTTGGGAAAAGGGTCATTTCTGACCTGGTAGTAATCATTATGTCCTTCCTCCCATCCTGGAGTCAACCAGGAGAACAAGGCTCCCTACTTCCTCTGCCTGGGCCTGTCTTCAAAATTACAAAGTACAGTCCTTTTCTCTCCTACCTCACCTTTCCCCCAGAATCCCCACACGAGTGAGACTTTCTCTTCTTGTCACAGAGTTGTGGCTCCCCCAGAGCTAAGCATGATAGGCACTAAACACTCTGCAGTCCAAGTTCAGTAACTGGCCAATATGCTTGGGAGGAAAGGAGACGACCTGGGAGGGGAAGGCCAGGGATATCTGTGTCCCTGTGGAAATGCTCAGGGGTAGTGGAGAGGTAGGAGCTATGGGACTGCCCAGTGGCCACCTCTGACTTACATGATGGGATGTCCAACCAGCAGAAGAATCACATGTGTGCTTCCCACGGGAAAAAGGGGACGCGCAGTGGAGGGCGCTGGTCGCCACCTTAGGAAAACAGCCTTCCACCATCTCACAGGTTTGTAGAAGCCACCAGAAGTAGGCAAGGGTTTGGCCCAGAGTCTGAAGGGTAGAAAAGGATCAAAGACAGAAGAAAGGGAACCCGATGAAAAGCAGACTCCATTTGCTCTCAGGTCTGGGGAACAGGGGAGATGAGATTGGGATGAAGTTTTAAAACAAGTAAGACTGAGCCGGGCATGTTAGTGCATGCTTGCAGTCCCAGCATTTGAGAGGCTGAGACAGGAGGACTGTGGTTCACAGACAGACTCAGCTACTTAGTGAGGCCCTCTGCAACTCAGTGAGACCCTGTTTCAAAATAAAGAAGAAATAAATAGCTGGGTGTGGTGGCACACGATTGTAATCCCAGCATTCGGGAGGCTGAGACCTGGAGGATCGCGGTTCGCGGACAGCCTCAGCTACTTAGTGAGGCCCTCTGCAACACAGTGAGACCCGGTTTCAAAATAAAGAATAAAATATAGGGATGGGAGTATAGCTCAGAGGTAGAATGGCCCTGGGTTCCATCCCCAGTACTGCAAATATAAATAAATGAATAAACAAATAAATAAATAAAACAAGAAATATTGAGTTTAAATATAAAATGTGACAGTGGCGCACGCTTATAATCTCAGTACTTGGAGGCTGAGACAGGAGGATCGCGGTTTGTGGCCAGCCTCAGCTACTTAGTAAGACCCTCTGTAACTTAGTGAGACTCTGTTTCAAAATAAAGAATAAAAAATAGGGCAGGAGGTGTAGCTTGGAGGTAGAATGCTCCTGGGTTCCATCCTTGATACCAGAAATAAAAAGTGACAGTTTCAGTAACCATAAATGCTAAGAGTGTGGCAGAAGCTGGCTGAGAGGCGTTCATGGCCAATGAGCCAATGAAAAAGAAGATGTCAAAACAACTGTGTGGGAGTCAGTAATTAGGAACATTAAATATTTAAAATATTTATACCATAATGAGCTGAGGCTAATCCTCAGTAATCTGTTTTTTTTTTTAACCAATAATTGGTAGTTTATTGTCTTAATGGCTCTTCAGTTCTTTCCATCTGTTGCTCTACTCACCTGGGAAGGATTCACTCTATAAAGAAAAATTGTTTATTATTAAATTTTCTCTTTGGTTATCTTTCAAATTTGCCTGCTCTTTTCTTTAAGCACTCATGTGCCTAATGGTTTTAGTCTGCTTATCTTTATGAATATTTTAAATATACTTATTTAGCTAGATGTGGTGGTGCACGCTTGTAATCCCAGCGCTTGGGAGGCTGAGACAGGAGAATCACATAGGTTCAAAGCTTGCCTCAGCTACTGGGTGAGGCTCTCAGCAACTTAGTGAGACCCTGTTTCCAAATAAAGTATAAAATAGGTCTGGGAGTGTAGCCCAGAGGGAGAAAAGCCCCTGGGTTCCACCCTCAGTACCAATACACACACACACACATACACACACACACACACACACACACACACACACACACACACACATATTGCTGGGAATTGAATCCAGGGGTGTTCAAACCCTGAGTTACTTCCTCAGCCCTCTTTTATTTTCTTTATTTTTTAAATTTTGAAACAGGGTCTTGCTAGGTTGCTGACAGTCTCATTAAGTTGCTGAGGCTGGTTTTGAACCTGTGATCCTCCTGACTCAGCCTCCCAAGTACTGTGATTATAGGCTTGTGCCACCACTCCTGGCTAAATTACCATCCTCCATTCTTCCTTGAAGTCCCTCTCAAGCTCTTGGCCCCTTCACTCCCCTAAAATGGCTACCGTCGAGGTCACTGATTTCGTACTACAGCTATATACTGAAGCTCCGACACTTCTCTATCCAATCCAGACCTCTGCACTCCACAATCATATTTCTAACTTTCTGTCCAGCATCTTACTGAGTGTTTATTGAGCATCCCAACATAACGGATCCAAACCAGGCCCCAAGTTTCCTTTCTCCCCACATCTGCAGCCCTTCTATTGTAGTTGGGGGAAAGTGCTCTTCTGGTTGACGAGTTTTGGAGTTAACTTCAACTCCATGTGTTCTATCACCCTCCCCCCCCCCCCAACATAGCATATTAGCAAATTCTGTCTGCTCGACCTTCAACAGGCATCCATATAGGTCACCTCTGATGCCTGCCACTGCGATCCAAGCAGTCATTATTGCTGTGTTATCCTAGTTGTCTCCTTACCACCCTCCCTGACTCCACCTTCACTTCCCATGACAGTTAATTGTATCTCCTTGGTGATGCTGTCATTCCCAGTGGTTTTGGTTAAACGCCAGTCTAGATGTTGCTGTGTTGGCTTTTTTTTTTTTTTTTTTTTGGTGGTGGTACTGGGGTTCCTGGAAGCCCTTCTACCTCTGGGCTACACTCCCAGACCTATTTTTACATTTTTATTTGGAAATAGGGTCTCCTAAGCCAGCGCGCGCGGCTGGCTTCGAACCTGCGCGATCCTCCTGTCTCTGCCTCCCAAGCGCGGGGATTACAAGCGTGCACCACCACGCCCGGACTTGTGTTGGCATTTTTAAAGATGGAGTTAGCTGGGCGTGGTGCTTGTAATCCCAGCATTTGGGAGACTGAGACAGGAGGATTACACAGGTCCAAAGCCAGCCCCAGCTACTTAGTGAGGCTCTCAGCAACTTAGTGAGACCCCGTTTCCAAATAAAATATAAAAAGTAGGTTTGGGAGTATAGCTCAGAGGTAGAAAAAGCCCCTGGGTTCCCTCCAGTACTACAGAAAAAAATTTTATATATATATATATATATATATATATATAATATTTAAATTGGTATATTTTGAGTGAGGCATGTTACCCTCTGCAGTGTGGGCATTATCAGTCAATTAAAGGTCTTAACACCAAGGACTAGGGCTCCCTGAAGAAGATAGAAATCAGCTGGACATGGTGGCATGCACCTGTAAGTCTTAGGAGGCTGAGACAGGAGGATCATACGTTTGATGCCAGTGGGCAGTAACTTAGAGTTTTGCTTCAACAAATAAAATAAAATAAAATAAAATAAAAAGGTCTGGGGGTGTATGTAGCTCAGAGGTAGAATGTCCTTGGGTTCAGTCCCCAGTAATTTTAAAAAAAGTCAATCTGCTTCTGGACTGTGACAAAGAAATTCTGCCTGGGTTTCTGGCCTTTGGACTCAAGACTATACCACTAACTCTTAAATGAACTGCCAGCATTCTGCCTTGTCATATATATTTTAGACTTGCTAGTCCCCACAATGGATTAAGAGAATTCTTTCAAACCTCTTTCTTTCTTTATCTTTTTATCTCTATACATCCTGTTGGTTCTGTTCTCTGGGGGACCCTGATAAATTCACCTCCCTATGACATTTTCTCCATTTAGCAGTCATAGGGAGCTTCTTAAGATGAAAATCAGCATGTCACTCCTCTGATCAAAAACATTGCTCAGATGACTTGAATTTCAAGTAGATCAAAGGCCAAAGGATTTTCAATGGCTGCAAGGCCCTACGTGATTTGGTCTCCTATTCCTCTTTAAAGGTTCTCTTTCAAACCAGTTCAAGTTTAAGGGTATGATAAGGATAAAGGATAATATTTTGGACCTTTGTGGCCAATTCATCACACAAGAAATGAATTACATGTCAGAGGCCAAATGAGGATCAGAACCAGGAACGAGGCAGCTGAGGATCCAGGCTTTCTGCCTCTGGGAGCCCCACGGTTTCTCTTTGTGCTTTCTGCCACTCACAGGGCCCGTGAGTGTTCTCTTCTCCTTTGCTGCCCTCTGCTTACTCATCTTGCAAGTGGCCTACAAATGGCAGACTCAGAGGCCCAGTCCTTCAGTGATTCAATGCCTAACCAGTGCCTCCTGCATGCCATGCGTATGTGTAGGCCCTGCAGATAAAGCCCTGGAGAATATCAACAGAAACAATTGCCAGTGGGTGTGCAGCAGGTGGAAGCAAATATAAAGCAGATGAATACACAAGCTATATGTTATGTCACAGTGTGAGAAGTCCCGTGGAGAAAACAAAGCAGGGAAGAGGAGTAGAGGGCATAGGAGGGGAGCAACGTTCAATGAGGTGGGGGAGGTCTTGGTGAAGGCATGACCTATAAGAAAACCTTCAAGCTGGGCGTGGTGGCAAATCCCAGCATTCGGGAGGCTGAGACCAGCTACTTAGTGAGGCTCAGCTACTTAGTGAGACTCTCTGCAACTCAGTGAGACCCGGATTCAAAATAAAGAATAAAAAATAGGGCTGGGGGTGAAGCTCGGAGGTCGAATGTCCCTGGGTTCCATCCCCAGACCCACAAAAAAAAAATAAATAAATAAATAAAAAGAGAAAACCTTCAGAACAGCAGGGAGAACAGCGGGACAGGGGGTTATCAGTCAGTGGAAGGTCTTAAGACCAAAGACTAGGGCTTCCTGAAGAAGATGGAAATCATCTGGACATTATGATAGCATGCATGGTGGCAGGGACAGTGGTTCAGAGAGGCCAGGTTGCTGAGGCTAGAGAGCCAGTAGGAAGGGGGGTCATAAACTTTTTGCTTTCAGTTTGGGTGAGATGGTGATTTATTGAAGGTTTTCTTTCTTTCTTTCTTTCTTTCTTTCTTTCTTTCCTTCTTTCTTTCTTTCTTTCTCCTTCTCTCTCTCTCTTTCTTTCTTTCTTCTTTTGAGTACTTCCAAGCTATACCTCTAGTTCTTTTTTATTTTTGTTTTGAAACGGGGTCTCACTAAGTTGCTCGGTCTCACTGGGTTGCCGAGAATGATCTTGAACCTGCGCTCCTCCAGTCTAAGCCTCCCAAGTGCTGGGATCACAGGTTTGTGCCACCATGCCTGTGGGGGAGGTTTGGTCAGATAAATTTTATAATCAACTCCCAGTTTTGACAACTTAAACTACTATATGAAAACATAAAGGTGGTAGGTATTGATGGGCCTGACTTGCATTTTAACAGGACCACAGTTGAGAACAGACTGTAGGGGGACAAGGGCAAAAGGAGGGAGCCCATCTAAAAATCAATTCCAGTGATGAGGGAGTGAGGTCAGATTGGTTCAGACCAGAGCAGAAGCACTAAAAGCTTCCCACTACTCTGGTGTGGGCTAGAGTTTGTTCTTTTTTTTTTTTTTTTTTTTTTTAATTGTGGAATGGATAGAGTACAGACCAAGAAATGGCCAATCTACAATTAAAGTCCTCTTTTACCAACCCTCCAGGTGGCTGACATACCATCATGAGCAGATGACTATTATATTTGATCACCAAAAACTCATTTGTCATCCCCCAACCCATCTCCTCAGGGACTAGGCCCCTTGTACTAAATGGGGAAACTCGATTTTAACAAAATTTGCTCAGCATATTATTTAATTAGAAAGGAGCCTTTGCATATTTCACGGGCTTTTATCTCTATTCTGAAATTAGTTGATAACTCCTAGCAGGCGACAAGTCATTCTGTTGTATGAGACAGGTCACGGTTGCCCTGAAGGGAAGCGGGGAATGGTTGAGCTGTGAAGCATTAGCCTCTCCCACAGGCCTGACAATTTATCTAGTTGGTGCAAAGGGCCCTGAGGTCATTTTCAAAACTTTCTTCCATCATATCTGAAGCAGATAAATGAAATGAATTGAAATGGTGGGAAAGTTATTAAGATAGTCAGAGGATTATTGTAAGTGGAAAAGTGAGATAACCCCCAGAACCCTAGCTTTGGAGGCTCCTGCCTTCTCTTCACTTCTTAAGTCCCCTGTAGGGACCTCCCCGAAAGCAGAGGAGGAGGGAGGCACGTCCCTTGTAACACATCTCTTTGAGTCTTCACTGGGGAGGGCAGAGCTGCTTCCCAGTGCCTAGAAAGACTAGAAGGTGCCTGGCCCCACACCAGCACCTGATTCCAAGGTCACCTCCAATATGCTTCAGAGTTTGGACTTTTGGAGGAAGGGGAAGAAGCCTGAACCAGGGTTTGAAAGCATGATAGACCTGGCCCAATGACAGGCACAGAGGTGTGGAGAGTGGCCCGCTGGTCTTCCCCATGGTATCCAGGTGTCCATGATCCCATTCAGGATGAAAGATCAGAATGTAGTCTTTATGTGGCTGCTTCTCAAACCTGCAAATATCACCTTTGGGAGGGGGCTAAAAGGCCATGGTAATTTTTCATTGATTTTTATCTCATTCATTATTATAAGCTAAGATGAAAGAATACATATTCCCACCAGAATCACAAAAGCCATACTCATTTGAATGAAGTAGATTATAGATTGTGAAGATATATTGAACTGCGAGCAAAAACAGTTGCTTACATTGGGCTAAACAAAGGCCCTAAAAAGAGTAAGAAGATTCAGGGCCATCTGTGGACTATAATGCCACTTGCCCTGTCTCTGGCATCAGTTGGTGGCAGAGAGGCTGTCCTGTCCCCTCTCTGGGCTAGATGGAGGACTGGCTGAGACACCAGTTGCATCCTCAATGATGATTGGGGTATGTATGCATGAAATGACCGTCAGCTGAGCTAAAGGGACTCTTTGTGACATATCCTACAGAAAAGATGTCAGACCTAAAGGTCTCAGATGACTATGAAAGGAGTTTTGGAAACCACTGGGACAATTTTGACCACAGCTGGTGGTGGCCTCCTGGTTTGGCTGAGAAAGAACGTACAAGGGAGAACTGCAGGAACTGCAGGCCAAGTTCAAACACTGTGGCCCCAAACCCAGCTTCCCCTTTTGGTTAGAATAATCAGGCTGAGCCTAGGAGGAAGAAGAGAGAAGCTTGATTTTCTCTGAGGGGGCTACAGAGGGCGAGGAGGCAGTGACTTCCATAGCAAACATTGAGGATGTGCTAAAAGGCTTAAAATCAATTTTCTGATGCAGAGAGAGAGAGAGAGAGAGAGAGAGAGAGAGAGAGAGAGAGAGAGAGAGAGAGAGAGAGAGAGAGCGCGAGAGCCAGAGCACTTTGGACCATGTGAGATTTTTCTGGCATTGTGCCAGAACTGGAAGCCTGGGACGAGAGTCAGAGAAGTATATTTGAAAACACTTGGTGCAAACAGGTCTGAGGCACATGTGGGAGAAAGCTGGAAAAGTCCAAAAGGTGGAGGAGGTGACGGCACAAATGGGCGAGCAGGCCAGAAGGCAGGCACGGGGCAGCAGGCTCAGGTCAGGTGTTGTGGGTTTCTGAAGCCCAATTAAGTGGCGGGTTCAAGTCTGTTGAGAGACCTGCTTTTACTCTTCATGGAGTGGCAAAGCCTTACTGGTCTCAGTGCCTCTTTACCCTCACCTCAGAAAAGAAAGGCCAGGATCATGGTCCTAAAGGTCTCACAAAAGAACAGCTGTACCAAAGAACTCAAGTACATATGTACCACACACACACACACACACACACACACACACACACACACACACACACACTTCTGGGGGGGGGGGGAGTAAAGAACGCTCATGTCTTCAAACCCTTAAGGAAGTTTTTGTTTTGTTTTTTTTTTCCCCCGGTACTGGGGAATGAAACCAGGAACATTCTACCTCCAAGCTACACCACCAGCCCTATTTTTTTAATTCTTTATTTTAAAACAGGGTCTCATTAAGTAGCAATCCTTCTGTTTCAGCCTCCCAAGTACTGGGTTTATAAGCTTGCGCCACCATGGCTGCCATCTTGAGGAAGTGTAAAATGGGTAGTACCTCTGGATGGTTAAGGGTAGATAAAGGGTAAGTCTTTGGTCCCTGAGGCAAAAGTAGCTGGACTCAAAACGATCAGGCTGAGGGAATTCCCTGAGCCTGGGAAGATAGAGAAGCATGTGGGGAATCACAACCTGGAAAAGCAGACTGGATTTCTACTTAGTCCCCTGATCTGGTTAACCATCCTCCCGATAGGAGAATTCCATGCCCCATTTCTCACTAACTTTTCTGACTCTTCACTTAGAACCCAGGTTCTTCAATTAAGGACTGAGTGAGATAGCCTTGTTCTTATGCAGAGGCTTAAAGCAATCTTTTCTAACTATTCCTTTGTCCAGACTTTATAAGCCCCGCTTTTGTATCCAAGTATCAAGACCCAAGAACCACTTTATTTATTTATTTTATTCTTTATTTTGTTTTTTTTTACTTTAATTTTATTTTTTTTATAAGTGGAACATATTGAGAGTGTGTACATTTACATTGTGCTTCATCCCCTTCCCCTCCCTCTCCCTCCCCTCCCAATAGAGTGTCCAGGTTAACCATGTTGTATTTATGCTATTACACATATTCGTATGTAGCTCCTCCATTGAACAACCTCGGCCTTCTTCCTCTCCTATCCTTCCATTCTAGCTTTGCTGAGATTTCCCCTCCATCATCTGGAGTACCTCTGGTATTACCACTACTCCCTAGCTTGGACATATTAGAGAAAACATATGTCCCTTCTCTTTCTGTGCTTGACTAATCTCACTTAACATAATGTTCTCTAGTTCCTTCCATCTTCTTGCAAATGCTATTATTTTATTTTTCTTTATAGCTGAATAGAATTCCATTGTGTATATTTCCCATAATTTTGCAATCCATTCATCTATTGATGGAGATCTAGGTTGGTTCCATATTTTGGCTATTACAAACTGTGCTGCTATGAACATGGGTATGTATATGCCAAGAACCACTTTATTTTTTTTTTATTTTAATTAATTTATTTTTTAAATTGGTGCATTGTAGTCATATATCAATCACATTGGAGTACAAGACTTGAGAGGATATACAAGCACACATCATCCAATTAGCCCTCCTCCAGCCCCCGTCCCATTCCCTCCCCCTCCCTCCATCCCACACTTCTTTGGTGATTTACTTTGATACATTTGTTTATGTACCTCCTGCATTTTAAAGAGGCTCCGTCCTCCAGTATTACATACCCTCTGATTGATTACATTAGTTGCTTCACTATAGGGCCCTTTCTATAGCTCAACCTCTTCCTGGTGCCCTTTTCCTCCTAGTTATTGCTGATTAAGAGAAGTGTCTGATTTATATTTTCTGCGATATTTCTCTGTGCATGCTGCGTTGCAAGTACCAATCCCACTCTTGATGGTCCCAGTAGTGGCCTGGCTACTCAGTGGACTGATCCAGAACTTGCCTCACGCCAGGCTCCGATGCTGGTCATTGGCCCCTGCACCGGTCTAACCCCTTGACAGGATTCCAATCCCGGCCTCGGAGGCCCCAACACTGGTAATGCCTCACGGCAGGCTCCGATGCCGGCCTCACTGGCCCCAGCACCGGCCTAACCCCTTGACAGGCTCTTATCCTGGCCTCAGAGGTCCCAGTACCGGCCTTGCCTCACGGCAGGCTCCGATGCCGGCCTCGCTGGCCCCAGCACCGGCCTAACCCCTCGGCAGGCTCTTATCCTGGCCTCGAGGCCCCAGTACCGGCCTTGCCTCAAGGCAGGCTCCGCTGCCGGCCTCGCTGGCCCCAGCACCGGCCTAACCCCTCAGCAGGCTCTTATCCTGGCCTCAGAGGCCCCAGTACCGCCCTTGCCTCACGGCAGGCTCCGATGCCGGCCTCACTGGCCCCAGCAGCGGCCTAACCCCTCGGCAGGCTCCGATCCCGGCCTCAGAGGCCCCAGTACTGGCCTTGCCTCAAGGCAGGCTCCGATGCCTGCCTCGCTGGCCCCAGCACCGGCCTAACCCCTCGGCAGGCTCTTGTCCTGGCCTCGGAGGCCCCAGTACCGGCCTTGCCTCACGGCAGGCTCCGATGCCGGCCTCGCTGGCCCCAGCAGCGGCCTAACCCCTCGGCAGGCTCCGATCCCGGCCTCGGAGGCCCCAGCACTGGTCATGCCTCAAGGCAGGCTCCGATGCCGGCCTCGCTGGCCCCAGCACCGGCCTAACCCCTTGGCAGGCTCTTATCCTGGCCTCAGAGGCCCCAGTACCGGCCTTGCCTCACGGCAGGCTCCGATGCCGGCCTCACTGGCCCCAGCAGCGGCCTAACCCCTCGGCAGGCTCCGATCCCGGCCTCAGAGGCCCCAGTACTGGCCTTGCCTCAAGGCAGGCTCCGATGCCGGCCTCGCTGGCCCCAGCACCGGCCTAACCCCTCGGCAGGCTCTTGTCCTGGCCTCGGAGGCCCCAGTACCGGCCTTGCCTCACGGCAGGCTCCGATGCCGGCCTCGCTGGCCCCAGCAGCGGCCTAACCCCTCGGCAGGCTCCGATCCCGGCCTCGGAGGCCCCAGCACTGGTCATGCCTCAAGGCAGGCTCCGATGCCGGCCTCGCTGGCCCCAGCACCGGCCTAACCCCTTGGCAGGCTCTTATCCTGGCCTCAGAGGCCCCAGTACTGGCCTTGCCTCACGGCAGGCTCCGATGCCGGCCTCGCTGGCCCCAGCACCGGCCTAACCCCTCGGCATGCTCCGATCCCGGCCTCGGAGGCCCCAGCACTGGTCATGCCTCAAGGCAGGCTCCGATGCCGGCCTCGTTGGCCCCAGCATTGGCCTAACCCCTCGGCAAGCTCTTATCCTGGCCTCGGAGGCCCCAGTACCGGCCTTGCCTCACGGCAGGCTCCGATGCCGGCCTCGCTGGCCCCAGCACCGGCCTAACCCCTCGGCAGGCTCTTATCCTGGCCTAGAGGCCCCAGTACCGGCCTTGCCTCAAGGCAGGCTCCGATGCCGGCCTCAATGGCCCCAGCACTGGCCTAACCCCTCGGCAGGCTCTTATCCTGGCCTCGGAGGCCCCAGTACCGGCCTTGCCTCACGGCAGGCTCCGATGCCGGCCTCGCTGGCCCCAGCAGCGGCCTAACCCCTCGGCAGGCTCCGATCCCAGCCTCGGAAGCCCCAGCACTGGTCATGCCTCAAGGCAGGCTCCGATGCCGGCCTCGCTGGCCCCAGCACCGGCCTAGCCCCTTGGCAGGCTCTTATCCTGGCCTCGGAGGCCCCAGTACCGGCCTTGCCTCACGGCAGGCTCCGATGCCGGCCTCGCTGGCCCCAGCAGCGGCCTAACCCCTCGGCATGCTCCGATCCCGGCCTCGGAGGCCCCAGCACTGGTCATGCCTCACGGCAGGCTCCACTACCGGCCTCGTTGGCCCCAGCACTGACCTAACCCCTCGGCAAGCTCTTATCCTGGCCTCGGAGGCCCCAGTACCGGCCTTGCCTCACGGCAGTCTCCGATGCTGGCCTCGCTGGCCCCAGCACCGGCCTAACCCCTCGGCAGGCTCTTATCCTGGCCTTGAGGCCCCAGTACCGGCCTTGCCTCAAGGCAGGCTCCGATGCCGGCCTCGCTGGCCCCAGCACCGGCCTAACCCCTCAGCAGGCTCTTATCCTGGCCTCGGAGGCCCCAGTACCGGCCTTGCCTCAGGGCAGGCTTCAATGCCGGCCTCACTGGCCCCAGCAGCGGCCTAACCCCTCGGCAGGCTCCGATCCCGGCCTCAGAGGCCCCAGTACCGGCCTTGCCTCAAGGCAGGCTCCGATGCCGGCCTCGCTGGCCCCAGCAGCGGCCTAACCCCTCGGCAGGCTACGATCCCGGCCTCGGAGGCCCCAGCACTGGTCATGCCTCAAGGCAGGCTCCGATGCCGGCCTCGCTGGCCCCAGCACCGGCCTAACCCCTCGGCAGGCTCTTGTCCTGGCCTCGGAGGCCCCAGTACCGGCCTTGCCTCAAGGCAGGCTCCGATGCCGGCCTCGCTGGCCCCAGCACCGGCCTAACCCCTCGGCAGGCTCTTGTCCTGGCCTCGGAGGCCCCAGTACCGGCCTTGCCTCAAGGCAGGCTCCGATGCCGGCCTCGCTGGCCCCAGCACCGGTCTAACCCCTCAGCAGGCTCTTATCCTGGCCTCGGAGGCCCCAGCACCGGCCTAACCCCTCGGCAGGCTCTTATCCTGGCCTCGGAGGCCCAAGTACCGGCCTTGCCTCATGGCAGGCTCTGATGCCAGCCTCGCTGGCCCCAGCACTGGCCTAACCCCTCAGCAGGCTCCAGTCCCGTCCTCGGGGGCCCCAACACTGGCCTTGCCTCACGGCAGGCTCCGATGCCGGCCTCGCTGACCACAGCACCGGCCTAACCCCTCAGCAAGTTCCGGACCCGACCTCGGAGGCCCTAGCACAAGCCTTGCATCATGGCAGGCTCCAATGCCGGCCTCGCTGGCCCCAGCATCGGTCTAAACCCTCTGCAGGTTCCAATCCCGGCCACGGAGGCCTCAGTAGTGGCCCTGCCTCACAGCAAGCTCCGATGTCGGCCACTGGCCCCGGCGCCCGCCTAACCCCTCAGCAGGTTCCGATCACTGTCTCTGTGGTTAGTATTTCAAAGGTTCCAGTTGTAATGTATCAGATCTCTGCCTCCCCCGAATATTGGCCACTGGCATTGCCACTGCCTCCACCGTTTCAAATCCTTCCCAGGCTCTTTTTCCACTCTGAATGTTGTCCAGTGTTCCTAAGCATGCGTGATGGTAGCATTCGACATTTGGTGTAATTTCTCCAAAAAAATAAAGTTGGTAAGATCCGGTTTCTGCTTCTCCTGAATACAAGTCTCTACCACCATCGCGAAGAACTCTTTCAACACCGCATTTCTCCTTGGTCTCCGCTAAACTCTCTCCTTATATGTGATGTCTGAGATTCTTAACAATATAGAGAAATAGCAGTCCTCTTTCACGGCGAATTTTTCCATAAGTTCCAGTGCATTTAGATAAGTTTTGTCTGCATCTCCAGTGTCCTGGCATCCATAATGGCTTTCTTACCACCTCTCCGATATTTTTCTTTATCTTTTTCTGTTCTGGGCCCGGTTTCTCCAGGGGTCTGGCGTGCTACTCGCAGTTCGGCCGGGACCCAGAGTCCCGCGATCAGGGCCCCAGCTGGCGTGCCCTGTGCTCGACCCCCGCCCAGAACCCAGCGTCTTACTGGGCCTTGTTTCTCCAGGGGTCTGGCGTGCTACTCGCAGTTCGGCCTGGGGCCCAGAGTCCCGCGACCCGGGCCCCATCTGGCGTGCCCAGCCCGCGACCCCTGCCCAGAACCCAGCGTCTTACTGGGTCTGGTTTCTCCAGGGGTCTGGCGTGCTACGCGCAGTTCGGCAGGGGCCCAGAGTCCCGCGACCCGGGCCCCATCTGGCGTGCCCAGCCCGCGACCCCCGCCCAGAACCCAGCGTCTTACTGGGTCCGGTTTCTCCAGGGGTCTGGCGTGCTACGCGCAGTTCGGCAGGGGCCCAGAGTCCCGCGACCCGGGCCCCATTAGGCGTGCCCCGCCCGCGACCCCCGCCCAGAACCCAGCGTCTTACTGGGCCTGGTTTCTCCAGGGGTCTGGCGTGCTACGCGCAGTTCGGCCCGGGGCCCAGGGTCCCGCGACCCAGGCCCCGGCTTTTGTGCGCCGTGCGCGACCCCTGCCCAGAACCCAGCGTCTTACTGGGCCTGGTTTCTCCAGGGATCTGGCGTGCTATGCGCAGTTCTGCCTGGGGCCCAGAGTCCCGCGACCCGGGCCCCATCTGGCGTGCCCAGCCCGCGACCCCAGCCCAGAACCCAGCGTCTTACTTGGCCTGGTTTCTCCAGGGGTCTGGCGTGCTATGCGCAGTTCGGTCTGGGGCCCAGAGTCCCGCGACCCGGGCCCCATCTGGCGTGCCCAGCCCGCGACCCCCGCCCAGAACCCAGCGTCTTACTGGGTCTGGTTTCTCCAGGGGTCTGGCGTGCTACGCGCAGTTCGGCAGGGGCCCAGAGTCCCGCGACCCGGGCCCCATTAGGCGTCCAAGAACCACTTTAAAGGGTAATCATCCTTTGAAATTCAACCTCTTTTAATAATATTTGAAGACTGGACTTCAGGGTTGATAAAATAGCAAGAGAAAAGGCAAATCTACAGCGTAGAACATTTTTCAAAGTTCCCTTCCTCTTTTTGCCTTTGTACCATATACCCGCATTCACATTGTCTGCCAGAAATATTTTACGCAAAAATATGGATTAAATTTGTTTTCAGCAACAAAAGTCTGAAAGCCTGAAGATTCTCCAATAACTGACTTCTGTGTTCTCCCTTCATGCATAAAAAGGGAAATTTTACCTGATGCTGTTTTGAGTTGACTGAAGGAAGTAGGAAACTAAATGTTAGTTGATTTCAAAACAAAATTTTCATTCTGAGTTCCCATTGTTCACATATGATCATGTGCCTTGTTGTAAAAAAAATTCTATGCACCAGATTAACTCCAGAGAACAACCTATAGCACAGTAAGCTCCTAGATATCACCTTAGTAACCACTACACTTGGAAAATTATGTCTACATTTCTTTATTATCTTCTTCTCCACTTCCAAATAAGATCTGGGGAAACCCTCTCATAATATTAATAAATATCTATTTCCACCTCTCAGATAAGCAACATATAATAGAAGTACTGATAAGTCTTAATTTATAAAGTAATGGTTTTATCAAAAGTTAAAAGTATGTATTTTGTATTAGACAACTATAATCTTATGTATTGCGATTTTTCTGCACAATAAAACTCTATGGAATTTGAAGTTCATCACGAGCTTCACATAAATTTGAGGTTCATCACTGGGCTTCACATGATCAGAAAGAGGTTGATTACATGGTTTGGTTATATCTGAAATCCAGCAAAAATCCTTAGATTAACATTTTCCTGTGCTGTCTTGGGCCAGCAGCAGGCACCATATTGGTTTTTATACTACACCATCCATTCCTATGGAGAATCTTACCAGTTATCTGTTTAATTTACTGTTTGGCATGGATTTAACTGGAACTCCATCCTTGCACGCTTCATAGCCAGCCTTCGTTCTCATTACCCTCTTTTTGTGCGTGATGCCTTCTTTAAACTTACCCTTATCTCTACTATCTCTTCCTTTGTGATGATTTCACTCTGAAGTTTGGTCAGTTTTTCACCACGGTTTCTAACATTATTTGAAATCTTTGTGTTTGTGAGTTACCACTCTGCAATCATGTTGGAGTCAAGACAGAAATTGTAATTCATCCTATGTTTGTCTTTTCTCAAACTATATTCCATAGAACACAAGCTCTTCTAGATGTTAATGTATGGTATGAAAAAAGGTTCCATGGTTATATTGTTTGAGAAATGCTGGTGATTTATTATTATAAATGTTAACATTTTAAAGGCTCTGAGTTCTTCAGCTAAGAAATTTACTCAACTTGCTTTAATCCGGTATTTTCCAAATTTATTTGCCACAGGATCGCCTCTCTGCAAAAAATTCATGAAAAACTGTTTTGCACATGCATATTCATGGGTTTTCCGGATTATTGGAGTGGATAGTCACTATCCAGAAGACACAGATGAGGATATATTTACAAGTTGAAATAATTACTATTATAGAAAGGATGGTGGTTCTAAGGGACTATATAACAAAAGACCCTGATGTAGGCTGGGCTTGGAGAGTATTTTTCTAAGGATGCCACATTTTCTTTTTAAGCGGAATGGTGAGTAGGGGCTAGGTACTACTGGTAGGGTTGGGGTGAGATTAGGAACCTTCCTTCCTTATGCAGACCATCCTTCTGTCTGAATAGAATGGCTGCTTCTAGTTGAGCTTGAAAGACAGGAATTAGGAAGAGAGATTTTATTCTCTGTGATATATAGCCATCCATTTTAGTCACCCTTAATGTTGATATTTCCTTAGAGAGAAAAAGGGAAAAACACAGAAACCATTAAGGCTTTGGGAGGGGGAACAAAAACCTTCCTAGGATTAGGAGACAGCTGGGATGTGGGAGGTGGTAGCTTGAGGGAGTGAGGAGGGAAATGCCAAAGATAACATCCCTCTCTCTCTCTTTCTCTCTTTTTTTTTTTAACAAGACTTAGTTATTTTTACAAGTGATCGTACAGATTGTTCAACTGTGGTCTATGAATTATAGACTGCCACTCTTCAGTAGTATAGGAGACTGTGTACTACAAACCTCAAGAGTTTTGTGTCTATTAATCAAATGCTGAAATTATCCACCTTTACACATGAATAAACTAAATGTTTAAAGAACTGAGCCCAGGTGCAGGAGCCATTCACAATTAGGGAAGCAATTATGGATTTATTTAGAGACTATAAATTTGATTCCTCTTTCTTTGATTTTTTTTCTTTTTGGATTTTCAGAGAAGATGATATGAACCTTCTGTTTTCTCTGGCAGGGTTTCTAGTTTTGAAAAATCTGATATTCACCCTCTTCTAGTCTCTTGTAAGTTCAGCATAGTACAGTAAGCCAGACCTTGTTGAAGCATTAAAGAGATAATGTTGGCTTCCAGGGGTGACATTGACTTGATGAATTATCAGCACAGAAGTACTAATGCATGATCTACCATAGAAGATACCTCCTGGCTTTGTAGGTTAGATGTTCAGAAATCCATGGATACAGTGGAGGAGGGTATGTGGGGAGAGAACATACAAAGCAGTCCTGGGAGTGTTAGTAGAATAGATAATCCTGCAAGGACAGGGTCTCCACAGGTTGGAACTAGAGGAGGGGCAGGAGAACAAGAGTACTAGGAAGATATTGTTTATTGCTTTTGAACAGTGGCAAGCCTATTGAGCAACATGATTTGAGCCTGCCACTAAGGTGAATATTTGGTGTCAGGGGAATTCTGCATCTGGTAGTATATCCAGAACTAAATATATTGGTCTTGAGGGTTTAGAGAGCAAAATGAGAATAAAGCAAAGGGATGTGGTACCTGGTGCAGCCCTTAGATGACCTCTTCTGGACCCCTTTTGATCTTTGGGGTATTGGCACTATAACGTCATTTTATGACTGTGAGCAGTGAAAACAATATAGGAAGCCCAATATAGGAAGCTTTCTCTGGGGAAACATCTCTAGTTTGCAACAGAAGTTCAGAAAACTCTCTATCAATATAATGTGGACTTAGGGTGTAGGTTCTGGAATCAAAGACTTCAAATCCTCACTCAGCCACTTAGTGACTGCTGTATCTATGCCAGTTAATAGAGGAAATTTAACAGATAACTAATTATAAATGGGTTGAAATGGGTCAAATGCTGAATGGTAGGCAGTGAACCCACCAAAAATTTACAAAATCAGAAAAATGCTTTCAACTTTAGGCTGAGAGGTTTGAGAGCTGGTGAGATTTGGGAGCAGGGAGAAAAGGCCCTGTCACAGGATCTAGGACAAGAAGATGCAACCATTGCCAGAGATGCTGCCCAAAATAAAGGGGAGACAGATGCAGGCTTCCCCTTCTTCCTGTTCTTCAATGTCCTGCCAGTGAACCTCTGGGTGAATCAGAAGCCACTTGGCAAAGGGAGTCTACAAAACGTCATTTGCAGAGCCAGCAAAGCAAAGGAAATAGATGTGAAGATGAATAGGCAGAGCACCGGCCCAGGAGCTATGTGATCCAGCTACATACTATCTTGTAACCTGAGTTCACTTGTTTGAAAAATGGGAATATTATTCCCACTTCATTGGACTGTTGTGAGGACTGAGACCTAGCAGACGTGGATTTTCTTCGTTGTAAGATAGCTTCTGACTTTCACAGAAACTCAAGTAATTGGAGTGGGGGACGAGAGCCAGTGATAAAGATACACATGAGATGAGGAAGTAATGGTCCAAATCCAAGACCAGGCTTCCTAGCAGTTGATGAGGCGCCAAAGAGTCTTAGGAAAAGTACAAATTCTTGCAGAATAGTGGCTCCTGGGGATGAAGTCAGAGAACAGGCTCCAAAGCACCCCTGAAAGCCTCAGCAGTGGGAGTTGTACAGTTTTGCTTTTCTCATCTTCATTAAAATAACCCCAAATCTCTCTATGAGTCTGTTTTCCTCTTTTAGCTATCAGGCCATGTCTTCATCCTCTGATACAAAGCTTTTCTCTACTACATTTTCCTCTCTCAGAGTGGTGTGGTTTGAATGTTTCCTCCCCAAATTCACAAGATAGAACTGTAACCCCTAAATTTATGTTACTGGTATTTGGAGGGGTGACTTTTGGGAGGTAATTATGACTTAATGAAGCCATGAGGTGAGGCCTCATGGTGGTGTTAGTGGCTTTATAATAAATGAAGCCATGAGGTGAGGCCTCATGGTGGTGTTAGTGGCTTTATAAGAAGAGGAAAGGAACTCAAACTAGCGCACTTATCCTATCTTACCATGTGATACCCTCCACCATATATCAATGTAGAGATTTCGTTGGGAATAAAAATCGCATGGAGGCAAATCATTCTTTGTTTAATAGATCTTTCTAGTCTAGGACTCTGAAAGAAGCTATGGCTTGGATGCCTTTGGGAAAGTTGCCCAATCTTGGTCCCATCAGCAGTTTTGGAGAGAGTGGGGTAAGATGATGTGGTCCAAAAGATGGCTACCTAGCACTTTCCCTTTAAAAGAGGCTGTGGATGCCGGGCATGGTGGTGTACGCTTGTAATCCCCTTGCTTGGGAGGCGGAGACAGGAGGATCGCGCAGGTTCGAAGCCAGTTGTACTGGCTTAAGAGACCCTGTTTCCAAATTTAAAAAGTATAAAAATAGGTCTGGGAGTGTAGCCTGGAAGTAGAAGGGTTTCCAGGAACCCCAGTACCACCACCAAAAAAAAAAAAAAAAGAGGCTGTGGATGGGTACCCACAGGGGCCCTGCTTCTGTTCCCACCTCTATCCTCATGACCTCACAGGAGCTAGTGCTCCTGGCCACCCTGCTGACTCCAGGCGCAGATCGCAATGGTTTCACTGAGATCACTTTTTGTTTCTCTTTGGATGATAGTACACTGCGATGTTTATCTTATTTTAAACATGATCCTATCTTTTGATTTTCTGCTTTTTCTATTTTTTGTGTCACAGCAATGCTTTTGGAGCAAAACAAAGCCCCAGACTTTGAATTCACAACACCATCTTGACTGGAGTTCGTGCCAATGCTTTCCAAAATCTATGACTAATACAGAGCTGCTGGGAGCTACCACAATTAAGTTCTTACGAGAGACTCTTTCAGAAGAATGTTGAGCAAATTGGGGAAGGTAAAAAAAGTTAGATAATCTAGCTTTCCTATTGAGAGAACATGAAGACAACAATACCATGGAGGGCACCTGAAAAACTCTGGCGTGCTGGAGAGTACAAGTTCAAGTACAGTTTTAGAAATGGAGGTGAAAGTGGTCTCCTTTTTTTTTTTTTGTTTTTGATGGTGTTGGGGATTAAACTCAGGAACATTCAACCTTTGAGCTATGCCCTCTGAGCTTTTTACTTTTCTTATATTGAAACAGAACCTCACTATATTGCTGAGGCTATCCTCAAACAATTCTTCTGTCTCAGCTTCCTAAGTACTGGGCTATAGGCATGTGCCACCATGCTTGTTTCTGTTTCTGTCTACGTATTTGTCTATTTATTCTTGAAATGATTAATAATATTGTTGAGTATTTTGTTGTGGTGGTGGTGGTACTGGAAATTGAACCCAAGGGTATTTTACTTCCGAGTTACATACCTAACCCTATTTATTTATTTAAGAACAGGGTCTTTCTAAGTTGCTGAGACTGGCCTCAAACCTGCACTCCTCCTATCTCAACCTTTGAAGTACTGGTATTACAGGTGTGAGCCACCACATCTAGCTGGATTCCTTATCTTAAAACCCATAACCCCCCCCCCGCCAACACAAAAATGAAACAAAGAATAAAAACCCATGAACAACAACAAAAATAAAAAATCTGTAAGAAAAAATTCCCAAGTACTGCTCTTTGTGAGTGGATGAGTCAGAGTGATGAAGGTAAAATGGGTTCAGACAAGGATGATTTTAGAGACTGAGATGAGAGTGAGACATATGTTAAACTTACCAAATCTTACCTGCTTCCCCCTCTTCCCTTGTCAAAAATTCCAAACCAACCAACAAAAATTGAAGAATAAAATGGGACTTGGTAATATATAGAACCATGGGGAAAAAACCAATACACTGGTATTTAACTGCACAGATTTCGGAGGTGACAAGAATCATAGCAAGGCATTTCTTGGGCATGCCTCTGTTTCCACAGCACGGGTGGGCAGAAAGGAATGGAAAGTAGAGCTAACAGTCTCAGTGCTGTTCACCACACTTCATGGCTGGTGTGAGTCCAGAACAGCTCCCCAGGGTGGCCATGGAGGAGGACAAGGTCTTTTCTCAACCTTCATGGCCCATCAGGATTTAGTCCTGTAGTTCTTCATCATAGCACTTGTGGGAGCCCTTCCTTCTGGGGTAAAGAATAGGTAAAAAGAGGCCTGAGAAGTTCTGGCCTTGGCAATACCAAGGGGAGAGAAGCCGGGCTTTCTAATTAAGATGTGCACTGTGGGGCTTTCCCAAGCCCCACCCTATTTCTACTTTGTGTCAGTCTCAGGGAGCAGCCCAGGTTGACTGAGAGGAGGGACTGACTTCAAGGATGGGGCAGTTCCCTGAGAAATGAAGGCTCATTTAGTACTCCCAGAAAGAAACATTCTTGGAAGACATCATGAGTTGTCCCTGGCTTCAAAGAAGATAGGATATCAACTATCTGCCTTCTGAACTCTTGCCCTGAGACTGGACAGTGGATGAGCGCTGATGAATCCGGAGGGGCTGAGTCAGAGGGAGTTGCATTGACCACAGAGGAGTAGAGGGTTAGCCGGGGAGTCTAGAGACCTGGGACCCCTTCTGAGTCCTCAGAGCCTCTCGCTCACAATATGACTGGGATTTTCTTTTTTCTCATCAACAAAAGGGAGAATAAGATGAGATTGTTTTCAAACTCCCTCCAGCTCTGAGTTTCTCATATTAGTGTGGAGGTGTCTGGGCTCACACAGGGCATAGATAGTGGTTCAATTGGAAACTGGGGGAACAATTCAAGTTTCAAAATCAAAATGACAAAATGATAGAGAAGAAAAGACCCAATTTCTCTCCTCTCAGATCAAGAGATTTTAGATCTGATCTCATCAAAGATTTTTCTCTTCTCCCTCAAAATAAAAAAAAAATCATGCTGTTCTTTATTTTACTCATAAGCCTTTGTGATGACTTCAAAACTTTAGCAGCCTTTGTGTAGCTACTGGTTTTCACATTCAAGGTGGAAAATCTTCAATTAATGATCTCACAAGCATTGTCAGGAACCTCACTAACGGCCACTCTAGGAAATTGCAGAGGTTGTGACTAATGTTTTTGTTCCTTTTCTGTCTAGTCAGATCCATCCCCTTGCCTTTTCTTTCAGATAGAAGAGTCCAAAGGAAGTGCCTTTTTAGGGCCAAGATGTTAAATTCATTCAGCATTTATTCAATATTTACCAAGAGCTACTGAGCTGAGATCTAGCACTGAGATAGCTGCTGGTGACAAAGGGAGGAACGAGAAAGATGTGGCTCCTGGAACTGATAGTTGTGTGTGTGTTGGCGGGGGCATCCTGGGATAGAAACACAGAGAACTAATGAAATGCTTCTACATTGTGATAAAGTCATGGAAGTAGACAAAGGACTGAGGCGGAGACAGAGTGGTATTGTGTCCATCTGGGTCATGGGTAGACATGAGGGTGTGTGGTTGTAGGAAACCGTTCTGTGAAGGAGCAGCAGCTATGCCAAGAGTGGAGATGTGATTCCAGGCAGAGGGAAAGGCTGAGACCTTGGGCAGGAGAGTGACCAGTGAAAGGAATTGGTTTCTAAGAGTAGCTAGGGGATGGATGCTCATTTTCTTCTCTACAGAACTGGATACATGGAATTTTCATCTGTGAGGTTTATTTTAGCTATTGAGAATTATTTCCTAAGTTCGCATATAGGAAACACTGGCAAAGACTCCTGAAGGTGGGTCAGCAGCTCCTTGGCAGGATGCACCTTCTTCAGCACAGGGTTCTGCAGAACAGAAGTGGGGCCAGTGTGTTGTCTTTAAGTGGTAAAGACTAACCAAAGATATTTGTTTGCAAAACTCTTAATGTTGTTATCCTTCCATCAATTGAAGGTAAAAAAAAAAATATGGGAATTGGAGTAATACTTCACTTGTATTTAACCTAATTTATGCCAGGCTTTTTCTAGGAGCTATACATGTTTACTTTAAACGTTGATTCATTCCTTTGAGATAAGAGTTATTGTTAACCCAATTTTACAGGTAAGAAAAAGTGAGACACACTTTGTGTTGGTCCAAGACCCCACAATGTGGGCCAACAGACATTCATTAACCATTAGACAGCTCTGCTGGGGGAGATGAGTTTCACAGCAAGATTTCAGACGGCATATAGTAGACAGAAAAACATTATAAAATAGAAAGCAGAGTTTCTCTCTCTTTCTGGAGTTGTGAGAACATCAATTTCCCATCTAAGAGTGAGAGACCTTTAGACCCTATCACATCTACCAGCTTAGAATCTCTGGGGTGTGGAATCCAGGGATCTGCACTTCTGGACAGCTATCCAATGGTTTCTGAATACTGTTTAAGAAGCAGGGGTGTGGGCATTCACAAGCATGAAGTCAAGAGCCTGGACTCGGAATTCCTTCAATGACATGGACAACAATAATAGTGATAACGCGGGCTGGGATGTAGCTCAGTGGCAAAGCGCTTGCCTGGCAAGTGCATCACCTTGGGTTCGATCCCCAGTTCAAAAAGACAAAAAAAAAAGAACCCCTTTAAAAAAATAATAGTGATAATGTCATTTTTTTCAATGCCTTCTCTGCATGTAATTATATTTAGTCTTATAACTCTGCAAGGAGTATATGCCTTTACAAAGAGGAATTCTAAATCCGGCAAAATAAACACCCTGCCTGCAGTCATGCAGCGAGTTGCAGAAGTGACTGTCAATCCCACCTGCCTGTGTTCTGCAATGTCAGACTTGGTGTCGAGAATTTTGTATGGTCATTTTTAGGATACAAGTTATCCAGTTAGACCTCAAATTTTTCTTTCTTTCTTTTTTTTTTTTTTTTTTTGGTCTCATCCTAAAACATAACCAAATGATAAAATGAAGTATTTGTAGATACATGGCCTTTGGTAAGTTGTTTAACCCTATTTTCCCCTTGTTTGTAAAGTAGAAAAAAATGCACACCTATAATCCTAATACTGGAGATGCTGAGACAGGAGGATCATAGGTTTGAGGCCAGCCTCAGAAACTTAAGGAGACCCTTAGCAACTTAGCAGGATACTGTTTTGTAACAAAAAAATAAAAAGGGCTAGTTGTTTGGAGATAGAATGCTTCTGGGTTCAATCTCTAGTGCCTCCCTTCAATAAATAAATAAATAAATAAATAAATAAATAAATAAATAAATAAAAAGAAGTGTGCCTGACTCATGAATTTGTTGTAAAGATTAAGTGTGATAATCCATGTAAAGCCTATGAATAAGTACCTGATATTTGGTAAGCACTTAGTATGTGTAGCTGCTATTACTTTTAGCATAATTACACTGCCTGGCTCTTCCTAAAATAGTTTTATGCAATTGTTCCATGATTAGAATTTCTGACCACCATTGTTGATTTCTGGCTACTTCTTGCTCATCTTTCTGAAAAAAAAAATCAACAAGTTCCTGAAAATGCAAAAACAGAGTCCTCAGATGTTGTCCTTGATCATCCCTCAGAGGCAGTGAGGATGGGGTGATATCAGGACTTGCAGGTCACTCGAGAGCTTTGGCTTTTATTCAGAGTGAGTTAGGATGCCATTGGAGGGTTCTAAGCTGTGGAATATTATGTTACAATTGATGTTTTTACAAAACCGCTCCTGTTAATCTGTTCAGAATAGACCAAAGAAGGGTAGATTGAGGTAGAGAGACAATTGTATGACGGTTGCAATAATCTAGGGTAATTTAAGGAGAAAAGGGAAATTTTATTGAAAGGATTTAAGGTGGCTCATTGAATACCTGAGATGTTGGGAAGGCAGTGCCATATAGTGTAGAATGGGCCTGCAATGCCTCCTTTCAGGCCAGCACCACACTCCCAATGTTGCAGCCTGGTCCCTGGAGCCAAGGATACTGGACACATCTGCTAGGACCACTGCCGCTCTTGCATCTACAACGAAAACTGCCGCTATCCTGTGTCACTTCTGATCACTAGGCTTCTGTGACTGATGAGGCCCGGCCAGGTCCCTATGCCCGTGTCCCAGCTCCCAGGGCAGCAGGCAGAGTGAGTGCCGGACATCCCCAGCTTCTGTCACAGGAGGTAGGTGATTCTCAACCTGATGTCAACTGGACAAATGAGAAGGACAAGTGTCTACCCACTGGTGGATACCTTCCTTTCTTTTGCATTTGCATTTCTGCCAGGTTGTGTGCCAAATGGCAGCCAGGGGTAAGACTCCTCATGCTTTTGCACAAGCAGCAGCAGAATATTAGTTATTTTATCACCCCACGACCTACATCCCAGTAACTACATCATTGACTCATACATGCAAGGTGAGTCACATTGAGATGTCTTTTCCACATTTTTTCATTTACTATAGCATTTTACCTGTTCCATTAGTGAAGGCTTATAGATTCCTTCCTTGTGCTTCTCTCTTTTCTTTTCCTTTTCCTACCCCTGAGCTATATCCCCAGGCTTTTTTATTTTGAAACGGAGTCTTGCTAAATTGCTGAGGCTGGCCCTCAGTCGGTGCTCCTCCTATCTTAGCCTCCCAAGTACTGGGATTACAGGCATGCACCAGCACATCTGGCCCTTGTGCTCTTTTCTTATCAGTATAGTTAGCAGTTCAGAATGATAAACAGATGGGGAAATTGACAAGAGATACATAGTGCTGAGGACAATAATAATGTGGTATTCTCACAACTGTCAATATTTTTTATGTCAGTCACTTTGTCATTGGGTGATCAATGTTACGGACTGAACCAAGCATTTGAAATAAGCAGACTTTAGAGGTTGTCATTCCACAATTTTTAAAGACAAGCCGGACACCCAGGCAGTGTGCCATTCCTTAAGGACCACTCTCTTCTTTTCCATTTAAATTCATTCTGAATAGGTAACAATGACCTCAGAGGAATTCACATGACTTTAAAAAACCTAGAAGCTGAAATGTCCAGAAAGGCTAATTCATAGCCTCTATTTTCAAAATGGTTAATTAAAAGTATTTGCAGATAGTCATGAGAGATTGGGAGTACATTACTCTTTTCCTCTCTGATTTAATATTATACTTTCAAATTTCACTCCCTGCTTAAAGCTTTTGCTGTTGGAAGCAAAAAATTTGATGGGATTTTAGAGGACAGTTCCCCGATAAATAAATCGAGGAGCTTTTAAAAGATGCTCACACCTGGGCTCTCTCAAGACCAATGAAATCAGACTCTCTGAGGCCCAGGCCCTGACCTCGATTCTCATGTGCGGCCTGGGCTGAGAATCACTGATATAAGCCTCAGAGGTATTGGGGTATTGAGTCAAAACACATCCAGGTGGTAACATGAACTTGATTTAAATAAGAAGTGGGAATTTATCAGGTGGTCCAAAGATGGTCTAGGCCTCAGAACAGGGAGAAACAAGGTAGTAACTCCAGGCCATGATGGGATGAAGTGGTGAGGTTACAGAGAGAGCTCCTGCCTTCTGCCAAGGCCATACCATGCTACTCCAAAAAGGAGGTGATTAGCTGAATTTCACCCAGGGGTAGAACCAGCCTTAGAAAAAGATGAGATACTGCCTTGAATGAATCAAACATGATAGGAAAAATTAGGTTGCAGAGAGTGAGCCTTTCCAGGGCCAGAAAGAGACCTGCAGGAATAACAGAGGGCACTATTAGGTTGTGTGAGTTGTATTTGGAAGACATTGCAGCAGCTGAAGAGGCGGCCTGAGAAGCTTAGTTCTCAGCAGCAGGAGCCCTGATCGCTGCTTTGCAGGCCTGGAGCAGGCAGTGCAAGAGGTCTGGTGCCAGCTGCGGTGGCAGGTGTAATTTGGGAAGCCTTTTTAGCTTCATGATATCCAATCCTGACTCCCAGGCCTTCCAAGGATGGTGGTGGGACATCCCTTACTAAATGGCTGTTGTGCATAAACCAATGGGGAAAGTTCCATGCTTACTATTAAGAACTCTGCATGATACACATTTATTCTCATTTAATATTCATCAACCCAATGGGATAGAAGATAGTATTTAAAAGAAATGAAATGGAGATCATAGAAGTTAAGAAGCCTGTTCAAGGCATGACAGGACAAAACCGGAGTTAAATTTGTAAGTGAATGATCCCCAAGCCCACTTTTCCTCTGTGCAGATTCTAAAAGGGCCACACCTGCTGCATGGTGGTGGTTTGAATATCTTGAGCTGGGCCACTTTCTCTTCATGGTTCAGAAGAGGGAAATGACCTGGGATTCAAGGTTGCCTCCAATTTGCTAACCAATGTCTGCCTGATACTAAAGTCATTCACCAGAATGTGGGCTCTGACTGGATGCGTCTATGGTTTTGTGTTTTTGAACTTCATAATTTCCCAGCAAAAGCCTTTCTGAAAAATCTCCCCTTTCAGAGTTGAATTTGCAGGAAAAAGGATTTTCCCCACACGTCGGCCACTCTCAGGGTGCCCATATGTGTGTGAAGAATGGGGGACTGTAGTGCCTGTCCAGGAGGGAAGAGCTGGGGTCACTGTTGGCTTCTCCTTCTCTTTCTCTTTTCTGCTCCCAGCCACCACTCACCGATGACCCCCAGAGAGAGTGTGTTTAGACCCCAAACCACTGTAGCCAGAATAGCTCTATTCAGCAAACTAAATCTAGTTCTCCTTGGAAAGTCCCCGAGTTTAAAAGCTGTAAGGGACTATAGAAATCTCATTTTGCACATGAGAAAACTAGCCCGTAAAAGCTTTTCTTGAGGTCAAACAATTAGTGGCTGGGCAGGGTTATTGCTTTGGGTTAAATGTAACAGACACTGTAGAAGTACTTTATAATTGAGAGAAAAAGAAAAAGAACACTTAAGGCAAAAAAAAAAAAAAAAAGCATGTGGCTTTTTATGTCTTTTACAACCTACCTGGGGAGACATGTACTGTGAGATGTGAGGACTGTGTGAAAAGTTCATGTCCTGCAAGAACCCGGTGGTGGGGGATCACAGAGGTCTGAGTGGTCAGAAGAGCCTTCAGAGGAAATGAGGGGCTGGAGTAGGCCCCCAGAGGACCCTGCCCAGGGAGCAGAGAGAGCACCTGGGGCCCTCTCTGGCTGTCCCCTGACCCAGGGCCTGGAGCAAATATGGGAAGAGCAGGAAGCCAGCGGTGCAGGGTGAAGCCCACTCTCCGCAGGAGTCAGTAGCCCGCGTGTGGAGACGGGCTGGGGTCCAGGCGCGCTCAGTGGCTGCAGGAGGTGTCTGGCCACCCCATCCCTGTCCTCGCTCTCTCCCCTACCTGGCTCTGTGCTGTCTGGCTCCCAGGGTCCTCTCCACCCATGTCCTTTGCTCCTTGTTACTGCATGAGCCGCACATGCTGCTGCGTGATGCTGCCGTCTCTTGGGGCAGAAATGAGGCACACAGCCCTCCCTCCTCCGCCCTCACCCGTTCTGTGTGTCCAGTCCTCAGGAGGGAGGCAGGGCGATGTCCTGCTCAGGGCCCGGCCCGCCTGGGCGCTAACAGTCCACCCTCTTAGGAGCAAGGGCTGAGCACTGACGGTGGCACTTTCAAATCCCAGTTTCATTATATATCTGTGTTTCTATCTGCCGGATCCCACTGATGCCTATCGTGGTGTGTGTTGAGGTGCATTCAGTCCTTCCATCCTTGTATTTACAATAACCATAATGTCAAAAGAATGAGAGACAATATAAAAACCCAGGAATAGGACTACAGAAAGGACAAAAAACAAGTAGGAGCACACAGGGAATATTCCAGGA
Organism: Muscardinus avellanarius; assembly: GCF_963383645.1. Lineage (NCBI taxonomy): Eukaryota > Metazoa > Chordata > Mammalia > Rodentia > Gliridae > Muscardinus > Muscardinus avellanarius. Next base: position 59,727,884 of record NC_137786.1, on the reverse strand, counting down.
AGTCGACGCAGCACCGGCCTTCAGTTACCGCCTGGGCCTCCTCAGCAGAGGAGAGGGTGGGAAAGTCTCCTTTCTCCCCACCAGCCCACTCCACCCTCCTTTCCAGTTTATGTGGAAAATGGAGCCTCGGTGAGTTATCCAAGTGTGCCTGCTGGGGCACTGGCTAGGGCCACACGTCCATCCAGGATTGGTTAAAAGCTTTTCTTCTGAGGTTCTCGTTTTGTCTGCCAACAGATATTTACCGAGTCTCTAATATGTGCCAGACATTGTCTAATGAACAAATTTAACACCTTTGCCCTCATAGGAACTGACATCATCATGGAGGAAAGAGAAAAATGAAGCACTAGCATGATAGATAAATGAATTCCAGGTTAGACGGTGATAAAATATAGAGTAGGGTAAGGGGGTCAGAGTGTGATGGTTCCAGGTGTGTGTGTGTGTGTGTGTGTGTGTGTGTGTGTGTGTGTGTGTGGTACTGGGGATTAAACCAACAGCCATTCTACCTCTGAGCTACATCCCCAGCTCTTTTTATTTTTTTATTTTGAAACAGGGTCTCAATCAGTTGTGGAGGCCCTTGTTAAGTTGCAGCTCTGGCCGCAAACCTGCGATCCTTCTGTCTCCGCTTCCCAAAATACTAGGATTACAGGCATGTACCACTGGGCCTGGCTGGGTTCCAGTTTTAAACAGGTGGCCTTGGTGGGTACCAGGAGGACCATGGCTATGGAAACCTGCCAGGCAGGAATTGGGCAAAGTTCTGGTTAGTGGGCAACCACTTAAAGGTCCCTTCTTTGTGTTTATAGAATTGCGGAGATCTGGAGACTGTTGAAGAGGCAACTGTCTGCTACTGCTGGAAGAGGATGGAAGCTGGAGCACATTATTATTATTATTATTATTATTATTATTATTATTATTATTTACAGTACTGGGGATGGAACCCAGGGCCATTCTATCTCCAAGCTACACCCCCAGCCCTACCTTTTTATTCTTTATTTGGAAACAAGGTCTCACTCAGTTGCAAAGGGCCTCACTAAGTAGCTGAGGCTGTCTGTGAACCTGGATCCTCCTGTCTAAGCCTCTCTAATGCTGGGATTACAAGCCTGCGCCACCATGCCTGACTTTCATATTTTAATAGAGCATCGCAGCTCTGACTTCCCCAGCTTCCATTCCTAACCTCAGGAGACTTGCAAAGGGGCTGTGGCTTTTGAGAACAGGTAGGAAGGCAGGGGAAAGGAAAGCTCACAAAGCACATGGAGTTCTATATTTGGAGTCACTGGGGTCCTGAGCCTGGTTCTTGAGGAAGCTGGTGAAGATGAGTTCATCTTTTCAGTGGGAAACAGTTACATATGGGGTGAAGCCAAGGGATATAGTTTAACATACAATTTAGCACTTGCTAAATCTGGGTTTTCAATTGGATTAGTAATGACCACAAGATATCTGTAAAGCGGCTGGCATGGGGCACAGGTTTCACATGCAACCTCTTGGTCTCTGGCTTTTCCTCAGTTTTGATGTCATGTAAGTTCCATGAGGGCAGAGACCTGGTGTTACTCACTGCTGTGCCCGACACAGCCCCAACACATAGATAGCACCTCCGGAACAAAAGAAGGAATGAACGAATGGCTGCATCCTGGAGAAGAGGTTCCAGGAGCTCCTGATCCAGGCCTTCCAATGAGACGCGGAGGAGGTTTTAGGCTCTTCCTTTATCAGAGCGCAGCAGACATAATGCATGCACCTTTTTGCTATTGCTGACTATTGTGCAGATGAGTCCAGGCATTATTTGGATGACACAGTTTTCTTCTCACTGTGTTTATCACCCTCCCCTCCCTCAGGGTGGGCAGTGCGTTGAGGTGGGAGAGAAAGGCTGACGAAGGTAAAAGAAAGTATCCTGCCACCACTCATCAATTATATCATTTAGTTCTTACAACAACCCATTAAATAGCAGAGGAAACCAATTTTAAGCTCTTGCCAATACTTCATGGCAACTTAATACAGAGGAGCTTCAGGCTCCAGAGCTGAGCTCTCACTCAGTGCACCAACTGGTAGGGCAAAGTAAACATGAGCAGCGTCTTGCCTGGCCCCTATCGCCTGCTGGCCTCCAGAGATTGATCCCACAACGTTCAGCTCAAGTTACCTGCTGCTTTGGGGGTATTTAAAAGCATGCCAAATATTTGAACAATGAAGTCAAAGCATGAGGCCGCATTAGTTTATTTCTCAGAACCAACAGTTCTCCTATTATTTAGAGTTTTCTCAGTCTTTGAGGAGTACTAGGCCCTGATCTCATCTTGGGCACAGAGTATTGCTTCTCTCCATTTGTCCTCTTTCCCTCCTTTGAGGTTGTCCTGGAACAGGGTTCATTAGTGACTATTATGTATTGGTGCTAAGCAAGTTACTGGGGTGAGGGGGATTAAAACTGCAGCAAAAGACCTGGAAAAACTGACCCCACTGATGGTTGGCAGTTATTAAAGAGGATAATAAAAAATGGTACTAAGATGTTTTAATTGTACACATACATATAAATTAATATGTAAATGCATGAATTAATATAAAGCACATTTGGATGTAAATTCACTTGCCATTTTTTTCACATCAGGCTAAGACTTTAGCTTTAATTCTGGATAAACTGACTTGAGTAGTGTATTGTTTTTCTGGAATATATCATATCCAACGTGACTAATCCACAATTTCTAGTTTAGGTTTCCTTTCAAGTGACTCACAACTTAAAACAGTCTCCATGAAAGCTTAGAGCAGAACAGTCACGCACCCCCCTAGACTTTTGGAGTTGTCTTTCTTACACCTGATTTAATAGTGATGTTCCAGATTATTGAGTCTTTTCAAAGAGCTCAGATTAGTTTTCTTTTTAAACTATTCTTTTTTATTTACATGCTCTGAGTTTACCTATTAACTAGTTAATACATCATTATAATAAAATCACCACTGGTATAAGTGGGTATGGGAGCAAATAGGAGGACTGTTGGCAAACTTATAGCTCTACTGCCAAGAGAAGAAACTGATAGAGAGCAGCCTCTTGGCAGAGAGATTTCTCTGTGCCAAGGGCATCAAGTGAGTTTCCTGGAGGAAATGGAGAGTGGAGTTCATACTTGAAAATGGAGAAACTAAACAATGACGGGTAATATTTGAATGAGATATCATGAAGTCAGATCTGAGCAGTTATTTGGGGCTTGTGGAGTTTTGGGAGACTGGAGGTAGAGATAGACCAGATCAAGAACTGTGGAAATAGAGATGGAATCGTTATGCAAAGAAATAGAGAAGCTATATGAGAGAGGTAAAATTCTAGACTCCATGTTTCCCCCTCCCCAGTCTTACTTTTTCAGTGTTTCCCGAATTCCTCTGAAACCTTTCCTACATATAACATCCCTTTAACTTGAGTTAGCTTGAATGGATTTCTGTCTCTTATAATCAAGAGTCCAACTAGATTAGGAGAGAACAAGCAAGTGCTAAATTGTACGTTATTGAATACTAAGAACTCCCAAGAGTTCGGAGGAGAGAGCAGTTGAAATCTCATTTCTAGTTTTCTTCTGGTTTCCATATATGGAAAAGAGACCCAAATAATGTGGTCCATTGGTTCTTCCCACCCCATTTCAAACTTACACCCTGCAGCTGTCTGCCCTTGGCCTTGGCTGGAACACTGGTCCTCATCCCATTGCCCTCCTTTGCTCTTATCACCCCCTCTTTTTTTTTATTCCAGGCCAATATCTTCCACCTCTGCCCTGTGCTCAGTGCCAACTAGTTTTCATCCTAGAAGTAAGATTTTTTTTCTTCCCTCTTTTGAACTTCCAAGACAGTCCTTCTTTTGCAGCTGCTCCTGTGGGCAGTTACAGGCATTGCCCCTATATGAACTGCCATTTTTCTTACAATCCATTTTTGTTGTTGGCTAAGGAACCTCATCTAATCCCCCAGACTAATTCCCAGGTTCTTGTTCTCTGTCCTTCTTCCAATCATTATCTCAGGAATTTCAAGACAAGATGGGATTCGTCTGGGTTTGGAAGGACAGTGGGTGTGATTTGGCACAAGGGCAGAAGAAAGGTGCTATGGTTAGAGAAATTGCTAATGGTTTATACCAACTTCATTCTTACCGGCTTTGAGATTATGGTCATGTTTTTGGTGAGAACATGAGGGATGAAGAGACAATTGTTTACTATTTTATGTTTGTTAGTTATGAAGTGAGGGTTTTTTTTTTTTTAGAGTTAACACTTAGATTTGATGCCCAAATTGCATCCCATGAAAGACCCAAGAAAAATTTCCCATAGCTGTCTTATGCTGTATGTTAAGTGGGTTAAGGAGCATTAGTAGAAATACTTCGACCATTCCAGATGGAAAAAGAGATGCAGTCAGCCAAAAACTAACAACATAGCTTTACAACAGGCACTTTGACTCTCCGGGTAGAAAAAAAAAAGGTTCTTTACAAATTTCTGTATCATCTGAAAAAGAATATCTAATTACCTCTCAATTATATAGTACTCAAAGTATATGAACTTTTCATGTGATTGAAAGTTAAAGCTATTCCTTTAAGAAATAAAATTCTATAAATATAGATAGGCAGGTATTATTATAATATTCTGGTTTGATTCCCTTTGGAAAGATACCCTGGAGTGATATAACTGGACTCTATGGTAGTTACATTCCCAGTCTTCTACAGGAAACACTTCAATTGACATGAAGTACATAAAATCATCAATTCCATTTTCAATAATGGGTATGGAAAAGGGGAGGGAGTAGGGTGGGAGCCGAGGGAAGTTTCCCAGTGCTGTGTGCTTGTGTGCCCCAGATCACTCTGGTCTTCATCATGATGTGTGGTTACAATACACCAATAAAAATGGGGGAAGAGATGTCAAGTCCCCGTTGGAAATTATACCAGATTTTCTTGCTTTTATTAAGCAACGTATATTAAACTAAATTAACATTCTTAAATGGTTCTGGATCTCATAGATGTGTATTATGATGTCTGCTTAGCACAATTTCTGCCAACAGGCAGGCCTAGAGTAGCTATGTTTTGAAGCACATGTTTCTCCTAAACGCAGTAACAACTGATTGAATCAAAGAGGACATCTGTCCCCGACATAGCCAGTGTAGGAGCTGGCCAATGTTAAAGCCTATAGTTTGGCTTTAAACATTCAGGAAGAAGTTAAAAGGTTAAATATAGGATGCTCAGTAGTTTAAACCAAACTTGAGAGAGGTAGAGCTCTGTGCTGGGAATGTAAATAACACATCTGTGACATAAATGTTGGGGCTGAAGAATTCATGATGGTTTGTAAGAAAGCAAGGCTGTAAGTAAGCAGTAACCATGGTGGAGCAGGTGCAGGGGCGACTGAGGGAAGGCTGAGGAGCTAATGTACAGAGATAGCTCTTCTTTACAGCCCAAGGGGTAGTTACAGAAGGATGCTCGTGTTAGTACCACACGCAGGCCCTGAGGTATCCGAGCTGGAGCTGCCAATATTGTCCCCATCTGCTCTTGTCTTTGGGCTGGGGCAATTTTCCTTCATTATCTTTGGGTTCCTCTAAGTCCCTTCTCTTCGCTCCTGAGAAGTCAATTTCTACCCAGAATAATCACCATTTCTAGGTCTCTCTCCTCTCCTCTCCTCTCCTCTCCTCTCCTCTCCTCTCCTCTCCTCTCCTCTCCTCTCCTCTCCTCTCCTCTCCTCTCTCTCCCCTTCCCCCCCTCGCCATGTTCTTTCTGTTCTGTTTCCTACTCCTATTCTCCCTCCTTTGCTCCTGGGTATTAAAACAAGGGCATTCTATCTCCGAGCTACACCCCCAGACCTTTTTTAATTTTTAATTTGAAACAAGGTCTTGTGAAGTTGCTAATGGTCTCATTAAGTTGTTGGGTTGGCCTTGATGTGGTGATCCTCCTATCTCAGCCTCCTGAGTTCTGGGATTGTAGGTGTGGTCCACTGTGCCTTCCCTCCCCCTCTTACTTCTCCCTGGCCTCTGGGTTTCAATGCATTCCCTGCCTGGCTTCCCCAGCTTCTAGAGGTTCTGCTCTGCCAGGTTGCTGTGGTCCAGGGAAAGAGCCAGTTGCCGCTTGTCTTCTGCAATCTTCAAGGTTTGGCTCTTCCCAGAGTGAATTGATGCTCACTCCCAAAGGCCTTTGGAGGGTATTTTCAGGTTTGCAGCTGTTCTAGAGAATTAAGGCATACCAGATGTCAGATAAATACTAGTTGGCTATTAATGCTTTCTGTTCTTTTCTCCCCCCCCCCTTTTTTTGGCAGTAAAAACTTGCCTTTCAAGTCCCTTGCTTATTTTAAAATTAGTTTGCATTCCATAAGCTCAAACTAGTTGAGCTGTGGGGGGTGGGGAGCAAATGAGCCAAGATGTTTATTATGCTAAATTTCAGGAAAGAGTCAGCCCAAATTAAAAATTGACCTCGGGTAATGAACAAAATTAATACTGTTAGATAATTAAGAACTGATATTAGTGCTGATTCTAACACTATCTAGAAAATACCTGAACACAGGCAAAGTAGAGTAACACTTAGAGGGAGAATTTTGTGTGTGTGTGTGTGTGTGTGTGTGTGTGTGTGTGTGTGTGTGGTACTGGGGTTCCTGGAAACCCTTCTACCTCTGGGCTATACTCCCAGACACCTATTTTTTAAAAAATATTTTTATTTGGAAACAGGGTCTCTTAAGCCAGCGAGGCTGGCTTCGAACCTGCCCGATCCTCCTGTCTCCACCTCCCAAGCACAGGGATTACAAGCGTGAGCCACCATGCCTGGCTTCAGAGGGAGAATTTTAAGCAAATGTACTGTTAGGAAATCTCTTGCTGTCCATTTTCTTGCAAGGCTAGAAAACAGATCCACTGTCTACTTTTTGGACTGCTGTGGGTCTTTTATGTCTGAAACAGAGATGGAACCATAAGGATTATGGCTTAGCCTGGTAGCCTGAAAAAATAAAGTGGCCCAATATTTCAAAACCCCAATCAGTCTTTTCTTTGCATGGTTTTAGAAAGAAAGTACAAGGAGAATGGGTTCAGAACAAAGCTTCCCACCTCCCTTTTTCCTGCCCACCTTAGAAAAGAAGAAAAACCAGATTCCTCACTCACCCTGGGTCTTGCTGTGAAGCCTTGTCCTGGAGTGTGAACGATATCTGGCACCAAATAAACCAAGGACTCAGGAAGGCAGCCCTTTTAGAGTCACATGAAATCAAGAAAAGAAAGGCTTGGAAAGAAATACTGAAGGTAAGGAATTTTACTTCATTCGAGTAGAAAGGTCATGGTGAATTTCTATGCCTCCACCTACCCATCCATCCATCCACCCATCCATCTACCCATCGATCCATCCACCTATCCATCCAGCTATGTGGCTCAGAATAGAATTTAGAAATAATGTTTGCCAAGGTTTATTTGAAATGATTAAATGATAAAAAAACCAGAAATTTATATTTGAATGTAACTGATTTTGCTAATTCATTTGATAATGAGGATAGCTTTGCCAATTAGATAATATGGTGGGCATTTTCTGTAACTTGTATGAGCCAAAATTGCAGGTGTGTGTGTGTGTGTGTGTGTGTGTGTGTGTGTATGTGTGTGTGTGTGCGCACATGCACACTATTGGGAACTGAAGCCAGGGCCATTCTACCTCTGAGCTTCACCCCCAGTCCTTTTTATTTTTGGTTTTAGAAGCAGGTCTCTTTAAGTTGCTGAGAGTCTAAGTTAATAAGACTGGTCCTGAACCTGCAATGCTCCTGCCTCAGCCTCCCAAGTACTGGAATTATAGGCATGCAACACCATGCCTGCTAGTTTGAAAAGTTTAAAAAAAATATTTAATCGAGGAATGGTGGCACACACCTTTAATCCTAGTACTTGGAAGGCTGATACAGGAGGATCAAAGGTTCAAAGCCAGCCTCGGAAACTGAGGGTGAGGCTGTCAGCAACTTAGTGAGACTCTATTTCAAAAAATAAAAAATAAAATAAGGCTGGGAGTGTAGCTCAGAGGTAGAATGCTCCTGGGGTTCAATCCCCAGCACCTGTGTGGATGTATATATATATATATATATATATATATATATATATATATATATATATACACACATATACTTACACACACACACATATATAGTGCTAAATTGAGTACTAAACAATTTACAATATGGAAGAAATTGTTTTACTCCTCACATTTATTACTAATGTAAAGATGGTAACTTAAAATATGTGAATGGGAGCCAGGTGTAGTGGTGCACGCTTGTAATCCGAGCATTTGGGAGGCTGAGACAGGAGGATCACAGTTCATGGACAGCCTCAGCTACTTAGTGAGGCCCTTTGCAGCTGAGTGAAACCCTGTTTCAAAATAAAGAATAAAAAATAGGGCTGGGGGTATAGCTCAGAGGTAGAATGCCCCTGGGTTCCATCCCAGGACTATTAAAAAAAAAAAAAGTTTATTTACCCTAGAGGTACCAGAACAAGAAAAATTTGAGGCTATGAAGAATGGTTAGGGGAGAGGTGGTACTTTGGATGAAGAAGATGCAGAGCAGTGGGCTTCGTGGGGGCTGGGGTGGGCGCAGGGCTCATTCTCAAACAGTTCAATTGAACTGAGTGAATGCAGTAAACACAGGCGATCTGGGCACACAGAGATGAGCAAATACTAGCGCTGGTGACATTACTAGGTTAATTTGTATTTTTTCTCTTTTGGCGGTACTGGGGATTGAACCCGGGGCATTCTACCTCCGAGCTACACCCCCAACCCTATTTTTATTCTTTATTTTGAAACAGGGTCTCATTGAGTTTTAAAGGGCCTCTCTAAGTAGCTGAGGCTGGCATCAAACTTGGATCCTACTGTCTCAGGCTCCCAAAGGCTGGGATTGCAAGCATGCGCCACCAAGCCTGGCTTTAATTTGTATTATTATTATTATTATTATTATTATTATTATTATTACCATCCTGGGGATGGAACTCAGGGGCATTCTACCTCTGAGCTATATCCTCAGCCCTATTTTTAATTCTTTAGCTTGAAACAGGGTCTCACTGAGTTGCAAAGGGCCTCACTAAGTAGCTGAGGCTGTCTGTGAACCGCAACCCTACTGTCTCAGCCTCCCGAATGCAGGGATTACAAGTGTGCACCACCACACCCAGAAATTTGTATTTGTAATACACTTATGCATATATCATTTTGGAAGAAAGCAGGTCTCCTAAGTGGGTATCAAAACTCTAAAACTTTGAATTTTGGGAGTGAAACCTCTTCCTAGTGGGCTAGAGCTGATGGATAGTCTCCCTTTAAACTTTGAAAATAGGACCTGGCATTTGCTAGAATATTCGTGGCAACACTGTTCATGTGATCACATATCAGACCAACCCAAATGTCCTCTTCAGGAGAAGAGATTGACAAATCACGTATATTTAAGCAACAGGATACCTTACAGCAACTGGCATAAAATAACCGTTATACACAATATAAATGAAACTCACACATAATGTGGAATTAAAACCCCACAGAGTCTATACTGTCTGATTCCATTTTTAGTGTAAGGTCAGGAACGGGCCAACCTGCCTGTCCTGGTTAGAGTCAGTCAGGGCCATGACTCTACGTGAGGAGGCCGTAGCTGAAAAGGACCAATGAGGGTTTCAGGGTGAAGACCATGTCCTGTCTCTGGATTTGAAGTGGTTTACAGGGGTGTGTCCATTTTGTGAAAATTAATAGAGCTGACTATGACTTGTGTGTTTTTATGTATACTTCTTACACTTCAATAATATTTAAAAATAAAGCCCAGCAGTAGTGTGGTGTTGTGTCAGTCATAAGCCATTGTCCATCTCCTCATTCTCCCCTGTCACAAGGGCTTTCAAACCTCTGTTTTTTACTTTTTCCAGATGTGAAATGGAAATGCTTTAAAGTTTCCCTATGGGTTGGAGGCAAGGCCACATCTGTGTCTATGTATCTTCACCTCGGTTGGCCACAGCACAAACACCTGTTCCCTCTACACCCCATAGGACCCAGAGCAGCCAGGAGCCTCATAAGAAATCTCTCCCTAGAAGCCAATGGGAGGGTTTGAGGAATTTCAGCTTCTGACACCCAGGAGGTGGTGCTACAGGTATCAGAGGGCAGCACAGGGAAAGAGGAGCCCTTACTGTGGCTCTCACAGGCAGGGTCCCAGGTACCTGGCTGGAGCCACCTAGGACCAGGCGGGGTGAGGATGGCCTGGCCAGCCCTGGGAGAGTCCTCAGGTCCCGACCTGATGCTGCCCATGAAACCCAGGCCCTGCAGACTGAATGGACGTGCCCCATCTAGGCTGCCTTTGGGCGGGGCAGCTGGCTTGGAGACAGCAGCAGGGCTCAACGTGACAGTCCCCACATTGTGCAGACTTAAAAGGGAAATCCTTTGGATTCTGACTGGACTCCCGGGGCTCAGCCCTGGCCTGGCCCTGAGGCTGCAGAGAGAATCACAGCAGGGAGAGGGCTGCATGTGGACTGGCCCCCAGGTGATCAGAGATGGTTCCGTGGCTGCCAGGATCCTGTAGCCTGAGCGTCCTTGTCCCTTCCAGTCCCTGCTTCCTCTGGGGGCTGATGCCCACCCTCCCCCTAGTGCTCCTCACCCACCTCACCCCCGCAGACACACACTTTTAAAATTAGGCATATTAGTTATACAGAAAAATGGGTTTCAGTATGGCATATTTGCATAAACATCTACACATTTTTTGCCATTTCCACCCAATCCCCCCTTTATCCTTCTTTCCCCTCTTCCTGATCCTCTTCCTCTTCTCTAATAGTCTCCTTTTACTGTCACGTCATCTTTATCTTTCCTCTCTAGATTCTACATCGGAAATAAAATAGAAGATACTAATCTTACTGAGTCTGGCTTATTTTGCAAAACCTGATGCTCTCAGCCATTCATTTTCCTGAAAATGACATAATTTTTTCCTTTATGGCCAAATAATACTCCATTGTGTATATATACTGCAATAGTATATATACCATTCATCTTTATCCATTCGTCTGTTGATGGGCACCTATTTTCATTCCATAACTTGGCTATTGTGACTTGTGCAGCAATAAACGCAGGTATCCAGTTATCGCTATAACATGATGACTTTAATTCCTTCAGATATGTACAAAGGAGTGGTACAGCTGTATTATATGGTAGTTCTATTTTTAGTTTTCTGTGGAACCTCCACACTTATTTCTATAGTAGCTGTACACAATTTATGACCTACCAACAGTATATAAAGGTTCCTTTTCTCCTGCATCCTCTCAAGTGTTTGTGTTTTGTATTCTTGGTGATTCCCATTCTGACTGAGGTGAGATGAAATCTCAATGTAGTTTTGATGTGCATTTCCCTGGTAGCTAAAGGTGTTTAACATTGTTCCTGTAATTATTGGCCATTTTTACTTTTTTTTTTTTTGTGGTATTGGAGTTTCTGGAAACCCTTCTGCCTCTGGGCTACACTCCCAGATCTATTTTTTTAAAATACTTTTTTATTTGGAAACAGGGTCTCTTAAGCCAGTGAGGTTGGCTTCGAACCTGCGTGATCCTCCTGTCTCCGCCTTCCAAGTGCGGGGATTACAAGCGCACACCACCACGCCTGGCCCATTTTTACTTTTTTAAGAAGTGTTTGTGCAGTTCATTTTCCAATTTATAGGTTGGGGTATGTGGAGATATTTCTGGTGTTGAATTTTTGAGTTCTTTATATGTTCTGGATATTATTCTTCTGCCCATGGACCCACTTTTTACATTAAGTTTCAGCTGCGTGCTGTTTTTTTTTTTTTTTTTTTTTTTTTTTTTTTTTTTTTTTTTGGTGGTACTGGCTACACTCCCAGACCTATTTTATATTTTTATTTGGAAACAGCATCTCTTAAACCAGCGCGGCTGGCTTCGAACCTGCGCGATCCTCCTGTCTCCGCCTCCCAAGCGCGGGGATTACAAGCGTGTGCCACCACACCCGGCCAGCTGTGTGCTGTTTTACCTCGCCATTCCGCAGAGGTTTGCCCCACCATCGCTGCCCTTTGAGAGCCTCAACTTTCTAGTCCCGTCTGCCCTGTGCTCCTGGGCGCTTTCCTGGCTGGCTTGGATTTTCATTTTCCTTCCCGTGCCCACAAGTCAGAATACAGAGGACGGCCAGCAGAGGGCAGGAGCGCAAGGGCGGGACTCCGATGAACACTTTGGTTTATGACTTGGGGCCAAATGTAGAGACATTTTTTTTTGTTCTCATCTGTTGATGGGTATGGGTCACCCATGCAGCTATAGATGAGTTGTACAACTGTTGCTGCATATGAGGTAACTTTCTGCCAATAGAATGAAAGATCTGAGATAAGGAACTCATGAAGATGTATTCTGGCTCAGTTTTGGAGGTTCCCATCTGTGATTGATTGGCCTCATTACTGGAGCCTGTGATGAGGTGGCATCGCAGCGGGAGCAGGTGGCAGAGCAAAACTGCTCACCTCACCAGCCAGGAGACAAAAGGAAAGGAGTCCTATGGGACTGGTCCCACGGTCACTCTTAGGGACCTGAGGACCTCTAAGTAGCCTCTGCCTCCTAAGGTTCCTCCCACCCAACTAGGCCCACCCTTTCCTAATAATGCCACCCTAGGCACCAAGCCTTTTACCATGGGCCTTGGGGAGCATCTATCCAAACCATGGCATCATGCCACTGTGAATGCCAACAGCATTTTCCCTGGGCTCTTATAAACTACTAACAATCCTTATGTCCCTTCTCTTTCTCTACATCTGCATCTCTACCTCTCTCTCTCTCTCTCTCTCTCTCTCTCTCTCTCTCTCTCTCTCACACACACACACACACACACACACACACACGTTGAATCAGAACATGTATAAACCCTGACTCACTTTAGTAGCTCATCGCTGACAGGTATGACTCCACACCCATTTTATTGTTCAGAATTTGGTAAATCAAGGCTAATTTTCCTTTGCTGCCAGAATTTCACATAATTAATTGCTGGATCTCATATTGGTGAAAATGGTCTGTTGTCCCAACTCAAGACAGACTGATGGCCTGGCTGTCAGATCCAGAGAGATTCAATAAAACAAAGTTAGTCAGGGATTTCTAGAGCTGAGTCTGGTGGGACTAGAAATGGAATTGCACTAGGAAAGAGCACAGGATACAATTTGATTTTTTTGCAAAATCTATTGGACTTGCTTTCTACTTGGTGCCTTATAACCACTGACCTTTGTGCTCAGAGAGACACTCTCCTTCAGACTGACCAGGCCCTGATTCTCCCTGCATTTAGACTTGATTGCCCTCAAACATCAAGAATGAATTACAGTATGTATTTCTCGAGCTGGACTCTGGGATGTTTGCCAGTACTTCCAGCTACTCAGGAGGCTGAGGCAGGAAGATTGCCTGAGCCCAGGAGTTTAAGATCCGCCTGGGCCACACAGCAAGAAACCGTTTAAAAAAAAAATCTCACTTTCAGGATAGTTTACATGGAGATGGGGTCTTCTTTTGGAGCTGAGGGTGAATGTAAATGGGGACATCTTTGTGAAAATTCAAAATCCAAGGCAAAGAGTCTCAGCATTATTCTGGATTCCAGATTACTACAACCAAAAGGTCAACATTCTATCTGAATAAGAAATGCATTGCTTTCTATTAGGAAGGAGAAGAAAATAAATGTAGCCTAATATCTGCTATATGCTGGGCACCTGATATATATTAATTTATTTGATCCTGACTATGATTTTCTAAGGAGATATTTTATTCCCTATTTACAAATGAGGAAACTTGAAGAGGCTATGCAGCAGCTACAGAGCCCAGGTCAGATCTGAAGCCTGTGACCTCATCAACTCCCACCTCTGCCTCCTCCCTTCACACAGCTGCTGGGTTTTCTTTATTTTCTTCCTGACTGTGCTAGTGGTGTGGCTATTATAAAAAGAATAGGATGCTCCTCTCTTTGGAAAGCTTACTGACTTGAGAGAAATTAGAGTCATAGACACGGAGCCATCAGAGAATATTTTTGTATAAAATTGAAATGGAGGAAGTGATTGAATTAATGAGAAAACTAAATTCAGTTGAGTGCAAATAGATGGATGTCAGATGAGGTCCAGTTAGAGACTCCATCCTGGAACCATGGGAGAAGGGGTGGTACGAGGCACTGAAACACAGAGATGGCAGAGTGAGAAAGGAGCCTGGCAGGCTGGCTGGAAAGGGGAATTCAGCTCTGCAGTGGTTGGCCCAATACATCTATTTCCACTTCAGTGGGCAATAAAGAAACTTAAATTTTATTAGAATTTGATAAGTATATTATTACCATTATCATCATCATTACTTGGCACTGGGGATGGAAGCCAAGAGAGTTCTACCTCTGAGTTATCCGCCAGCCCTTTTTTAGTTTTGAAAGAGGATCTTGCTAGTTGAGTTTTGCTAAGTTGCTGAGGCTGGCCTTGAACCTGCTATCTTCCTGTCTCAGCCTCCCAAGTACTGGGATTAAAGGTGTGAACCACCACACTTGGCTGTTTTAAATTTTATCTTTATTTTCTTTTTCTGTTTCCTTTGTAAATTCTTCCTTTCCTATAGAGGGCCGTGTTTTTTGTTTGTTTTTCCTTCTGCTCATGGATAACTAATCAAAGAGAAGCTTTCTCTAGAGAAGGCCTGCCCCTTCTGTTTTTGGAATTGCCTGTTTCCCTGGGAGCCTCAACTGCAATCTCCTTCTGTGTTTACTTGGAATTTGTGCCAGTTATTGACAGGGGGGCACATCCCCCACTCTTCTGCCCCTGGGCTGATGACTGGGAGGCCCCTGTTTCCCCAGGGCTTCCCCAGGACCTTCAGTTCATCGCAGTGGTGCGCCTGCTTGCTCAGGTACCTTCTACCGCATCCTTGTCTCACTTTCTCACCCCTATTTCTCTCTCCCTTATCAGCACCCCTTTACCTTCCAAAGAAACTACCGTCATCCTCATTCTTGCCTCCAATTCCAATTTTGAAATTGCCCCCAATTTAAATACATAATTAAACCTATGCCCCCAAAAGAAAACATACCGAGGAATCATATGTATTGGTGAACAAATTACATTTTTCTACATATTAGTCATAATATTTGTGCTGCATGTGGGCTATATTGGCAAAATAAATTCAAATTTTCAAATAATTAAAAATTTCCAAGTTGCTTCTAAAAATGCTTTGGTGTTTTTGTTTATGAGCATAATTAGTCGCCTGAAATTTTTCAGAATTTCAAATAAAATAATGAGCCACTAATTACAAGGCCCCAGTTCAACTGCCTTCCTCTTTCCGGCAAACTGTTCTTTGTTAGGGAGCTTTTACTTTGCTCACTGCTGTTAAGCACCAGCCTAAAATGCCTATCTGCTGTAGATTTTAATTTTAATATTAATTTTAATATTAAATTTAAAATTAATATTAATATTAAGAGTTTTATTTAATCTCTTTCCTCCTGGGGGCTTGCCTGAATGAAAAGATAGAAGTAACCAAGAATGCAACCTAGATAAATTTCAAATCTACCTGCTTATTATTGGTGCACAGGATTGAAAATAGTGAGCTCTATGTTCTTGAAAAGAGGCTGCATCTCTGTGAGCTGGGAACAAGGCCACATTCCGATGCGGCTTGGTGTCCAGATTTCAGGAAGGCTGACCTCAGAGAACTCGTGACCTGGAAGACTCTGGTCCCAACTCACATCTCAGGCCCGCAGACACATGCGACATTCTCTTCCAAGGAAAATTTCTACAGCTGGTATGCTTCACTTTAAGTAGAGGTGAGCCTCTGTACCTGCAGGCCCTACATCTGAGAATTCAACCAAGGGTCAAAAATATTCCAAAAATAACTACGTGGGTGTTAAATACGTACAGATTTTTTCTTGTCATTTTTCCCTAAACAATATACTATACCAACTATTTACATAGCACTTATATTGTATTACTGTTTGTAAGTGATAGAGGGATGATTTAAAGTGTACAGGAGGATTTAAAAGGTTATAAGCAAATACAGTGCCATTTTATATATGGGACTTGAACATCCTTGGATTTGATTATGGGCACCAGGGGGTGAAGTGGGGGTTGGGATGGGGGGACAATTCCTGGAACCAATTCTACATGGACACCAAGGGATGACTGAAATTTTATTTCATTGTAGACCACATCAAAGGCTTATTTTCTTCACACTAGTTTTGCCTCTCTAGTTTCTGAGACTTCATCCAGCTCTCTTTTTCTTTGGTATTTTCTTAAAACTTCTCTAAAAACTGTTTACATCCCAGGGGCTTTTTCATTATCCTTCAAAATATTCTCCCAAAGAATCTTTCCTGTCTCTGTTCTGCTCTAAATGGCAACCCTGCTGCTTCATGAATAGTCTGGTTGTTGTCTTCCCCTTTGGTTAGACTAGAAGCCCTTGGAGGCAGAAGCATCTTCTTATAATTACCACGAAGCAACATGAACACACAGCAAGAATTGGTGGATGTTGGTGGTCGGTTCACTTAGGCAATCAATGACAGAACATTCAGAACCTGCAGGTCCTTTCAACTTAATTGAGAATCCAGCAAAGAAGTCATATGGAAAATGGTACCTCCACAAGGGTTTCTTGCTTAGCTACATGATTTTGCAACTGGTTAGGGCTTATGTAATCCACAAAGCACTTTCAAATGTGAGATTGATTTCCTCCTCACGGTGGACTTTGAGGTAGAGGAGGCAGGGATTAGATCTCCATTTCACAGTTGAGGCAGCCCAGGGAAAGGGATTAGCAGGTAGGATGAGGCTGGTGTATTGTGTAGCTGGAGCCACAGCCCAAGCCTTTTCAAATCAATTTAGTTCCATAAAGATCTTATTATCTACAGTGCTATGTGTAAAATCGTAGCTAAGCTCAATGAAAATTTAGTGTATGCAGAGCACCATGCTCACCCAATTTTATGACTAGTTTCTTTAAAAAGCCTTGGAAGGTAACGATTTCAGCATCTTTGGCTTACTGCTTAAGAGCTTTGGGACTGTCATCACCCTACCCAGGCTTCACCACTTCATTCTGTAAGTGGCAATCGTCCAACTCTAAAACAGAGATGATAAGCACATTTACCTCATAGGCACTTTAGTAAGATTGAACCAGGAGCTATATAGCAAGTATATAGCACGGTGCATCTAAATACCAGTAATTTTCTGTCGGTCGCAGTGACGACTCTTACACGATCTTCCTCAAGCAGTTTTATTACCCCAGGTTCTTGTACAGTTCCCGTAGATCTTCTTCATCTTCTCCCCCATCACTCCACCAACCCTCTTCGCTCCCGCCCGCTAGGGCATGCGCGCTTTTTAACCTTCTCCTGGGCGGGCAGGTGGTAGCACGAGGCGCTGCGTCACTAATCATCCGTAAGGCGCCTGATAGGGCTCACTGCGCAGGCTCAGGGCACCGCCAGCCTCGTGAGCCTCGTGACTTGGCTGCAAGCCCAGGCGCCATCTTGAGTCCATGCTGGCAACAAGCCTGGGTGCCACCTCGGTCCTGCCGAGTGGGCCCCGACATATCTCCCTTTTTGTTTTATTAAAATAAGGCTCGGGATCGTGCCTGTCTTAGGTTGCCGACCCTCAAGGACCATTCTTACCCGTCATTGGGAGAACAATAGCATGATTGTTTCCCTGTCTTAGGTTGAAAGGTCCCGGGGACGATCTTACCCGTCTACCGATCCAGCATACTGAGCCATACATGGGGAGATGAGCCAGCTTCTAGGGCTGCCAGAGCTTGCACCAATATGCGCTGTTGTTGCAGTGTGCGTTGTCGAGTTCGCCTGATATATCCAACCATGAAACATCATGCTACCACCAACAAGAATGCCCAGAACGCCATGCCACCCCAGTCTTTTAAAAAACCCAATGTTCCATGTATTAAGTCCATCCATTGTTGTACTGCGGCGACTTCTACGCGGGTAGAATTAATTGCAGCGATGGACGCTCGTAGCTCAATCATGGTGTGTTCAAATTCATGGCTCCAAGTCCCCAGAAGCATCTTGCTTAATTGACAAGACAAATTGCCTGCATGGGAGAAATTTACTGCACATACGTTATATATATAGTCCAGATAATTGAGCTTACTGAGCCATGCCAGCAGCCACATGTGAGGATAGAGCATTCATAGTGGCTGCAATAACTGCCACGGCCACAGAGGCCACAATTACAGCAATAAGAGCAGAAATTCCAAAGTCTCCAAGGGTGCATAGAAGCATAGCAGAAAGTCAGAAAACAGGTATCAATAAAACAACCTAAACTATCATTAACCAAGGTAAAGGAAGAGGGAAAGTAGAAATAGTTCCCCAAAGATCTTAAAGAAAACAACTCATCTCTACGGTACCGAGCAGCAGT
Source organism: Muscardinus avellanarius (assembly GCF_963383645.1). NCBI lineage: Eukaryota > Metazoa > Chordata > Mammalia > Rodentia > Gliridae > Muscardinus > Muscardinus avellanarius. Next base: position 59,709,660 of record NC_137786.1, on the reverse strand, counting down.
TTCTTCCTTAGGAAACTTAACACAGAGCATATCTTCTAACATATATGCAAAAAACAAAAAACTTATTTTTTGACCCATTGTATATTTTTATAACTCTTACGTTAGGAACTAATCTTCTGACCTATCCTTTATTACTATTTACACATTAGGCGCCTTCATTTTCTATCTTAGTTTCTTTCTTCATTTTCTAAGTTTTTTTTCCAGCTAACCTCAGGTGTCTTCCATCTATGGTGGCGGATTAGGAGAAGGAGGGGGAGGAGCGGAAGGTTTAGGGCGTTTCATTTTTTCTTTCTTTTTTTTTTTAATTTATTTTTTATTGGTGCAATGTATTCATACATCATAGTGGTATAAAGAAAATACTTTTGTAGACATACATGCACATATCGCCCAGTTAGCCCCTACCCAATCCCCACCCCATTCCCTCCCCATCCCTCCTTCCCATGCTTGGCTTAGTAGTTGACATCTAGTATTATAGCAATTTATACAATATTAACATTGATAATCTCACATAACAGTTTCATTTGTCTGGTACCAAACTCTTGATGACTTAAAGATAACATTTCAATATTTCTTTTTGCTTTCTTTCTTACCAGAGAATATTTTTTTCTTTTTTTTTTTAGGTAAAACTATCATACATTTATTAATTTATTTTTCAGAAAAAATCTATCCTGATATGGAATATGGACTCTAGATACCCAAAACAATCTCAAAGAAGAACAAAGCTAGAAGATGTATATTTTCTGATTTCAAACCATATAAAGCTACAATAATTGAAACAGTGTAGTACTGTTCTAAAGGCAGATATATAAACCATTGGAGCTAAATAAAAGCCTAGAGATAAATTCTTCCAAACATTGACAAGTTATTTTTGACAAGGTTTCCATGAAGTTTTGGTGGAGGAAATACTAGTCTTTTAACCAAATATTGTTGAAAAATAATAATAAATGAAAAAGAATAAAATTGGACCGTTACCTAACACATATACAAATATTAACTCAAAATAGATAAAAGACCTAAATATAAATCTTAATACTATAAGCTTTTAGAAGAAAATCTGGGTTATAAAACCTCACAACATTGAAATTGGAAGTGATTTCTTGGATATGATTTCAATTGCACAGGCAACAAAAGGGTAAATAAACTCCCTAAAAAATAAAAAAAATATTGTATATCCAAAGACAATGTAAACAGAGTTAAAAGTATGACCCATTTCTCCCTAACTCTCACATATTAGGGAAAGCATCTGATTTCTTATTTTTTGTGCCTGACTAATCTCACTTAGCATAATGTCCTCCAGTTCCATCCATTTCCCTGAAAATGATGTAATTGAGTTTTTTTTGATGGCTGAGTAAAATTCCATTGTGTACATATCCCACAGTTTTGTAATCCATTCGTCTGTTGATGGACATCTTGGCTGGTTCCATAGTTTGGCTATGGTGAATTGTGCAGCTATGAACATAGATACACATGGATTAGTTTGGTAGTTTGGTTTCTTTTCTTTTGGGTAGATACCCAACAGTGGTATTGCTGGATCAAATGGTAGATTTGTTCCCATTCTTCTGAGGATTCTCCGTACTGTTTTCCAAAGTGGTTGCACTAATTTGCAATCCCACCAACAATGTCTTAGAGTTCCCACTTCTCCACATCCTCGCCAGCATCTGTTGTTGTTCGTGTTTTGAATGATTCTAGTTGGAGTTAGGTGAAATCTCAGGGTAGTTTTGATTTGCATCTCTCTGATTGCCAGTGATGTTGAGCATTTTTTCATGCATTTATTGGCCATTTGAATTTCTTCTTTTGTGAAGTGTCTATTTAGTTCATTTGCCCATTTTGTTATTGGATGCTTTGTTTTCTTAGTGTTGAGTTTCTTGAGTTCTCTGTATATTCTAGATATTAGTCCTCTATCAGTGGTGTAGGTGGCAAAAATCTTCTCCCATTCTGTTGGCTCTCGATTGAGATTCTTGATAGTTTCCTTTGCTGAACAGAAGCTCTTCAGTTTCATGCAATCCCATGTATTGATTCTCCTTTTAATTTGCTGTGCCTTTGGGGTCTTGTTGAGGAAATGTTTGTCTGTGCCTATGTGTTGTAGTGTTGGACCTATGCCCTCTTCAAGGAGCTTCAAAGTCTCTGGTTTAATTTCCAAGTCTTTGATCCATCGTGAGTTGACTTTTGTACAGGGTGAAAAAGTGGGATTAACATCCAATTTTCTGCATATGGTTAACCAGTTTTGCCAACACCATTTGTTGAAGAGGCTATCTTTTTTCCAGTGTATGTTTTTGGCCTCTTTGTCAAAAATCAATTGGCTGAAAGTGTGTGGACTTGTTTCTGGGTCTTCTATTCTGCTCCACTGGTCTATATATCTGTTCTTTTGCCAGTACCATGCTGTTTTTATTACAATGGCTTTGTAGTATAGTTTAAAGTCAGGTATTGTGATTCCTCCTGCATGGTTTTTGTTGCTGAGAACTACCTTGGCTATTCTGGGCTTTTTGTTATTCCAGATAAATTTAAGGACTGATTTTTCTATGTCTGTGAGGAATGATCTTGGTAGTTTAATGGGCATTGCATTAAATCTGTAGATCACTTTTGGGAGGATGGCCATTTTAATGATATTTATTCTGCCAATCCATGAACATGGAAGGTCTTTCCATCTTCTAAGATCTTCTTCGATTTCTTTTTTCAGTGTTTTATAATTTTCTTTGTAGAGATCTTTTACCTCCTTGGTCAAGTTTATTCCTAGGTATTTTATTTTTTTGTGGGAGATCCTGAGTGGAAGTGTTTTCTGAATTTCTTTTTCAGTGGATTTATGGTTGGTGTACAGGAAAGCTTCTGATTTTTTAAGATTGATTTTGTATCCAGATACTTTACTGAATTTGTTGATCAGTTCTATAAGCCTTTTGGTTGAGTTTGTTGGGTTTTCTAAATATAGTATCATGTCATCTGCAAATAGTGAAAGCTTAAGTTCTTCTTTTCCTATTTGTACTCCTTTGATTTCCTTTTCTTGCCTTATTGCTCTGGCTAGAGTCTCTAGTACTATATTGAAGAGAAGTGGTGATAGTGGACATCCTTGTCTCGTTCCAGTTTTTAGGGGGAATTCTTGAAGTTTTTCCCCATTTAATATGATGTTGGCAGTGGGCTTATTGTAGATTGCCTTAATAATGTTGAGATATGTTCCTTCTATTCCAATTCTCTGCAGTGTTTTTATCATAAATGGATGTTGAATTTTATCAAATGCTTTTTCAGCATCTATTGAGATGATCATGTGGTTTTTGTCTTTGATTCTGTTTATATGATGAATTACATGGATTGATTTTCGTATATTGAACCAGCCTTGCATCCCTGGGATGAACCCTACCTGGTCATGGTGAATGATTTTCTTGATGTGGTTTTGAATGCGTGTTGCTAGTATTTTGTTTAATAGTTTTGCATCCAAGTTCATCAGAGATATAGGCCTGTAGTTTTCCTTCCTTGAACTGTCTTTATTCGGTTTGGGTATTAGTGTGATGTTGGCTTCATAGAATGTATTTGGGAGAGTCCCGGTTTTTTCTATTTCCCGAAATAGTTTGAGTAGTATTGGGATTAGTTCTCCTATAAAGGTTTGATAGAATTCACTTGGGAAACCATCTGGTCCTGGGCTTTTCTTTGATGGTAAGCTCTTTATTGCTATTTCAATCTCTTTGATTGTTATTGGTTGGTTTAAGTGTTCTATATCTTCTTGACTCAGTTTAGGAAGATTGTATTTATCTAGGAAGTTGTCGATTTCCTCCAGATTTTCCATTTTGTTGGAGTATAGTTTTTCAAAGTAGTTTCTGATAATCCTCTGGATTTCTACGCTGTCAGTAGTAATGTCTCCTTTTTCATCCCTTATCTTCATAATTTGGGTTGATTCTCTCTTTTTCTTAGTTAGATTGGCTAGTGGTTTATCAATCTTGTTAATTTTTTCAAGAAACCAGCTTTTGGTTTTGTTGATTTTCTGTATTGTTTTTTTATTCTCTATTTCGTTAATTTCTGCTCTAATTTTAATAATTTCCCGACTTCTGCTGGCTTTGGGGTTCAATTGTTCCTGCTTTTCAAGGGCTTTGAGGTGTGTCATAAGGCTATTTATTTGAGAATTTTCTGTTTTTCTTATGTGAGCACTCAGTGCTATAAATTTTCCTCTTAATACTGCCTTCAAAGTGTCCCAGAGGTTTTGATATGTTGTTTCTTTATTTTCATTTGTTTCTAGAAATTTCTTGATTTCACCTCTTACATCTTCTATGACCCATTCTTCATTCAGAAGTGTGGTGTTCAGTCTCCACATGTTTATGTTGTTTCTCTGGGTCTTCTTATAGTTGATTTCTAGTTTCATTCCATTATGGTCTGAAATGACACAGGGAAGTATGTAACATTTTTTAAATTTGCTAGTGCTCATTTTGTGTCCCAGGATGTGATCTATTTTGGAGAAGGTTCCATGAGCAGCTGAGAAAAATGTAAACTCTGCTGTAGTTGGGTGAAATATTCTATATGTGTCCAACAGGTCCATTTGGTTAATGGTGTTCTTTAGTTCTGAGACATCTTTACTGACCCTTTGTCTGGACGATCGGTCTAGTATTGTGAGAGGTGTGTTGATGTCTCCCAGTATTATTGTGTTGGGATTTATGTGTGACTTCATATCACAGAGAGTTTGATTTATGAAAGTAGCTGCCCCTATGTTTGGGGCATAGATGTTGATTATTGTTATTTCCTCTTGCTGGACTATTCCTTTTACCAGTAAGATGTGACCTTCTTTGTCTCTTCTAATAAGTTTGGGTTTGAAGTCTAACTTGTCTGATATCATAGTTGCTAATCCTGCTTGTCTTCGAGTTTCATTAGCATGGATTACCTTGCTCCAGCCCTTTACCTTGAGTTTGTTCCTATCTTTACTTGTAAGGTGTGTTTCTTGTAAGCAGCAGATGGATGGATTCTGGCTTTTAATCCATTTTGCCACTTTATGTCTTTTTATTGGGGAGTTGAGGCCGTTTACATTCAGTGTGATTATAGAGAGATAATTTTTAATTCCCAACATGTTAAGATCTTATTTCTGTTTAAGATACTGTTTATTCTTCTTTGCTTAGTTGTCAGCTGGATGGGAATTCTTGTTTCTTTGGTTCTGGCGTGTATTACCCATTTCCTCTTTGCAGTTAATCTCCTTGAGTATTTTCTCTAGCGCTGGTTTTGAAGACATAAATTCCTTCAGTTGCTGTTTGTCATGGAAGCTTCTTATTTCCCCATCTAATTTGATGGATAGTTTTGCTGGGTAGGAAATTTTTGGCTGGAAGTTGTTTTCTTTCAGAGTTTGGAATATGTTACTCCAAGCCCTTCTGGCTTTCATAACTTGGTTTGGGAAGTCTGGAGTGATTCTAATTGGTTTGCCTCTGAATGTCACGTGGCCTTTTGTTTTTGTTGCCTTTAAGATTCTCTCCTTGGCTTCCACATTAGTCATTTTGACAATTATGTGGCGTGGGGATCCTCTTCTCTGATCCTGTCTAAAGGGAGTTCTATAAGTTTCCTGGACCTGTGTATCGACCTCTTGCTCTATGTTTGGAAAATTTTCTGCTATTACTTCCTTGAAGAGATTGTTGATCCCTTTGGTTTCACCTTCTTTTCCCTCCTCTATTCCAATTATTCTTAGGTTAGCTCTCTTGAAATGGGCCCATATTTCTTCAATGTCAGATTCCTGCTGTCGGGTTTTTTTTTCTAAATTAGAAACTATGCGTTCATTTTTAGAATGATCATCTTCAAGAAGCGAGATTCTATTCTCCATGTGGTCTAATCTGTTGTTTATACTTTGAATTGAGGCCTTTACTTCATTAATTGCATCCTTTATCTCTTTTTGACTCTCTCTAAATTCTTTTCGAAAGTCCTCTATTATTTCTAAAGTTATTTTCCTAATTTGATCTTCTAGAGATCTTTGGGTTTCTGTGTTATCGGATTCTGATGTTGTGGGGTTGTTGGCATTCACTGCTCCATTGTTATTTCTCTTTCCCATGATTTTGGAAATTTGTGCCTTCTCTGGGTTCTTCCCTGAGTCACTACGAGTTCACTTAAGATGCTCTGGATCTCGTGTCTGTGGTATCTCTGTCACCACTACTCCTTAACTGGGTTGTATCACAAAGTCTCAGACCCAGGGAGTCAATTAAGGCTGCTTAGACCGTGGGGAGTGCCAAGTTGGGCGTTCTCCAGTGGGGAGTTGTGACTATGGTATGATATCTCTGCCACTGCCACTCCCCCACTGGGCTGCACTGCTAAAATCTCCGACCCAGGGAGACTATCTGCGCGAGTCCCTGGGAGTGCAGAACTGGGATTTCTCCCCTAGGGGCCGCAATTTGACTCACGGTTATTGAGTGCGCTGATGGAGCTGTAGTGAACTCGATGGATTCGCTGCTGCCGCCACTGGCAATTTGGCACCACTGCCACGCCCTCGGCCGTGATATGGCGTATTTCTTCTCTGGTTTTGAACTCCGCTCTGAGTCCTTGCCAGTTGTGCTGTGCCCGGCCCTTGGGAGTTTTAGATGTTCCCTGCACCAACAAAACTGCTGACTGCCGCCCGGCTGTTCAGCACCTGCTCACCTCGGCTCGCTGTCCACCCCTCCTCTCAGGCGCCTGGTGGCTGGTTGAGTGGATTGGTCTAGGGTCGTCAGGTGAACTCACCGCTGCCGCCAGCAGTAAGACACTGCTTCTGCGTCCTAGGCCGCGAGGCCAAAGTACCTCCTCTCTGGATTTGAGCTCTGTTTTGAGTCTCCCTCCTCTCTGGATTCTGGTGCTGCTAGGGGAGATGTAGGCCGCGCCGCTCCGGCCGCTCTGCGCCGCGGCTCTGGCTGCTCTGCACCGCGGGTCTGGCCACTCCGGCCGCTCCGGCCGTTCCGCGACGCGACTCTGGCTGCTCCGGCTGTTCTGGCCACTCCGCTCCGGCTGTTCTGGCCGCTCTGCTCGGCTGCTCTGGCCGCTCAGCTCAGCTGTTCTGGCCGCTCCGCTCCGACTGCTCCAGCCGCTCTACTCCGCGGCTCCGGCCACTCCGCGCCGCCGCTCCAGCCAATCCGGGCTGCGGCTCTGGCTGCTCCGGCTGTTCTGGCCACTCCGCTTGGCTGTTCTGGCCGCTCCGCTTGGCTGTTCTGGCCGCTCTGCTCGGCTGCTCTGAACCGTGGCTTCGGCTGCTCTGCACCGCGGGTCTGGTCACTCCAGCCGCTCTGGCAGTTCCACTACGCGGCAGGCCGCTCCACTCTGCGGCTCCCCCCAATCCGCGCTGCGGCTCTGGCCGCTCCGCGCTGCGTGGGCGCGGCACTTCGGGCTGGTTTTTCTCTGGTGTCTTGTTTTTCCAGCCCTTTTTCTCTGTCCCTTGTAGTTACCGTTTTTATTTTTTTGCTGGTGGTGTTTTCTGGCTCTGAAAGGCGCTGGTTTTGTGGTAGTAGAGTTGGATTGTTAGCAGGACTTGTAAGTGCCGCTTTCCTCCGTCGCCATCTTCCCGGAAGTCCTTTTCTATGAATTCTAACAGAGCTTCTTTCTTCTTAGAAATCTCTTTCGCTTTCAAATTTTCTAAAATGGCTGCTTTCACTTTAGCAACCTTAGACCTTTTCGTCGCAACACCTGCGAACCTTCACAGTGCTGTCCCTCGCTTTTCCGCGAGCCTCGCTTATCCGCGAGCCTTATTTACTCCTATCTTGTCGAATCAGGACCAGCCCGATTCTCTAACTTGCTTACACTAAAAAATATCCTCCTTCATGGAGCCCCCTTTGATCGGGGAAAATTCCTCCTTAATGGAGCCCCCTTTGATCGGGGAAAATTCCTCCTTAATGGAGCCCCCTTTGATCGGGGAAATCTTGTCGAATCAGGACCAGCCCGATTCTCTAACTTGCTTACACTAAAAAATATCCTCCTTAATGGAGCCCCCTTTGATCGGGGAAAATACAGCGCTGTCCCTCGCTTTTCCGCGAGCCTCGCTTATCCGCGAGCCTTATTTACTAAATATCCTCCTTAATGGAGCCCCCTTTGATCGGGGAAAATTCCTCCTTAATGGAGCCCCCTTTGATCGGGGAAAATTCCTCCTTAATGGAGCCCCCTTTGATCGGGGAAAATTCCTCCTTAATGGAGCCCCCTTTGATCGGGGAAATAACCCTCCGTAAACGGAGCCTCCTCCTCCCTTTTCGGAGTCAAAGGAGTACTTACCAGCCAGCTGCCCTGGACTGCCAAGGTTCTCTTACCAGCCAGCTGCCCTGGACTGCCGAGGTTCTGATCAAAGCGAAGGTCCCCGTACGGGCCACCACTTGTCGGGCGCAGTGACGACTCTTACACGATCTTCCTCAAGCAGTTTTATTACCCCAGGTTCTTGTACAGTTCCCGTAGATCTTCTTCATCTTCTCCCCCATCACTCCACCAACCCTCTTCGCTCCCGCCCGCTAGGGCATGCGCGCTTTTTAACCTTCTCCTGGGCGGGCAGGTGGTAGCACGAGGCGCTGCGTCACTAATCATCCGTAAGGCGCCTGATAGGGCTCACTGCGCAGGCTCAGGGCACCGCCAGCCTCGTGAGCCTCGTGACTTGGCTGCAAGCCCAGGCGCCATCTTGAGTCCATGCTGGCAACAAGCCTGGGTGCCACCTCGGTCCTGCCGAGTGGGCCCCGACAATTTTCTCATTATTCCTTTGTGATCTTCAGAGTTTTTTCCTTCCTCTATATTAATTATATCCAAAAATATTCTCAAATTGATCATGTCTTTGACTCTCCATGTGAGTGCCAGAACTCATGCCACCAGACCCTGAACCCCCTTGGCAATCCACAACGCATGTTCCATGTGAAAGGCTCAGCAGAAAAGACAATTGTGTTTAGCACAATATTTCCCCCAAAGTATAGATCAATGAACACTTTCTTTGTGATGTATTTGCTTACCAACAGTATCAGTTAGAATCCTTATTTGGGAAATAGGCAAATTCATAGCTGGGTCCCAAGCCAGTTAAGCAAACTCAGCTGAATACATTAAAAAAAAAAAAAATGGCCATTACAATCGGCTTAAAAGGATGTCTTCAAAAACCAGCTTGAGAAAATGCCACTGAATCCAGTTCTATCCCTGAATTCATAGTTAAGCCTCATAAGTTTTTATTGTTGGCAGCTAAAACAGTCAGGGGAATGGAGGGTAAACACTGACTGTCGATACTGCTTTTCTCCTCCCCACTTCCATTTCCTTCCTCTTCTTTCCCCTCCTCCTCTTTCAGACAAAGGGGTAGAGAATATGGTAAAGACAGGTGATCTGTTGCACACACTCGATCAATAGAAATAAGTCCTTATGTATTGATGCAGTTCCTCTGTTTTGTATTTTGATGTCTTCCTCAAGATAGACTCATCTTCCAGGCATGGTGGAGCACAACTGTAATCCCAGTATTTGGGAGGCTGAGACAGGAAGATTGCTGGTTTGAAGACAGCCTTTATAATGTAGGGAGACCCTCAGGAACTTGGCAAGTCTCTGTTTCAAAACAGAAAGTAAAAATGGCTGGTGTGTAGATTGGAGGATGAATGCCCCTGGGTTCAATCCCCAAACCCTGTGTGTGCGTGTGTATGTGTGATGTCTTGACTTGATTTAAAATGAGACTTTTTAATACAAGTAAAAAGTTAGTGAACAAAGTCTAAATAAGACTATAAAATAGGATACCTTAAGATTTCTTATGACTACTATATTTTGGATATCTTCAAATTTTTCCTAATCTGTGTATGTTTAGTATATACAGGAACTGAGGTTGGTTGCTTCTTGTGGAAGCCCACTTTTCTCTAAGTAGTTAAGCATAGTTTGGTCTTCCTTGATTATCTTTTTCTCTTGACTATGAGTCAATATATTTTGCTTCTTAATATGTCTAATAATTTCTTGCTGTATCCTAGATATTATGGGAAACACATTATAGAGATACTTGGTTCTGCAATGTTCCTCCAAATAATTTTGATTTTTTTTAAGTCGGCAAAGAGAAAGTCTTAGAACCAGTTCAGTGCCTTAGCCCAGCTGCATAGTCTGCCTGCACGTCGATGATTCGGGGTCACCCAGAATGTGAGCAGAGCTCGTGCTGAGGTTGGGGGCTCTTCCTCTCTGACTCTGTTTGTTCTGGAATCCCCCTGGCTCCCTCACTTTCCAGCCTCTGTGGTTGTCCTGATTTCTGCCCCTGGCTCTCCAAGCAATGAGATCATAGGTATCTCTGTTCTGTGGGATGTGGACAAAGTCTGCCCTCAAACTATTAGCTGTATATAGAGCAAAGCAAAACACAACAAAAATAGAAAACTCATCCAATTCCACCCCTTTCTTCCAGATTTCAAACCTTCTCCAATATCTTCCTGCTTTTACTTACTTGCTGATGCTTGTAGTAGTGGCACTCAAAAATATTTTGTCCGGAGTTTCTAGCTATGTTCAGTAGGCCATTCTTCAGCCTTTACAGAGATGCAACCTGACCCTATGGGAGACATCCACCTCCTACAACTGGAGGGAGATCTGAGAAGATACATAATTTTAGGCTTTAAGAAAGATCACATGACAGCTTGTGAAAACGCACGTATAAATGTGTCTCTAGAATTATGCTGCTTATTGTTATTATTTTCTTGGGGATTGAATTTGGGGCTGTGCTACCACTAAGCTACATATCCAGTCCTTTTTATTTTACTTTTTTATGTTGAGACAGGGTATCACTAAGTTGCCCAACCTGGCCTTGAACTTGTGATCCTCCAGATTTCTGGGATTATAGGCATGTACCACTGTGCCCAACTTCCTTGTTATTTTTAAAGATTACCTTATTTTTAAATAAATTAATTTCCCCTCTGAGGCTACTTGCCAGGGTTCCTTGCCTGCTTGCAGAAGAATGTTGGCAAAATCTTTTCATAGGCAAGCACTGGGCAGGCAGAGGTGGACTCCCAAAGCAGAAATGTGACCCCAGAAGCAAAAGCAGGAAGGACTAGAAGCTGCCTCGTCTGCCAGTTGGACTAGCCAGTGACCACCCAGCTCCCTAGGAAGCCTGCCATACGGACACATTTTCACAGTCCACTTGCCCATTTGTGCTGGTGACAGAGGCATTCAAACTCACGCCAAGTGGCAAGAATTCAGAACAGTTCTGCTCAAGGAACGTTACCAACACCTTGGACATCAGAAAAGTAAAGACAGGAGAAAGCCTAAACGCCATTTTCCAGGAACACATTTTCTTTTCAGAACCATGTGTGCAACTTTGCAATCAGGTCCTCTGTGCAGTATCATCAGACTGGAAAGCACCTACCCAGTATGTCCTTTGGCATCTCTGCACCCACATCACAGAGGGTAACGCTTCCTTCTCCCAACCTTTTCCATCTTCTTCTGCTACCAGAGTATTATTTGGCTCAACAAATATACTGATGGATAGTGTCTTTGTCCATTTCCTGTTGCTATAACAAAATACCCGAGGCTGGCACTTAATAAATTTATTAAACTCACAGGGTTTTTTTTTTTTTTTTAAGTGGTCCTGGGGATGGAACTCAGGGGCCTTCTACCTCGGGGTTACACTCCCAGACCTATTTTATATTTTATTTGGAAACAGGGTCTCTTAAGCCAGCTGAGGCTGGCTTCGACCTGTGCAATCCTCCTGTCTCAGCCTCCCAAGCATGGTTATTACAAGCGTGCGCCACCACGCCCAGCCCATAGGTTTTTTTTTATTATTTTTTTAAATTTATTTTTATTGGTGCATTGTAATCATACATCACATTGGAATATAAGACTTGAGAGGATATACAAGCACACATCATCCAATTAGCCCTCATCTAGCCCCCATCCCATTCCCTCCCCCTCCCTCCATCCCATGCTTGTTTGGTGATTAACTTTGATACATATGTTTATGTAACTCCTGCTTTTTAAAGAGGCTCCATCCTCCCCTATTCCATACCCTCTGATTGGTCACCTTAATTGCTTCACTATAGGGCCCTTTCTATAGCTCGACCACTTCCTGTTGCCCCTTTCCACCTAGTTATTGCTGATTAGGGGAAGCATCTGGTTTTAATTTTCTGTGATATTTCTCTGTGCATGACGCGTTGCAAATACTGATCCCACTCTTGACGGCCCCAGTTGTGGCCTGGCTACCTGGTGGACTGATCAGACCTCGCTGGCTCAAGCAGCAGCCTTGCCTCATGGGAGGCCCCAGTTCTGGCCTCGCTGGCCCCGACACTGGCCTAACCCCTCAGCTGGCTCCGATCCCGGCTTCGGAGGCCCCAGCACCGGCCTTGCCTCATGGTAGGTTCCGATGTTAGCCAATGGCCCCGGCATCAGCCTAACCCTTCAGCAGGCTCCGATCCAGGCCTCGGAGGCCTCAGTAGCGGCCTTACCTCACGGAAGGCTCCACTGCCGGCCAGTGGCCCCGGCACCGGCCTAACCCCTCAGCAGGCTCTGATCTCGGCCTCGCTGGCCCCAGCACCGGCCTAACCCCTCGGCAGGCTCCAATCCCGGCCTCAGAGGCCTCAATAACGGCCTTGCCTCACAGCAGGCTCCGATGCCGGCCACGCTGGCCCCGGCACCGGCCTAACCCCTCGGCAGGCTCAGATCCCGGCCTCAGAGGCCCCAGCACCGGCCTTGCCTTGCAGCAGGCTCCGATCCTGGCCTCACTGGCCCCAGCACTAGCCTAACCCCTCGGCAGGCTCTGATCCCGGCCTCGGAGGCCCCGGCACCAGCCTAACCCCTCGGCAGGCTCCGATCCCGGCCTCAGAGGTCTCAATAGTGGCCTTGCCTCACCGAAGGCTCTGATGCCGGCCAGTGGCCCCGGAACCGGCCTAACCCCTCAGCAGGCTCTGATCCTGGTCTCGGAGGGCCCAGCAATAGCCTTGCCTCATGGCAGGCTCCAATCCCAGCTTTGCTGTGTCTGTCACCGGCCTCACCTCTCGGCAGGCTCTAATCCGAGCACCCTCTTCACCCAACTATTTGTCCCACGTTCTCGAGGGTGCGTGGTGGTAGGTAGCATTCTGCCTCTGGGGTAATTACTTCAAAAGTTCCAGGTGTAATGTATTAGATCTCTACCTCCCCTGAGTACTGGCCACTGCCTCCACCATTTCAAATCTTTCCCAAGCTCTCTTTTCACTCTGAATGTTGTCCAGTCTTCCTAAGCATGCGCGATGGTAGCATTCTACCTTTGGTGTAATTTCTCAAAAAATAAATAAATAAATAAATAAATAAATAAATAAGGTTGGTAGGCTCCAATTTCTGCTTCTCCTGAATACAATTCTCCACCGCCAATGCGGAGACCGCTTTCAGCACCGCCTTTCTCCTTGGTCTCTGCTAAAGTCTCTCTCCTTACAGGTGATGTCCAAGATTCTTAACAATGTAGAGAAGAAGCAGTCCTCCTTAGCAGGGAATTTTTCCAATAATTCCAGTTCATTTGGATAAGTTTTGTTTGCATCTCCAGTATCCTGGCATCCACCACAGCCTCCTTGACCCCTTTCCGATATTTTCCTTTTTTCTTTTTCTTTTCCTTTTTTACAGGGTCCTTCTGGGTGGAGAGGGGGTCGCCTAGGGGCGCCCCGCCAGCGCCTGCCCACCCGCCCAGGGTCGGGGGCCAGGGGTCCTTCCGGGTGGAGAGGGTGTCGCCTAGGGGCCCCCGCCAGCTCCTGCCCACTCGCCCATGGTCGGGGGCCGGGGTCCTTCCGGGTGGAGAGGGGGGTCACCTAAAGGTGCCCCGCCAGCGCCAGCCCACCCGCCGGGGGGGGGGGGGCGGGCCCAGCCCACAGTTTTGAAGCCCAGCCCACAGTTCTGAAGGCTGAAAATCCAAGACAGGAGGCCCCATCTGCTTGGCCTTGGGGAGGACCTTGTGTGAGATGGCATCCCAGTGGTAGGAGCCTGTCTGGGACTCATCGCATGGCAAGGTGGGAAGCCAGAGAGATTTAGGGGCTGAGTTTGCTTTTTATTACAACTCAATCTCAGAAACAAACTCACCCTACAAGACTGGAATTGATCCCTTCTGAGCAATGTAACCTAATTATATTGCTCTAAGCTCCACCTCTTAACGGTCCTGTCACCTCTCAACACTGTCACATCGGGGGCCAAGCTTCCAGCACATGAAACTTTGGGTGACAGATTCAAACCATAGCAGATGGCATCCCTTCCCAACTTGTTACCCCTGGTCCTTCCACTCCTACCATAAAGGAAAGGCCAATCATGATTTATCTTTGAACCACGTGACCACTCGAAGAAGGCTGGACAGGCTCTATTGTAAAAGAAGGGGGATAACTGGTGAGTGGACAGCCAACAGTATCAACCTCACCTGGACACTCTTTATTAGTCCTGTTTGGATATTAATATGGGTTTTTTGTTTTTATTTTTTTTTTATTTTTTTATTTTTTTTTTTTTGCTGGTCTGGGAATGGAACCCAAGGGCATTCGACCTCTGAGCTACACCCCCTGTCTTCTTTTTTATTCTTTATTTTGAAACAGGGTCTCACTAAGTTGCAGAGGGCCTCACTGAGTAGCTGAGGCTGGGCGTGAACAGTGATCCTCTGGTCTCAGCCTCCCGAATACTGGGATTACAAGTGTGTGCCACCACTGCTGGCTATATTTATATGTTTTAAAGTATTTCTTTCTCTTTTTTTTGTGGTACTGGGGTTCCTGGAAGCCCTTATACCTCGGGGCTACACTCCCAGACCTGTTTTATACTTTTTATTTGGAAACAGGGTCTTTTAAGCCAGTGCGGCTGGCTTCGAACTGCATGATCCTCCTGTCTCCGCCTCCCAAGCAGGGGGATTACAAGCGTGTGCCACCATGCCCAGCTTAAAGTATTTCTTAACAACAGGTGCCACAGATATTATAATCCGCTTCTAGTTGAATATGGTTATGCATAGCAATCATCTGGGAAGCCTTAGATAATGCTGATACTGGGTTCTTTCTCCAGAGATTCTCGTTTCATTGGTCTGAGGCACAGACTGAACAATGGGATTTTTAAAAGTTCTCCAGATGATTCCATTATGCAGGAAAATTAAGAACCATTTTCAAATTCCCTCACTATTTTACACGTTCTGCAAATAAAACTAGAAATGTGGTTGCAGTTAAAAGCTAATATCAATAATGCCAGATTGTCAATACCAGCTATTTCTTGCTATAATTGGTATGACCTAATTGGTATTTCCTGCTATAATTGGCATGGTCTGTATATAAAAAAGGTTAAAATTCCATCTTAGTGTTCAAAGTAATCATTCGAGCCCCTCTACCCCTGAAACACGCACGCCAGTCAGTAGAAAACCTATATCCCTTTCCATTCCATTTCTACCTTGGCATTGTTAAGAAAATTCCTGGAACTTAGTTGGTTTTAGTTTATTATTTGTGCTGCTATAACAAAATACCAGAGACTGGGTAACTTATAAAGAAAAGATATTTGTTTCTTACAGTTCTAGAGCTGGGAAGTCCAAGATCGAGGGACTGCATGTGGCCAGGGCTTTCCTAGTGTGTCATCCCCTAGTGGAAGAAAATCACATGTTAAGAGAGCAAACGAAAAAGAGCAGGAGAGAACTAACCTGTTCTTATGATAACATTAATCCATTTTCAGAGGTCTCATGACCTAATCACCTCTTTAGGGTACTACCTCACTGCTGCCATATTGAGGATTAAATAAGTTTCCAACGCGTGAACTCTGGGAGACAGATTCAAATCACAGCACAATCTAAACAGCCTGTCTGGATTCCAAACACATCCTAGAAGGGGAAATGTAAGAACTGTTCACTGTTCCAGGAGGCCGTCCATCCTTTCTTGCTATTACTTCTGCCCCTGCCCTGTGACCTCACTTATCTATGGCAAGTGTTACCAGGATGCCTCCCACTACAGTGATGCCAGAAGTAGCATCACTTTCAGCTGTTTTAGAAATAACAAAATCATGCTGCATTAGGTGCCTTAATAAATACCATGTATATTTATTCACTCTTTCAAGTCTCTAACTCAAAGAAAAGGATACAGGTATTTATGTGTTTGTTTTGTTAGCTGGAACTTGAGTCAGAGAAACTTCTTTAAAAAAAAAGTTTCTACCATGCCGGGCATGGTGATGCACGCTTGTAATCCCTGTGCTTGGGAGGCGGAGACAGGAAGATTGCGCAGGTTTGAAGCCAGCTGCTCTGGCTTAAGAGACCCTGTTTCCAAATTAAAAAAAAAAAAAGTATAAAATAGGTCTGGGAGTGTAGCCCGGAGGTAGAATGGCTTCCAGGAACCCCAGTTTCCAAAAAAATAAAGTTTCTACCATGCTTCACATGCACAAAGCCCTGGGTTACACCCTCAGTGCTGCCAGCAGACAAACAAACAAACAAACAAACAAATTGCTATTGGCTCTTTTGCCTGGGTCTTAAGTGTCTCCCATCAATTGTCTACACATAGCATAGTAGGCACTGAATCCCCGAAAGTACTATGCATATATGCCCCCCCCAAATTGATTTCTTATCCCATTGTCCCTAGTCATTCAAAGTAGTGCATGATGAGTTAATTATGGGAGGGAGATAAGAGAAACTTCCACAGAGAAATATAAGCCAGGTATGGTAGCATACACTTGTTATATCAGTACTTGGGAGGCTGAGACAGGAGGATCACAGAATCAAGGGCAGCCTTAGCAACTTAGTGAGGCCCTGTCTCCAAATAAATACAAAAGGGGTTGAGGATATAGCTCAGTGGTAGAATACTCCTGGGCTCAATCCCCAGTATGATAAAAAGTAAACAAATAAAAATAAAAAGGGCTGGGAGTGTAGCTCAGGGGAAGAGCACACTTGTGTTTAATCTTAGAACCATACAAATTAAATAAACAAACAAATAAATAAATAAGAAACAAATATTCCTTCTATTTGGAAGCTCAACATGATCTTGACTGAAGTTTGTGCACAGGCCAAGGCATGAGGGTCCTCCAGGACACAGGACACAGGGTCCTATCCCTTGATCTGGGCTCACTCCCAGCCCTGGATGTTCTGGGAGGCATTGGTCCAGCCCAGCGTGTGGCTGAGCCCAGAACATGTCTCCAGCTCCCTAGGCATAAAGGGCTGACCAGTTGAGCGTGACCCAAATCTTCACACTGCTCATTTATTTCTAACCTTGAACAAGCGATGAGAGGGGCAACCACAGTCCCAGCGTGGCCTGCTGAGGACTGTCAAGATGGGCCACTGCTTTCCACAAATGGCTTTTGAGCACCTAAAATCTGGTGATACTGAATGAAAATCTGGGCTCTAAGTATAAAATGCACATTGGATTTTGAGGACTTATAAAAACAGACTATAAAATATTTCAATAATTTTTGTGTTGATTATAAGTCAAAATGATGATATTTGGCACATTTTGAGTAGAATAAAACATATGATGGATGTTAATTTCATCTACTGTAGCTCCTGAAATATGTAAACTCACGATTGTGGGCCATATTGCACTCCTCTCAGACAGCTCTGGTCTGATGATCTTGTCACTGTCTGAGCCAACTGGAAGCAGGTAGTATCAGGTAGGAGGCCTTGGTGTTTGAGGAACAGAAACCCCTACTCAGAGTGGCATAAATAATAAAGAAATGTGCTGTGTCCTCGAGCTGCTGTCTTAGTCTGGGAAATGCAGGGTTGTCCCCCAGCATCTTGATGGTCTCCATTCACTCTGTGCTTCTCAAGTTCCCTCTCTGCTCCTACTGGGTTAAGTTTAAGGTCAGTAGATATCCATGGGGTTCCAAGGCTCACCCTGAGACATTTTCCATGTCCAGAGGAAACAGAGGGCCATTTTTTCTTATAGCTCTTATTAGGAGTGAAGACCTCTTTCCAAATTCCTCCCAGCCACCTCTTAGGTATTCCGTTCCTATACATCTCCTCAGATATCTTGCCCCTTGAGGCTTAAAATAATTCCATTTTATCTCAGCAGAGGGCATCACTTGCTTCTATGAATGTGACAAGCTCTTAGCACCAAGAGACTAAGTCTCAGGAATTAGGGAAAGACTTCAGGAGAGCAGTCTCTAAGTCTGAAAGGACTGAACCAAGCTCACCTCATATCCAACTAAGGTCCTCATTTCCTGTGTGAACTGAGGAAAAAAACTGCTCAGAATTCCATGATTAGCTGATGACTAAACCAAGACTAGAATTCAGACTCCTAAAATTCAGCCCAGTGTGTTTTCTAATATTCTCCCACAGACCAGGAGTATACATTAATTAAATAATATTAAGGTTATTCCATTTACATTTAATATAATTACTGATCAATTTGGATCTTAGTCTATTACCTAATTTGATGATTCTGATTTATCTACTTCTTCTATGATTCTTTTTCTCATTGTCTCCTTACTTCTTTTAGATTGGCTAAAAATACTTAGAAATTATTTTCCACTATTATTTTGAATATTTTCTATTTATTATTTTATTTTAACCTTCTATTAACTTATCCAAATAACACAAATAAGCATTAACCTCTCCTTATAATACAAATATTGATCTATATTTTATAAATATTAAAACATTTTAGCCCTATTCACCCACATCCCAACTAATTTGCTTTTATAAGAATTTAAAATTCTATGTCATTTTTAAATTCTACAAGATAGTTTTGTTTGGGGGAGTTGGGGTCTTTGCTTCTTCCCGCATTCTAGACTTTCTATCTGGATCATTTTATTTCTCACTTAAATATAAGTTTTAAAATTTAACAACTCTAGCTGGGCATGGTGGTGCATGCTTGTAATCCCAGTACTTGGAAAGCTGAGACAGGAGGATTGCACAAGTTCAAAGCCAGCCTCAGCTACTTAGTGAGGCTCTCAGCAACTTAGTGAGACCCTGTTTCCAAATAAAAAATATATAAAAATAGGTCTGGGAGTATAGCCCAGAGGTAGAATGCCCCAAGGTTCAAGGTTCCATCCCCAGTACCACACACAAAAAATTAACAACTATTTCATTTTTAAAATTATATATATATAATATTTGCTGATAAATTGTTTTATTTCGCCATGTTAACAACAATATATTTTTACTGCCTACTGATTTCCATTATTGACTTTTAAAATTCTGTTCTCAATTCAGCTTTCTTTTTTTAAGGTAGTAGATCCTTTTTTCTATGACTACTTTTAATATATGATATACATAATTCTGCTTCTTTGGTTTCCTGTGGTTCCACTATCATACTCTAGGAGTGCTGTTCTTTAAATTTATATTTTGTAGAATATATTAGAACTTATTGAGTCTATGGATTTATGTATTTCATTAGTTTTCAATATTCTTAATTGTGGTATATTAAAACATTACCTTATAGTTTGTGACTAATAATTTTAACCTTTTTTCCCCCAGTGCTTATGGGTCTATTTGTATTGTTTGCCGGAGCCAGCTGGCAAAAGTATGGGTTCTGAAGAAAGGCGTGAGGATGAAGAATTCAACTCTTAAGAATTTGATTCCAAGAATTTTTTTTATTCTAATGTGGGGGGGCCGCCAGCATACTATCTCTACTGGCCGACCCCTGCTCCTGGGTCAATATTCTCTATTGGGCGGACAATGGGTTAATTTTTCTAGAGGTATTTATACAGTTACAGGTCAATCAATATCCTCATGCAGTCACCACCAGAATACAATAAATACCAACCCAAAGCACATACATTACAGGTAGGTCAATCAATACCCTCGTGCCATCACCACCTGATCTTCTCTCAGTCCTTTTACTTTGAACCTTCTATGACCCCAAACCTTGTTGACTCTGGGCAAAGGACATTCAGCTGAGTCAGAAATATCCTTTTAGGGGAAAACCTTAATGGCTTCCCACAGTTGTTTCTACAGGATCTTGCTTAATGTGTTTTGTTTCCATATATGAATGGTTATTTTTGACAGTATATTGGACATTATACTTTAAAAACTGCTTGTGAGACTAATTCAAGGCCTAGTATCTTCTCTAAAAGACCATTTTCATTCTCCTCTGCCAGACAACTGAGGCACTGCCAAGCTGAATCTATCTCAAACCAAGTTAAAGATTTGTGGTTACCTGCATCCCTCATAACATACATCCTGGCAAAAATTCCTTGCAGGAGCAGGTGTGGTGGTGCATGCATGGAATCCCAGTACTTGGGAGTTGGAGACAGGATGATTACAGGTTTGAGGCTGGTGTGTGGGAACTTCATGAGACCTTGTTTCAAAATAAAAAAATTAAATGGCCTGGGGGTATAGCTCTGAGGTAGATGGCACCTGGGTACTGCAAAAAGGAAACAAAATCATTTGCAGGGATTGGTTTTCTCGTGATTCATCTTACCTGAAGCTGCAGCTATTTGGAATTCCAGTTTAAAGTGGGGAGGTTTATTATTATCTATCTCTGAAGGATATAGCAGGTCTTGCCTTTTGCCCCGTGGTCTCAGGAGTTTGCCAGAAACATAGCTTAGTTATGCAGCCATTTCTTTAAGACTGGCAAATGTCATTATGGCAAAATCAGACTTAGATGCTGCTCTTGTTTTCCAGGTTTTCCACTACTAAATGTTCATTTAGTAACTTCTCAATGCTTTGTTAATATTTGTTGCTTTTAAGGGTTTTTAAAATTTTTTCCTTCAATTCTTTAGGTGTCTATAGTGGGAAGTTTGGCCAAATTTCCTAATCATTTATTAGTGGGAGTAGAAGTTTCAGTTTATTTATTCAGCAGAGGAATGGAAAATTTTCATAGTTTTCTATTTGTACTTCCTGGCTGTGAATTTGTTACTCACTATAAAGTGTTTTTACACATCCAATGATGTAATATATCTTATAGAACCAAAATTTTTAAGCAGCATTTAGTGTGTCCTTTGAAAGAACACGATCTAGTAGAATATGAAATTGTTTATAAGATCATTTAAGTCATAGCTAGTTCTGGCCTTTGAGATATACTATGGTAAACATGTGCACCACCAACTCATCAAAATGCCATGGAATATCCAGTGATTCATATATGACATACATGTATAATATCATACCCACCAAGGGCACCTACTCTTCCCACTGGATGAAAGCCTCTCCCTCTTCCCTCGCCTCTTTCAGATCCTCTTGCTTTTCAGGTCCCTTGCTTTTATCCATTATCTTCTACCATCTTCTACACTATGTATCTATTCTGGCTCTATCCATCACTGCCTTTACAAATATAAAATAGGACCAAGAAAAGTGTGCCACCATTCATGTGGATGTTTCACAGAGGAATGTGGCAATAGATCAGAAAGTAGGTTCCATTTTTAAAAAGAATGTTGTCATTATTATTTCACAATAATCTTTTTATAATAATGTGGTGAGTTGCAAGAGTTAACCACAATTTCCTATCTCTATATGAAGATCTGTAGTTTAATTTCTATCCCATTAAATCTGGGCTAGTTGTATGACCTGCTTTAGTCAATAGGACATGGTGGAAATAGCACTGTATATCTTTTCAGTGTAGGCTGCAAAGGCCCTTGTAGCTCTCACCCATACTCTGTTGGAACCCTGAGACATTAATTTGAAAAAGCCTGAAATAATCTCTTTGAGGATAAAAGACCACATGGAAAGACAGGTCCAGCCCATTGCCAGCAAGCAAGAACAAGTTAGCCCATATAATTTAGTCAAGCCATGAGATGACTACAAGTACATGCACAACTATGGAGAAGAACAGCAGAAGAACTTCCCAGTTGGTCCCAGCCCAAATTATTGACCTACAGAGCCACAAGCAAATTAAATGACTGTTTCAAACTCCAAAGTTTTGGGGGTTAAAATGGAAAATTGAGACAATACACTGCTAAAAGAGCAGAACTGGCAATATCTTATGAAGCATTTGAATAGGTACTTATTCAAGAAACAAAAGAATGGGAGTCCACTTCCTGTTACAGCTTAATAAATGCCTATCAAGCTAGCCATCCTGCAGATAATAATTTAAAGCTTTGGAAAAACATAAAAACAACTACCTGAAGACTTTGGAGGAGGAATGAAAGTAGGCAAATATCAGAGGAGAGTCTACACTTGAACAAGGGAATAGCATACATTAAGTTTTATGGGTTTTTTTGGGGGGAAGATTTAAAGAAGTTTATTAAAAAGATAGAAATACAGAAAATAGAAATGCAGCCCCATGCCAGAGTGGTATGGAAGGGTGATGCAAATGAATACACTCAGTTTTATGATTTTTAAAAAATAGTTTTTTATTTTGAGAGCAGGATATAGTTGGTGCCACACAAAGGTAATTGAAACCCAGAAACCCACAGTTATCCTGGCTTCTAGAATCAGAGGTTGGAGGTCAAGGTAACCATAGCTTCATAAAAGTGAGAAAGAAATTTCATGGGGATGAAAATAGGCCAAATGTGCCTTTAAATTTCTGAATGAACCCCATATCTCATATGTGTGGGTAGACTTCAAGCTGAGCCTCTAGCTGAGGCTAAATAATTGAACATAGTTTTAAACTGTTGCCTACTTCGGGGTAAACAGAATTTTCAGTTGGAATTCAGCCAAGCTGACTGATTACCTAGAAGGAAAAAAAAAAGCACAATATTCTTCAGAGTAGCATAACTAAATACAGAATCTCTACAATGCATCATTAGTAATAGCTTCCATTTCAAAATTACTCAACATTTGAAGAAACTGAAAATAGAATCCACTCTGAAGCAAAAACACAGTCAAACTGAGACCAATCTGGAGATTATACAGATGATGAATTTATAGGCTAGATTTTAAAGTAGTTACTTTATGTTCAAGGACATAAAGAAAGTTATGTTCCTAATAAATGAAGCTATAGGAAAGTTCAGTAAAGAAATAAAAACTATGGGTAGTTTTTATTTTTATTTATTTATTTTTATTTTTTGGTGGTACTGGGGTTCCTGGAAACCCTTCTACTTCCGGGCTACACTCCCAGACCTATTTTTATACTTTTTTTTTGGAAACAGGGTCTCCTAAGCCAGCGCACGCGGCTGGCTTCGAACCTGCGCGATCCTTCTGTTTCTGCCTCCCAAGTGCGGGGATTACAAGCGTGAGCCACCATGCCCGGCCTGTATATCTTTTAAAATAAAGAAATAAGAATTCTAGAGCCAAAAATTATAATAGCTAAAATAAAAAATTCATTGGTTATGTTTAACAGTGAAATAGTGATAACAAAAAAAAAAAAATCAGTGAATGTAAAGTAGTTCCATAGAAATCATCCAATATGAAGAACAGAAAGAAGAGACATCCGAAGAGCCGAAGAAGATCCTTTGGGAACAGAAGGGGATATCAATGGTCTTATACCTGTGCAATCAGCGTTGGAGAAGGGGGAGAGAAAACTGGAACAGAAAAAATTAGGTGGGCAGGGTAAGTGAAGTTTTCCAAATGTGGAGAAAAATATAAACATGCCAGTTTAGGAAAGGGAGAGAACTCCGAGCAAAATAGTCAGGCATGCGTGTGCGCACACACACACACACGCACACACACACACACACACACACACACACACACACACACGAGGCAAACTGCTAAAAACAAAGTTAAGGAGAAAAATCTTGAAAGAACACAGAGGATCTTATTACAGACTTGTTATACACCAAGTAAAATGTTATATTTGGCATTTCATAATTTTTTTGAGAACTCAGGCGGACACATTGCTTTCTCCACTGAACAGACAATCTGGTGTCAGCTGAGTGTCAGGTAAAATGGAAAGGATCGGTCGGGGCAGAGATTAGCATCCCTTCGTTTCCATTTTTGGTTGAGGAAGATCTGGTGGAGATAGCTGTAAACTCTCTGTAAGATAGACTTTGACACACATAACTCTAAAATCAGGGAAAGAGAAGTGAGATCCTTATGATAAACTTGAGAATGACCTGTCTAGAAAGTCTAGTGCTTCTTAGAGCCAGGGGAATTTTCAAAAATGGAATTAGAGGAAAGAAATTTGAGGGAAATGGGGAAAGCCCAGAAGATTTTGATTATATCATGTATTGCCTCAGTAGGCTTTCCTTCCTCTCCCCCTCAGCTTAGCATAACCCTTCCCTGGTAGGTTTCATGAGCAAGTACTTTGAAATGTAAGAAGGCAGACACCTTCCTCTCTCTTCACCCACAAATAGCAGAGCTATGGAGGTAGCTGAGGTAAGATCAGTTTCCCTGAATTGTGACCCTGTGATGAATGTAGTCTCCTTAGTTTATACAGGATTATTTTAGTGATTGAAAACAAATAAATAACATGGCTTCAGATGCAAACCCCACTTTTCTAATTGTCATATTTTCTATACTAGACTAGAACAACAACAACAACAACAACAAAATGATGCATTTGTTTGTAACGTAAGCCTCTTTCGTCTACCCTTTTAGTTCTTCCCCTCCTTAGCCATCTCTCCATCCCTTGCAACCATTAGGTTTAAGAACCACTATTCCCTAGGGAAGGCACTAATCTAAGACACTGCTGAAAGCTGGCTGCCTGATGTCAAGGCCAGGGCCTGGTGTCAGGTCTCAGGACTGAGCACCATGGCCAGCCTTCCAGGCCGTCTGCAGCCCTTCCTGTAGCCAGAGGTCGTTTCCTGTGTTTGAACTCACCACCAATGGCTGTCCTACCAAAGGTAAACAGGAGCAGTCTAAGCAAACTGGTCTGTTCCCAAAAGAAAGCTTTCAACTTTTCCTTTGGAGGAGGCGGAGGGGGTCGTTTGAGGACTGGGTGGAGGAAGAGAGGGAGGAGGTTAGACCAGAGGCAGCACACGTGTGACCCCAGAGCTGTCCCCTGCTGCGTTTCTTCTTCTCCGCTCTTCCCCTTTTCCCCTCGCTCGTTCCCCTCAGCTGGCTCCTTTGTGCAGGCGGCCTTCTGTTCACTGACAGCTGCTTTGAACATCAGTCACTTCAGGTCATCTGCCAAGCTGTGCGCTTCTGGTCACATCGCCCCGAGGTCTTCAGTTTGTTGGCTTCAAAGCGCCTCGCCAGTGGCGACTTGCCTCCTTTGGGGCGGGTGTTAAAAGAGGGGGAAGCCTGGGCCAGACCCATGAAATCTTTGATATTAATGCTGGAAGCTTCCATTCTCATTTTGCAGAAGAAATCAACACCAAAGAACAGGGAAGCCAACTGCCAGGGCCTCGTGGTCAGTAAGTGGAAGGAGCGGGGTGGAAGCCGAGTCTAGTCTGAAGGTCTCCCCTCTCTGCATTTAAAATGGGGTGTTTCTCAGGGGGTCTCAGCCTGCCTCACAAGCCCTTCAGTGATGATGGCCTTTCGGGAGTGGAGGGAGAGGGGGGCAGGGAGAGCACACCAAGGATGGAAGTCCACTTACTGTCTTTTCTCTGGTCTTTTTTGTTATGCGGTCCATCATTCAACATATGCCTACTGAGCAACTTGCACCTGCCAAGTGACTGCTAGACATTGAAAACAGCTCTGAACCAGCTGAGTCTGATTCCCATCAACGTCCATTCTGTTGTCTGTACAAGTTTTCAGGTAAAATAATTTTTTAAGTGAAAGGGTTCTGTTGATTTTAAAAAATAACATCTTTCCGCCAGGGGTGGTGGTGCACGCTTGTAATCCCCGCGCTTGGGAGGCGGAGACAGGAGGATCGTGCAGGTTCGAAGCCAGCCGCGCTGGCTTAAGACACACCGTTCCCAAATAGAAAATATAAAATAGGTCTGGGAGTGTAGCTGAGAGGTAGAAGGGTTTCCAGAAACCCCAGTACCACAATAATAATAATAATAATAATAATAATAACAACAACAACAACAACATCTTTCCAGTATCTAGCTTTTTAAATATTAACTGGCGCTCATTAAGCACTTACTACAGGAAGCATAGAGTTTGTCACTACATCAAGCCAATTAGCTGCTGATCTTCTGACCTATGGCAACTGAAAATCTACCAAGAAAAGACATCTAAAAAGAGAAGCTGCCTAGACAGCATTGCTTCCACCTATTTACAACTGTAGCAAAGAAGTAAACAAGTTGATGGTGTCGATGGCAAGCTGACTCCGATAGTCAATAGTCCACAGAAGGTCACTATTACATTCACCTGTTGTCCCACATATACTAGCGTGGAGAGAAAATGAGTCGATTCTGCAAAATCGACTCCTGTAAGCTGGTGAGAGATCAAAACCCAAAGTTATAAACTAGCAGTCTCCCAGGAGCTAACCATATTGCTTATCTTTCGTGAGCTAAATAAGTTTCTTTCCCTTATAACTTCCCAGTCTCAAGTATTGTGTTATAGCAACAGAAAATGAAATAAAGACAAAAAAGTATTTATTTCATAGTTTCTGTGGATCTAGAATTGAAGAACAGCTCAGCCAGGCAGCTTGGCTCAGGGTTTTTATGAGGCTGCAGTCAGAATGTGGCAGAGGTTGAGGTCATCTGAAGGCTCATTGGGCCGGATGACCTGCTGCAGGGTGGTGCACTCATGGGCCTGTTAACAGGAAGCCCACCCTAGTGTCTCTCCCTGTGGGCCCCTTTGTAGATCACTGAGTATTTTCGACATGGTAGCTAATTTTTCCCAGAGTGAATGATCCAAGAAAGAGTGAACAAGGAACAAGGTTCATTGCCTTTCATGATCTGGCTCTCAGCCCCTCACTGTCATGTCTGCCTTACTCTGTTCCATGGGAACAAATTTCTGGGTCCAGCCCACACTGAAAAAGTGGGGAATTAACTCTTGCCTCTCAAAGAAAGAAACATCAAAGAATTTGTGGACGTATTATAAGACTATCACCCTAGGTTCCCTTGACATATATAATTCTTTTCCTAGAGAATTTTAAGACAAACCACAGACATATTATCACTTATCTGTTAATACTTCGCTATGTGTTTTTAAAAAATCTACCATATCATTATGATGTCCAATAAAATTAATAAGACTTCTAATATCTTTTAAGACTAGATTTTGCTGGGCCTAATGGCACATGCCTATAATCCCAGTACTTGGGAGGCTGAAGCAGGAGGATTGCAGGTTCAAGCAATTTAGTGAGGCCCTCTGCAATTGGGACCTTGTTTCAAAATGAACAATGAAATAGTGCTGGGGGTGGTAGCTCAGAGGTATAATGCTCTGAGTTCAATCCCTAGCACTGCAAAACAAACAAATAAACAAACATTAGTTTTTTCAATTATAAACTTAGAGATTCCATGTAAAATTTCAAATTTTTGTTTTATTATTTATGTATTTATTTATATTTTATGTATTTGTGGATGCTTGTATTTATTTATTTACTTATTTATTTTGTGGTACTGAGGATTGAACCCAGGGGCATACTACCTTCGAGCTATACCCTCAACCCTATTTTTTATTCTTTATTGTGAAACAGGGTCTCACTGAGGCTGGCTGTGAACCTACGATCCTCCAGTCTCAGCCTCCCAAGTACCGGGATTACAAGTGTGAGCCACCACACCTGGCTTATTTTTTAAAAAATGAGATCAGGTCATATTAGGCTCATGTTTCCCCATAGTCACAAACCATTTTGGATGGTACTTGACTCTTCAATTTGTCCTACTCTCCACCACACCCTCTTCTCTTACACATAGGCACCATTTAACACATGTGTTACCTGCTTGGTGCCCTTAAGTGTTTGAGTTTAGATCTAAACACAATCTAGATCCAATGAGGCTACACGATGTGGCCTGCGGTTGAAGAAGGAAGGAGCCTGGCCTCTGCTGTGAGTTGGGCCCAAGAATACTGGGGAATGTGCCATGTTGTAGGTTTTCTTAGAGTTGTAGCAACCTTGCATCTCACCTCTATCGGGCTGTAGAGATGACAGCGGTAGCTGTGGGGCTCTGGGCATTAGGCACAAGGTCTTGGAAGATCTGGTAGATGTTGCTGTGACAAATCGTGACACTAAGGGTATACTATACCCTTAGAACCACAAGCAGAACCAGACACCTTCAGAAAGACCATGGATCACCCATTGAGGCTCAAGGCTCAGTGCATCTACTCAGGACCGTGTGAGTCCTAGTCTAAACAAAGGACGAGTATGGGACCCATAAAAAATTATGATCTAGAACTGTTAGTCAACTTGGTTAAGGAATGGGAACTCTAGTCATATTTAATGTGTAAAAATAATGTTATTTTCTATTCCTTATGCATCACAGATACATATACTCTTAGGATGCTCAAAGAAGCCTGCAAGTAGAAGAAAAGGCCTCTACATTCCTCTGGAGGAAGTCTATAAGGAGGTGGGGTCTACTAAACTGGAGAAGTCAAGACTTGAGAAGAATGACCACTTGCTCTGTCCCAACAACAAACCCACAGTTGCTTTGGAATATAGCTATAGCCACTCCCCCATATAAATTAAAGTTGCTTTATTTTCTCATATTAGATATTTGGAGCTCAGATTGTATTTTCCCCATAGATACCATATAACTTGGTGGTTAAGTCCTCAAGTCAGTCAAGATATTGTAAAACACATATTTTGGTCTTCCTCAGTTTCCTGGCATGCAGCTCCTAAAATCCTTGGAGTCTCCACGGTGATGTCATTTCACATGCTAATGAGTTAAGTTGATGGCTGATATTTCCCAGAATGGAGAGGTCACAGGAAAGACCAAGGCAGAATTAGAGAATTGAGACTTTCAGCCTCACCACTCATCTTCACAGTTGATCACCAATGGCCAATGATTCGATCAACCATACCTAAATAATGAAGCTTCCATAAATTCCCAAGAGGACTAGGTTTGAAAGATTCCAGAGAGTGGAATCTGTGGGGGTCCCTGAAGGGGGCATGCCATAAGGAGGCCACAGAAGCTCTACATCCCTTTTCCTATGCCTGGTCTATCCATCTCTTCATCTTGTGTTCAGTGGTATCCTTTGAAATATCCTTTTATCATAAACCAGTAAATGTGTTTCCCTGAGTTTTGTGAGCAGCTCTAGCAAATCAACAAACTCCAAATAGGGGGTCAAGAGAATCTCACTTATAATGGGTTGGTCAAAGCACAAGTAAAACAACCTACAGCTTGCAACTGGCACCTGAATTTGGGGCCTTCTTGGATGGAACCTTCAACCTGAAGGATCCCATGTAATCTCTTAAGTGGATACTGACTGAATTGAATTGAATTAAAGGATACTTAGCTGGTGTTTGCTATTTAATTGCTTGCTTGCTTGCTTGGTGTGTGGGAAATATCCCCATGCAACTGTCAGCGGTGATCTGTGTTATGAGTGTGTAGTAGGAGAAATGAAGTCTGTTTTTCTCATATCCTCGGACCAGTCCTTATAACCATAATGTGCTAGAACTCAGTTACAGTGCTATCAACCTATCATGTGTGGCAGAGTATCCTAAGAAAATTCCAATCTGTGTTCTAACATGGAATGCCTAGTGTGTATCTTCTTCCACCCTCGTAGTTGAACTGAATTCTAATTCATCACTCAAACTTGCCAGTTTGGGGTATATCTTCATTAATAACACTGGGTTTGTGCAAAAAGGCAAGGGAACACTCTGTTGGGTAGATGTTGATGTATTTAGCCATAAAGATGCACCTTATACTAGGAAAGCAGGCAGGAGGTTGAGGAAGAGTAAAGTCAGGTAGGTACTCACTCAGCTTGGAGGCTCTGGACTACTTCTATGGGGGATAGGAATAGAAGATATTGCTATTTGAAAGTATGAACCTTTTATAAACCAAATTTTATGCCAGGTATTTCCTATATCCTTTCTTTTATCATACAACATATCAATGTGGCTATCAAACTTTGTTATCCCATAACTTCTCCAGGCACTCCACCCATAGTCTTTACCGGCACAATCAAATGTAGCCTACATTTTTACAACTGTTTATCTGCTTCTATGAACCATTCTTCGCACAGTGACCAAAATAGTCTTTCTGAAATGCCAACCTGATAATTCCATCTCCTGCATAAAATCTTTAATAGTTTCCCATCCTTCTTGGATTCAATCCGAATCTGAACTCAGACCTGCCCGGCCGCCCCTCACATGAGCTGCCCTGTCACAATCTTCGCGTGGCTCCTGCTAACTCTTCAGGTCTTAGCTGACGTGCCATTTCCTCAGGAAGACCTTCTCTGATCCTCTTGTCCAGAGTTGGTACCCTGCTATAAGCACTTCTAACTGCCAGACTCCCTCTCCTTCTTGATTTGCTCAATGCATCTCTTCCACCAGGCAAAAAGAAAATCCAGAAGCACATGAACCACCACAGCAAGGTTCTTAAGACTCGCTCACTAAATGAGTCTCAGGAACATTCATTGGGTTTTTACGGCGTGATGGACATTGTTTGTTTAGAGGGAAAGGTGGTTAAAAAGGAGGCCCCTGAGCCAGAATTCCCTGGGGTTGAAATATCACTTATTATGTGATATCGAAGAAGCAATGTAATATTTCCACGACTATTTTTTAATAGGGTGGAAGGAATGGCAGACTGTTAGTTCCTACTTCACAGTACTATTGAGACCATTAGGTTGATCAGCATGATAAGTATTTAGAACAATGTCTGGCACGTGGCATGTGAAAGACATAAACTATTCCTCCTATTTATTCCTAACACTATACAAAATGGGTATTTAGTATCTCTTGTCAAATGAGGAAATTGGATGCATAAAATAGAATTTTTTTCAATAACATGTTCAAATGAGTCCTTCAGGTCAGCTTTTTATGCAACAACAACAAAAAACTGAAAAGGAAGAAAGAATAAATGTTCTCACGTTTTTAAGAGTCGGGACTTGGAAGACATCGGGGCTTGGCATCATGAAGACAATAAATCAAAGAAACAAAGGAAGCTTCAAAGCAGTTTCAGGCTGGAGACTTGGCCATCCCTCATGCATGTTAATGGAATGGAACCTCGCGTGTCTGTGGAAAGCCAGGGTGGAGAGGAGGGATGGGCTCGACGCGATGTCTGGAGGAGAGACAGGGCCACTACAGCGTGACTCAGAGTGGCAGGAACTAGCCTCTCAGGGTTGCAGCAGGAAGCAGAACAGTGGCTCCCAATGGTTGAAAGCTCCTCGGGAGGGGAGCTCTGCCAGCGTCTCCAAGGTATCTCCATGTCCTCACACCAAATTTTCACTTGAAGTTTAAAAATTTTTAAAAATGATGCCATGCATCCTGTGTGGAAGGAAGTGGATGCCAAAGAAAATCTTAAAAAAGATTGTGAGTCATCAGGGGAGACCCTCTTCCTGGAAAGAGATGAGGCCTGCATTCAGACTTTTAAGACATCTGGCAGGGACAGAGATATTTCTGGCAGCCTGTTCTTAATGCCCTATACTAGAAACAGTCCATCTTCAGCAGAACAGACATGTAAGTTGTGGCATATTCACAGAATGATATGCTATCCAACAGTGAGAGTGACTGGACCACAACCGAACCCAATAATAGTGATGAATCGGCAGATACAATAGTGAGGCAAAGAAACCAAGACAAGAACGTGCCAACCAATCCCCCTTTTAATGTAACTTCAAAGCCAGGTGATCTTCATAGGTGTCAGGTGTCAGAGGTCAGGATAATGTCCCCTCAGGAGAGGAAGTGGCAGGAGGGCACCAGGGTCTTTGGCCCTTTTTGACCTCAGCACTGGTCACTCAGGTGTGTTCATTTTGGGAGGTTTAGTGACCTGTGTACATATTTTCTATGCACCTTTCTGAGCATATGTTATATTTCAACCTTCCCTTCATTTCTCCCCCACTTCTGTGATCTGGGGTGAATTTAATTCTGGGGTGAAAAGATGGCCCTGGAGCTCTGGATCACCAGGGCTGGAGATGCAGATGCACAAAGCAGGGCTGCTTCAGGGGTGGTGAGCCATGTTGAACAGAGCTCATATTTCTGGGGTGCTGGTTCTGAGTGTTGGGGTCCCTGCCTCGGCCTCACCTTGGTTTTCCTCCTTGATCCAGTCTCCAGGCCTGCCATCCCCTTTTCCCACCCATATGGTGCAATATGCCAGGCAACACGGGGCTTCTCTACAGGGTCGGGGGCAAGGCCACATCTGTGTCTATGTATCTTCACCTCGGTTGGCCACAGCACAAACACCTGTTCCCTCTACGCCCCATAGGACCCAGAGCAGCCAGGAGCCTCATAAGAAATCTCTCCCTAGAAGCCTAATGGGAGGGTTTGAGGAATTTCAGCTTCTGACACCCAGGAGGTGGTGCTACAGGTATCAGAGGGCAGCACAGGGAAAGAGGAGCCCTTACTGTGGCTCTCACAGGCAGGGTCCCAGGTACCTGGCTGGAGCCACCTAGGACCAGGCGGGGTGAGGATGGCCTGGCCAGCCCTGGGAGAGTCCTCAGGTCCCGACCTGATGCTGCCCATGAAACCCAGGCCCTGCAGACTGAATGGACGTGCCCCATCCAGGCTGCCTTTGGGCGGGGCAGCTGGCTTGGAGACAGCAGCAGGGCTCAACGTGACGGTCCCCACATTGTGCAGACTTAAAAGGGAAATCCTTTGGATTCTGACTGGACTCCCGGGGCTCAGCCCTGGCCTGGCCCTGAGGCTGCAGAGAGAATCACAGCAGGGAGAGGGCTGCATGTGGACTGGCCCCCAGGTGATCAGAGATGGTTCCGTGGCTGCCAGGATCCTGTAGCCTGAGCGTCCTTGTCCCTTCCAGTCCCTGCTTCCTCTGGGGGCTGATGCCCACCCTCCCCCTAGTGCTCCTCACCCACCTCACTCCCGTATTACACTGCTATGGTAAGTTTCAGCTGTGTGCTCCTTAACCTAACCCCTTGCTTACTCTGAGGTTTGCCCCCATCGCTGCCCCTTTGAGAGTCTCATTTCCTATTCCTGCTCAATCTGCATGCTCGTGCTCTTCCCTGGCTTTCTGAGATTTTTATTTTCATTTTCCTTCCTGTTCCTACAAAGGCAGGGTGCGGAGGAAGGCCAGCAGAGGGCAAGACTGTGAGAGCTGGACTCAGGGCATGAAAGGACATTTTGATTTTGGCCACTGTTGTGTGTGATTTGGGACAAATCTTAGCAACTCTGTCTGGTCTTTAGCGTTCTCATCTGTCTATGGGGGTGGGACACCCATGCCAGAAATCTGTGCATCAGGACAGTGTTGGTTCCAATTGTGAATGCAAAGAATGGGACTCTGCCCTGGCTTTTGCACAAACAAGCCACCCGCGATAATGTTATATCCTCTCTGAAACATGAATACATCTTCAAATCCATAGAAACGTCAACAGCAGACAGGCAGATAGTATGTAGATGATAGATAAATGTAGATGATAGCTGGGCAGATGGATGATAGATAGGTGGAAGGAAACCTTGGAATAAACACTTATCTTAAAGATCCTAGTACCCAGTTAAAGCCTCACATGAACGGAGTCAGAATCGTCCTTTCTCTGCACTCATTTAATTGCTCCTTGCAATCAGGTGTGACCCTCTACCCCATTTTTGCACAACTGGGTAAATGAGGAAGCAGCTCAAGGCTGGTTTTTCTTCTGCTGCCACAAAGGTCCACGTAACTGCTGGTTCCTGTTTGCGGTGACAATGGTCATAACCAGATGAATGAAGCACTTAAGACACACTACACAAATCAGAGAGACTTAAACCAAGCGTATTGCTAAGTGCAAGTACCCCTACACAGAATCTGCAGGGATATGCCTGATACCTGAACTCCCAGGTACCCCTCCTCAGTAAAGGACATTTCTCCATTTTTTTCTGATCTTTCTCCTTAGCCTCCCTACCCTTTAAAAAAAAATGGTAGCTGATTTGTCTAAGATTTATGCTCCTTCACTGTGTTCTGAAAACAAATTAGAAATTGCTTTCCAGTTTTCCCGAGTTGGCTGCATCCAAGAAGCCTTAGGACTGTGAAAAACAGGGTCATGTAAACAACAGCCCTGGGATGACTGTGGTAAGTGGCTTCTTTGCCTTTTTCGTCCATCAGCAAAGATGGAAGGTGGATCTGGTCCTTCGCATAAAGCTCAGTAAGCAGTGCACAAAATTCGCTACTTGATCCTGGAAATGCTCTAGGGGTCCAGAGTTAGCTGAGGAATTGCAGCAATGTTGGTGTCTCCAAGGGCCTGGGAAAGTGAAAAGTCCTGGGTGACAGGCCGGGACACCTCACTAAGCATAACGGACCAAACGCTCGCTCCCTGCTCAGAGTCAACATGACAGGATCTGTGTTCCCTTCTGGATGTGTGAGTTCTGCAAACCAGATACAAGAGGCTGCAAGCTCAGGAGAGCCAGCCTTTCTGGAACACCATTTGTTTGGACAGGACAGGCCACTAAGGCGTTTTCATCTCTTTAAAGCTCCTAGGGCAGAAAGCATATTTGAGGAATTCCTTTTTTCAAAGAATTTTTTTTTGCCCCTTCCAACATTTTGTTTAAGAGAAAATGAGATGTCTATCTTCTGTTTCCTTATTTTTTTTCAGGAAAGCAAAGGGTTGTTGACTTCCTCCCTCTCCCCTCCCTTCCTTCCTTCTTCCCGAAGGTACTCATCTGAGAAAAAGAGAACGAAGTATTGTTCCTGTTCTTAAGTCATTTGAAACACTGTCCCTGCCAGTTCTTTAAGTTCCCTGCAATCTGTACACAAGAGAAAGAGAGAGAGAGAGTGAGGGAGAGAGACAGAGAGCCAGGACCAGGTAAGGCGGTGGGGCTGCTGCAACCATCCTGACCTCAGGAGCTGGTAAGTGACCCCCACAACCCTTTCTACTTCTATTTCAAAGTTGCTAGGATGGAAGCTGCCTTGGGTATCTTCTACAGAAAATACCTCCCTGGGTGTAGTCCTTAATCAAAGGGTGTGATGGGTGGATGGCCCACAGTTTAAGCTCATGCATTTCTATTAAGAGAATCCTGGTGCTTTGCAGAGCTGGGGCTAACAGAACTGGAAACAGGATTGCACCGAGGCTAGGAGGACACTGGATGAAATCTGAGTTTTGGCACAGATACTGTGGTCAGGGCTAAGCAGGAGCCATGCGTGCCACTGGGCAGGTGCTCCTCCTCTGCACTCTGTCCTGGGACGTGAAGGCTGTCTGTTAAGAACAGTTGGTGTGCCCTGGGGTTTTTACTACATATTGTCTGGAGTGAGGTGCCCTTCTCCTATTCTTTTCTTTCCATTCAGCATCCTACTCCCCAGAGGGGACTGCTAATTTGAAACAATTCTGCATCCCTAAAGTAGGGAAATAAAAGGAGGCAGAGTCACTTTGAAATAGTGCTGCCGGGGGGGTGGCTTATGCGCTCAGGTGCCACATGTGAGTTGAGTATAAAGTTATTGTTTACTGTTGATGGAAGATGTCATCTGTCACAAAAAAGAAGGCAGAGATTTGGGGGGCATGTAGCTTTAGTTTTGGAAAATAACATGCAGCTAGGGTGGGAGGATTAAGATTGATGGCTTGTGTCAGTAGGAGTGAGGAACTAAGCCAGAGATGGAATTGGAAAACATCCACTCTGCGCCTGGTTTATCCCAGCCAGCTAGTCAGGCTTAGACTCACGACCTGTGTTTAAAGTCTAACTTGCTTCCATGCAATTCGCTAGAAAGGATAATGTTACCAAGATCTCATTGTGGGAAGCCGTGAGGGAGCCAAGATCATATTGTGAAAAATAGACCAGCAAGGTCATTCCAGAAGACCGTGTGTGTTTACTAGTATCAGTAATTAAATTCAGAGAGGAGCTGAGGGGTGAAAGGCCACAGCTAGGCATACTTTTTAAGATATTTATTTTTATGAGATGTACTGGACTTTATTTCCCTGGGATGTGAAGAGGCTAATAAAAATGTTGTTTTTATTAGTTTTAAATTAATTTGGCCAAATTAGGCTTTAACCACAATCAAATAATTACTCTTCATGTGAAACCGAGCCTTCATCTTAACGAGGATGAGAAAATATGACGGAATTGGACCATTAAATAGAGTCAGGCTTCTTTTTGTTCCTTCTCCTTTTTTTCAAAAGGCGTTCCTTAGAATCACCATAAAATGAGCAACCTAAAAGAGGTGTGATTAGTGTTTACTTGTTTGAGAATGAAAAATGATCCAAACAACATTTCCAAGAGGGTCTCCAGCTCCAGGGCCACCCGCCCGGGCCGCCCATTCTCATGGACCTTCAGGACTGATCTCCGGGAGCATTCTGTAGCATTTATCCGCAATCGTGACCCCCAGAAGAAAACCCAGGGCTGCGAGCTTGCTCCTTTCGGTTTCATTTCTCCTTGATAATATATTTAATGTTGTGCCCAATTAAGACAACAGCACAGAACACGCTCCAGTTTTAGTTACTGAAGAAAAGAGCATCAGATGCAACATAATATAAGACAAATGACCACAGTCACCTTGACTAGAGGTGTGTAGAACACAAGGTGGGAAGGCCAAGCCTGGCGGCGCCTTCCTTATGCTCGAGACTAAGGTGCTCAGGATGTACAATTTTCTTTAAGAGAAAAAAATATATTCAATCGATATTTGCATCTACTGTGTAGCACCACTGCCACCAGAAGATTTGTTGGGTACTGGGGAGGAATTTTTAGCTACCTGAAGATAAAAAAAAAAAGCCATAGAGGAGTTTAGTCTAAATTTCTACTACTTAATCTTCCTTTATGCAACTCCAAAGAGTGATTGGGCATTTGCAGAAACTTTCAGTGTGATTCTTCTTTGGGGTCATCAGAGGCTCTTCTGTGATATCATTAGGGGAATTATAATTTGGAATGATTGAGAATTTGACTCATTCAAGATATCATTAATTAATTTTTGTTAGAAGTATACCTATAACTAATTACCAATTTGTCATATGTAGTGTGTGTGGTGGTGGGGTGTGTGTGTGTGTGTGTGTGTGTGTGTATGTGTGTGTGTGTGTGTGTGTCGGGGAATGAACCTAGGGCCAGGTGCATGCTAAACACACTCTACTACCTGCCCCATTATTCAGTTTAAAACACGTGAGGATATGTGTCTAGAGCTCTGTGTGCTAGAATGTGAATCAAGGTAGAGCCAGCAGAGTATCAAAAGCACAGTCTTCATTGGTATGCAAATTTGGGTTTGAATTCCAGCTTCTTCACTGCCTGATTGCATGCCTTAAGCCAGGCCAGTCCTGGACCTAAGTCTCAGTGTCCCCAAAATGTAAAATTGTGTCCACCTGATAGAGGTAGCATAAGGACTGAAGAAGATCTTTGGTATAAAGCAGTCAGTACAGTGCTTGGGAAGCAGTAGGCATCGATTGCTATAGTTGTGATTTTTTTAAGAGTCATACATGACACCTGTAATCCCAGTGTTTGGGAGGATGAGACAGGAGGACTGCACGTTCGAAGCCAGCATATGGTAACTTAGCCATACCCTGCTTCAAACAAAAAGTAAAAAGAGCTGGGGGTCTAACTTAGAGGTAGAATGCCCCTGGATTCAACCCCCAGTAACACACACACACACACACACACACACACACACACACACACACTCCATATATTAACATTGAAGAGTACTGTATTTTTACAAATATAGAGAATAGAATGAGTCTTCCATGATTTGGGTCATTATTCTTGCTTACTGCTATACCAAAAATCTACCAGAACAAAGATTATTCCTTATGGCTTTAGGGTTGGGCTCACACTGAGTGGACATTGTTATAATGTAGGAAGGTAGAGGTGCCCAGGTTCTTCCTGGCTGGAGAGCCGGCCCATAGCCTCACCCAGTGCCAGCTGCATCCAGCGGCGCTCAAGGCTGGGGAAAGTTTGCTCTGGTTTTGAATGTAGGTGAATGTGTAGAGAGAACTAAGTTACACCCTAGACACTGTGTTCTCCCTTTCACCCACTTCCCCAAGCCCTCGAGCTCTGTGTCACCGTGACCTTTCCCCTGGCCACGGAGGGATGCAGAACATGGTGGCCGTGCCATTGACTCAGCCAGAGAGAAAAGCACCACAGTGACACATTCTCCCCAGCCCAGGGCTGAGCACAGTCAGGGTTCCCTCTCTTCCGACACTCTAGCAGCGACACACTCACCGACATGACCATCAAGAGGACACCATGTCACCGGAGACGCATGGGCATGACTGACCCAACTATTTTTTTCTCGTGCTAAACTTCAAAATCTATGTGCTCATTAATTCCTTGAGTAATAATACTTTTGCTTATGTCTTAAATTTTCCTCCACTTTCCAAAAGCAGAATACATCACACACAGCAAAAAAATGACCAAAAATCTACCACCAATAACCCAAACATTGGAGATTCTTATGCTAGTCTAAAAGGCTCTGATACAACAGGCACTTGTTTGGATACTTACTGTAGGAGAACAAATCAGCAGAGTTGTTCTGCACTAATGCACAAAAGGTGATTTCTAATGTGACTTAGGGGAAAATAAAAAAATAAAAAAAGCGGGAACACTTCTGCTCCCATGTTAGCTGCTCCCCACCAGTCCACTTGGCACGTTTCTTCACTTGCTTGGACCTCAGCTTTCTTACATGGCCCACACCCCCATTGCACAGATAAGAAAGCAAGGGGGTCTGTGTGTGAATGTGTGGCAGGATTCACCTGGGGGCTTGTTTACACCCCCTCCTGCCCACTGCCTGGATGATCTGTGAGCTTGTGCTGCTGACATCCTGCGATTCTCTGAAACAGATGGTGGTGTTTTGCTCTGTCTCCTTCAAGATAGCACTGATGTTAACTATGCATGCATCAATGTTCTATAAGTATGTATAGCTAGTTCTCCATATCCAAGGCCTCTGCATTTGGGGACTTAACTGATCACAGATTTAAAATATATGGAAAAATTTGCCTTTCTAGGTATTATGCTTAGTCTAGAGATGATTGAAAGTGTATGGGAGGGTATCTGTAGATAATATGCACATATTAAGCCATTTATCCAAGACTCTTGGGCAT
Source organism: Muscardinus avellanarius (assembly GCF_963383645.1). Classification (NCBI taxonomy): domain Eukaryota; kingdom Metazoa; phylum Chordata; class Mammalia; order Rodentia; family Gliridae; genus Muscardinus; species Muscardinus avellanarius. Next base: position 59,671,148 of record NC_137786.1, on the reverse strand, counting down.
CCATAGGTTGTGGTGTCTGTAGGGATCCTGAAACCAATCTCTCTTGTATATCAAGGGATGACTGTATGAACTAGAAAATATTACTTAGATCTATAAATATTATAATTATATATGAATAGCACTTCTTAATTTATGTATTTCTATACTATTTGTATCTTATTGTGAGCTTATTAAGAAAAACAGATATTAAAACTTTTCTATTCTCTCTTTTAAAATATAGGTAGATTTTATCTCATAAGTGTTTTTGTTTTGTTTTGCTACTGGGAATTAAACTTAAGGGAAATCTACTTCTGACTTATACCCCTAGTCTTTTAAAAATTTCTTTTTTTTTTTTTAATTTGAAACAAGGTCCCAGCCAGGCCTAGTGTCACATACTGGTAATCCTAATACTTGGGAGATTGAGACAGGAGGATTGCAGGTTTGTGGACAGTCTCAGCAACTTAACAAGAGCCTGTTTCAAAAAGAAAAACAATAAAAATAAATAAATTAGGTCGGGAGGGGGTGCTCAAGGGTAGAATGTCCCTGGATTTAATCCCCAGTACCACACACAAAAAGAAAGGGAGGAAGGAAAGAAACAGGGTGTAAGTTGCTGAGGCTGGCCTCAAGCCTGCAGTCTTCTGTCTCAACCTCCCAAGTGCTGGTATTACCTACATGTATGAACCACTAGGCTCAGCTAAAGTTTTGTTTTTAAACCATTTTACAATGGGTGCTGTGCTGATCTTGTCTTAGAAGTGAGATCTTGGTTTCTAAATTAATGGTGATTTGGCAAAGCAAACATTAAAAATTGTTTGAAAAAATCTTCACTCACTTGGCATGTTAATTCTGCTTTAATTATAAAGAAAAATATGTAGCTTATCAAAAAAGTTGCTCTTATTTTTTGATTCACTTGATTCTTTTTTCTTAGAATCACTTCTTTTTTTTTTAGACAGAAACAGAAACCTCAGACATTTTGATATGTGTTCTCTGAACAGATAGCTTAATAATGACATTCTCTTTGACTATTTAAATATCAAACCCAGCCAGGCATGGTGGCCCATACTTGTAATTCCAGTACTTGGGAGGCTGAGACAGAAGGATGATAGTTTCTCGGCCAGCCTCAGCTACTTAGTGAGGCTCTCTACAACTTAATGAGACCTTCTCCTAGAGAATAAAAAATAGGGCTGGGGGTGTAGCTCAGAGGTATAATGCCCCTGGGTTCAATCCCCAGTACCACAATAAATAAATAGATAAATAAATCAATAAATAAGTAATTACCAAACCCATCGATATAAAACAATGGTATTTAGTTAAAAGAATAAGAACATACCTTCATCAGGTGGGTGACAATCTGTAATTTCACCAGAAATTAAGCACTACAAGGACAAGAACTGTTTTCTGTTCACTGTTGTTTGTGCAGAATTTAGAATAACACATTGTGTATAACAGAGACACAATCAATATTCAGTGAATAGATGAATTAATGGATAAGAGGGCTGACCAGTGAAATATATTATTTTATATGATACCAAATAAAGTGGTTAATCAGCAAAACAATGAGTCAGACATTTTTGAGGTCTGGACAGTTCCCCTCTGCCAGCTTGACTGATGTGGAATACCTCAGAGGACTGGAGTTGTCCAGATTCTTCCTACGTTTGGTTGGCTGTGTGCACGGGGCTGCTCCTCATATGTATATTAGAGCATCCTCTTGGCAAGTGCCCTGCCCTCTTGTTAATAGAAGGCAAACATCTATCACATTGATACACTGGAAGGTTGGGCCTTGTGGTTTATTTCCATTTGTTTTCTGGGCAAATGATGGGTTGACAGATTTTTTGAGAGAGAAAGAGGAAAAATATGGATCTTTTTTTTCCCCTTGACTAAAAAGCAGTGAGCCAGGATTTGGCCTTGAGCATGTGTAGAATTCTCTGGTTTGTTGTAGGCAAAGTTGTAAATTCAAGTTAAAGGGATGCCACTCGGGGTGAGCTTACAAACGCCATGGGATGAATTCAGGGACCGAAATGTGATATCCTTGTTGAGCACAATACTCTTTCCTTTATTAGTTAAAGGCAAGGAAGGCAGCCAAAATTTTGGGTTGCAGCACTTTACTTTTATTTGCCAAATCTAAAGTGGTAAACAAGCGGGCGTGGTAAACAAGCGGGCGTGGTGGCTACTTAGGGAAGCTGTTAACAACTCAGTGAGACCCGGTTTCAAAATAAAGAATAAAAAATAGGGCAGGGGGTGTAGCTCGGAGGTAGAATGCCCCTGGTTTCCATCCCCAGATCCTCCCCCCAAAAAAGGGGTAAACAGAAATGATTAATAACAAGTTGGGATTTTGGATAATGCTTATTACATTTAACAACATTGGGGTCCAAGTTTTCTGTTATTCATAGGAATTGGAAAAACTTCCTCTTTATATCAATGAGGCTGATCTCAATGTTGAGTGCCAGGGATACGCAAAAGCAATTCTGCCCCACTCTCCTACTTTCCTGATATATTAGGGCCCTACTTGGACCTCGTTCTATGTGGCTCCTGATATTAAGTGGAGGAGAATTAACAGCAGTACCCCTACCACCAAATACAACATTTAGGGGGGAGTCATTGCCAGGTCTGGGACCTCCAAAGGACTTCACATACATTATTTTATTCACTCTCTCATTCTGAGTAGATGCTTTATTCTCTCCCATCTTAGAGAAACGTCTTTTTAAAGAGATAACTTAGAGAAAGTAAGTGATTTGCTTTACTAAATCAACGTCACCTATTCTCAGGTCTTTTCAAGGAGGAAAGGTCGCCTGTCGCTAACAATTGTTTAAGTGGCATCATCTAGAAGCCTGTTAGAGAGGTAAAAAAAAAAGGTAAAAAAAAAAAGGGGTAAACAGAAATGATTAATAACAAGTTGGGATTTTGGATAATGCTTATTACATTTACCAACATTGGGGTCCAAGCTCGGGCTCTATCCCAGACCCACCAAACAGAATGAGCTTTTTATTTACTTATTTTGTGGTACTGGGGTTCCTGGAAGCCCTTCTACCTCCAGGCTACACTCCCAGACCTATTTTATATTTTTATTTGGAAACAGGGTCTCTTAAGCCAGCGTAGCTGGCTTCGAACCTGCGCGATCCACCTGTCTCCGCCTCCCAAGCGCGGAGATTACAAGCGTGCGCCACCACGCCCGGCCAGAATGAGCATTTTAACAAGACTGCCAATGACGGCTGCATGTTCAGGGTTTGAGCAGCGCTGCCTGCAGCAGTCTCCCTGGTACACAGAATGACTTCGGGATGTGGATCTCTGCTCCAAGGAGTTACAAAGCCATTTGTTAGCTGTGACTATTAGATAGTGGCATTGCTGGACAAGAGTCCATTCTATCCAGTTCAGAGCAGCATCCGGCAAGCTTTGTGGTCTCACCCAGACAGTTCACTCCACAGCACAGCATCCTAATATCCTCAGAGAGGAAAAGAGAGGTATTGCTTTTTCAAGCCTACTCTGAGCATCAATAGGTCATCAAGGTCACCTGGAGTGGATTCCTAGGCCCTTCCTTAGATGGAAGGAACTTGGGGTGGGGGGGGCTGGGGGGGGATAAGGGCTCTCCCTATTACCCAAGCTACTGGCTTAGAATGGGAAACACCCCAGGGAGGGCAGTGGTGAGAATTAAGAATTACCCTAACAAGGAGTTCAACTTTTCTGGCAGTTTAAAGAAATATTTTTAAGCAATAGTAAAAGTGTGTGTGTGTGTGTGTGTGTGTGTGTGTGTGTGTGTGTGTGTGTGTGTAAGAGAGAGAGCATTAAAAAGTGCTTCCAGGAAAAAGAAGAAAGGCCCTCTGCTAGCTTCTTCCCTTGAATAATCCAGAGTGGGGGAGGGGGACAAGAAATCCTGCTGTCTGCCTCAGTGAGGGGAGAGTGACCCCATCCTCCCGCATCCCGGCCGCGGAGGAGATGCCGGTGCGCGCACCTCACTTGTCCTAGTTAGAAAACTGCGTGGAAAGAATCCTTAGTTTCCTTTGCACGGGGACTCACCGTTCTCTCTTGGAACAGAAATCAAGAGGAGACTATTGTTGGAGGGGTGGGGAAAGGAAGCAGGGCCGGAAGGGAGCGAGGGAGAGGACCGGAATGGCGGCTGGGTGCCTCTGCCTGGCTGGAGATGGTGGCTTCTCCCCCTTCACAGCGGCCCTCTGGCCTCCTGCCACGGGAAATGCAGGGAGATGGGGGACTTCGCTGTTCCAGCGTTGTTTGTGGGATAGCTCCTCTGCAGTACCCCGCTCTGTTTCTTACTGACGGTTCTAGTACAGGCAGGTTCTTCCCTACAGCATACAGGAGTCCCCTTCCCCACACCCTTACTCCCAGAAGTCTTTCTCAGAACAACAAGCACAAAGAGGGCTCTTTCAGCATTGAACTAAAAAAATGTATAGATTGAGCACTTCAGAGGAGCATTGTAACTCATCTGTCAGGATGAGGTCAGTTCCAGAATCTGGACTCCTAGCTAGCTTCATAGAGAGCTGGCCACGGAGGGATTGCTCTAACTCATCTGTCAGGATGAGGTCAGTTCCAGAATCTGGACTCCTAGCTAGCTTCATAGAGAGGTGGCCACGGAGGGATTGCTCCGAGCGACGTCTTGACCATCAGTAAGTAGTGCAGGGCACAGTGGGCATCTCCCCCGGGGTGGTCCACAGCCCCGCTGCCCCCTCCCCACCTTGGTGTTGCAGCACAATAACTCATCTCTGGCGGGTTTCAGGTCTCCAAGGTCCCAGATCCCAACAGGGATGTTGGAGAAGGAGCAAAGAGCCTAGTTTGGGGAAAAGAAGATGTAGCCCAATACCAAATCATTTTGGAGATGGCTACTCCAGTATGGGTGACTTCATGGCCTCCATCTGCTCAGACACATCCTGCTACTTAACATGACTTACTTTGGCTCCATTGTGCCTCTCTGGAGTCTCCTCAGAGCGGACTTTCAGCATCACTTTTTTTTTCTTCTTCTTTTTTTCAGCACTGGGGATGGAACCCAGAGGCATTCTACCTCCAAGCTACCCACCCCCCAGCCCTATTTTTTATTCTTTATTTTGAAACAGGGTCTCACTAAGTTGCCAAGGGCCTCGCTAAGTAGTAGCTAAGGCTGTCTGTGAACCGCAATCCTCCTGTCTCAGCCTCTCAAATGCTGGAATTACAAGTGTGCACCACCATGCCGGCTTTTTCACTTTTTAAAATATATGCAGTTGGGAAGGATATTTAATTATGAACAAACCCCACCCCAATTTTGGACATAAAGTACCAAATGTATTTGCTTTGGACTCACTATAGATATTTTGGGAGGAGGAGCTGGTTTACTTAATCAAGAGATACGTGCTCTCTCTTATGTCCATAGCACATGAGCCTTCCATAGCCCATCCCAAGTCATTGATTCTCGGAAGACGGAGCCTCATGGACCAGCCCTAAGTTGTCCAGATGACTCAAGGCAGTGTCTGGTTCTCAGTCCCCTATACTTCCAAACAGGTTTACTAAGTATATTTTTACTTCTGATATTTATTTAGCCCATTTTGCATTATAATGTTAAAAATAGTTTGATATTTGTTAGCTAGTGGCAACAGGAAGAATGTGAGAAAAGATTTAAGTATGACTGCAGATGATTCATGAAGTGCTTTCCATTTACTGTGTGTCGTTTTGAGGATGTAAGGAATGCAAGAGAGAAGGCTGAACTCAGAGATGGAAGTACGCTCACTGCCACACTGGCTAAATGGCAGATCAGGAAACCCAACTGCATATGAGAATTCGTGTGTGATAAAAATTACACTGGAGCTGGGCATGGTGGCCCATGCTTGTAATCCCAGCACTTGGGAGGCTAAGACAGGAGCATCTAGCCTCAGCTACTTAGTGAGGCCCTCTGCAACTTAGTGAGACCTTGTTTCAAAATAAAGAATAAAAAATAGGGCTGGGGCTATAGCTTGGAGGTGAATGCCCCTGGGTTCCATCCCCAGTACCACACACACACACACACACACACACACACACATGCACGCACGCATGCACTCACGCGCACACACACACAGCATTGAATTTCAGTGGGAACTGTTGGATTATATAATTAATAATTTTAGGGCACCTAAGTGGATATTTGGGGAAAAATAAACATACACTCTTACTTTATTTCTTAAAATAAATTCTAGGTAGATCAGACTTAAGATGTTTAAAATTAAAACTTACTGTGACCCTAAAATTATGCTAAAAATTATCTTTTAAAAACTAAAGTATAAAATGCTAGAAAAAATAAGATTTTTTTTTCTTTTTTTAGTAGGGAGGGACTTTCCTGTTTTACCCAAAAGGCTTATAGCATTTATTATATATTTTATTACATTAAAACAAAAAGTTTCTGTAGGGCCAAACAAAATCATGACAAAAAAAAAAGAGAAACATTTACAAGATGTATTACAACAAGTTTAATATAAACAGAAACACAAGCAGATGACACAAACACATATTTTAAACAAAGTGAAATATAGTTGGCTTTTATTTTTTTAATTTTTATTGGTCCATTGTAGTCATACATCTTAATGGGATAAAAGATGGTGTTTTTTAAAATTTATAGTTGGCTTTTAAACATGTAAAAAAAAGATAAAAATACTCATCCCAATTCATGATAAGAAAATGCAAACTAAAACTCTGAGATACCAATTTTTGCCTACTTGACTGACAAAGATGAAAAATTTATGAGAGCACTTGTTTTGAGGGTTCTGGAGAATACTCTCAGACATTGCTGGTGTGATTGTGACATGGCAAAACTTCTACTGAGAGCAGTTTGTGAATGTCTATCAAAATGTAACATTGACTCTTTTTGGAGTTTATCTCATAAATACACTTATGAGATGCAAAAAGGCATATCCACAATGTAATATTCTTGCCATAGCATTATGTAGAATGAAAAAATTATAAATAGCACACTTTCCCATTAGTAATAGACTGATTAAGTTAGGTACAATTATGCAGCTCTTTAAAATGAGGGAATGGAATACAAATGAACTCCAGGTATTTGCTCAATTGATTTGACAATGAGGTAAGAATAGTCTTTTTAATAAATGGCACTAGAACAATTCAGCAAATGTATGCAAAAGAAAATAAACATAAGTCCTTATCTCATACCATCATAACATATATATATATATATATATATATATATATATATATATATATATGTAAACTTGGAATAGATCATAGACCTAAATATGAGTTAGAACTAACAAATTTCTAAAAGGTAGCATAGCTTCCTAACTTTGGGTGAGGCAAAGATTTCTTAGTTATAACACAAAATTACAGCACAAATGATAAAAATTGATAAAGTTTATGAAAATTAAACATGTTTGCTCTTCCAAAAGAAGATACTGTCATAAAAATGAGAAGACAAGCCACAAACTAGGAGAAATATTTTTTAAAACATTTATCTGGTAAAGGATTTTTTTAACAAAATATATAAGAATTGTTCAAATTTGGTAATAAAACACCATAATTTAAAGACGAGAGCCATTGTTTTGGATAGAAACTTAAAGAAAAAAATATTCCAAAGTTAGATTTTGATGATGGCTGCACAATTGTACACATTAAAAAAAAACTCTTCATAATGCATATTTTAAAATGCTCAAGTTGCCGGGAATAGTGGCGCACGCTTGTAATCCCCATGCTTGGGAGGTGGAGACAGGAGGATCACGCAGGTTCGAGGCCAGCTGCGCTGGCTTAGGAGACCCTGTTTCAAAATAAAAAATATATTAAAAAAATAGGTCTGGGAGTATAGCCCAGAGGTAGAAGGGCTTCCAGGAACCCCAGTACCACCAAAAAAAAAAAAAAATGCTTGAGTTGTATAGTACATAATTTATACTTTAATAACACTATTTAACATGAAGCAAGTGGAGTAAGGCAGCTTTATGTTCAAACAATTGAGCAGTCTCCATCCTGAATAGTTTAATAAAAAAGAAGGGCCAAAATGCTTCCATTGTATAGAATGCTATCATTATTGTAAAATTTTTAATGTATTTTTGATATGTATAGAAAATCTGTAGAAGGATACAACAGACTGCTGATAGGATTTGCCTTTAGATGAGGGAACAGGATGGATGGGAGACAGAAGTGTGTGTAAGAGAAAAGTGTCATTGTATACATATCCTTTTGGTACCTAGTGATAGAGTGATTGTCAAGTCCTGGGTCACCCTGCTAGCGCTGTGACAACTGTCTGAGGCTTTGTAACCTGTGAAGGGAAAGGACTAGACCAGTTGATCTTTAGGGACACTTGTGATTGTAAGTCTGTGCTCTGAGAATTCCTTCAAGGCTGCTCCTCTCATCCCTATCTATATTCCTCCTGTCCTTTTCCTGCCAATGGGTCACCAGCTGCCACATAGGAAGCCACGACTAAAGGCTCTGTTCTTTCTTGCTTGCTCACCTCTCAGCTGGGTGGCTCTCCTCTTGGCAGACTATAAAGTATAGATGTCACCCAAGGTGAGGTAGCAGCCAGAAAGGCAGGAGAAAGTATGAAACAGGGTGCAGGACCCGTTAGAACCCACATCCAGGGGTCTCTGCTTGCAGCAGCGTGAGCACGGGTCCTTCACCTCTGGTTTCTTCATCTGTATGATAGGTATCAGATAGCAGCACCCTCATTAGGTGTGGACAAAGGGTGATAATTGCTTAGCACAGCCCTGCCTCACAGTGTGAGCACTTTGAATCCTGGGACTGGGTGCCTCCCTGGAATGGAGGAGAGGAAGGTCCATTAGCTCTATGAAATGGGAGTCCTGGGAGATGGAAAAGCTTGGGTTTTCAATCCAACAACCTGAAAGGGATAAGTTCTACTACTCACAAGTGGACATCACTGAGGGAAATTCCTCCCAAGATCCATCCCTGGGAGTCAGGGACATCCTGGCGATGCGGCCAGGCAGGCTATAAAATTGAGAGACTATGATGCTGTGCAGAGGACTGAGGTAGACCAATTTACAAAATAAGTAAACCTTAAATTATATTTGAATCAAATTTTTATTAAATATTAACATTAAGACCATAGTATAACCACCTCTCCATAGTCGTTATTTAATATATATGGATCACTTCTTCAAATCCAACCCAATCCAAAGTTTTCTGTCCTCATGATGTATGCATCCTCCTGTTTCCTGACTTCGGTCTCAGTGCACAGAGCAGGGGATGTACAGAAACCCAGACGATTCTCTGTGGGTCCCATAACTTTCAAGTGTCTTGGCCACAGAAAGTAGCTCTTGCCTCACAGAAAGAGAGAGAGAGAGAGAGAGAGAGAGAGAGAGAGAGAGAGAGAGAGAGAGAGGAGTGAGAGAGAGGGAGAAAGAGAGAGGAGGGAAGGAAGGAAGGAAAAGAAAGAACTTTGATAGCTTTAAGCGAAGTGAATTCCCTGTGTGTGCACATACCGCTGAGCTCCTTTGGCACACTCCCTTTACCTTATACATTGTTAGGCCACATTCTAGAACTAGATTTTAGAAGGCATCATTTAGTTCACTGGTTTGCTCTGCTTGGTAATTTTTTTCATGTATGTCTGCTCTCCCTAACCATATTAGGGCTAGGTTTGTCTGAGACTGTTATAATCACTTTTATACTGTCTTGGACAAGGGCCCTCCAAGTTTCTGCTGGTCTCACACTAACACTCTCCTGAGAACCTCTGAGACCACAGTTCTTATTAACCACCTGCACTTTAGAAAAGAGAACACCAAGGCTGAGAGAGGACAAACAATTCAGAAGTCATACACCTTCGTGGATCTTTCGGGGAATGTGGGGCCATTGCAACGAGTCTGTACATCCATGTCAAATGTTTACTGTTTGCAAACTGACTAAATAATATTTAGAAAGATATGAAAGATATTTTCAAATCTAGCTATGTTGTGGTAATTAGTTACCTAGAAATTAATTTAAAGAGCCGGGCGTGGTGGTGCACGCTTGTAATCCCAGCATTCGGGAGACTGAGACCTGGAGGATCTCGGTTTAGTGCATGTGATGTCTTCCACATTCTCCTTGCACAGGGGCCACTCAGCAGCTCTAGACACAAATGGCCACTGTTTTTGACACATGGTTCAGGCTCAGCAGGCATTTGGGGGTTTCTTAATGGATAAGTGAAATATGAAGGATAGATAACAGTTCTAGTCATGCAGTTCACCTACATTTTCTTGGTCACAGACAGGCAGTTAGGACTATGGCTTTTAAGCAGATAGTACATTGGGGGTGTATTTGCTTGAGTGAGCTCAAGCTAGAGGGATGATGTTTCTGGATCTTTGGGTCTGGAAGACTTTCCCAGTCTACCACCTCTCTGTGTTAGATACATCAAAACAGGCGCGTAAGGGACCAGTAGAAAGAGTTTAGCCTTAGAGCTGATGAAGCCCAGGCCTTGTTCCTCATTGCCAATCATAACGGGAAACAAGCCCATGGGCCCGTGAATAGAAGGAGAGAAGCAATTCTCTCTTGCCACAAACCAAAATGCTGAGGACCACAATTATCAGAGGGTAAAGGAAGTTAGAATGACCTTTCATAGCAGGCTCAACATTTAGCTAGCTTAAAATTTCACTTCCAGATCACACTGTGGATATTTAGCTGTATTATATCAACAAACTTCTAGCCTAATAGAAACACTTGTATTTTTTATGCTTGCAAAGTGAATCTTTTTTAATGATTAAATTTATTTTTAAATTGATATGTTAAACTTAAAAATTTTACATATTAATGGGTGCCATGGAACTTGAGGCTTCTTATGTCAGAGAAAAGTGTCTGTTACTAAGACTTTAAGAGGTGAGATGCCCTGAGTCTCGGCACAGGTTGGCACAGTTTTTTTTTTTTTTTTTTTTAAGTCAAATAGATCCCTGTAGAAATAATCAGCAGTAGGCCGTCGTCATCATGGTAGCTGCTGCTCCTTGGCTTCCCCACATGGGGGAGGTTTTATGCTGGTGTTCCAGGCACTAAGTTAGATAAAACCCAGTTTGCAATTTAAATAACTTTCCAGAAAATTAAAGTTTCAACTAAATGGAGATGACTATGCTTCCCTGGCACCTCTATCCACTGGCCCTGTTTCTACCCACTGGGATCATGGGGAACAAATCCAGTCCTTCTAAAGTATGAGCTCTGAAATATTTCAACATAAGCGAGGACGTCCACAGGCCTCCAGCACACCCCCTAACTACATACGAGGTGACTTCCGCATCTCAACCCGGTTTGGATTTCCACCTCCTCTCCAGCAGTGCGCACGTCTCTGTGTGCCCTCTAATCCATCTTTGTCCACAATGTTTGACTGAGAAGACGCCCCTCCTCTTACCATCCCAATGGTTTTGGCCACAGACCAGTGCAGCTGGGTTCTTAGACCCACTTTCAGGGCCTTGGCTCTACTGGGGTTCTCCCCCCATCATGCCGAGGTGAAGGAGCCAGGAGCAGAGGAGCAAATAACTTGGGATGATTGATCTGCTGTATTGGTTTTCTAGATCTCCAGTCCTAATCTTTTTTCTGATCTTCCTCCTTCCTCTATACAACCCTGAGAATAGCTTACCAGTTTTGTTAGGAAGATCAAATATTAGTACAATTATAATTTATTAAATACATTTTTGTTTGACATCAGGTATTTTATATTTGTTACTCTATGAAATATCACAAAATCCCTACAAGGCAAGTTATTATTTTTTTAATCTCCATTTTTCTACATAAGGAAACTGAGGCTCTCCATAGGTGATAAAGAAATAAAATCCAAACCAGGAGCTGACTGATTTCTAAGTGTATGTTCCTTCTTCTACGACTCCCAACCTCTCTGGGCCATAACACTCTTGAGTATACTTAGAACTTCACCTGGCCACACTAGGTACTCAATAAATGTGAGTTTCCCTTTCTCTCATTATCCTTTCTCTTCCCCCTAATAATCACACACGACCTAAAAACGAGGAAGAGAGCTTTGAGTTGGTTTTCCAAAATCCCCAGGTGGTCAGATATATAGATTTTGAAATGGTGAAATTTAGCCATCTAGGCTCTTCCGCGTGGCCATGGGACATCTCTACAAAGCCTCTGTTCACAAATAGGTCAACTACTTATGATGAAGGAATGACTGAGGATTCTTTCTAAGCAGTTCCTACCCTTATAGTTTCTTCCTCTTTATTTAAATTATTTTAACTCCCAAACCGTCCAACTAAATTCAGTGTCTTTTGAGCTCCAGGGCATTTCAGACCTGATCCCACTTCCTTGAACTCTAACCCCACAGGTCAAGGCAAGATGTAGACAGCAGGGAGGTTGGTCTCAGGTTGGGCTTCTCTTTGGCTCCTCCTACTCTCAGTGGGCTCCTTCCTGCTTCCTCAGAGCTCTTTGTTATATCACCTGCAGCAACTATCATAATCAAGGCCAGTATTTCTCAACTGGGGGTTGTCCAGTGCCCCCTAGAGGCATGTGGAAATATGGAAGGGGCCTTTGGTTATCACAATGATTAGGGTAAGGGGTACTATTGATGTCCAGTGGTTCATGGTGAACAGGGATGTTACAGTTCTGAAACTCCTATCAGATTAGCATGACAAAAACTAACCCCCACAAAAGAACATCACGTCTACCCCATTGAGAAGGCGAGGGCTATTGTCCCTCCATGCCCGGCGCATTCCCTGTCTCTCCATAGATTAGCAGTACAAATCTTTTGAACAAATGATCAGTTTTGTCACCTGGCCGTGTTTCTTCATGCTAGAGGTTTTGCAAGGGAACTGGTCTGCCTGCTTCTAATTTCTGGAACTTCCTTCAAAGGTAGAAGGCCTTATTCAGCTCTGTCTGGTCCATATGCCATTCCTCTTTCTTCCTTTTCTCTCAAATTTTTAAACAACTCAGAGACCCCATCCCTAGTGAGTGCCTTCTAAATTGATGAATTACTATTTACCCTTGGAGTACATCTCAAAGACATATTACATCTGGAGTAATTTTAGGTGGAAGTTTTTCCCAAAAATAGATTTAAACACTCTAAAAAGCTATTAGATTGATGACCTAATTGGTTAAGTCATTAAGTGATTAGCTCTAAGTGACTTAACCAAAGCAGCAACAGTGGCCCTGTTGGCTTCCCCTTGCAAGTTGCCAAGGAGGAAAGAGCAAACACTTATGGCCTGATGACAGTCTCCATCATTCTTGCTGAAATGCCAGGGATACAGGCACTAAGTAGATCAAGGACTCCAGCTCCCTCCGGGGCAGAGGACCTGTTAGGGGGACTTGGAGCTGTGTCATTCTGGAGCCTGTTTCTGGACCCCAGCTTAAAGGCAGAAGCATAACGCTGCCCTGTGGACTGTTCTCAGTGGTTGGAAATTTTCAGTTTGTAGGTTTTACTTTCTGACTGATTCCCTTGAGAAGACCCCTTTTGTAAACTTCAGAGAGAAGGTTCTCTTCCTGTCATGGGAATTCCCAGCTCTACTTCCCTCAGGGGCTCCCCCATTTTCTTTTTCTTTTTTTCTTTCTTTTCTTTTCTTTTTTATTTATTTTTTGCAGGTCTGGGGATGAAACCCAGGGGCATTCAACCTCCGAGCTACACCCCCTGCCCTGTTTTTTATTCTTTATTTTGAAATAGGGTCTCACTGAGTTGCGGAGGGCCTCACTAAGTAGCTGAGGCTGTCCTAGAACTGCGATCCTTCAGTCTCCCAAATGCTGGGATTACAAGCGTGCGTCACACGCCTGGCTTCCTATTTTCTTAAAAGGCATTAGGGAATGCTTTAAAAGGTCTTTAAGAAGTTCATTTTTTTTCTTCTCAAATTGAAATCGTCTCTCTGAAGAGCAGTAGAGCTTATGGCTAAGAAGGATCATGAAGCAGAGAAATTTGATAAGGGAGGAAAGAACAAACATTTATTTAATACTTGCCACGTACTGTGTATATTACGTATTAGGCATCTCATTTCTCATTCACTTCTGAGCTACAATTTTCGTCTTTTTTATTTTGAAATAGAGTCTCGCGAAGTCACTAAGGGTCTTGGTAAGTTGTCCAGGCTGGCTTTGAACCTGAAATTCTCCTATTTCGGCCTCCAAAGTCCTGTGATCATAGGACTGCCACCATGCCTGGCTAGGAACCTCATTTTAATCTTCCTCCAGATTCATGAAGTAGTGTACTAGTCAGGATAGACTAGGCTATGTTTCAGAAACAAAGAAGCTCTAAATCTCTATAGCAAGAGAAAAAGATGAGAAAGATGGAAGGAGAAAGGAAGGAAGGAAAGAAAGAAAGGAAGAAAACAAGGAAGGAAGGGAGGGAAGTAGGAAAGAAAGAAGGAAAAGAGAAAACATAGGAATTTTCTCCTCATTTGACTATACATCTATCACATGGATCAAATGTGGTTTTTACCCTGGCCATCTTGTCATCTTCAGACTTTGAACGGACAGAGCAACTATTATATGAAATGTTTCAGGTTGCTCTGACAAACGGAAATACAATTTTGTGGAATCATGCACTAATTCTCCAAATGCCACGAAGAAATGATGTATGTCACCTGTGCTCCCATTTTATTGACCACAGAAAGTCACATGACCATGCCTACTTATAAAGATAAGGAAAGACCATCCAACCATGGAAGAGAACTAGAACTCTTGGATGAAGAAATTGTCATAAGCCTTCTTTTGTAGCTGAGGGATCCGAAACCACTGAAAAGTGATGGATCTCATTTTTTGAAGCCAGGATTTTGTCTTCTGGGCTCTTTGTTCTCCCATGGTGCATACATTCCACAAGCATGATGCGTATGAGGTCCATCCTCCTTTCCATTGCTCTAGCTGGGCTAGAGAGTTCCTGGCGCTTCGTCTCCAAGGGATCTGCATGTGCACTTGGCTGTGAGCAGGTTAAAACCTAATCAAGGCTGGGCATGGTGGCGCACGCTTGTAATCCCCATGCTTGGGAGGCGGAGACAGGAGGATCTCGCAGGTTCTAAGTCAGTTCACTGGTTTACGAGACCCTGTTTCCAAATTAAAAAAAAAAAATAGGTCTGGGAGTGTAGCCCAGAGAAGAGTTCCATCTCCAGTACCACCAAAAACAAACAAACAAACAAACAAACAAACAAATACAACCCAATCAAAATGATTGTGGACCACACATTATTCACTTTCCCAATTCATTTATCTGTCAGGGGCTCTAAAACATTTATTGTGAAATTATTTTGTAATGGATTTTTTTTAACATGTGCCAGATTTTTCTTTCAAATCCTAATATCATGCCGGGCATGGTGGCGCATGCTTGTAATCCCCACGCTTGAGAGGAGGAGACAGGAGGATCGCGCAGGTTTGAAGCCAGCCGCGCTGGCTTAAGAGACCCTATTTCCAAATAAAAAAGTATAAAAAATGGTCTGGGAGTGTAGCCCAGAGGTAGAAGGTTTCCAGGAACCCCAGTACCATCAAATCCTAATATCAAGTATCATAGATTTCCTGCGTGTGTGTGTGTGTGTGTGTGTGTGTGTGTGTGTGTGTGTGTGTGTGTGTGTGTAGGTCTGGGGATGGAACCTAGGGGCATTTGACCTCCGAGTTACACCCCCTGTCCTATTTTTTATTCTTTATTTTTGAAAAAGGGTCTCACTATGTAGCTGAGGCTGTCCGCAAACTGCAATCCTCCGGTCTTAGTCTTCCGAATGCTGGGATTACAAGTGTGCACAACCATGCCTGACTTCATAGATTTCCTTTTATATTGCTTTTATTTGTTAAATAATGAGAGAAGGACCACTCTGCCATCAGTTTAGTAAGGCTATTGCCTGGTGGATATTTAAGATCCAGGAGAAAGGATGTCCAAAATTCCTTCTGTTACTTTCAGCAAAAACTATCCCTAGAAATGAAAAAAATCCTCGCTCAAAGGAACAAGAAAATAACCAGACCAATTCCATTAGCCTTTAGAAAATCAATCCCAGTATTTCATCTCCCTAGAGCCTAGCAGAAATGCCCTGTTATGTCAGTTCTCAGACTTTTCTATTCCAAGTGTCTCTAATAGAAAAGAAAAATCTGAAGACAAAATCCTAAGTGGTCTGCTACAGGTGGAATTTGATTTTAACATGTCCTGGCGTTTTGTATTCTGCTTTGTATCATACTCATTTTTAAGTTATTCTGCCAGGCGTGGTGACACATGCTTATAATCCCAGTACTTGGGAGGCTGTGTCAGGAAGATTGCAGGTTAAATGCCAGCCTTAGAAATTTAGTAACATCTTCAGCAACTTCTTAGTGAGACTCTGTTTCAAAATTAAAAAAGTAAAGCCAGCATGGTGGCTCATCCCAGTACTTGGGAGGCTGAGACAGGAGGATCACGGGTTCAAGACCAGCTTCAGCAACTTAACCAGACCCTCAGCAACCTACCAAGACCTTGCTTTTAAAAAAAAAAATACAAAGGGCCAGGATTGTAGCTTGGAGGTAGAATGCCCCTGGATTCAATACCCAGCACTACAAAATAAATAAATACATAAATAAAGATTGATTGATTGGCTGGGATTATGTTCATTGCTACATAAAACTGATAGCCCAGAAGATGCACCAGCTTATCTATGGTTTCTACCACCCCTAGGAATTTGCCCTTAAGCTTTCCTCATCCGGTAACAACAATATGATTATCATCTTAAAAGTGGGTATCTGGGGACCAGGACAAGGGTTGCTTTCAGAATGAATACCCCTTGGCAACAAAAGTACCCCAGGAGAGAATAAAGGTAAAGAGAAAGAAGAGAAAGGGGAAAAGGAGAAGGAGAAAGAAGAGAGAAGGGAGAAGGGGACTATGAAATGTCATGAGCACACAAGGGAGAGTCAGTACTCCAGAGAACCCAGATATGACCTAAAAATAAAGCACATGGAAATAACTTGCAACTAACTTACTGATTAACACAGTTGTTAAAGAACTACATTTTTTTTTTTTTTTGCAGTACTGGGGATTGAACTCAGGGGCATTCTATCTTCAAGCTACTCCCCCAGCTCAATTTTTTATTCTTTATTTTGAAACAGGGTCTCATTGAGTTGCAAAGGGCCTCACTAAGTAGCTGAGTCTGTCCACGAACTGCGATCCTCCCATCTCAGCCTCCAGGATGCTGGGATTACAAGCGTGAGCCACCACACCTGGCTTACATTTTTCTATTCATCACATTTCCTTTGCATATTAAAAGAGACAAAATTCTTTGAAGCCAAACAAGCTGAAGCCTCTAGCAAACTGTTTAGCCTCACTGCTGTCCAATCCATAACTCAAGCACTGCTCAGTCTAATGAAGTGTAAAGTTTTCAAAAACCTGTGAAGGCAGAGAGTGCAATTTAAGTATTATGCATTATTAAATAAAATGCAAATTTAGGAAAGAAAGTCTCCAGTGGCACTGTGTGTGCCTGAATGCATAGTCAACACCTGGTAGAACTGGAGGTCTACACTTGATGACAGAAGGGACCTAGCTGCTGATCACTGAACATGGAAAGTTTAGAAAACAAAGACACAAGCCAGGCAGTAACAATCGGTATGCACCATAAGGCACTGGCTGGGCTCAGAGAGAGTCTTGAGCTAAAGAAGGCCTTATTTACTGGAATGGAGAAATAGAAGGCCAGGAAATTGCTCAGAGGCCCCCGGTCTCTTCCTGACCACGTGGAGATGCACTGTGTTGGCTGCTGTTTTGGATCAGAATCTGTTTCAGAAATAGCCCAGGTTGTGTCCTTGGGGAAGGAGAGACTTGTGTGGTGTGTTTGTAATTGTTGGGGGAGAGGGAAGGGAGGTGGCAAGGATGTCGGGAAGAGCCATTTAATGCTCTCTGGAACCAAACTGGTTCCTTGGGCCTTACAGTTACCAGAAATGAGATGAGGCAGCCAACCTGAGCTCAGAGAGTCCCCAGGTCCCCTGAGTGAGCTCCAGGGTAGAGCCAAGTAGGTCCCCCAGAGGGCACAGGCCAGTTCTGTGTGTTCAAGCTGGTGGCTGGTTTCAAGCTGGCCTGTTTCTCAGGTGCGTATGCTGTGCCTCAGCGTCAAGTTTAATATTTATCAGCATCCTGCCAGGAGCTCTTTTAGGAGTAGGGATAAAGGAGGGAAAGAAAGGCAATATTACTGTGCTTGTGTATTCATTTCAAAGAATGAGATGAGTTATATAGAACATTAGGAGATGCCACGGGAAATAAAGAAGGGGAGAGGGGAGAACAGGGAATGTCGGGGCAGAAGCAGAGTTAGAGTAGCCTTGCTAAAAAGATGATATTGAGTAAAAGCTTAAAGGAAGCAAAAGAAAAAAACATGTAGGTAGCTGTCCAGGCAGAAAGAGCAGTGAGTACAAAGGGCCTGAGGTGGGAGAATGCTTGCATGTGTGAGGAACCAGCAGAGGCCAGTAGGGTGGGGTAGAATAGACAGGGAGAGTGTGTGTGGCAGGGTCTGCAGGGAATGATGGAACAGAGAGCCTTGTAGGCCACTGTGCCTACAAGGGGACTTTCTTTTTTTTTTTTTTTAATTGGTGCATTGTATTCATACATCATAATGAGGTAAAAAACTTGTGTGGACATACATGTACACATCGCCCATTTAACCCCTACCCAATTTTCACCCCATTCCCTCTCCATCCCTCCTTCCCATGCTTGGCTTAGTGGTTGACTTCGATATGTTTAAGTACTTTGTGTGCTTTCTGAAGTAGACAGAAAGTCACTGCACTGGAGAGCTTTGAGCAGGGGAATGACAAGATCTGATTTCTATCTGGGCTGTTGTGTTGAGTGGGCTTAAGTGGGGCTGAGAGTATACACAGGGGAAGAGTTAGGAGGCTCTTTTAGAAATCCTGAAAGGGAGATGCTGGGACTTGACCAGGGTAGGGTCCATGGAGGTGTGGAAAATGGGTGGACCCTGGGAACCATTGGAAATAGGGTCCCTAGTTCATCAGTCCATATGCAAGAGCCGGTGAGGGGCCTGTGCAGAAGGGTGTTAATGAGCTGTGCAGAAGGTTGGGGGGGGGTCTCCTCCACTCAGGAGGTAACAAAAGATGGGGAGACAGAGCCATAACACTGGCTTCTTGTTGTTCCTTCCTTCCCTCCTGGTAACTGAGAGCCAAGTATGTATCGGGGCAACAGTGGCCCTGAACTAAGCATTGCTGCCCTCATGTTGCAAACAGGACCTTGGCAGAGGCAAGTCTAAGTGAATAATCACCCACATAGATGTAAAATGGCCACTCACATATGTGCTGAGTGTCAGAATTGGTGGTGGTGGTGGTGGTGGTGGTGGTGGTGGTGGTGGTGTGTGTGTGTGTGTGTGTGTGTGTGTGTGTGTGTGGTGTGTGTGATTGTGTGTGATGCTGGGGATTGAACTCATAGCTTTTCTACCTCTGAGCCACACCCTAGCCCTATTTTATTTTTATTTTGAAACAGGGTCTCCCTAACTTGCTGAGGCTGGCCTTGAACCTATGAGCCTACTGTCTCAGCCTCCCAAGTACTGGGAAGAACTGGTGTCTCTTTGCTGGTCAGGAGGTCCAAGGGAAGGGATACAGGGAGGGAACAGTGTCTTGGGCCATGGGATTGGGCTGTACAAAGGTTCTGAAGGGAGATGAGAAGCTGAGAACAGGAACCTGCTGAAAGCTGGGAGAGCCCGGGGGGCATAGGGCACCACCAGGTAGGACTCAGAGGCTGTCTTTGGGTTTGGAAGTAGGATCAGGGAGGAGCTCCTGGCAGCCCTCGAGTGGAGAAGCAGCATAAGGCTTTACTGCAGTGCAGGTGAGATGGAAGGTGCACAGCCGGGAAATGTGTGGAGGTCGTAATGAGGACTGAGCAGAGATTTGAGAGGTATTTAGAAAGTGGGACTTGGTTTGAGATTGGCCAATCAGGTTTGATAGAGAGAGAGCTCAAGAATAATTTCTAGGACTTAGTTTAAATCACTGTAAAATGAGTCTAAGGTTTCTTACTTGTAGAACTCATCTATTTGTATTAGATAAACCACGGAGGAAGTTAGAATATTAATTTTTCTACAGATATTTAAAAATAAAGATGTACAGCCAAGCGTGGAGGCACACACTTATAATCCCAGCGCTTGGGAGGCTGAGACAGGAGGATCGCGCAGGCTCGAAGCCAGCCTCAGCTACTTAGTGAGGCTCTCAGCAACTTAGTGAGACCCTGTTTCCAAATAAAGTATACAATAGGTCTGGGATTATAGCCCGGATGTAGAAAAGCCCCTGGGTTCCACCCCCAGTACCATACACACACAAAATAAAGATGTACTAAAGGATGTTTTGGTGTCCAACCTCCCCTCCCCCACCCTCTCCAGCCCCATGGCCTGGTTGTACAATGAGCTGATGGCATCACATGTCTAAAACAGTCTCTTTCTCAGCTGGGCATGGTGGTACATACCTGTAATCCTAGGAATTGGGATACTGAGACAGGAGGATTGCAGGTGCAAGGCCAGTCTCAGCAATGTAGCAAGACCCTAACACTTAGACCCTGTTTCAATATAAAAAATTAAAAAAACAAATAGTGCTGAGGGTCTAGCTCAGAGATAGAACGCCCTTGAGTTCAATCCAAAACATAGTCTCTAAGCTAGGGCTGTCCAAAAGAAACATGATCTAATGCAAGCCACAAGTATAAGTTTAAATGTTCTGGAAGCTATAAAAAAAAGCTCTATTTTTAGATGAAATTAATTTGAATAATTCTCTTTTGTTTTACCCCACAAATAAAAATATTATATCAGCATGTGATCAAAAGAATAATTACTAAGTGAGATACTATTATTTCCTCTTTTTATTCACTTCTTGAAGTTCAGTGTGCATTTTACATGTTCAGCATGTCTCAATTCAGATGGGCCATATTTGATGTGTTCAAAAGCCACACAAGAAGACTGAACTGGGCAGCCCAGCTCAGAGCCCTCAGACAGCCACACAAATCTGAAGCCCACATACAAAGTGCTGGGAATACAGGTCCTTTCACAGTAATTTAAGAAATGAATAAGTCAGTGGCATAAACATGTAATCCCAGTACTTGGGAGGCTGAGTCAGGAGGATCACAAATTCTAGGCCAGCCTCAGCAACTTTAGAGACCCTTTTTTAAAAACAAAAAATAAAAAGGGCTAGGGGTATGGCTCAGGGCTAAATGTTTCTGGGTTCAATCTCCAGTGCTAAGAAAGAAAGGGAAAGAAAGAAAGAAAGAAAGAAAGAAAGAAAGAAAGAAAGAAAGAAAGAAAGAAAGAAAGAAAGAAAGAAAGAAAGAAAGAAAGAAAGCCTTAATAGTGCCTCTTACATTTTAAGAATAGATCCTTTGTCATTAATTAGCTGTGTGAGTTCAAGGACCTCAGTGTACTACTCTGTGCCTCAGTTTACCATATGGAAGTGTGGTGGGGCTGGAGAATGTGTACTAACCATTCCAGTCTTAACAATTGTTGACTCTATGTTAACTTTAGAAAACGCAAATAGTTTTTCCTCCTCTTTATCTTGACAATGGTCCTAAAGAGACCTCTCCTTCCTAACTCTTCTGTGATATCTGAAATGTAATTGGCTAGTTCCACAGCAAACTGATAGAACTCCAAGAATAGGTTTCATTCCAAAGCAAAAACATTGGGTATTTTTAGAGAAATTTGAATACTGCCTAGACATTTAAATGATAAATGAAATTATGTATTTCTTTGGTATACTATAGAATTGCGGCTAAGTTTTCAGAAGCAGTCCTTAGGTTTATGAGATACATCCTAAAATCCAGTCAGCTTTCCATAACTGTGGGTTCTGCATTCGCAGATTCAACCTACCTTGGAGTGAAAATAATTTTAAAAAATTCCATCCGTACTAAACATGTACTTTTTTTCTTGTCATGATTCCCTACACAATACAGTACAACAACCATTTACATGACATTTACATTGTATTGGGTATTATAAGTAACCCAGAAATGCTTTGAAGTAGGATATGTGCCGGTAATATGCAAATATTATGCTATTTTATATAAGTCACTTGAGCAGATTTCGAAAACTGAGATTTTGGAACCAATCCCTTATGGATGAAGAGAAGTGACTGTATTTGTAGATGAATTTATATGCTGTTGTGGATCGACTTCCAAATTGTTCTAATTTGGAGTGGGTAGGTAGGATGAAGTGGGATTGGTCATGAATTGAAACTGGGTATGAAACACGGGTATAATATTATTCTCTCTACCTTCATAGGTTGAACCTTTTCCTAAGAAAATGTTTAGTTTTGTTTTTCTTAGTAGAAACTTCAGACTTTTAATGTTTGGATTTCAAACATTCCCCTAAAGTAATCTGTATGCTTCATGGTATGGACAGAGGAGCCTGCTTGGGCACAGGAGCACACAGTTCTTATTTAATACTGCAGGAGAATGAAGCCCAGTCACATAATTCCCATCGTAGCTTCAATATCTCTAGTGGCTTTAATAGTAACATGACTTTGCTCTCTGGTCCTTCCCTTTGGTGCAGATTTAGGATTGATATTTAGAAGTGAAAGGCTGTGTCCCTGTGGTTCAAGGAGAGCCCACATTCCCCCAGCCACACAAGCGCCCTGGAGCACTGACGAAGTAGCTTTGTTTGTCCTGAGCACGTTGCAAATACAGAAAGATTCAGATACTTGGCATAAAGAATGCTACTTCTTCCTTGTCTTTTGCAGGAAACATGCTATGGAGAGTGGTTGCGGCTCTCTGAAAAAGAAACTCAGAAAGCATGTAACCTTAAAGACTAGGATGCCCAGCATCCGGGACCCACAAAGGGAACATGTACAAGTCACCTGTCACCCTGGGTTGCCTGGACAATGTCTGAATTTCTGGCATAATGCTCTAAGTTCTACCCTCCTCTTGTCCATCTCACCCTCTTAAAAGTCACATTGATGACAAGGCTGGACTTCATCTTTAAGTTCTCACCCAGGACACTGTGAGGTGCTAAATAGTAAATCCAGAACACAGGGCAATCTTGCAGGGCAGACACTTTCTGGTTCCCTGAAGCTCAGATCTTCTAGCTTCAACCTCTCTGCGTGCTTGATTTCTCAGTAAGAATTAAAGAACAGGCACTCATTTTTACTTCCAAAGGACAACTCTTCCAAAGGACGACTGTCTGAGAATGTTTTCTTTATGCATTTTCAACAGCCAAAGGAGAATTGAGTTTAGGATACCAACATACGGCACAAATGCTAATTTTAAGGGAAATTTGGCATGCTCAGCTTGCTGAACTGTTGCTACACATGGGATACTTGGCTTCAGAGGTAGCAATACAGTGCCAGATTTTCTTAAATGTCAGGCATTTTAAGAAATGGTTTCTCAGAATTTAAGATTATGTGTGCATGCGTATATACACACACACACACACACACACACACAACACACACACATGCACGCACACACAAATGGAAATGCTACCATGATGTTTCTAAATAAGAGATATTTTGTCCCCAAAGGGAAAAGGAGGCAATAGCTAATAGAATCCATGGTGAACCCTTGATTGACTCTCTGACATGAGCAGACTGCTGCTTTTATTTCTAAGCAGTATGCTGTGACCCTATCATTCACTGCCCAGAAGATTGCAGGCAACGTGAACATCCGGTTCTTTGGGAGGGAAGGAGCAGAGAGGGCTTGCCCTCATCAGAGCTCCATTGTTGAAGGAATTTACCCAGGCTAAGTAAAGCAAATGAGCAGGTGAGCGTGATCCAGAGGAAAAGACCCCTGGCAGCACAGAAGTACTGCATGTGGTGATCCTCGCAGTCGGTGCAGTCTGACACAGAAGCACTGTGAGCCTGCAACTCCGCACTCGTTCCTATTAAACTTCCCGGACCGCTCTGGCTCATCAAGTTCACCACAAGTTCAGATCTGACTCCCTCATCCCCATTGGCTTATTAGCATCCACATGCTCATAGGATCTTTCCTGGGTCACCATCCACATCACGATTTCAAGATTGCTCTGTCTCTGCTTATGAGTCAGAATCCAGACTTCCAGTTTTTTTTTTTTTTTTTTTTTTGACTCCTGTAATAGAGAAATCTAAGGGTGGACTTCCCAGGGAATTGGTGAGCCAGGGTAGGAGGAGAAAGAGCCTGGGAATGACACAGAGCTTTACAAGGGCCAGGCCAGAGTTAAGTCGTCTACCAGAAAGGTAACAGTGAACGGAGACTCTAGAAAACCTGGGCTCTAGGCCTTTAAAACTCTCCTATCTTCCCAGAACCTCTGTCAAATGGAAACATTCATTAAATCTGCATGAGATGATATCAGAGACATTTTCCTGTATTCTAAATATTTTAGAATTAATTCTCTTCATCTCTCAGATGTTTGTGGAAATGGAATGCAAAATGAGCATGAGAATTTTTGAAAGAGAATTCAATCAGTGTATGTTTATCACAACATTATGAAATAATTCCCCTCAAAGCCTGGTGTTTTTTTTTTAATTCTCTCATAATTTTGGTCAAATTTAAGATCTTACTTTTAATCTCAAGTGGAAGATGAGACAAAACATAGAGAGTAAAATAAAAATACATTTTAAGAAATGAGTAATTTATGTATAAATTAAGTTGACCTTTCTGAACAATGATTTAGCAATATATATTTAGACCTGAAAGCTCATGTGCTTTCATGCCATAATTTTACTTATAGAGAATCTAATCTAAGAAAATGATAGAGACTGAACAAAGACTTATAGAACTTAACAGATATATAGAACAAAGCTATCTGCTGCAGTGTTACTTATATATTGCATAGAGAAATAGAGTAAATAGCATTATAGAAGTAATTATAACACACAGCTCAGCCAAAGACTTGAAAGAAATAACTCAAAACCTTAATACAGTGACTTCTGCATTATTGATTATTTTAATTTTCTTTAGATATTTCAGTATTAAATTTTTATAATGGCAATAAATTTATATTACTTAAAGATCATTAAAATAAATTATGTAAATTGTTTGCTTTAATCTAATGCTGGTGCCAAGACATTTTTTCTTTTTAATATTTTTCACTCAATGGCCAGTTTATCTTGGCCGCATTTATGGCTTTCTTTCTTGTTCTCGTGCTCACCAGGACCCCAGGTGAGATTGATATGATGACTGTTATTTGACAACAGCCCTTAATATCCAGGCAATCGAGTCACCTGTCAGTATCCATGAAAGCTGCTCACTCCTTCTTTGAATTTCCCATACTCTTTCTTCACCTAAAGTTCACAAGACATAAAATGGCTCAGGGCTCATTTTCTTCTGGTATAAAATATACCCAGGGACATTCTTTTTTTTTTTTTTTCAGTACTAAGGATAGAACCCAGGGGCATTCTACCTCTGGGCTATACCCCCAGCCCTGTTTTTTAGTCTTTGAATTTTTTTTTTTTTTTTTTTTTTTTTTGGTGGTACTGGGGTTCCTGGAAGCCCTTCTATCTCTGGGCTACACTCCCAGACCTATTTTTACATTTTTATTTGGAAACAGGGTCTCCTAAACCAGCGCCCGGCCTGTCTTTGAATTTTTTTGAAACAGGGTCTCACTGAGTTGCGAAGGGCCTCTCTAAGTAGCTGAGGCTGTCCACGAACCTCCATCCTCTGGTCTCCTCCTCCCGAATGCTGGGATTATGAGCGTGCGCCACCACCACACCTGGCCCCAGGGACACTCTTAAAGTGCTTAATTTTTCGTAAGAAGTTCTGAGGCAGAAGCTTCCTTCATTCATGTTGATTTTTTCATTTTTTCCCCTACAGAATAGCTGTTTATTTGTGGTACTGGAGATTGAACCCACGGACATTCTACATCTGAGCTACACCCCCAGACCTATTTTGATTTGTTATTTTGAAGTAGGGTCTCATTAAGCTGTGAAGGCCCTCACTAAATTGCTGAGGCTAAATTATAAGTGTGCATCATCATGCCTGGCTCTGTTTTACTCCTAAAACCCAAAAGTTTTAGAAGTTACAGACAATTCTATAAACTCTGGATTGAACTTGTTCATAACATATATATCCCAATGAGTTACCTCTTACCAGGTGAGACTCTCATTTGGAAAGATATTTTGTAATTTATTCACACATTCAAATTAGTTCTGTCTTAGGTAAGGCTTAATATTTCATTAATTAGCAAAATTGAAGATAAAAACTTGAGACTATTTCCCAAATGCATCATTAAATAATGTTATCAGACATAACATTTTTATAAGAAAGCCAGAGATGGTAATGATCTGATATAATCAGCCTGGTGCTTGTAATGGGGGATGGGGAGGGATAGGGGAGTATTGACTGAAATCAACCAGAACCAACTCTCTCTCAATCACTGACATCAAAAAAGTGTCAAGGGAAAGAAAATAGGTGATGGGGAAGCACTTAAAGGAACTCTTTCTTTTGCTAAAACTTCCAAGGAAATATACTTTACTCAGAATCTTCTTCTAGCATTCAGGCTTGCAGAACAAGTCCCTCAATATCTTAATTGGCTCTGCCTCTCCACTGCTTCAGTTTGACACATAATTCTTATTCAATTTAGATCCAAATACTTCTTATTCAAATTGGATCCAAATACTTCTGCACACTTTTACACTGGTTTTGAATATGTCTTTCACAGTTTGGTTTTAGACTCTACTCACCAAATATCATTTACATTAGGATGATTTCATGTCATGAATGGATTTTTCTTCCCTGTAATTTTTGCCTTTGATGAGCTTGGGCTTTGTGTGCCTCCTTTTGGACACTGTTGCAAAATAAGTCTGGAAGCTGCTTATACCTTCCTCCCTTAATATTCCATAATCTTTTTACTCTCTTTGTTCAAATGCTTGGAGTTGAAATCTTGGTTATAGTTTGTAACTGTTGTTTTCATAAGTTTTAAATCTGAAAATTCTGTCTCTAGTACTATGCCCTGTATTCTTGATCTGTCTCAGGCAAGTGCAGGCTTGTATAGAGAGGTTATGCATGTATACAGACTCAGTGCACACGCGAGCGCGCACGCGCGCACACACACACACACACACACACGCCATACACAATCCTGTATTTTTTATCTAAACAATTCTATTACTAGTGATTCTAGGATAATTGAATGCCTGGTATAATTCAAAACTGCCCCCCCAAATGTTTTTTAATTGTCATTAGTATTGTCCTTATGAATTTTGTCTTTTGATGGCTTTTGCACAATTTTTGACTTTTGCCATTTTTTTGTCATTAATTCATATGAATGCTTAGATACTGAATAATACTCATTACAGTCATGCATCGCTCAGTGGTGGGGGTGTGTTCTCAGAAAGGCACAGGCAGTTGATTTCACCATCGCCCATGCATCACAAAGTGTACTTACACACACCTGGGTGGTCCCATCACCCGGCAATGCAACCTCATGTGACCAATGACATATATGTATGTGGTTCATCATCAGCCTTAACGTCCTGATGCAGCATATAACTACAATTGTTATATGTTGTAAATATCTTCTTTTCTACAGTTTGCCATTTCCTTTTTTATTTTATGTGAGT
Organism: Muscardinus avellanarius; assembly: GCF_963383645.1. Taxonomy (NCBI): domain Eukaryota; kingdom Metazoa; phylum Chordata; class Mammalia; order Rodentia; family Gliridae; genus Muscardinus; species Muscardinus avellanarius. The sequence goes on along the minus strand of NC_137786.1, from coordinate 59,643,881 downwards.
TTTGGCATATAGGATTCCTCTTATGTAATCAAGCATTTTGATTTTCTAGTTACAAATTTTAACCAAAGGTTTTAAGAAGACCGTAGATTTAAGGAAACGCCTTCTCCACCAATGAGGTGGAGCTTCAGACTTTGAGTGAAGCTGGTACGGTAACGTTCTCTACCACATTGTTGTTGTTAGAACAATGGGGCAGGGGTTAGGTCTGGGATGTAGGGTTGGATTTACACTCATCCCAAGGAGGAAGAGCCCTTTTGAAATCAGAATAGATGTAGGAGACAGGCTCGTGATGGATGGTGGCTGTCATGGTGATGAAGATGAAACTTATGGATTTATAAGGGTCTTTTATGTGACTAAAAATTGAATGACTTTTTTTTCCCTGTGGTACTAGGAATGGAACCCAGGGCATTCTGCCTTTGAACTATATCCCAGCCCTATTTTTTATTATTATTTATTTTGAAACAGGGTCTCATTAAGTTGCAGAGGGCCTCAGTAAATTGCTGAAGTTGGCCTCAAATCTGTGATCCTCCTGTTTCAGCATCCCAAGTACCGAGATTACAAATGTGCGCCAGTACACCTGACTAAATAACATTTCTGTTATCTCATCTAAGCTCCTGAGCTTTGGGATGATTTTAGGGTATTTGGGATCACTTTCTCCCCAGAATTTAATTTGAACAAAGTCAGTGAATGGGGTTCCCAGGGACTGGAATGAGTAACCAGTGTGGTTTGGAAATGGAAGGCTTGCCTCACTGTTACTGCAACAGTTCCCTGGCAGGTGGCACCTAATTTTACATTCAAAGAGTGTTTTCCCCCTTTGCAAAGAACTTTCACATACTCTACCTTGCTCGACTGTCCACACAACCATGTAAAGTGGGTATTGCACACCAGAGTTTTCTGTCCTGTTTAAAGTGTAGAAAGAAATAGAATCTTATATTTAATTGGCTTTCCAAATTCACTTAGCAAATCAGTTTGGAATAATAAACAAGAGGAGGTGTGCAGTCCACTCTAAAGAGGCAGTGTGGCCTAAGTCAAGGTGTATAGTCAAAGAAATTGGGCGCAGAAAGGGCAAAATGCTAGCTCAACCCTTAAATGCAAACATCTCCCCTGGATGCTTTTATTTCTCATCTATAAAATAGTATGATGGTAGTGGTACTTCTCTCAGGATTGATGCAGGGGTTAAGTGATACAGTACTTCATTTCCTTCTTTTTCTGTTTTGAGGCTGTGTGGTTTCCAGTGCCACCTTGAAATGTACATAGAAAGAGTGAAATAGATGCAGTCCCCAACACAGCAAGCTCTGTGCAAACCCGACTCCTCTTCCATCGGGCAGCTCACAAACTCCTGAGAACTAACACATCCTGGCAGCCTTCTTCCGAAGGTCCTTATGGAGTTTTATAATCCCACTCATCCAAATGCCCTTTCTCAACATAACATTTAGTGTTGCTGGTGCCGAGAAATATGACTCATTTTTAAAAGAGAAAATCCCCAATACCTAGTGGGCCATTATATAAGTGGGCTCAGTGAGTGTACGCAGTAGTTCATGTGTAAGTGTAAAAGAAGGTCATTCCTTTATTGAAATAAAAGATTCTAGGCCTCCAAACAAGGCTGAGTGTTGAAGTCAAAATTAGCAAATTATAGCCCTCAGGCCAAGCCCAGCACACTACCTGTCTTTAAAAATGGGTTTCATTAGGCCGGGCGTGGTGGCACACGCTTGTAATCCTTGCGCTTGGGAGGCAGAGACAGGAGGATCATGCTGGTTCGAAGTCAGACTTGCTGGCTTAAGAGACCCTGTTTCCAAATAAAAATATATATAAAAAAAATAGGTCTGGGAGTGTAGCCCGGAGGTAAAAGGGTTTCCAGGAACCCCAGTACCACCAAAAAAAAAAAAAAAAAAAAATGGGTTTCACTAGAACACAGGCACTCCTATTGGTTTACATGGTGACTTTAGCTGCTTTATTACAATGGCAGGCCTCAATAGTGCAACCAAACAAAAAAATATTACTGCCTGATTTTTTACAGTAAATGTTTGCCAACCTCTGGCTAAGAGTGGTTGCTTTCAGGGTATGTGATCGCAGACAAGTCATTTATACTCATTGTGCCTCAACTTTCTTATATAAAATAGGAGCCGGGCATGGTGGCGCACACTTGTAATCCCAGCATTTGGGAAGCTGAGACCGGAGGATCGCGGTTCGCAGACAGCCTCAGCTACTTAGTGAGGCCCTCCGCAACTCAGCGAGACCCTGTTTGAAAATAAAGAATAAAAAATAGGGCTGGGTGTGTAGCTCGGAGGTCAAATGCCTCTGGGTTCCATCCCCAGACCCGCAAAATAAAATAAAGTAAAATAGACACAATAATAGTACTGATTAAACAAGATGATGTAAAAGTCTTGCATACGAGCAGGGAGTGGTGGCTCAGGCATGTAATCCAAACATTTGGGAGGCTGAGACAAAAGGATTGTGGTTCATGGTCAGCCTCAGCTACTTAGTGAGGCCCTTTGCAACTCAGTGAGATTCTGTTTCAAACTAAAAAATAAAAAATAGGTCTGGGGGGGGTGTAGCTTGGAGATAGAATACCCCTGGGTTCCATCCCTAGTGTTGAAAAAAAAAAAAAAGCTTTGCATATGGTAAAACCTCAGTTAACAATAGCTATCATGAGTATTGGTAATATCCTTGATTTATAGCAAAGCTCTTTGCATAAAACACTCAAACCCTGATCCAGGTTTTTCTCCCTGTAAATATAAATGACGCTAAAAAATTCACTCATCCCTGCCATATCTTGTTTTCTTAAGATCAGCCACTTCAATGCCATTAGCTTAACTTCCAGGACATTAAAATCATACTCTATCATTCCTCCACACTTAGTGCAGACATTTGGATCCGTGTCATTGAATATTTTCCAATAGTCTGTGTACTCTATTTGCAGAGAAGGAATTGAGTGAGGCATTTTGTTGGAATTAAATGTCAAGAGTACCAGCTGCTTCTTTCTAAAAATATGAGCTAGATATTCCAAAAGGTGTGAACCATCAATCAAAGTACAAGGAAAGAGTTTGTATTGAGTTGTTTGTTGTTGGAATTTAAAAAAAAAAAACTTAGAAAAGAAAATCATTTGACAAATGGCATTGAAAGCCATTAAGGGAGCTGAAAAAAATAGCAGTCTCACTTCACCTCCTCATGGTGGGAAATACTTTCTCAATGTAAAGAAGTCTTATCCTGCAGCCCTATCAGAATATGGAGGTGATTTCCAAAAGAGAAGTGAAAAAAAAAAAAAAAAACCCACAGGCCAACCTTTCAAAAGTATCATAGTCATGCAGAGAAACTTCCTGCCCTCTTCCTCATTGTCAAGCTTTTTGCAGGTTAGAAGAGCCATCCCTGTGGGGTCCAGATCTCCTGCCCAGCTTTTTACCAACTGGCTGGGCAGGGGCTTTGGGTGAGGAGGATATTTCGGAAAAGGAAAGGAATGGGGATCAGCCTCCAGTTCAAAACTTGTGACTTCACCACAATCACCACAAACAAGGAACAGCATGGCTAGCTCAGAACGCATCCTCTATGATCACTAGAGCCCAGATGGCCATTGCCATGGGCTATACATCACCAGTCAGCTTTGGCAAAAAGAAATGTGCTCTCTTCACCCTCTCACCCCATCCTTAGTGGCGTGAGAGAGATAACTGACATCAGGGACTTCTCCCAGCAGAATGCCTCCTCTGCCACTGTTACTCATGCACACATTCACACTTGCCTCATTGCACAGGCTCCTGTCACTTATATTTAATAGGTATTTATTGAGCACCTGGCTGCAGTGATTCCCAGCCTTGGTGACCATGCAAGTCACCTGCAGAGTCCTTTAAAAACAAAAATTGTGAGGCCCCGCCTAGAGATCCTGAGGAAGTTTAGGTTTGTGGATGAGTCTAGGAATTACATTTTTAAAAATGGGGGCCACATTGTATACTTAAAACTTCCCAAGTGATTATAATGTATTGAGACCTACTAGTGTTAGACTCTCTTCTAGGGAAATGAAACAGTGAACATGGGCCAGATGCCTGGTCTCATGGAAATTTATGGTCTAATGGGGCAAGTCAGCTAATAATAAATGATGACCAAGATGTGTTTCTGATAGAACTGCCAGAAAAATAAAACTTGGGGGTTATAAAAGAGAGAGAGAGAGAGAGCTGGGGAATGGGAGACACAGAACCTTTTGTCAAGTGTCCAGGGATCAGACTGTGCTTCTTGGCTGTGGTGAGCTCAGCTGGTGCTAAGGGCTGGTGACAGGGTCACATTCCTTGTTCAGGGTGGCCAGCCTCCTATGTTCCTTGATCTTAATTCTGCAGGCTGATGGACAAGGGGGGGCGACCTGATTGGGCAGGTCATCCTAGGAACCTACTGGAAGGGAAGCCAACCAGGAGGGCATGTTTTCCCTCAGGGGCTTGGCTCCAGAAGACCTCAGCCTTCTTTCCCTTTCACCGGCTAGTAAAGGGAACATTTTGATTGAACCATCCTGGTTTTCTTCTCCTTTTTTTTTTTTTTTTTTTTTTTGCAGCTCTGGGGACAGGACCCAGGGGCATTCGACCTCTGAGCTACACCCTCTGCCCTATTTTTTATTCTTTATTTTGAAACTGGGTCTCACTGAGTTGCAGAGGGCCTCCCTAAATAGCTGAGGCTGTCCGGCCTCAGCCTCCCGAATGCTAGGATTACAAGTGTGCGCCACCATGCCCAGCTGTTTTTTTTTTTTATATAATTACCATGTGTTTCCTCCATTAATGAGAACTTCTTTGACAGCCCCATCCTGAAGTACTAGCCTACTGCCAGCATCATTTTATGATGTGTATGATGATAATATTAAAAGCAAAGTGATACCCACTTAAGTGCAGGCACTGTGTAAGATAATTAGCTCGTTCCATCCACTGCTAAAGTGAGCCCAGTCTCATGAATGTGGACACTGACTCTGAAATGTTGAGTACTTGGAATATGGCTTACCTTCTTAGACCTTGGAGGTCTTCCAACTCAGATAACCTGTGGTCCTTTGATCTCTCCTTGCTTTCCCCCATGAGATGGAAGACCCTGATGAAGGTTTCCATCTTAGACATCTTTGCCAATTACTCCTTTCTCTCTCACCCACTAGGGGCCTTGCTTGTGACAGGTCATAATCATAGCAGTGGTCAGTCTGTGGAGGCCACTCGATGCCTGCTGGTCAGTCCTGAGCCCCCAAAGCCTCCAAGGAGGTTGTCAGGCTGCAGGTGCCCGTGTTGCTGCTGAGAAGCTCCTTTGCTGGGAGCAAAGATGGTAACTGCAGGATTTCATCTCAAGAGCTCCAGGGAATCTTCAGCAAGCAACTGGGACTCCTCAAAGGGTCCCCCGAAGATCAGACACTTATGAGTTCTATGGAAGATTCTGTTTTCTGGAAAGAAAAATTAAGAAAAACTATTCTTTTATGCTATATGAATTCATTTTTTCTGATTAAGCTTTTAAAAACTGAGTCAAAGCACTGACATTTCTAGACTAAGGATCATTCTTCAATAAAGCAGATTGAGACTTTCCATAAGAGGACTATGGAGGTGGAGAATTTCATACAGAGAAAGAAATCCAGGTAAAGTTACTAGGAAACCCTTTCAATGACTTGGTTAATGTAACACACATACAAAAAATATGGTAACTTATAACATGGATACAAGATGACTTTCTATGGTGTGTGTGTGTGTGTGTGTGTGTGTGTGTGTGTGTGTGTGTGTATGTGAATCTGAGTATGTGTATATTTGAGACAGAAAGAAATTAAGGATATGGCTGTGGTGATATTTCACTGGAAAAAAAATTAATGTAGAAAATTGAGTAGTATGATAATCAAAAGGTTTGAAACAGAATTGCCCAAGACATAAGTGCTGTGATTGTTTTGACTTAATTGGTGAGCAGTTAAGCCCACAGAGGTTTAAGCAGCACCGTTAAGTGCACCGTTCTCCCTGGCAAAGGAATGTCACTCTCTGAGGAGACCTTCTAGGGCTCACCAAAATCACTCAGCCCTGCTCAGTGTGGGAGCCTGACAGCTCAGAACCCTTTGACAGAGGGGTTTCTAAGACTGGGTGCCAGAGTTCTGACCTCATATCTTCGTCATGCCAAAACCCCAAATTTTAGGGTTTGGAGACTGATCTTCAATACCAACAAAGTTCTATAAACAAAGTACAAATTCAACATAATGCTCACAGCAATAAATGACCTGCAGTTATAATGTTTGCTGTAGCAAATTTCTCCACATGGCAAATTAATTCTGATTCTGAACTGGCAACCACTGGTAATACTAGTTTACCAGATGAGTACAGAGTATCCTCATGGTGATCAGTGCAAGGCAGGGTGCAGTGAGAGACAGAAAAGTATCAACCCCAGGCTACCAAAGTGCAGTGTGGGGCAAAACCTGTGATGGAGGGTTCAGTGGGGTGATGCCATGAGATTTGAAGGAAGGAAAAGACAACTGGGCATAAGAGAAGGGATTAAAGACTTTCAAGAAGTCGAACTTAAGTTCAGTCTTCGAGAATGGAGTGGATCAATGAAAAGAATATAATTGGGTGGCTAAGCAGTCTAAACAAAGGTATAGAGGCAGGGATTTGTTTGCTCAGTGTGGAGAATAGCAAAATCTTGGTTTGACGGCATGGAGAGGATTTTGGGAGAGAAAGGGAACAGAGTTGGATTTGATTAGAAAGAACTTTGAAAGTCAGGAAGAGGAGCTTGCATTTGCTTTACTCTGTGTGTCAGGTAGGGATGGTGTCTAGCTACAAGTCATAGGACCCTGAATACATTTGCTTAACCTTAAAGGATTCGTTTTCTCAAACAACGGGAAGGCCAGCACCAAGTGGGAGCAGGGGTTCCACACTGCGGCTTTCCTACCACTCTCTACCTCATTTGCTGGGAAGCGTTGCCATGAACCTTATGACTTCGTGGTTCCAATATGGCTGTTCAACCTCCAGCCTCAAGTCCACATTCCAGGCAGAAAAAAGAAGGAAATAAAAGGATGCCGTGGGTGGTCTCTGCCTGAGGAATGAATGCAAAAGCTTCCTCAGGAATCCTTAGCAGTCCTTTCTGTATACCCCACTGGCCGGACTAGTGGCGCAAGGCAACCCCTGAACAAAAGGACATCTGGGAAGGCCAGTGTTTTTTCTGGCCACGGTGTCACCACAAGCAAAATCAAAGTTCTGTATCTTAAGGAAAATGGGAAGTGGATATTGGAGCAGCAAATAGCAATTGCTGCACACGATTGTGTAGGTTCTCAAAGAGAGAGGTATCTTAGGAAAAGTTGTGACTTCTTTTAGATGGATTTGGCATTGGTACACAAGGGATTTGGAAGGAAGGAGAAGAAACATCTAGGAGGAGCATTTGGACTGGAGCCTTGCTAGGAAAATACACAGAAAGAGAGAAGCGAGCAGTCATTTCCAAGGAGCAATGAAGTCGACTTTGTGATAACCACGAGACAATGAGCGGTCGAGATAGAGGATGTTGGCAAGTTGACTTCCTCGTCCTTTATTTATTTTTTTTCTTGCAGAAAGCAAATGCTTGTGGTAGATGGAAGATTAATTATTAAAAGGGAGAACTTGATAAAGAAAACTCCAAGGACCAGAGACATGGAGAACAAATAACAAATCCTGGGGTATTACTGCATTTTTAACCTAAAAAGCACCTGAAAGATGGCAAAGAGCTGGGTTAGGTCCAAAGTCAGGAGATTCTAGTACAAACATACTCCTTCTTGGGGACATGAGCTTTGCTTTCCAGGGATAGCTTCTATACACAACAGAGCATTAGAACAGCCTCTAGAATCTATCTGGGCTTAAAAAGAAAAACAAGGGCTGGGGTGTAGCTCAGCGGTAGAGCACTTGCCTAGAAATCCTGGATTCAATCCCCAGAACCATGAAAAATAAAAAAGAAAGAAAGAATAAGAAAAATTAGTCAGGCCTGAAAATAAATTATATTCCTCTTCATGACTAATCCTAAACAAAGCATTCTGTATGTTTGTTACAATGTAAGCAAAAAAGGGAAGAGTAAAAAGGAAGAAATTCCACAGACTTTTTTTAAAAAGTTTTATTTACCAGCTATTGTGAAAGAACAGAATAATATTTTCTTAAGACTAGAAAATTATTGCAGTTTCAAAATCCATCACTTCAGAGTGTTATTAAGCACCAGTCACGGCACAGGCTGGTGTGGGTGCTGAAAGGTGCAGAAAGTGCTCCTGGTCTGGAGGAGATCCCGGCCTTTGTGAGGCTGACTCTCGCAGTGCCCCATGAGGAAGCTGCTTGGAGCTTGGGCACAGACTTGGAGAAGAAGGGGGGACTTAATCCCTTGAGGGGTGAAATGCGCTGTGCAGTTTGTCGTGTTGTGGTTCTACAGTGGCACAGCTAAGACTGGACTTTTAGCCTGAAAGGAGTTTGTAAGCAACTCAGCCCTGGGAAAGGACCTGACTCTGCACTGGGGAATGAGCAAAGGAGAAACTCAGAGAGGGGTGGGATGGAGAAATGGGATTAGTTGTATTTCCAGTATGTAATTATGTAATTACTGTGATCCTTCATACCGGTTCCTCTTATCTGAACATCTGAGGTTGAATGTAGTTTATTTTTTACTTTACACACCTGGCTTTCTTATTGCAGTTACCCACAGGTCACCCCCACTCTGCAAATCACCACAGCCTTCCTCTATTGTTCATAAAGCACTGAGAGCAAGGCTGGGATGCTGGTGGGAAGGGGCACGGGGCTCTCCTTTCCCTCACATCTGCAGATAGCTCTTCACAATTTTTATGTTTCTCCTGACATTTTACTGGTTATACAAAGGGACTGGGGGAGAGAATATCTTGAAAGAAAATAGTTTCTTCTATAGTCAAAGAATATAGCTCTGATTCTTGTCCTCTCATTTTTAGTAAATGAAGGGACCAGTTTGAGACTCCTCTACGATATTTTCTACATTCTCTCCATGTCTAATTGTCAGTCTCCTCCACCAGAGGCAGAGGTCCTTGTACCTCATGTTTGGCTGATTACATACTGCCTTCCTGGCACCCAGCCCTGTGCAGGCACCTCACAGCTGAGTCTTTGCTATTATTTATTCTTATTTTCTTGATGGCATAAGACCAGGTCATAAAACCACATGCCCAAGGTATAAGCTAGGGTAAAGTCTTCCAGAGGCTTCAAAAGTCCTTGAGCTGAAAAAGCAAATTGTTCAATGAAATGCTTTGAGGGGATTCTCCAGAGCTTCAAAGGAATAGGATCCCTAGTCTAAATTTGCCTGAGTGTTTGCTTCTCAAAAGCCAATGTGAATTGTTATTTTTTTAAGTGCAGATGTTTGAGTAGCTACATCCCTCTCAGTATATAAAGCTATAAGCTGGGAAGGCATACAATTCAAAGTCTCTTTTCGACCCAGGGAACTGAACAAATGCAAAGGCACCTTTCTATAGTCTCTGATGGACATGGCTCCCTCCTCAAGTTGATAACACAGACATTCTATTTCCAAGTCTTCCTCATCTGGCATACAGTCCTCCTTTCTAGAGACAACCAGATTCTTCTTGTATTTCCTTCCAGAGATAGGGTGTGTGGTGTGGTGTGTGTGTGTGTGTGTGTGTATTGTGTATGTATACTCGGGATATATATCCTGAATGTTAGTGAGCAAAATCGATAGAAAATATCAGTATGAAGCAGGTAAATGAGAAGACCTTGAATTTAAAAATGTAAAGGGTGAGAAAAGGTATACAAAGAAAGAGTGATCTGATCACTCATCATATGGCAGAAATGGAGCAGAAATTCAATCCATATAAAGAATAAAAAGCAGGTCGCAGATCTATCTGCCAGTTAGGGTGGGCAACGTTAATGGTCGGTCATTTGCATAGGGTCACAGGGGAACCTGCAGTTGTTGCCTAAGTGGTGGCCTCTGCCCCGTGCATACTGTTGACTGGCACATTCCACTCTGTGGTGATGCACTCTCTCAGAGGCTCAGTAGCATTTGAACACTGTCCCCTTGGTCTTTTCCAGAAACACACGCACGCATGTGAGTGCACACACATACTCCTTTATATTATTTCAGAGAAATCAGACATTCTACCTTTCAGGTCAAAGAATAGGACACACATTGGCTAAGGATCCTGAGCCAAGGTGAGACAGTGTCTAACCTCCCAGTCCCTGTCCCACCTTACCTAAACCACTTCTTTCATCAGAAATGTTCTTGGCAATTATTATTATTATTATTTTTTGAGAGATTGCCTTGGGTGGACCGGGACAGGACAAGTCAAGCAGTCACTGCTTCCTTCAGGGAACACCGAAATTCTGCATGGGATCAGGGAGCAAGAACAAGCTACAACATGGTCTTTGTCAAGTAAATTCCCAACTAATTATTGACTCCCAACTCTCTATAAAGCACCAGGCAAGCTTCTGGCTCATAGGCTCCCCAGGCACACAGAGGCTCGGTCCTCTGATGAATGGAACATCAAAGAAATGTGATAGACTTCAGAGAAGTGAGGGTGGAAAGAAAGCTTTACCCTGAAGTCCCCATGAAGCTCCCACTAGGGGAGGCTCCCTCTGTCTCCTCCCCTGCGGAATCTTGCAGCAGCCTGGCTGATAACATCCAATGCAAGGTGTTAAAGAAACAAGGCTGCTCAGGTGGGCTGTGGGGAAGAGCAGAGCCTGGTGGTGGGGATGGCTCAGCATCTGGCCTGGGGGCTTAGATGCATTTCATTTTTATAAGAGAACTCAGCTAATCAGGCTCAGGAGAAAGGATGCGCAAGACTGACGTGGGTCTGAATATCAATACCAACCTATTGATTTAATACAAGGGGTAAGAATGTATTTTCTAATGACTAAAATGATCTTGTGCACTGATGGAAGACTGCTTTACATTTCAAAGAACTTTGGAGCAATTATAAAAGATTGCTTACTGAACATACATTCAGGACCAAAGAGTAGAAGACCTTGAAGGATAACTTAATACACTATCCCTGACCCACAATATTCTTTTTTTTTTTTTTTTTTTTTTTTTTTGCGAGTCTGGGGATGAAACCCAGGGGCATTTGACCTCCGAGCTACACCCCCTGCCCTATTTTTATTCTTTATTTTGAAACAGGATCTCACTAAGTTGTGGAGGGCCTCACTAAGTAGCTGAGGCTGTCCAAGAACCGCAGTCCTCCAGTTTAAGCCTCCCGAATGCTGAGATTACAAGCGTGCACCACCACACCCTGCTCCCACAATATCATTGTTGTATAAAGCACTCAAAATACACACACACACATGTATGTATACACACACATACAATGCTGATATCTGCCATATTTAAAGACTTCCTTTTAGATTGAGAAGGAATGAATACCACTAAATTCATATAACCTAGTGCATAACCCTCTATAGACATATTATTACACATATTTCACAGGTATGAATTGGTTAGAGGGCTCCTGTCACCTTGGCTGTTGTTAGACATTTCACTAACAACACTAATGTCCTCAGTTACTTTTTATTTTGTGGTCCTGGGGATGGAACCCAGGGGCATTCTACCTCTGAGCTGTCCCCAGCCCTATTTTTTGTTCTTTATTTTGAAATAGAGTCTCACTGAGTTGCAAAGTGCCTCACTAAGTAGCTGAGACTGTCCTCAAACTGCAATCCTCCTGTCTCAGCCTCCCAAATGCTGAGATTATAAGCACGCGCCACCACACCTGGCTTTCAGTTACTCTTGATAATGATGTACAAAGTAGAATTTGGGATATATTTCTTTTATATTTTTTAACTTATTTTAAACCTACATTCTATATAATTGAATTGTATGATCTTTGACAAATACAGCTGTGTAACTACCACCACACCCAAAATACGAAACATTTCTTTCATCTCCCCCGAAAATATGTCCACAAGTTACATTTTTTTTAAATGGGCCAGCTTCAGAAACTTAGCGAGACTGTTTTAAAATAAAAAGGGCTGTGCGTAACTCAGAGGTAGAATGCCCCTGGGTTCAATCCCCAGTATCAAAAAAAAGTTATTTTTACAGTTGACCAACCTCACCAATTATTGTTGATTCTTACCACTTTTGCTCACAGAGGATCATATTTTTTAGCCTTATCTACCATATGTTGTCAGTCCCAGAGATGGTCAAAATGGAGCTTTCTAATAATGCATGCTTATTTTTACTTAGCTAGGAGTAAGTGCATCAAGCTTATTTGATCTATGAACATAAACCAAAAAATATCTCCTAAAGATATTTCTCCCAAAGAAAGAGACAAATGCTAAAATTCCAGTTTGAGCTCCACCACAGAGATATATTAGCTCTGAGGGCTGGGAAGAGAACTGCTAAGTCATATCTCATGCATTTCCTTCCTTTAAAGGGGCCACGAGGACAGAGATAACCCTGTGTGCCCCCAGCTGCACCAGGGCTCAAGCCTTTGTGTTCACAATTGCTTTTCAGAAAGTGGCCTCACTAGTGAGCCCTTGGAAGAAAATCTTACCTTTCCGGAATGAACTCCACATCCACTTTAAACTATACAAGTTAGGAACTGAAATGATTGTTTTGTTCTGTTTTTTGCAGAACTGGAGATTGAACCCAGGGGCATTTTACCTCCAAGCTATATCCCCAGCCCTATTCTTTTTTATTTTTTTTCCTGTGGTTCTGGGGATGGAATCCAAAGGCATTTGACCTCCAAACTACACCCCCTGCCCAATTTTTCTTTTATTCTTTATTTTGAAACAGATTCTCACTGAGTTGCAGAGTGCCTCACTAAGTAGCTAAGGCTGTCCGCGAACCGTGATCCTCCAGTCTCAGCCTCTCAAATGCTAGGATTACAAGCATGCGCCACCATGCCCAGCTCCTATTCTTTATTTTGAAACAGGGTCTCACTAAGTTGCGGAGAACCTCATTAAGTAGCTGAGGCTGGCCACAAACCTGCGATCCTCCTGTCTCAGCCTCCCAAGTACTGGGATTACAAGTATGTGTCACCACGCCCAGCTTGGTTTTTTTAAATTGTTATTATTAAAAGCTGTGGTAAAAATGCATAAAATGGTATGTATCCATCCTCATTCTGGACATTTTAAAAAACACGAAACTTGACTTTATGTCTCAGTGGTATTTAAGAACTTTTGAAAAAATTATGTGACTCCAATTGACTATACTATGTGCAAATGAGTCTCACTACCAAATAATATAGTCTGCCTACCTAGAGAACTATTTACTTTGTATAACAAAATAGGGGGAATTGAGGTTTGTAAAATAAGTGGGGGGGTCCAGAAGATCCCTGCACGCAGGCTAACAGGCATCTGGTCACCTCCCTTTGGCTCCACCACCAACCCAGGCCGTGACTGGCAGAACATTCATTGTTTTGAGAACATATAGCTCTATCTGTAGAGACCCTTCTCTCCCTGCCCAGACCAGAATGCAAAGCAGAATCTTTACTTGCCAAATACCTACACACGAGAGACTGGGCAGTGGAACCCCATGAATACTAAGACATGGATGCTGAACCATTAGAACATTTCATTTTTTTTAAATTATTTTTATTGGTGCATTGTAATCATACATCACATTGGAATATAAGACTTGAGAGGATATACAAGCACACATCATCCAATTAGCCCTCATCCAGTCCCCATCCCATTCCCTCCCCCTCCCTCGATCCCATGCTTGTTTGGTGATTAACTTTGATACATATGTTTATGTACCTCCTGCTTTTTAAAGAGGCTTCATCCTCCCCTATTCCATACCCTCTGATTGGTCACCTTAATTGCTTCACTATAGGGCCCTTTCTATAGCTCGACCACTTTGGGCCTCTGAGGCCAGGATCGGAGCCAGCTGAGGGGTTAGGCCGGTGTCGGGGCCAGTGAGGCCGGAACCGGGCCCTCCCATGAGGCAAGGCCGCTGCTTGAGCCAGTGAGGTCTGGATCAGTCCACCAGGTAGCCAGGCCACAACTGGGGCCGTCAAGAGTGGGATCAGTATTTGCAACACGGCATGCACAGAGAAATATCGCAGAAAATTAAAACCAGATGCTTCCCCTAATCAGCAATAACTAGGAGGAAAGGAGCAACAGGAAGAACATTTCATTTTAAGTTTCCAGCTGTAACACAACTTCAAAAAGAACCAGGTGAGCCATCCAGATGCAACCCCAGAGGGGCCTCAGGCAAGGTACCGCTGAGAGCAGGAGAGGTCGGCTTAGTCCCTGCTGTCCTAGCTGGCCCCTGCTGTCCTCCACACTTCCCACAATTAGCTCCTCCTCATGCTGCTGCTTGTCCCCCACTTTTCCTTGTCCTCAGCTCCTCCCTGATTTGTCTCTGTTGAGAACAGAGCTTCAGGGTAAATTACGTAAGTAAACTACCATGCTCAAATTTAAAAGGAAGAAGGGCCTCCTGACCAGCAAATCTCCTAGGGAACACTGGAAAGCCTCAAGGATCGAAGAATAAAGTTTCTCTTTCATGTGAGGATGAATATTCTTTCAGGAAATTTAGGATGAACAGACACCAGTGTCGTGGAGCAGAGGTAACTCTGCCCTGGCATGCTGACTCATTGGGACTCTTGTGATGGCAGTTACTGGAATGACCTTCGATTCAAATGAGAACCACAAAATACCAGTAATTTTATCTGGGGGAATATTTATATTTTGGCACAGTAGGTGAATTCCTAATTAAAGGGCACTATTAGAAGCATTTCTCCCCCCAAACTAAATATGATTTCATCTTAGTTGGACCTTGCATTTCTAAGTGGTCCTAATGGTTCAAAGAAAAATTTTTGTTTGGGTTTTGAAATTTCATTCATTTCTTATTTCCTCATATCTAACTCATAAATAATATCTATTACAGAAGATACTCTGAGTCCCAAAGTCATTTAACACAAATCCACCAAATATTTTCTTCCTTAAACTATTTGCTTCCTGGTTTTATAGCCCATTGAATTTGATGATTGTAAATGTATTATACAAAGCTAAGGGCTTTAGAACATGTTCTGACCACAGCAATAAAAATGTATGATTCTTCTAAAGTCTTTTCCCCTTCATTACTACAAAGGGTGAACTAAATTACTTAGGGTAAAAGAATGCAGGTGCCCACTATTCTTGGTTTATATTGTCTATTCTCAATCTGGGAGTCTTTCTTTCTATCCTCTATTGCCCTCAAGACTTTTTTAGGAATCTTTTCTGATTAGGTTGCAGAACCTTATGGCACTTTGAGAATGGCCCCCCAGTATTAATGTAGTCAGGATTTAGAGGTTACCCTGACTCTGAGAGTGAGTCCAAAAATAGTGTCATTGGAAATAGAATAGCAACAGCTCACTAAAGGATGTGTATCAAGTATTTCCCAATAACTACCCTAGAACTTATAAGGTCACCCTCACTCTAAATAGAGTAAGAGAACATTTTAAGGTTTTATATGGGGACTGTCTCCTTCCATCTCAAAGCAGTGTGTGAAGCATCTACTTTGAGCCAGGCACACGCTGGGGATTGGGGACACAGCAATGAATAAAACAAATCCAGTCCCTGTTCCCACAGTGGGAAATGCAAGAAATGATTTGCCAGTGTTGACCCAGAACAGGCCCAGTGTCTGAGACTTTGGGTTTCACAAACAGACCATCCTGTCTTTAGGAAGGTGACTTCCAATTTTAGATAGGGGCAACTTCAACTTCTCACACACTGTCCAAAGGATAGTTCACAGGAGCAGCTGATGAGCCCCTTTGCTTCAACACTGTACCCCGAGTCTATTATTAGTGTAGGAATGGAGTTATCATCACCTTAGAGGAGGGATGGGGAGCATTTCTAAACATTCACAGAATGAAGAAACTCATTGGCCTCCTTGAGTATGCTACCTTCACGGCTTTGACAAGACCCACCCCAGGAAAATGGGTAGAGTCTCCGTTTTGAACTTGAAAAGCAGAGGCTCAGAAGCCATCAGTGATGACCAATAGCTTCAGATTGGAAAACGAACCTGTTGATCACTAACCCTAACCCTGCTCTCCTACCCACTCTTCCTTCACAAAGGCACCACACTGCCTGGTACTGAATACACTTTCTCATACGTGCTCTACTTTAACATTCCAACTCCCATTTCACAGAGGAGAACATCAGACCTCACAAATTTGGGAAGAAGTACTGGAGATTAAACCCAGGGTCATTCTACCTTCAAGCCACACTCCCAGCCCTTTTTATTTTTATTTTTTGTTTTTGTTTTTGAAACAGGGTCTCACTAGGTTGGTGAGAGTCTCCCCAAATTGCTGAGGCTGGCTTTAAACCTGCGATCCCCCTGTCTCAGCCTCCCAAGTACTGGGGATTACAGATGTGCTCAACCACACCCTGCTCAGACCTCAGAATTAACTTGCTCAGTCTCCCACAGCTGCTAACACAAAGCCAACATTCAAGCCCAGACTCTAAGGCTCCAAACCAACATCCTGTCCACTATCCTATAACCATCTTTTTCTAAAACTTCAGCTCTTCTT
Organism: Muscardinus avellanarius; assembly: GCF_963383645.1. NCBI lineage: Eukaryota > Metazoa > Chordata > Mammalia > Rodentia > Gliridae > Muscardinus > Muscardinus avellanarius. The sequence continues at coordinate 59,627,488 of NC_137786.1, read as the reverse complement.
TCCTTTTGCATATTGTTTCAATGCAGCCAGATGGGAAATTGTCTTACAAAGCACTAGTCTTCCCCAGGGCTTTGGAGGCAGCTGTAGACGACAGACCCCGCAGAGGGCTTGGACTCCTCCCTGCCCCTCCAAGCCCTGTCCCCAGGTTGTGGGTTCCCAACAAGACTGTTGTCCCTGTGCCTCTCCTGGCTCCTGCACAGAAATCCTGTCCCAGACTTGGATGCCTATGAATCTATTTTTAGAAACAGAAGGGAGCACATTGAGGTTTTCTAGGGTTCTATTAGTGTTTTGGCTGGAGGACACCCAGCATTTTAACTTGACTGATTTCAAGATAAATTGCCTTCTGAAAAAGATATTCCTCATTCGCTCTTTCTTTCAACACTCTCCACCCCCAGCACAGGTCCGTTTTCAGGGATTTGTTGTTGTTGTTGTGCCCGCTAGGGCTTCTCCTTATCACCTGGTGCTCAAAGACAGGGATATTAATAGCTAGCAGCAGCCACCGTTGATTTCTCTCCAAGAAGGCCAAGGGGGAAGCAGAGCTAGTTCTCCTTGACCTCCCCTTGTGATTGGCAATGATCTTCCCGCTCTGTCTGCAGAAGAGACCTGCTGTTTTAAAGACCTGGGCAAGTGTCCCTCAGTGGATCCCATGAATTTTTAAACCTTTTTGAGTTTCTGATTTTATTCTAGGGTACTCAAACTGCTATTTTAGGATCATCATATAAAAAAGAGAGAAACTGGGAAAAAGTAATTTTTTAACATTAAGATAAGCAGAAAACTAGAATGTACATATGTAAAAGATCTGCATTTGGGGGCAGAGTTGTGCCATTTGTGTTCAAAAACACACTATTTCTGTTCTACAATGTGTCTTTGCTAGGTCAGTGGTGATAAAATAAAAATGTAAACACTGAAAATAAACAGATTTTGAGATTGCTTTTATATTAGAAATGTCACTTCTAATATATTAAAAGGAATTAATTAGTTGATTTTATCACCACTAACAAGAAAAATATTAAGCAGGACAATAATAATGGGCATACACTGAAATACCTTAGGTTTCAATGTTAATGATAAGATTATCTTCTAAGGAGGTAACTTTCCATTTTAAGATACAGCACATTATATAAAGAGGCCACACGTCATTAGCCATGAATTTTCAAGTAGCTTCTTAAGAATAAAATACACAAAAAACTCATTAAATCTGTCAGATGTTCTAATGCAATCCTTTTCCACTAATTTTCAAGTTGAACTCTTCAATATGAACTAGAAATTAGTTTCTTTTAATTAGACCAGAATAAAATAGAGAGAACCAACTTGCTACACACACACACACACACACACACACACACACACACACACACTTCTATTGGTGCATTGTAGGCTTACACCATAATTTGGTTCCGAGCGAGGGGACACACATGCAAAAGGCGCTTTGTGAGCTTCCTGACTCCTTCCCAGTCTCTCCCCATACAAGATATTAAGATTGGCATTGGCAGTTTTACAGATGTACATTATATCCATGGAAGTGTTTCCTTCATTAATTCTCCGTTCCCTCTAACACCCTCCCCTAAAATTATGGGCTATGTACAAGTTTGATTTTGATAGCCGTGCTATCAAACAAACAGTGGTTGGCAGTTACAGCCTGGAAGAATCTTTCCAGCCTGAGTGGACCTTTTGGTGAAAGAAAACTATTTTTTTTATTGTTTATTTATTTATTTTTTTATTGGTGGGAAAACTATTTCTAAAGGGGTTAGAAAACCAACTGTGGCTAAACTGTCATTCCAGAGAAAGAATATGCCATTCTCATTGCAACTCAATAGGACACATTTAGCCTTGTTTGAAAGCCAAATATTTGTATAGATACAACAAATTCTTGGACCAGATCCCCAACCCTTGTAAGTCTCTGTGAATCTAAGGACCAGAATCCGCTGTGCTGCAAGCCATGATACCAGCGAGGACACATGGGCAACCATCAAAGGGCTTCTGCTGTCCCCGTCTCACCCTCCTGTCCTCTCCACCAGCAGCAGCACCCCGACTCTCAGAATCTCATGTAATACTCACCGACACCCTTCTGGGTCTCATAAAGCTTGAGATTTTCTTTTCTTACTTTTCTAATCTCTTCCTACAATTGCTGAGGTGGTAAAAGACTTTGCTTCTTGGTAGGAATTTCAGGAAGAAGCAAACCTCCCATTTGCTGGGCACACAAGCTCTTGCTTTTCATTACTAATCCCCAAACCCAAAGAAAGAATGACAGTCCAGGGCCATCTTCCCATTCACATAAACACAAAGGAAATATTAATAGACATGACTTCTTTTTAGTTTTCTGGCCAAATCACAGACAGCTTTAAGTAATTCCTGAATATCCACATTAAAAAAAAAACATGTATATTTTACTCAGTTGGATTGTTTGTGTCTGTACTTGGTAATCACAAATTTTAAAAAGTCTCATTTTGGCTTTAATTGTGCTACAGTTCTTGAACTTCTGAAAAAGACATAGATATGATTTGGGAATATCTGGAGACTTGTACGAAAAAATAAACTGCATCTGTCTCACCAAGGATTATAGAAAAATCACTGGGCCCTCTCATCCCAGGATTCTCATCCTGTACTGCCAAGTCTGTAGTCATTCCCAGGGCCAGAACCCTGCATCAATCAGTCCACGACTCTATCCTCACCCCATCTCCAGCATCCCTAAATCAGACCTGACACTTGGCCAGTTGGCTCCATTAGAACCTCTGATGAGCAAAGGGGACTAAGAAAACTCAGAGGACTAGGGAAGAAAAGGCCTTACTGCAAATGTAAAGTCAGCCACTGTTTCATTCCATCAGTGTCCGTGTGAGGAAGATAGAAAAGAAATGGCCAGGAAAGGAACGTGGCCCTTGGTCCAGACTTGGAGCCTACTGGCTCTTTCAGGGCACTGAGCGGGTCACCAGGATGCAGTACCTGGCTCAGCAGGAGAAATGTCACCAAAGGCTGCCCTTTAGTTTTCTACCTTCATGAAGGAAGGGACCCAAGTACAGGTCCAGAGTTTTATCACCTCAGACTTTCTCCCCTGAAGTTGTTTCTAGCTGAAGATTCGGAAACAAACTAAAGCCAAAATGTATAATGCCAAATGAATTTATAACATGGGTTGCTTTTCTTAATCAGGCCGATCTCATCCTCTGAGTCCACCTCAGCAGCACACCTTGCTCAGAGTGGACACGAAGAAATACTAGAGTTGAGTCCGGCATTAAAGCCCTTCTCTTACATGGCCTTTGGTATCCTCATCTTCCAGAAGCAAAGGCCTAAGTAAGGAAATAACAGTAAAAGTTGTTTCCTTAGAAGAGATATCATACTAACAACCACATTTAAATCATCATCAGTGCTGCGAGTGGTGGCGCACGCTTGTAATCCCAGCATTCGGGAGGCTGAGACTGGAGGACCACGGTTCATGGATAGCCTCCGCTACTTAGTGAGGTCCTTTGCAACTCAGTGAGACCCTGTTTCAAAATACAGAATAAAAAATAGGGCTGGAGGTGTAGCTTGGAGGTCAAATGCCCCTGGGTTCCATCCCCCGTACTGCAAAAAAAAAAAAAAAAAAAAATCGTCATCAGTAGATGTGGTTATATCTCAGAACCGTGTCCCAGTTCTGACTCTCCCACTGAGTAGCCCTGTGACTTGAGCGTGCCATGTCCTCTCAGCCTGGCGACCCTTGTCTAAAATGGCAACGAGGACCCAAGAGGTCCAACTTCCTTCCCACCCTGTTGGTTCTGTAGCTGCAGTTACACTGAGCTCAGTTTGACTCAGCTGTAGGGACTGCGTTCTCCAGAAAGCCAGTGATTTCCACGTTAGTAACTGCTTTGCAAGGCAAAACCACAGTGGTACTCTGAACAGCCCTAGGACAAACGAGTGTCAGTATTAAACAAGTGTTGCTCTTCATAAATTAGTACTGATCCCTTATGCCCTTAATGGATAAGAAGATTCAAAACAGAGCAAAAAACAAAGCAAAACAAAATTCCACAATAAGTTTCTTTCTCTTTAAAGGGGAGACTGCAAAGGATGCAGAAGGAAATGAAGATGATCAAAGATGAGGGCGCTTGTTTCAACCTGGGTGTGAAGAGCACCCCTTCCTTTTCCCATTGCCTACAGCCCGTGGCTTCCCGAGGGAAAACACCCCAAAGACACTCCTTCCCGGAAGCTCTTCAGGGACCTTTCTCCCAGTTTCGGTATGAACCAGCAGACCTAGACGGATTCCCGGGGGTCCTAGAAGGAGGGGGGTCCCGGAAGCGGAAAAGCATGCCCATCAAGATGCCTTACAACCACCCTGCCGAAGAAGCCGCCCTTCCCCTCCACCCAGAGGAGAGCGAAGCCGGCCCCCCGAGCCTCCCTCTGCTCTACCCGCAGCCCTCGCGCCCCAGGTACGACTCTCAGATGATCGACCTGTGCAACGTGGGCTTCCAGTTCTACCGCACCCTGGAGCACCTGGGAGCCAAGCCGGTCAAGCAGGAGCCGGTGAAGCCCAGCGCCCTGTGGCCCCCGCCGACGCCGCCCCCCTTCCTGCCCTCGCCCTACCCCTACTACCCCAAGATCCACCCGGGCCTCGTGCTCCCCTTCTTCGTGCCCTCGTCCTCGCCCTTCCCCTTCAGCCGGCACGCCTTCCTGCCCAAGCCGCCCCCGGAGCCGCCGCTGCCGCGGAAAGCCGAGCCCCCGGAGAGCGAGGAGACCAAGCAGAAGGTGGAGAGGGTGGACGTGAACGTCCAGATCGACGACAGCTACTACGTGGACGTGGGCGGGGCGCAGAAGCGCTGGCAGTGCCCCACCTGTGAGAAGTCCTACACCTCCAAGTACAACCTGGTCACCCACATCCTGGGCCACAGCGGGATCAAGCCGCACGCCTGCTCGCGCTGCGGGAAGCTCTTCAAGCAGCTCAGCCACCTGCACACGCACATGCTCACCCACCAGGGCACGCGGCCTCACAAGTGCCAGGTGTGCCACAAGGCCTTCACGCAGACCAGCCACCTGAAGCGTCACATGATGCAGCACAGCGAGGTGAAGCCGCACAGCTGCCGCGTGTGCGGCCGGGGCTTCGCCTACCCCAGCGAGCTCAAGGCCCACGAGGCCAAGCACGCTAGCGGCCGCGAGAACATCTGCGTGGAGTGCGGCCTCGACTTCCCCACGCTGGCCCAGCTGAAGCGGCACCTCACCACGCACCGGGGTCCCATCCAGTACAACTGCTCCGAGTGCGACAAGACCTTCCAGTACCCCAGCCAGCTGCAGAACCACATGATGAAACACAAGGACATCCGGCCCTACATCTGCTCCGAGTGCGGGATGGAGTTCGTGCAGCCCCACCACCTCAAGCAGCACTCGCTCACCCACAAGGTACCGGGGCTCCCCCTCAGGCAGGGCCGCTGGGCCTGGAGGGACA